>NC_090840.1:31343250-32001400 GCF_028021215.1 Eschrichtius robustus | reverse complement strand
CACTTCCAAAACTATGTTGAATAATAGTGGTGAGAGTGGGCAACCTTGTTCTGTTCCTGATCTTAGTGGAAATGGTTTCAGTTTTTCACCATTGAGGACGATGTTGGCTGTGGGTTTGTCATATATGGCCTTTATTATGTTGAGGAAAGTTCCCTCTATGCCTACTTTCTGCAGGGCTTTTATCATAAATGGGTGTTGAATTTTGTTGAAAGCTTTCTCTGCATCTATTGAGATGATCATATGGTTTTTCTCCTTCAATTTGTTAATATGGTGTATCACATTGATTGATTTGCGTATATTGAAGAATCCTTGCATTCCTGGGATAAACCCCACTTGATCATGGTGTATGATCCTTTTAATGTGCTGTTGGATTCTGTTTGCTAGTATTTTGTTGAGGATTTTTGCATCTATGTTCATCAGTGATATTGGCCTGTAGTTTTCTTTCTTTGTGACATCTTTGTCTGGTTTTGGTATCAGGGTGATGGTGGCCTCGTAGAATGAGTTTGGGAGTGTTTCTCCCTCTGCAATATTTTGGAAGAGTTTGAGAAGGATAGGTGTTAGCTCGTCTCTAAATGTTTGATAGAATTCACCTGTGAAGCCATCTGGTCCTGGGCTTTTGTTTGTTGGAAGGTTTTTAATCACAGTTTCAATTTCAGTGCTTGTGATTGGTCTGTTCATATTTTCTATTTCTTCCTGGTTCAGTCTCGGCAGTTTGTGCATTTCTAAGAATCTGTCCATTTCTTCCAGGTTGTCCATTTTATTGGCATAGAGTTGCTTGTAGTAATCTCTCATGATCTTTTGTATTTCTGCAGTGTCAGTGGTTACTTCTCCTTTTTCATTTCTAATTCTATTGATCTGAGTCTTCTCCCTTTTTCTCTTGATGAGTCTGGCTAATGGTTTATCAATTTTGTTTATCTTCTCAAAGAACCAGCTTTTAGTTTCATTGATTTTTGCTATTGTTTCCTTCATTTCTTTTTCATTTATTTCTGACCTGATCTTTATAATTTCTTTCCTTCTGCTGGCTTTGGGGTTTTTTTGTTCTTCTTTCTCTAATTGCTTCAGGTGCAAGGTTAGGTTGTTTATTCGAGATGTTTCCTGTTTCTTGAGGTAGGCTTGTATTGCTATAAACTTCCCTCTTAGCACTGCTTTTGCTGCGTCCCATAGGTTTTGGGTCGTCGTATCTCCATTGTCATTTGTTTCTAGGTATTTTTTGATTTCCCCTTTGATTTCTTCAGTAATCACTTCGTTATTAAGTAGTGTATTGTGTAGCCTCCATGTGTTTGTATTTTTTACAGATCTTTTCCTGTAATTGATATCTAGTCTCATAGCGTTGTGGTCGGAAAAGATACTTGATACGATTTCAATTTTCTTAAATTTACCAAGGCTTGATTTATGACCCAAGATATGATCTATCCTGGAGAATGTTCCATGAGCACTTGAGAAAAATGTGTATTCTGTTGTTTTTGGGTGGAATGTCCTATAAATATCAATTAAGTCCATCTTGTTTAATGTATCATTTAAAGCTTGTGTTTCCTTATTTATTTTCATTTTGGATGATCTGTCCATTGGTGAAAGTGGGGTGTTAAAGTCCCCTACTATGATTGTGTTGCTGTCGATTTCCCCTTTTATGGCTGTTAGTATTTGCCTTATGTATTGAGGTGCTCCTATGTTGGGTGCATAAATATTTACAATTGTTATAGCTTCCTCTTGGATCGATCCCTTGATCATTATATAGTGTCCTTCTTTGTCTCTTGTAATAGTCTTTATTTTAAAGTCTATTTTGTCTGATATGAGAATTGCTACTCCAGCTTTCTTTTGATATCCATTTGCATGGAATATCTTTTTCCATCCCCTCACTTTCAGTCTGTATGTGTCTCTAGGTCTGAAGTGGGTCTGTTGTAGACAGCATATATATGGGTCTTGTTTTTGTATCCATTCAGCCAGCCTGTGTCTTTTGGTGGGAGCATTTAATCCATTTACATTCAAGGTAATTATCGATATGTATGTTCCTATTCCCATTTTCTTAAATGTTTTGGGTTTGTTATTGTAGGTGTTTTCCTTCTCTTGTGTTTCTTGCCTAGAGAAGTTCCTTTAGCATTTGTTGTAAAGCTGGTTTGGTGGTGCTGAACTCTCTCAGCTTTTGCTTGTCTGTAAAAGTTTTAATTTCTCCATGGAATCTGAATGAGATCCTTGCTGGGTAGAGTAATCTTGGTTGTAGGTTTTTCTCCTTCATCACTTTAAGTATATCCTGCCACTCCCTTCTGGCTTGCAGAGTTTCTGCTGAAAGATCAGATGTTAACCTTATGGGGATTCCCTTGTGTGTTATTTGTTTTTTTTCCCTTGCTGCCTTTAATATGTTTTCCTTGTATTTAATTTTTGACAGTTTGATTAATATGTGTCTTGGCGTGTTTCTCCTTGGGTTTATCCTGTATGGGACTCTCTGTGCTTCCAGGACTTGATTAACTATTTCCTTTCCCATATTAGGGAAGTTTTCAACTATAATCTCTTCAAATATTTTCTCAGTCCCTTTCTTTTTCTCTTCTTCTTCTGGGACCCCTATCATTCGAATGTTGGTGCGTTTAATGTTGTCCCAGAGGTCTCTGAGACTGTCCTCAGTTCTTTTCATTCTTTTTTCTTTATCCTGCTCTGCAGTAGTTATTTCCACCATTTTATCTTCCAGGTCACTTATCCTTTCTTCTGCCTCAGTTATTCTGCTATTGATCCCATCTAGAGTATTTTTAATTTCATTTATTGTGTTTTTCATCATTGCTTCGTTCCTCTTTAGTTCTTCTACATCCTTGTTAAATGTTTCTTGCATTTTGTCTATTCTATTTCCAAGATTTTGGATCATCCTTACTATCATTATTCTGAATTCTTTTTCAGGTAGACTACCTATTTCCTCTTCATTTGTTAAATCTGGAGTGTTTTGACCCTGCTCCTTCATCTGCTGTGTGTTTTTCTGTCGTCTCATTTTGCTTATCTTACTGTGTTTGGGGTCTCCTTTTCACAGGCTGCAGGTTTGTAGTTCCCGTTGTTTTTGGTATCTGTCCCCAGTAGCTAAGGTTGGTTCAGTGGGTTGTGTAGGCTTCCTGGTGTAGGGAACTAGTGCCTGAGCTCTGGTGGATGGGGCTGGATCTTGTCTTTCTGGTGGGCACGTCCACGTCTGGTGGTGTATTTTGGGGTGTCTGTGGCCTTATTATGATTTTAGGCAGCCTCTCTGCTAATGGATGGGGCTGTGTTCCTGTCTTGCTAGTTGTTTGGCATAGGGTGTTCAGCACTGTAGCTTGCTGGTCATTGAGTGATGCTGGGTCTTGATGTTGAGATGGAGATCTCTGAGAGATTTTTACCGTTTGGTATTACGTGGAGCTGGGAGGTCTCTTGTGGACCAGTGTCCTGAAGTTGGCTCTCCCACCTCAGAGGCACGGCCCTGATGCCTGGCTGGAGCACCAAGAGCCTTTCGTCCACACGGCTCAGAGTAAAAGGGAGAAAAAATAGAAAGAAAGAAAGAAAGAAAGAGGCTATAATATAGTGAAGTAAAATAAAGCTATTGAAAAGCAAAGCTATACAGACAAAATCTCACCCAGAAGCATATACATATACACTCACAAAAAAAAAAAGGAACAGGGGAAAAATTAATATATCCTGCTCCCAAAGTCCACCTCCTGAATTTGGGATGATTCGTTGTCTATTCAGGTATTCAACAGATGCAGGCACGTCAAGTTGTTTGTGGAGTTTTAATCCGCTGCTTCTGAGGCTGCTGGGAGAGATTTCCCCTTCTCTTCCCTGTTCACACAGCTCCTGGGGTTTAGCTTTGGATTTGGACCCACCTCTGCGTGTAGGTCGCCTGAGGGCGTCTATTCCCCGCCCAGACAGAACGGGGTTAAAGGAGCAGCTGCTTCGGGGGGGCTGGCTCACTCAGGCCGCGGGGAGGGAGGGGTACGGAGGCGGCGGGGCGAGCCTGCGGCAGCAGAGGCCGGCGTGACGTTGCACCAGCCTGAGGCGCGCAGTGCGTTCTCCCAGGGAATTTGTCCGGGGATCACGGGACCCTGGCAGTGGCGGGCTGCACCGGCTCCTGGGAGGGGCGGTGTGGAGAGTGACCAGTGCTCACACACAGGCTTTTTGGAGGCGGCAGCAGCAGCCCCAGCGTCTCACGCCCGTCTCTGGGGTCCGCGCTGATCGCCGCGGCTCGCGCCCTTCTCTGGAGTTCGTTTAGGCGGCGCTCTGAATCCCCTCTCCTTGCGCGCAGCGAAACAAAGAGGCAAGAAAAAGTCTCTTGCCTCTTCGGCAGCTGCAGACTTTTTCCCGGTCTCCCTCCCAGCCAGCTGTGGTGCGCTAACCCCTTCAGGCTGTGTTCACGCCGCCAGGCCCAGTCCTCTCCCTGCGATCCGACCGAAGCCCCAGCCTCAGCTCCCAGCCCCGCCTGCCCCGGCGGGGGAGCAGACAAGCCTCTCGGGCTGGTGAGCGCTGCTCGGCGCCGAGCCTCTGTGCGTGAGTCTCTCCGCTTTTTCCTCTGCGCCCCTGTTGCTGTGGGATCTGCGCTGTTAGCTGCGGCTCGCGCCCGTCTCTGAAGTTCGTTTAGGCGGCGCTCTGAATCCCCTCTCCTCGCGCACCAGGAAACAAAGAGGGAAGAAAAAGTCTCTTGCCTCTTCAGCAGCTGCAGACTTTTTCTCGGACTCCCTCCCGGCTAGCTGTGGTGCGCTAACCCCTTCAGGCTGTGTTCACGCCGCCAATCCCTGTCCTCTCCCTGCGATCCGACCGAAGCCCGAGCCTCAGCTCCCAGCCCCGCGCGCCCCGGCGGGGGAGCAGACAAGCCTCTCGGGCTGGTGAGTGCTGGTCGGCACCGCTCCTCCGTGCGGGAGCCTCTCCGCTTTGCCCTCCGCACCCCTGTGGCTGCGCTCTCCTCCGTGGCTCCGAAGCTTCCCCCCTCTGCCACCCACAGTCTCTGCCCGCGAAGGGGCTTCCTAGTGCATGGAAATCTTTCCTCCTTCACAGCTCCCTCCCACTGGTGCAGGTGCCGTCCCTATTCTTTTGTCTCTGTTATTTCTTTTTTCTTTTGCCCTACCCAAGTACGGGGGGAGTTTCTTGTCTTTTTGGAGGTCGGACGTTTTCTGCCAGCGTTCAGTGGGTGTTCTGTAGGAGCAGTTCCACGTGTAGATGTATTTCTACTGTATCTGTGGGAAGGAAGGTGTTCTCCGCGTCTTACTCTTCCGCCATCTTCTCTCCTCCCCCCTAATTTCATCTTTAAATGGAGGTACTTGAATGGCTTCTGATAGGGTGTTTATATATATATATATATAAAATTTTTTTTTAATGATTCAAAAATGATTTTAGCTATGAAAAACTATGTAATTTTCGTTTGGAAATTTGATCAAAATGACAAAGGTCATATGCACTTGGAAGCTTCACTGAATATTTTGCTTTGTAGTGAAACTCCCATTCCTAGTTGTCTTCAAGAAGTAGTTGAATGACTACCTATTAAGAATAGCTAAATTAATTTTTTCTTTGGGTGAGAGCATCCCCTCCCTTTCCACTTAATGAAGTGTCTCTATAAATTTTGGATTAACAGTTCAGTCCTCACTGCCCTATGGAGTTTACTCCCAATCCAATTTAAATGAAAATTAAAAATTAATAAAAATTTCATGTAAACAATATCCAATATTTAACTTCATTGTCTTATTTCCAAGGCTTAAGAATCATCTGAGTGAGACTCTCTAAAGATAGAAAATAAGTTATTGTTTCTATTAATTTTATTAATTACTATTGGAGTATGGTTGCTTTAAAATGTTGTGTTAGCCTCCACTGAACAACAAAATGAATCAACCATGCACATAGAGATATCCCTTTGCGTTTGGACTTCCCTCCCATTTAGGTTACCACAGTGCATTAGGTAGAGTTCCCCGTGCTATATAGTATGTTCCCATCAGTTGTCTATTTTATACATAGTATCAATAATGTATATGTGTCAATCCCAGTCTCCCAATTACTCCCACCCCACCCCTTTCCCCGTTGGTCTCTATATATTTGTTCTCTATGTCTATGTCTCTGTTTCTGCTTTGCAAATAAGATCATCTATACCATTTTTCTAGATTCCACATATATACATTATTATACAATATTTGCTTTTCTCTTTCTGAATTACTTCACTCTGTATGACACTCTCTAGGTCCATCCATGTCTCTACAAATGACCCAGTTTCATTCCTTTTTATTGCTAAGCAATATTCCATTTTATATATGTACCATATCTTCTTTATCCATTCATCTGTCAATGGACATTTAGGTTGTTTCCATGTCCTGGCTATTGTAAATAGTGTTACCATGAACGTTGGGGTGCGTGTGTTTTTTTTGAATTATGGTTTTCTCTGGATATATGACCAGTAGTGGGATTGCTGGGTCATATGGTAGTTCTATTTTTAGTTTTTTAGGGAACCTCCATATTGTTTTCCATAGTGGCTGTATCAATTTACATTCCAGCCAACAGTGCAAGAGGGTTTCCTTTCCTCCACACCCTCTCTAACATTTATTGTTTGTAGATATTTTGATGATGGCCATTCTGACCAGTGTGAGGTGATACCTCATAGTAGTTTTGATTTGCATTTCTCTAATAACTAATGACGTTGAGCATCTTTTCATATGTTTGTTGGCCATCTGTATGTCTTCTTTGGAGAAATGTCTATTCAGGTCTTGCAGCCATTTTTGGATTGGGTTGTTTGATTTTTGATATTGAGCTGCATGAGCTGCTTGTACATTTTGGATATTAATCCTTTGTCAGTTGCTTCATTTGCAAATATTTTCTCCTATTCTGCGCATTGTCTTTTCTTCTTGCTTATTGTTTCTTTTGCTGTGCAAAGGCTTTTAAGTTCCATTAGGTCCCATTTGTTTATTTTTGTTTTAATTTTCATTACTCTAGGAGGTGGGTCAAAAAAGATGTTGCTGTGATTTATGTCAAAGAGTGATCTGCCTATGTTTTCCTCTAAGAGTTTTATAGTGTCTGGCCTTACACTTAGGTCTTTAATCCATTTTGAGTTTATTTTTGTGTATGGTGTTAGGGTGTGTTTTAATTTCATTTTTTTACATGGAGCTGTCCAGTTTTCCCAGCACCACTTATTGAAGAGGCTGTCTTTTCTCAAATGTATATTTTTACCTCTTTTGTCAGATTAGGTGACCTTAGGTGTATGGGTTTATCTCTGGGCTTTCTATCCTGTTCCATTGGCCTATATTTCTGTTTTTCCACCAGTACCATACTGTCTTGATTACTGTAGCTTTGTAGTATAGTCTGAAGTCAGGGAGCCTGATTCCTCTAGCTCCGCTTTTCATTTCAAGATTGCTTTGGCTATTTAGGGTCTTTTGTGTTTCCATACAAATTGTAAAATTTTTTGATATAGTAATGTGAAAAATGCCACTGGTAATTTGATAGGGATTGCACTGAGTCTGTATATTGCTTTGGGTAGTATAGTCATTTTCACAATATTGAATCTTCCAATCCAGGAACATTGTCTATCTATCTCTCCATCTGTTTATGTCATTTTTGATTTCTTTCATAAGTGTTTTACAGTTTTCTGAGTATAAGTCTTTTACTTCCTTCAGTAGGTTTATTCCTAGATATTTTATTCTTTCTGTTGCAGTGGTAAATGGGATTGTTTCCTTAATTTCTCTTTCTGCCCTTTTGTTGTTACTGTATAGGAATGCAAGAGATTTCTGTGCATTAATTTTGTATATTGCAGCTTTGCCAAATTCATTGATGAGCTCTAGTAGTTTTCTGGTAGCATCTTTAGGATTTTCTAGGTATAATATCATGTCACCTGCAAACAGTGACAGAGATGTAAAACAGTTGTTCTTGAAGCTTGTAGAACTCCGGTCAAGTAACTGGGGTAGAGTCCATGCAACTTCAACATACAGATAAGCAACACCTGAAAATGATCCTAATTACTTTATGAATGAGCCAACATTTTATACATCTGATGGTGTTCCTTTCACTGCAGCTGATCCAGATTACCAAGAGAAATATCAAGAGTTACTTGAAAGAGAAGACTTTTTTCCAGATTATGAAGAAAATGGAACAGATTTATCAGGGGGTGGTGATCCATACTTGGATGATATTGATGATGAGATGGACCCAGAGATAGAAGAAGCTTATGAAAAGTTTTGTTTGGAATCAGAGAGTAAGTGAAAACAGTAAAATTAAATTTCAGCATATCAATTTTATAAAGCAGTTTAGGTTATGGTGAGGAAAAACAAGAAAATTTGTCACACTTATACCAAATTAAGGATGTTGAGTTATGTTACTAATGTATGCAACTTTAATTTTGTTTAACACTCTCTGCCAAAATAAACTTTATTCCCTATAACTTAAAATGTGTGTGTGTATATATATATATATATAATAGTTTATTATGTACAGTTAATTCCACTGTTTTCCTTTTGGGTTCCTTTTATTTCTTTTTCTTCTCTGATTGTCATGGCTAGGACCTTGAAAACTATGTTAAATAATAGTGATGAGAGTGGGCATCCTTGTCTTGTTCCTAATCTTATAGGAAATGTTTTTTCACCATTGAGAATAATGTTTGCTGTGGGTTTGCCATATATAGCCTTTATTATGTTGAGGTAGTTTCCCTCTATGGCCACTTTCTGGAGAGTTTTTTCATAAATAGGTGTTGAATTTGGTTGAAAGCTTTTTCTGCTTCTATTGAGATGATCATATGGTTTTTATTCTTTAATTAATTAATGTCATGTATCACATTGATTGATTTCCGTATACTGAAGAATCCTTGCATCTCTGGAATAAATCCCACTTGATCATGGTGTATGATCTTTTCAATGTGTTGTTGGATTCTGTTTGCTAGTATTCTGAGGATTTTTACATCTAAGTTCATCAGTGATATTGGCCTGTAATTTTCTTTTTTCATGATATCTTTGGTTTTGGTATCAGGGTGATGGTACGCTTGTAGAATGAGTTTGGGAGTGTTCCAACCTCTGCCATTTTTTGGAGTAGTTTCAGAAGAGTAGGTGTTAACTTTTCTCTAAATATTTGATAGAATTCACCTGTGAAGCCATCTGGTCCTGGACTTTTGCTTGTTGGAGGATTTCTAATCAGAGTTTCAATTTCAGTACTTGTGATTGATCTGTTTATATTTTCTATTTCTTCTTGGTTCAGTCTTGGAAGGTTGTACGTTTGTAAGAATTTTTCCATTTCATCCAGGTTGTCCATTTTATTGGCATATAGTTGCTTGTAGTACTCTCATATGATCATTTGTATTTCTATGGTGCCAGTTGTAACTTCTCCTTTTTTGTTTCTAAATTTTACTGATTTTAGTCCTCTCCCTTCTTTTCTTGATGACTCTGGCTAAAGGTTTATAAATTTTGTTTATCTTCTCAAAGAACCAGCTTTTAATTTTATTGATCTTTGTTATTGTTTTCTTTATATTCATTTATTTATATGAATTTATATGTATATTTCATTTATTTCTGCCCTGATCTTTATGATTTCTTTCCTTCTACTAAATTTGGGTTTTGTTTCTTCTTCTTTCAATAGTTGCTTTAAGTGTAAGGTTAGGTTGTTTGTTTGAGATTTTTCTTGTTTCTTGGGGTAGGATTGTATTGCTATAAACTTCCCTCTTAGAATGGCTTTTGCTGTGTCCTATAGGTTTTGGGTCATTGTGTTTTCATTGTCACTTGTTTCCAGGTATTTTTTTGATTTCCTTTTGAATATCTTCAGTGATCTCTTGGTTATTTAGTAGCATATAGTTTGGCCTCCATGTGTTTGTATTTTTTACAGTATTTTCCCGTAATTGATTTCTAATCTCATAGCATTGTGGTCAGAAAAGATACTTGATGCGATTTCAATTTTCTTAAATTTACCAAGGCTTGACTTGTGACCCAAAATGTGAGCTATCCTGGAAAATGTTCCATGAACACTTGAGAAGAAAGTGTGTTCTACCACTTTCGAGTGGAATGTCCTATAAATATTCACTTAACTGATATATCTATTGTGTCTTTGAAAGCTTGTGTTTCCTTATTTATTTTCTGTTTGGTTGATCTGTTCATTGGTGTAACTGGGGTGTTAAAGTGCCCCACTATTTTTGTGTTACTGATGATTTCTCCTTTTATGGCTGTTAGCATTTGTCTTATGTATTGAGGTGCTCCTATATTGGGTGCATCAATATTTACAATTGTTATATCTTCTTCTTGGATTGATCCTTTGATCATTATGTAGTGTCTTTCCTTGTCTCTTGTAATAGTCTTTATTTTAAAGTCTATCTCATCTGATAGGAGTATTGTTGGGTGCATCAGTATTTACAATTGTTATATCTTCTTCTTGGATTGATCCTTTGATCATTATGTAGTGTTCTTCCTTGTCTCTTGTAATAGTCTTTATTTTAAAGTCTATCTCGTCTGATATGAGTATTGCTACCCCAGCTTTCTTTTGATTCCTATTTGCATGGAATATCTTTTTCCATTCCCTCACTTTCATTCTCTATGTGTCCCTTGGTCTGAAGTGGGTCTCTTGTAGACAGCATATATACAGGTCTTATTTTTGCATGCATTCAGCTAGTCCGTGTCTTTTGGTTGGAGCATTTAATCCATTTCCATTTAAGGTAGTTATAGATATGTACGTTCCTATTACTATTATCTTAATTGCTTTGGGTTTGTTCTTGTAGGATTTTTTCTCTTCTTGTGTTTCCCACATACAGAAGTTCCTTTAGAATTTGTTGTAATGCTGGATTGGTGGTGCTGAATTCTCTTAGATTTTGCTTCTCTGTAAAGCTTTTGACTTTTCTGTCAGTTATGAATGAGATCCACACTAGGTAGAGAAATCTTGGTTGTAGGTTTTTCCCTTTTATCACTTTAAATATGTCCTGCCATTCCCTTCTAGCCTGCAAAGTTTCTGCTGAAAAATCTGCTGATAAACTTATGGGGATTCCCTTGTAGGTCATTTGTTGCATTTCCCTTGCTGCTTTTAATATTTTTTCTTTGTATTTAATTTTTGTTGGTTTGATTAATATGTGTCTTGGCATGTTTCTCCTTGGGTTTATCCTGTATGGATATCTCTGCACTTCCTGGACTTGATTGACTTTCTTTTCCCATGTTAGGGAAGTTTTTGACTATAATCTCTTCAGATATTTTCTCAGGCCCTTTTCCTTTCTCTTCTTCTTCTGGGATCCCTATAATTCGAATGTTGGTGCATTTGACGTTGTCCCAGAGATCTCTGGTACTGTCCTCAATTATTTTCATTCTTTTTTCTTTATTCTGTTCCTTGGCAGTTATTTCTACCTTTCTACTTTCCAGCTCACTTATTCTTTCTTCTGCCTCAGTTATTCTGCTGTTGATTCCTTCTTGTGTATTTTTCATTTCAGTTATTTTGTTATTCATAACTGATTGTTTGTTCTTTAGTTCTTTAGGTCCTTGTTAAACATTTCTTGTATTTTCTTTATTCTATTTCCTAGATCTTGGATCATCTTTATTATCATTACTCTGAATTCTTTTATAGCTTGCCTATTTTCTCTTTATTTATTTGGTCTTGTGGGATTTTACCTTGCTTCTTTGTCTGCAGCGTATTTCTCTGTCATTTCATTTTCTCTAACCTACTGTGTTTATGGTCTTCTTTTCGCAGGCTGCAGGGTCGTAGTTCCTCTTGTGTCTTTTGACTGACCACTGTTGAGTGAGTTTGGTCCAGGGGCTTGTGCAGGCTTCCTTGTGGGAGGGTCTGATGCCTGCACTCTGGTGGGTGGAGCTGAGTCTTTTCCATCTGATGGGCAGGGCTGCATCAGGTGGTGTGTTTTGGGGGTGTCAGTGAGCTTAGTATGACTTTAGGTAGCCTGTTTACTGATGATGAGGCTGTGTTCCTGTCTTGCTGGTTGTCTGGTGTGAGGTGTTTAGCACTGTAGCCTGCAGGCAGTTTCATGGGGCTGGGTCCTTGTGTTGATATGGATACCTTCAGGAAGGCACCGATTAATATTCACTGGGCTCAGGAATTCTCTGGTGTTCCAGCATCCTGGACTCTTATTTCCCCTCCCCAGAGGCCCAGGCCCGACCCCTGGTTGGGGAACCAGGAGCCTGTAAGCTGTACAGTGCAGCCCAATAAAAAATAGAGAAGAGAAAAGAAAAAAGAAAAACAAAACAAAAACCAAGCAAACAAACAAAAAAAAACAGAGAAGCAAAGCTCAGGGCAAATAGCAAGAACAGCAGCAAACAAATAGCAGCAACAGCAACACAACACACACTCTCTCTCTCTCACACACACACACACAGGAAAAGAAAAGAAAAATAAAACAAACAAACAAGGGAACAGACAACCAAACAAGAGTATTCTACTATGAGAACAGTTGATAAGGATTATACTAATGAAAACAAAGAATAAAAAATAAAACAGAAACAGGGGCAAGCAAACAACAACAAAAAAGCAAATAAAACATAGAATATACACCTAAAAAGAACTGAAAAAAAAGAGAAAAAATATATATGAAATAATGAAGAACAAAAACAAGAGAAAAGCCACAGAGCAACAAAAAAGTAAAGGAAAAATATAAAAATAAAAACTTTATATATATTAAGAAAATAACACAAGATTAAAAAATAAAAAATAAAAGTAGAAAATCAAACATGAAAGATAAAAAATAATAAAAGCAACAACACCAACAACTGTACAAAATGAAACAAACCAACAAAGAATAATAGTAATAAGAATATTTTCCTGGGACCGCCTCCCCAGGAGGCCTTCCAATAGCTCTAAGTAGGTCTCTGGACCTGCTATGGACATGTTGGGCCAGCTCAGACTCTGTTCTGGCTCAATTCCTGTGTGTATTTGCCCCCAAAGTCCAGTGCTGTGAAGGTTAGACTGTTCTAAGATGTTGAAACACTCATTGTCTATTCAGGTATTCTGCAAATGCAGGATTTACCCAGCTGATCTTGGAGATTTAATTCACAGCTTGCACTACTACATAGAAAGATCTGTGTTTCTCTTCCTTAGTTGCACCACCCCTTGGGCTCAGTTTTGGTTTTAACCCCACCTCTGCATGTGTGCACCCTCAGGCGTCTGATTCTTGCCCAGGTGAGTGGGAGTGAAAGCCATGGCTGCTTGGAGCACAGTTGGGTACTCCCAGTAGCTGCAGTGGCAGGAGCTGGCGTATGGGAACGTTGTTGGCCCCACCCCCCACGCACCTCTCAACAATGGTGCCTCGCTTTCCAAGCAGACCATACTTCCTCTTGGGCATTCCTGCCCGTGTGTCCCCTCACTCCCGTCCCTTCTATTGTATACGTGCAGCCAACTGCATTTCTCTCCCTGGGTCTGTTCTTCCAACCCCATGCTTTAGCCGTCCAACCATGCCAGCTTCAGCAGACTCTCCTCCCAGGCAGGGGCATCCAGGGCTGATTCCCAAGGAAGTTTTGGGGTGGGCAGTGCTCAGGCCCCTGGAGCCTACACAGGCAGAGGCAACCCTGGCCCAAGGGCTAGGCGGGTCCTCTCAGGTGGGAGCCCCTCCCAATGCCTGCAGAGGCTGAAGAAGCCACCTAAGGGGGTTATAATGGCGGTTCCGCCCCTTGAATGCTGCTGGACAATGATGCCTTGCTATGGTGTCTCAGGCTTTTTCCACAGAACTTCCCAGTCATGGTGCCCCTTGCTCCTGTCCCTTCAGGCTGTCTTTTCACAGCCAAGAGCTGTCCTCTCCCTGGGTCTGCACTCCAAATCCCTCCTTCCGGCACCCAGCTCCCCTTTGCAACAGGCGACTCATGATTCAGACTGGAATGCGCAGAGCTGCAGTGTTGATCATGTGTGTGGTTCTTACTTTGCCTGGCCTTCCACAGACCATCTGCTGCATTCTCCTTTGATCCCCCAAAGTTCCTTTTCTGTCCCAGCTGATTTCCCCTCCATGAGGGAGTCTTTCTTAATGTGGGTATCTCTCCTCACCTGCAGCTTCCCACCAGGGTTGCTGGTCTTTTTTTTGATTCCTCTTTTCTTTTTTCCTCTTTCTTTTATTCTTTTAGGTGTCCAAAGTCTATTGCTACCATTCAGCAGGAGCTCTGTGGGAACTGTTCCATTTGTAGATGTGTTTTTGATGAACTTGTGAGGAGCAACAAATTCCACATACTCCTATTATGCCATCTTGACTCCCCCCTCAAAAGTTATCTTTAAATTAACTACACTAATAATTTTTTTTAAAGTAAAAGTAATTAAAAAGGAGTAAGTGCAGATGTCACATTGATATAGACAAAATCCCAAAAGCTTTATATACATATATATATATATATATATATATATATATATATATATATATATATATATATATATATATATATTCCTGTTCTAGAATTATTTACTGTAACATTTAAATTGTATTTGTGGGCAGTATATTTGGTTGTCCTATAGAAACTATAAGAATCTAAAGCAAGGCATAAAATATTTTTCTGACCTCTTGGGTTAATAGGATGATGATTTTACTTAGACATATATGATGATACCTGATATTGAAGAAAATCTTGGGTATAAAAATTTAGATAATTTTTTCTAATTCATTTTAAAGAATTTTTTGGATAAGTTTTAATCTTACTGAGAATAATCACATATTTTACCAAAAAAAAAATAAGTATTAACTATAGTGTCAAATTACAATTTACATACACTGACTAATACTCTTGTATTGAAATCACACTGCTTACATTTTGATTATATAAACAAAAATTCTGTTTTAGTCTTAGCTCATTTGAAATGACTGTAGCTATTTTTTTCAAGGAAGAAATAAATTCTTGTAAGTCTCCATATTCCCAACATTGATTACTTTATAATTTACAGTGAATGAGTCACTTATTTTTGACCTTGTGAATGACATAAAAACACAACCATTCCAATGTAAACAGAATGATACATCTTAGTGATATTAATAAAACAATGACAACATTTCACATATATGATGGGGAAAGTGAAGCTTTTGGAGGGATTTTATAAATGTGTATGGATACTAACTGCCTATTAGACTAACTTGACCATTGAAATGCCCTCCTCTTCAACAGAGGGGGAAAGTGAGTCAGAGAATGAAAGATGTAGTGGACAATCAAGTTCAATATAATATTAAGTTTCTTAATAACAGTAAGCAGTATATGAATGATTCTGCCTACTCCAGCATTCAGGGAATTAAAGATAAGTGAGGTTAAATCATTTCAAAATGAAGAAACATACAATGGAAGCACTAGACACTATAGAACTGAGATTATTTTACATCTTATCTTTCTATTACTGTCTTTCCTCTAATTATAACTATGCTGTTATGGGTTAATTCACTTTTATTTTTGGTCTTATACATAGAAAAAGGACATTTCAACTTAGATGTTTAGTTCCTCATTACTGTTGGAAATTAGCTTATAAAATGTTTTCTGAACTCTGTAAGTTTAGATTCTGAGTCAATGCCTCTAATCTAAAATAGTCACTTCTATGTCATACATTTTTATTGTGATCTTACAGCTTTATGGATGCCAATCTAATTTCCATTCTATTTTCCATTTCCTTTTCTTTGCCCATGATCTAAAAAAAAGTGCATTTAATATACTGTGTAATAGTTCAAAAGGGATTAATTGTATTTTGATAACAATGTTAAAGACTGCCATTCTATAGCTCCTTTTCTTTTGCTAAGAAATGAAAACCTTTATCATTTCTGTTAATACCAGTAAAATACACAGTACTTGTTCCTCTTCAATACAAACTATTAGGGATGTTCTTATAGTGTCCTCACTCTGAACATTTCTAACTCTGTTTTCTTTTTTAACTTCTTTTGTTAACTGGAGTCCCAAATGAGTCTTTGCTGCCTGCTTGCATGTGTATAACATGCAACTGTCACATGCTGTAATGATGCCTTATGTTGTTTAGCATTTAAACATTTAAATATCTCACCACTCACCAAGCTATAAGTCTGATGATCCACGAAGTATTATTCAATTTTATTCTGCTGTAATTATTTATATGGCATGAGTGAAACAGCAACAAAACTATTTCTTATACTGAGTTGTTTGTTCACAGTGTTTTCTTGCATGTCTAACTAGTTTATAATGAATCTTTTCCTTTAAAAAGTGCAATCAGCTGTGAATCAGTCAGAATACATGTGTTTTTTGCCTTTGTCTACTAGGCACATGACTTATTTAGCATCACTGACCCTCAACCTCCTCTTCTGTATAATGAGTAATTTGAAGAAGAGAACTTTAAAAATTTCCTTCCAACTTATAAATGCCATGTCTAGGTTGAAAATGATATGTAAGCATAGTAAAAGGGGGAGGTTTCAATGGACTGGCATGAAGAATAATTGGAGACCAAAAAAGAACATAGGTATGCACACATATTGGAGGCTATAGCAGTGGTTAGTCATGAAATGACAAGGGTATGAATTTATAAGGAACAGTGACAAACTACGGGTGCAGGTGATGGAATGAATCACAGTAGTATTGGACAGAAAGACATGACAGCTACTGGTGACTTATTCAGCATGGAGCATAAATTAGTATTAGAGTCAAAGGTGTGTTCAAGATTTAGTGGAAAAGTTGGTCTAGATTGAAATGGGGAAACTAAGGGGGGTACATCATCTAAGGAAAAGGTGGTGAACTTGTTTGGGGACATGCTGAGTTTTAGGTGAAAGTGATGATATGAATTCTAGATCATGGGGTTGAGCTTAAGGCTGGAGATATGAAAATCACCAGAGTAGAAGTAATGGACAAAACTTTCTGAGGGAGATGGTAGAGTGAGAGAAGAGCAGCATTAGACTCTGAGCTTCTGCAAATCCTGGTATGTGTTGTAGCATACCAAGGTCACTGGGAAGAATATGATTGTAGTGCTGGAGGAATGGTCTCATAGGGTGATGGACACAACTGTGGGCACAGACAAGGCTCCCCCCCATAGCCTAATGGTATAAAAGGCTGTATACCCGCTATTTGTTTTCTTCTTTCAACTGGTGTGTTCCTCATATTTCCCGTTCATTTGGACCTCCACACTTCACATATTCCATGATGAAGAAATAATAGGGAGGCACTGGAGGCTATTTCCACTCACCCACTTATATCAAAATCTTGTCTCTAAGTTTTGCACTGCTAGCTATTTCCTTATGTTGATAGTAAATCCAGATGAAAATAAATTTAAAGTCCAAGACTTCATTTTCATCTGTCTTAGACCCTAACCAACTGAGGTGGTCTATCTTAACTCATTTCACTTTTACCTTTTTACATCCTCAATTGCTAGGTTTTTAGTAGTGGTTAATGAAGAGGAATGAATGAACAAATAAATGAGCAGAAAACCAAATATTTGAGAAACACTCATAGTTATGGAGGTGAAAAGAGAGCATAAGTCAATGAAGAAAATGGAAAAAAAAATCATACTTTCTTCACAGACTGATAAGAGCTAGCAACTTCTCAATTTTACCCTGTGTATGAATCATGGGGGTTCTTGGTACAGCCAGAGACTCAGCATTTCTGACAAGCTCTCAGACCTTAAGTTTCAACCAGGGAGCATGCCTTAGGTAACAAGGCTTTAGATGATTGTTCTATACATGCATGCCTCTGCAAATAAAAGATGCATGAGAGAATGCCCATAGCTCAGCAGTAATTCAGTATTCTCTGAATTTAAAACAAACAAACAAACAAACAAAAAACACTGTAGATGCAACTGACAGAAGTAGGGGAGAAAGCACATTAATTGATATGATAGAAGAATGAACAAGTTTATGTAACTTTCCAAAGCTATAAACTCCTTTCTAAGGCTCTAGTTTATTAAGCTCAATGATGGTTGTAATATATTATTTACCTCCAATATTATTTTAGGTAGTTATAATTATTCACACATGCCAGCATGCCACTCAACTGCTCACTTTTAAGTATCTGTCATTTGCTTCTTGGGAGTTATATCATTTGCTTCCTCAGACCCTTTCTCTCCTATGTAATACTCTATTGAATTGCTATTAACCTTCACCAGGGGCAATTATTCCTTTCTTCTGACTTCCTTATTCATTTTTCAGTCTCTTTTGGATTCTCTGTTCTCCATTCACATGTAATTCCAAAATTGTTCATTAGTTTTGTGAAACTGTGAGAAGAAAGAATTTGAGAGAAAGCACAGTGAGAGTCAAGAGTTGAGAGGAAAAATTTCATTAACATTAAACAGAATGGTGATATTCTATATCTTGACTTTCTGTGGATAGGAAAACAAGTCCTTCTCCAAGAAGATCACCAACTAAGAAGCTAACACTAGTAAGATATGAGAATAGAAACTTCTTCATAATTCTACCCCTTAAAAGATAAGCCTGTTTAACAGATGAGAAATGGAATAACAAATTCACCTGATAAAGAAAGTGATTACATTTCCATAGGTACCCAGCTGAGTCCACATGGAGAATTGTTGTATCAGGCATATCGTACTAGCACAGATACAAGGTCTACAAAGATCATAGATATTAAATGCTTAATGGAACATATGAAGGAAAAAATATAAGAACTTCTAGATGGTGACTATTTCCACAGAATTAGCAAGTGTACAAAAAGGTAGTGAAAATTCAATCATCTCCTACTAAGAATTTTTTAAAGATAAAGTCTAAAGCCTGAAACTGTACTCAAGACTCTTTCTGATCTGACCTCTGCATATCCATGCAACTTCTGACTTTGACCTTCCTTTATAGCACCTTGGCCTCCAGCCCTGACAAACCATTTGTAGTTCTCCAGATCTTATGTTTATACCTCCATTGCACACAAGTCTGAAATATCCTTACTTCTCTTACCTGCCTATTAATTTTTTACTCTTTCTTCAAGATACCCTTTGAGAACCACTACTTTTGTGATGTATTGTCCAAGGACCTCAGGGAAAATCAACTACTTCTTCCACCTTGTTCTATATCATCTTGCATACATAATTACCTGAGTCCTTACAACATTGCTATAATTATTATATGTCTGCCTCAGTATTTTATTTCTGTATTCTGGAACTTTGAATATTCATTCATTTTAGTATATTCATTTATATATTCATTGCTCATTGAATGCTCACTAATGAATTTTTTAAAGTTTGCAAAAAATGTTATGATTACTAATCACTAATTTGAGATTATCTTTTGAATTTAGGATTCCCTACTTTCATTTCCCTTACGATGGGTCTCCAAGGACACCTCACTAGTACAGGCCCTTACAGTTTCACAGCTGGACTTCAACACTGTTTTAACTGTCATCTCTTTGCACCCAGTCTTCCCTATGGCCAATTCTATGCATAATTTTGAATATAATCTTCAGTAGATACCTATTTTTATATAAAATGTTTTAGCAATCCTTGTTCACCTATTTAACTGAATGTTAACTAAATATTTCATTGCAAGCCCTTCCCCATATCTTGCCTTCCATAAATACCCTGTTAATGTATCTCTCTGTTTTGAGCTCAGGTATTTTCTTTGACAAACAGGTTGCTTGCAGTGAGAAATCCCTCCTTGTTGATAGGCTAGCCGCATTTTACTTGCATTCCACTTCCTTGATAAAGTCTTCTAATATTCTGTCTCACTTAGCAAGGACTTCACCATTTATAACTGTTTTCTCATGTAAATCTTGTGTAAGTTTGTTTTACCTCCCTCCCTTCAATGCTATCTCCAGGATGAGGAAAACAGCATAAACTTTTTTTTTTTTTCCCCTGTATCTCTTCCCTCTAAAATTTTGTACTTTGCTAGATATAACGTATACATAAAAATAATTCTTAATTTATTAACAAATATTTCCCACTGCATTTTGTTACTCTATATTGACATATAACACCTTGTACCTTCTATATAATGATCTTGCTTTCATGTTGCCTTTTAATTGTTTCATGTACATAAATCAACTCAATCTACGGGTTATACAACTGTTAAGAGCAGAAACAGATTTCCATATGGAAAGTCAGTGGAGTGTATTGGGAAATGCACTGAAGTGGGAGTCAGAAAACTCAGGTCTTAATTTTGCCACTTGAATGATCTGCTGGAAAGTTATCTTTTATTACCATCGTTTTATCCACCTGTGAGATGAAAACAAAATCCTCAGGGATGTTTGTGAAAATTAAATGAGATACTATGTGTGGAAACATTCTGCAAACTATAATATGCTATACAATATAAGGTATTTCTTATGTCTTCAAAACTCTTGTGGACAGGACATACTGTGCGCAAAACAGACTGTCAGGAAAGCCTCCCTGAGAGACTTGAGTCAAATTGGGTGGGTCATATTTCCTACAGTTTTAAAAGCATTAGTCAAAAAGTTCCATTCCTCAGCTTTATTACAGTCCAATGCAATTTTTGGCAAGATGTGTCTCAACATTTTCCATCTGCATGACCTCTTGTAGTTCTACTTCTTGCTTTACCAATTCACCCATGAAATTTGCTTTGTCAATTCTCTCTTCCACCTCACCGAGGTAGCTGCCATACCTGGAACAGTCTTTATTCTCAGCCTTACCTACATTTCTTTCCCTTGGGCTCCTCTTCCCCTCTGCTGGTTGCCAAGGAGAAGCACGTTTATTGGCAGGGCCCCCAAACAGATGCCTGCCTGTCTCCCTTCCCCCTTTCTCTTTCAGCCAAACCATCACCTGCCAAGGGCTGGTGGTTGCTGCCACCCCAGTCCACTGCCTCACACTGCTGCGGCTCGAGTCCTTTTTGGCAGCCTCTACCGAAGTTCCCCTGCCAGCAGCCTCCTCCTCTTGACTGCAGCTCTCCTCGCTCCCGCCAGCCTCTCCCCCGCTTGGTCTGCGCGCAGCCTCTTCCTCCCGCCCTAGCCAGCTGCTTTACTCGCCTTTCTTCAGGCTGCTCCCTCTCCTTTCCTCCCCAGCCCTTCCCCAAGCTCCCACAGCGCGGTTCTTTCAGGCGCCCCCGCCCTCTCTGGCCCGGTGTTTTGTTAACACCCGGACCACCTCTCCGGGGTCCCAGTGTGTACCTGTTTCCACCAGACAGAACATCTTTGGAAAGTGAGCATTTTCCTCGTGCTTTGTATTTGACTAGATTTCCCTCACGCCCCCACCCTTTGCCTTCCCCTCGAGCCCAAAAGGCGGGGTGTAATGATGGTAGAGAGAATCCAGGGAGACAACAGGCCACAGGCTTGGTTGGTGGGCCTCAACAAAGTTTTGGACGCTCAGGACTTGCCAGCTCAGGCTTTTTAAACTTGGCCTACTGGCAACAGACCCGAGCCCCCAAGCAGCGCACAGTGACCCGGGCGCTCCCTCAGATTCCCAGCGTCTGTTCGACTGAGGACGACGGTCGCCCACCGGGACCAGGCCTGGGCAGCTCCCCAGCCCATACCGGGGTCCGCAGCCTGAGCCCCACCCAGTCCCCGGCAGCGGAGGGGCGCACTTGTTTCTAGGTGCTCGGCGGAAGGTGGGCGAGAAGAAAGAATGGAGCCGCCCAGGTTCTTGCGTGCTTGTCTCGAGGATAAGGGGTGGGTGGTATGTTAAAGACCACGTCTCAATTCAGGACCCCTCTCCCGGGCTGTCTACTTTCAGTGCGCGGTACAGTGGCAGTTCCCCTTTACCAGCCGTCTCCTTTAAGAAGCGCGCGCTTGCGAGTCGGGTTGTGTGAGTGTGTTCGTGTGCAGATGTGTGTGTGTGTGTGTGCGTGTGTGTGTGTGTGTTTGTGCGCGCGCGCGCCGAGGGCCCAAGAGTCAGGCAGACCCCGGGAAGGAGGAGTTATGTAGATTACGGATGAACGTTCTGGAGGGGAGCGAGGAGAGGAGGGAAGGAGAAGCAGAGGCGAGAGAGCGAGGAGCGGCCGAGGCCCTTCCCGCAGAAGCAGGAGGCGGTAGCGGCGGAGGAGGAGTGGGCGGTGGAGGAGGAGGAGGACGCACCCTCTGGAGGCGGCGGCGGCTGCTGCGGCTGCGACTCGGTTCTTTGAGCCGGAACCGCCGGTGAACTTGGGCGCCACGTTCCCGGCCGCGGGCCCACGAGGATGGTGAATGCGAGCTGCTGCTGACTCTACCTCAGCCGCTGCTTCTCTGGGGGCTGCCGAGCGCGGGGCCCTCTGTCTCCTCCCCTTGCCGGGCTGTGGGTGAACCTGCAGGCTCCTTACCCACCCGGAGGACTTTTGAAAGGAAACCAGGGAGGGAGGGAAAGGGAGAGAGGGAGAAAACGAAGGGGAGCTCGTCCATCCATTGAAGCACAGTTCACTATGATCTTACTCACATTCAGCACTGGAAGACGGTTGGATTTCGTGCATCATTCGGGGGTATTTTACTTGCAAACCTTGCTTTGGATTTTATGTGCTACCGTCTGCGGAACGGAGCAGTATTTCAATGTGGAGGTAAGAGTACGAGGGCTTTCTTCCTTCCCCCTTGCCTGGGCTGCTCCCTGAAACATATCGTTCACTCGTCAGATCCTTGTAGCTCACAGCAGCCAGGGTCTCAACACATTGTTTCCCTTCCAGCCGCCAAGACCCGTGTTGAGTTTCCCTGTCTTAGGTGATGGATGCGCGTGAGACTGAGAATCCGTTATCCCCAGCAGCACAAAGCACCGTGCTGCGCGCTCAAAGACACAATTGTAGCCGATCCATGCTTCTTATCAAGGAAAGAGGCGAAGACCTAGAAGACCTACATATAGCAAACGTGTAGTCTGATAAAAGCAGTTTGAGTTTATAATAAATAAACTGCTCGGGAAACACAGAATTCATTGCTTGGCATAATGTGCTGCCTTGGTATTGTTCCTGAAATCGTTTTCCCTGTGTTTTGTGCCTAACAAAGGAGGTTAAAATCAAAGAATCTAGAGGAGAGCGTGGGAATACTTGATATGTTTAATAACATTACTTTGTGATAAAACACTTGACTAGACAGAGTCTTTTTCTCATTTAGACATAACTTAATACACTGTAACTAGATCTGGCTACACAGAGGACATGAAATCCATCTCTTTAAGTGTTTTCGCTTCCCCTCCCCCACCAATTGAAAATAAATGTGGCCCAATGTAATAGTTCTGAGGTGTGTCTTACAATTCGATTTCACACTCTCATGGCAAAACACAGAGGATTTAGACTGTCATTTGCTTTACTTTGATAGCTTTGGGAACAGACAGACACAAAGCAAAAGGGAACTTAAGGATAACGACTTGTCAGACCTATGCCAAAGTACTTTTCCTGTCATCAACTCAGCACTAAAGCCAGTAACATGCAATAAATCAATGGAAGCTTGTATACACCTGGGCTCTAACCAGTTTATCACCTACACGGTGGAATACAAAGACAATAAGAGGGTCTTAGTAAAATATACTCCTTTTGGATAGATCTTCTGTCACCTCAAAAGAATTATGATTAAGTCTCTGAAGAATAATGTGATTTTTTCCCTATATTGTTGATTTTTTAAAGCTTATTTTCATGTTGTTGGGTGTGTGTGTTTACACAACAGCAGAACCTGTTGCACAGTATTTGAACGTGTTTCATGTAACAGATTTATATACAAAGTGTGCATAATAAATGCCATATGTGAGGGCATATTCTGAATATAATTCTCTGTATAAACTCTTCTTAGGACTACATGTAATAAGTGGTGGTTAATAGAGAAACAAAGTATTTGAAAAAGTAAGAACCATTATCAAGAGTTAAGTTTACAGATATTAAGTATGATTATATTACACCAAAACCCTAATTCAAACGAAAACTGTTTAACCCTTTGAAAAATACAACTTTGTTTTTCTGAATAAAAGAGATGGAAAGGGACTGTAAGTCCAGACTTTTCTTGGTTGCAAATTTGAACTGTTGGAATTGCATGCCACAGATGGATTTTTGTTTCTAACATTTAAATCAAGAGATAATTTAATGTGGAAATGAAAAAAGTAAGCAGTTCATAGACTAGAGGAATGAAAGTGGCAAGCTGTTATTTATAAGGTTATAAACAGAAGGGCCTATTGCTTCAGATTGGTGGTGGTGGTGATGGTGGTGAGGTGGGGTGTGGGGGAGGTGGTTAAAAGTAGGGGCTAGTTTTTATCTTGCTCAATCTGAAGAGGGAGGGAGAGCCTGGATTCATGGCCACCTGCCTTGGGAAAGTCTTAGATTTGCTTTCAGAGACTATTGAGATAACATCAGTGTATTGATGATTATTAGCTTTCCTTTTTGAGCCTAAATAAAATGTGCGTGTATTTCTTCATAGTTTGAATCCCTCAATCAGTTCAATAAGATATTATTATGGGAGAAAAAGTTATGATTTTGCTAAAAAAAGATTTTATTTTGAATTTCTGAAATTTCTTCTCTTTCTTCAAGATACATGTTAAAAATTGTTCATGGAAAAAAGAGGGTTTTTTTTCCTCCATTTTTAGAGTATTTAAGTTATTCCATCCATATTTATGACACAATGCAAAGATTTAATTATGAAAGATAAGAGGCATGTGCCATCTGAGACCTTAAAAAGGGTATTTGATACAAAGGAGATTTTCTAATTATTTAAAGTAGATTATGTTTCAGAGTTTTGTATTCTTCCCAAATAGCATTTTTTAAGCATTTGAACATATCCTTAGTTGGGTTTATATACTTCTTTGTGTGTAATGATAACCTTTTTTTAAAATCATAAGAATAGCTGCTAGATAATTCAGCATACTATAAAGAACACGGATGACAGGATATTTTGTGACATGAATTTCTGCCTGATTCACTTTTATTAGATGTTTCTTTTTGGTAGGAAACACTAATGGGAAGAATAGTCCATCACATCTTCAGAAAAGGCATTTATATTGTGTTGCGCATTCTGGTTGCAAAACATAAACTGAGACTGCTTTATTTGACTGATTCTTAAAGACAGTCTTAAAATAAACAGTAATGGTATCAATCATGCATGAAGCTCATATGATCATACTTTTTTTTTTCTAGCAAGCACACTAAGTTATTATAGTTGGAACGAAGCTTCTAAGAGATGCTTTTTATGCTGACAACTGAGATTACAATGCTTTATTCCTCGCTGAGCTTCACAATTGGTGGGACCCCCCATACTTTTCATTTCTACAGTTTAAGGTTTAAAAACCTATGTTCCCTCCCCACCTAGGTGGGAGGGAGTTGGGTAGAGGTATTCATGTTAACTCTTTCCTGTCTGATTTTGAAAGTATAAATTTTGAAATTTTTAATTATTAGAGCAGGAGATATTTGTTAATATGCTGATGAAAGCCTATTACAGGAAAGAGTGCATTTTGTTTGTTTGCTTTTGTATTTAAGAAGCAAAAAGGAACATCTCTTACAGCTAAGAAGAAGGGTAAGACACTAACAGAAGCAGTACTATGGAAGAGATTCAATAAATTCCCCTCCTTATATATTTCTGGTAGAACACTGTTTAGTGCTAAAATTTCACTATACACTTGTTTAAAGATTTTTGTATATCACTGGATCCATTTTTGTGGAGTGCACCTTTCAGTATGTAATCATTAGCATGATGCAAAGGAGGTACATTGCTAATATTAACTAAAACTCAAAGACTGCTGTCATTGGACAGCAGTCTGAATCAGACGTGTTCATTGGTCAGAAGAAGCTAAATTGTTAGCAAAGAATCATGATTTAATCTGTACACTCTAAAAAGTCATTTTGTCTCTAAAATAATTTTCTTGTTGTAGTGGGGATTCTCATGATCCTGGGACTCCTTTATTTATTTATTTTTTTAACACTGCAAACAATTTTGTCATGAAATTAAGATAGAATAAATATAGTTCATAATCAATAACTTTCATCATCAACTTTCATAGTTTGTCAAGTGTTAAATATTTATGTGAACATGTTGTTTCTTTTTTTAAACAATAGCACACATTTCTAGTGAGAAAAATTATTTTAAGCCAATTTAATGGTAAAATAAAAGCATGTGATACTCTGAATGATGCACATATCAAAGCATGAGAAGATGACTTTTGGTGACAAAAAGAACTTGATAAAACAAAAATTTATTTGTTCCTTTCTTTGTTAAAGAAAGAAAAGAGATTCTAGATTTCAGAAGGCTGTTTTATGACAAATACTATGAACTGTGAGTGTAGCCCTCCTACATTTTTCTTGCAGTGTTTAACTGATTTAGTATTTATTCACCTTTGTCAGGTTTATCTGAATCTACCTAAAAGTTCAGAGTTTCCTTGGATTAGCTTTGTACTGCGTATCATCTTAGCAGTAATTAGTGGTGAGACATTTCAGAGATAAAAAATTATACTTTACAGGTTTTAAAACGTCAGATGTTGGGATCTTTTCTCATATCTCTTATTTTCTACTTGCTTAATTAATCAACATGCATTATTTTATTTGCTCATGGAAGGATGGTGACAACGTGATCTGGTCAGTCTCCTTGAGTAAGGATTCTGACTACATCCCATAATTCTCCATTGTAGCAATTTTATACTGGTCAATAACAGGGGCTATTGACCTTGAGTAAGGGATTCTGTCTCCTTGAGTAAGGGATTCTGACTACATCCCATAATTCTCCATTGTAGCAATTTTATACTGGTCAATAGCAGGGGCTGCATAACTGATTCACAAAGGTTTTTAACCTGCAACATTCCATGCTTTGGAATCCCAAGTGTGCTGGCCATTCAGAATATCATAACAGCCAAGAACTCTGACCAAGAAGCCAGAAGACTCACTAGTCCTCAGGTTCTTCAGCTTCTCCTGTGTGTTCCACCTTAACTGTGCCTTTCTCTGTTCAGAATTGCTTGGTCAGGTTGCCCAAATCTAGGGTTATTCATGAAATCCTTACTAGTGAGCCTATACCAGTGAGGTAGATTGTCTCATACTACCCCTGAGAAATCCACAGAGAATAACCATCCAAGTCCATCCCTTTGTACAGCTGGGTTTTCTCTTTCGGTCTCTTCATCCCTATCAAGTAAGAATAGAGTTGGGTTCAATAACAGCTTTTTAATTTCTAGAGTCAGGTTAAAAGTGATAGATCTAAAGTTTATACTTTTTCTTATTCATGCTATTTCAGGTTATTAACATAAGAAAATTTTAATGCACTTGTTCAGTGGTATAATTATTTTCTCTTAAGTTGGATTAATCAATTATTTTATGAAAATTTATTTTTCTGCCTGACCTACCGCAAGGTACTACTCAAAATGTACCTGTTCAGAATATTTGGTAAATGACCAACTGAAATTATTTCTGGACCAAAAAAGGACATTGAACATTTAAATCAATTAGTTAAATTTGTTCAGTGTCAGAAGAGAAAGACTTATTTCATTGTGCACCTTCAGGAGCCTTCTGACCCTTCAGCACATATATTTCAAATTGAGAAAGTCATTTTTCATGTTACTTTCCATCACAATTCATTTTAAATATCTGTGAATGTAATTATATTCATCAAATAATTTTTTATTGTGGTATAGTATAGTGATTAAGAGCACGTATTCTGATTACTCATCCATAAAAAATAATGAAATAATGCCATTTGCAGCAACATGGATGGACCTAGAAATTATCATACTAAGTGAAGTAAATCACAGAGAAAGACAAATATCATATGGTATCACTTATATATGGAATCTAAAAAATGATACAAATGAACTTATTTACAAAACAGAAATAGACTCACAGACATAGAAAATAAATTTATCATTACCAAAAGGGAAAGGAAGGGGGAGGGATAAATTAGGAGTCTGATATTAATAGATACTACTATATATAAAATAAACAACAAGGACCTACTGTATAGCACATGGAACTATATTTGATATCTTGTAATAACCTATAATGGAAAAGAATCTGAAATGGAATATATATATATATATATATGCATATAAAATTGAATCACTTTGCTGTATACCAGAAACTAATACAACATTGTAAATCAACTATACTTAAATTAAAAAAAAAAAGAAGAGCTCATATTTTGTCACCAGATTGCCTGGATTTTAATCCTAGCCCTTTTACTTGCAAGTTAATTGTTAAGTCAATAACAGGCAAGATAACCTCTGTGAGCCTCAGTGTACATATCTGTAAAATGGAGATACTAACAGTACTTGTCTCATAAGGATTGTTCTGATGATTAAATGAATACATGTATATCATATTAGGTAGATAGATAGTGGATAGACAGGAACATGCCTTCCCATAGTTAAATACTCCATACTATTTAGATATTGTTAGTAAAAATAAATGCTGATTCAAAGGTATGATAGCATCTAATTACAGAAAGGCTATCAGGTTAGGATATACCAGCTGGTCTAGGAAGATTTTATTTTAATACTTTTTAATTTTTACAAAATGTAATATATTGAAAGTCAACCAAGCTAACATCAGTACATTTTCTTCCTGTGGGTTTTTCTTAGTTTA
Organism: Eschrichtius robustus; assembly: GCF_028021215.1. Taxonomy (NCBI): domain Eukaryota; kingdom Metazoa; phylum Chordata; class Mammalia; order Artiodactyla; family Eschrichtiidae; genus Eschrichtius; species Eschrichtius robustus. The sequence goes on along the minus strand of NC_090840.1, from coordinate 31,973,184 downwards.
GTTCAGGAATGTGATTTTCACATTTTGTCTCATCATCTGTTACTATCATAGAATGTCAAGTTCAGCTCACACCTTCTTTTATAAGACTGAATTTGCTGAAATCTGTTTATCTTTTCTTCTAATACCATGGAAAAGAAGTAGGCCTTTATGATTCAATGGGCCTGTTTATTTTAACTGGCTCAATGCCCAAGTGCTTCCTATTCACATTAGGAGTAGGATTTGATATATAACTTAGACCAGCTCTATGTTATACCCCAAATTCAGACCATAAAAGTCTTTTTTTCTTTTAGTTAATAGGGGAAGGAGGAGGATGGGCAGAAAAAGGTATTAAAGTGGTTTATTCAATGACAAAGAAGTTTAAAATAAAATAACTTGTGCATGTAACATTGGGGATAGAAGATAGCTAGCAATATAGTATAATGTAGCCCCTAGGACAGAGGGTCAAGGGACGTGGCTTTTAACTTTTGCTCTTATACTAACATAGCCTTGATCTTCGGCAAAATGACAATTGAACTAACCTGTCAGTAAGGCCATTTCCAAATTTGAAGTTCTATTGTATGAACCTCTAAGCTTTAATTTACATAGCCAAAAGGGGAAAATGTACATATTTATCCTGTAAATTTTGGGGCAACTGGCTAACAAATGTTCAGATTTTTTCTTTCTGAAGTGCCTATCATGAAGAAATACAGAATGTGCAACTTAAATCTAACATTTGTTATCTTCTGTAGTGACACAGGGTGTTCCATTTTGGAAACTATCCTAGCCTTCTGCTGAGTAGTAAAAACACTGGCAGCAAATTATATGTAATTTTAAAATCAATTTTTTGCCAAGGTAGCAAACTTTAAAAATTTAATGTTAAAAACATGGCTTGATGTTATTTTGAAAAATACGTGTCATCTACAAGTGGTATTTCAATCATAAAAAGGCAAGTTGGAATGAGATCAAAATAGTTTTTTGGGGGAGGGTCTCAAAATTCAAATCCATCTATATCTATATATAAAAAAATACACATATTTTGTAGTGAAATGAAGTACTTATACTGTATGTCCCTTTTGCCCACTGTGGAAAATAATTTTGGCACCTGGCTCTTTGAGGGTTATTTTTGTTCTTCACAACACATTTGATTTTGAACGTGAAAAATCAGACTGCATTTGTTTTATGAAATATGCAGCTTATGCAAACAGCAAAAATATTCCAGGTTAAAAGGATAAACTACTAAGTTAAAATACGTGACACTCAACTTTTTTCTTTTGCCTTCTTTCCTTGGGATAGTCATTTATAGATTTTGAGGTTATTCATGTAATCATATTTGATTGTTGTTTCCTATCATTTAACACTCTGAATAGACGTTCTTTGTCATAGTGTCTCACCACTACCATTTGGCATTGTGCATCCTTGGGTTTGGATCAGTGGAATATCTTGATGAGCCACATAACAAGTTTAGGCAAGAGAGTAGGAGTAATCCCGCAATAGGCTCCTAACCTTTTATTGTGACCTGTGGGTGTAGTATATAAAAGGAGGCTAGAGGGAGCTATTGAGCCGTTTAAAGATTCCAATGGTAGAACTTGGTTTAAAAATCAAGGCCAGTAGGTGCAATTAGATGTCTTAAAATGAATCATAGCCAATCATAGAGATCTTAAGGAAATCAATGAACTATTCACGATTTAATGTGTGACTTAGGTTTACTGATAGCCACTTGGTACCGGTTATTACATATTTGATGAACTAAGAAGGAAATGAACACTTCTGGAGGAGTTTCGGAGGAGTTCTGGGCATGACAATATGACAAAGATTGTTACAATGTAGGACGGCTTTATATCTCCCTTTTAAGTGTAGAATAGGTCAGACACTATACATCGTAGTAAATGTAGATGCTTTTGGTATTCTCATTTTAACTAAAATGATGAATGAAATAATTGTAGTCTTACAGATTAGAGGTGAGATAAATCTAATTTGATTATGCCTTTTAGATATATAGCAAAAATCCACTTTTAAATGCTTGTCAGACTGAGGTTATTTTATTTTTTAATGTTTACCAGGGGATTTTATTGAATAACTATTTTTTGATGAAAGCACATTTTAAAATATAGGTTTTACCTCTTTATCTTTTAAAAAAATATGTAAGAAATAAGCCACAAAAGTGTGAAATAGTGCTTTACCTTTAATAGGAACCTCAAATATGTTTTCAGTTGACCAGATTATTATATAAGTGGGGATTAAACAGGGTGCAGTCACTAATGCATTGGGGAATGCCGACATTTAATTAAGATATTATAATCCACTTACAAGCATTATTCAGATTTTTTAAAGTTTTTAATCTAGTCAATTAAGTGAAATATGGATATACGAAGTAAGCCATGGCCCCACAGACAGATATTCTCAGGAGAGATAGTCCTTAAAATTATGTATTCAAATGACCAAATAAACTACTCAATGCGATGGAATTTTACAGTATTTGTTTTAGTCATGCTCAAGTTATGGGGGAATAAACTGCCATTGTTTTAAGGAAGCTGGATACTTTTATGAACTTTATTTCATGTCCCCAAATTGCATGCATCTGAGGTGATGTCAGTGGAATAGAGACCTGTGCCTCTGCAGGTGCTGATGCAGTCAGACCCTAAGTGATGCCAGTGGAAGCATATTTTCCATGGGAACTTTTCACTGTTGAATTCATACCATGTGTTAATAGTTTCTCATTGTTTATAGCAATTAGAAATTTGAATTTGTTTTAGGTTTCTAATGTCTGTGTATTCATTCTCCCTTTAAACAATTGCAAGCCAGTTCCTTCTTGTGGTCCTACTTTTTCTTCTAGTTGGAGTCTTGAGGGACTTTGTATTCTAGATATATTACAGGACACCAGGCTTGGAAATTGGGTAAAATTTTACAAGAAGCCACATTTTTTCTCTTCCCTCTTTCATTGTGAATAAGGCAGAATAAATTCAAAGAACTTCCAGAATCAAATGTACACTCAATGATTTATATGAAATTGATAACCAACTTACAAAAACTCACTCCCAGTTACAGATAAAACTCTTTTGGACATCTGTGTGTTTTAATATTACAACAGCTCTATTCATAGAACTTGCTAACTTGCTCCTGTATGTAGATGGAGTGAAATCATTTGTTAGTCCCGTGGATGACTCAAGCAAATTACTAAAACAGTCTTTGCCTTATTTTGACCATTCATAAAATGGATCTGTGATCTTTATTGCTTGTCTATAGCACAGGTTTTGTAATGACAGCATTGAGACAATCCCAAGCAATCTCTTTCTTAGGTAAGAAAAGGGTATATCTCAGTTTTTTCATTCCCGCCGATAACCGGGAATGTAGAAACAATTATGTGCCAGCATTATATTCTAATTAGACAAGGTCCAAATAACCAGTAGAATAGAAATACCTGGAATTGATTTCACTGAACACCTTATTTTATTGATAAGAAAAACGGAGTTAATTATCACTGGTCGAGCATTTGCTATGTGCCTGATAGTGTTCTAAATGCTTCATATATTTTAACTCATTTAAATTTTATTACAATCTTGTGAGATAGCACTACTATTTCTCTTTCACAGATGAGCAATCTGAGGCATGGAGAGGTTGAGGAACTTGCCAAGGCCACCTATCCCTGAATTCTCCTGAAGTGGAATAGCCCAGAATCAAAGCAGGCAGGTTGGGTATGGAGCCCAGGGTCCTAACCAAGTAAATACAGGCAAGAAATAACTCCCAGGTTCCCAGTAGGGACAGTGTAGTCCAGTTCCATTGCTCACATCTTTTATATTCCAAACTGAAAAGAAATCATTGACATGCATAAAGAAAATGCTAGGTCTATCCTAGTATAGAGACTCACCTGGAGTAAAAACTGAATAGACTGTTGTTGATTTGATTTGTTGATTCAAGAGTGATTATGTGGTGCTCAATATATATTTACTGTTTAATACCCTTTATGATTTTTTACTTATAGAAAATTGGTAACCTATGTTAAATTGCATATAATACTAAATGTGGCATAATCTTAATTATATGTAATATTAAATTAATCATAATATCTCATTCCTCAACTATTTTTCATGTTTCATGTTGTCACATTAAATGTGATTTTCGAAGGTTTTAGGAAGTTTTGATTACATTCCAAGATGAAAAGAGTAGAACATGTAAAGGAAAACCTGTTAGATCTGTGTTCCAGTGCCCTGCTGGCGAAGAATATGTATGTATATGGTTGCTGACTGGCATGAGTTATGGAGTTTTTTTATATATTGCTTTGATTGGGTAGAAGCTACAAGGAAACAGATATATTTGATCATTTCTAATATATTTCTTTATTTTAATGTAAAAGAGAACTTACTCAGAAGTAGATCATTTCAGAGGTGGATGAGGTGCCTCAGAACTCGCTGTTTGAGAATAGGCCTGATATCTGGTTATTGTCTTTATTGTAGAGGCAATGGAAACTTCATCTTGGTGGTTGACCTAACGATGTTTTAAAGATTCTTCAGTCCTTAAGATTGTTGCTGTATATAGCTTTCATGGCTCACTTAGTTCATTTATTAGCCTTTTAAGGAAAGACTATTTTAAACCAATTTACAAAGGTGACTTTATAAAACATTCTCAGTGTTAAGTATCCATTCAGCTATCTCTCACTTTCTCTATAGACAGTATATCATAATGGCTATATGCAAGAACTTTGGAAGGAATGCTTAAAAATCTTAGCTGTGTCACCAAAGCTCAGTGAACTTGAGTGAGCAAGTTACTATTTATTTCCTCATGTGTAAAATAGAGGTAATAATACTCAACTCAAGGGTTGTTCTGAGATTAAAGAGGTAAAGGAGAATGGTTCAAGATAAGTAATAGCCTTCTGATTTACTATCCCCTGCTGAAATAAACAAACAAAAAAAGGACAAACATATGAAACAGTGGTTTTTAAATCACTGGACATCAGGTAGTGAAGGACAGTCATCCCTGAAAGATGGGAAACAAATAAGATGAGCCCTATGATTATATCAATTTAGTTCATTGAGAGGGTTTCCAGGTGATAGTACAGGGAAGGCAGGACCAGGTTTAGCCATACAGACTCCTTGAGTTAAGGAGATGAAGCTGGGAGCATGGAGAAACCAAGGAGTTTAGAATTCACAGGTCAGAATACCAGAAAGGAGAATCCTGCAGAGAGAGAAAACACTGGAGATCTGCAGAGAATTCCCCTTGAGTATTCAATTAAGAAGTGACCTGCACATTCCTGTGAAGTAACTAGTGGAGGCCAGAGAAGAATCAACCAACAGGATCAGAGGGGACCATGCCTGGAGATCACACAGGGCTGGGAATAGTGCCCATTCTCACCAGCCACATTGGAAAACCTCATCATTTACAGGGTGTTGGGTAGAGTACTCAGAAGCATCTTGCTCCAGTAGTGGGAAAAAAAATCCCTGGACTGAAAACTGCTCTAGTTCTGCTTAAAAAGTCTTAAAAGCAAGACCTTAAAGGATCAAACTTTTTCTAAGTGACTAAACTGATTTTCACAACAGAACTCAGTAAGACATATGGGAATACAAAAACCCAGCACTCAACAAGTTAAAATTCACAATGTCTGACATCCAATAATAAAAATTACCAAGCACTCAGAAAAGCAGGAAGACACAATACATAAAGAGGAGAAATATCAATCTGTCTAAACTGTCCTCCCTCAGTGATTTCCATCACTTGGCACCACCTATCACATGTGTGTTCATGTGAGAAAAGTGGGCACCAATCCCCCAACTTCCTGCCCTTCACTCGTTACTTCTAATCAGTTGTCTTTTTTTTTTTCCTATAACATGCATCTTCGGTCTGTTCATTTCTCATATGTACTTGGCTACAGCCCTACTTTGAGCCTCTATATCCAGTCTGGACATACTGTATTATCCCATGGTCTGTATGACCTCTCATGATCAGACCCCACCACTCTTTCTAGCCTTATAGCTCAAAGTTTATCTACTGAGCCCTGTGATTTAGCACAGCACTCAAACTAAAGATCCCTGTACAGGACTAAAATTATTGAAAACTCCCAAAAGTTTTTACTGTGTGATTTATATCTGTCTATGTTTATAGTTCTAGACAAACCTGAGAAAGTTTAAAAATATTTATTTAGAAATTCGTTTAAAACAATAATAATTAACTTAATATATTAACATTGATAACATATTTTTATGAAAAGCACATTTTACAAAAGAGCAATAGTAAGAAAAAAATATATTGTTTTACTTTTCTCCAAATACCTTTAATATCTAGCTTAACAAAAGATAGCTGGATTCTCATATTTGTTTCTTTTATTTTAACCATTTTTTAAATTGAAGTATAGTTAATTTACAAAATGCTGTGTTAGTTTCAGGTGTACAGAAAATTGATTCAGTCATATATCTATCTATCTATCTATCTATCTATCTATCTATCTATCTATATTATTCTTTTTCAGATTCTTTTCAATGATAGGTTATTACAAGATATTGAATATAGTTCCCTGTAGTATACAGTAGGTCCTTGTTGTTTATTTTTTATATAGTAGTGTGTGTATGTTAATCCCAAGCTCCTAATATATCTCTCCCCCTACTCTTACGCTATCCTCTTTGGTAACCATAAGTTTGTTTTCTTTGTCCATGAGTCTACTTCTGTTTTGTAAATAAGTTCATTTGTATCACTTTTTAGATTCCACATATAAGTGATATCATATGATATTTGTCTTTCTCTGTCTGACTTACTTCACTTAGTATGATAATCCCTAGGTCCATCCATGTTGCTGCAAATGGCATTATTTCATTCTTTCTTGTGGCTGAGAACAAAAAATATTTAAAAATTCATGGAAATACAAAAGGCCCCAAACAGCCAAAACAATCTTGAGAAAGAAGAACAGAGCTGAGGCTTCAGACTATACTACAAAGCTACAGTAATCAAAACAATATGGTACTGGCACAAAATAGACATATAGATCAATGGAACAGGATAGAAAGCCCAGAAATAAATCAACACACTTATGGTCAAGAAATCTATGACAAAGGAGGCAAGAATATACAATGAAGAAAAAACAGTTTCTTCAGTAAGTGGTGCTGGGAGAACTGGACAGCTACATGTAAAAGAATGGAATTAGAACATTCTCTAACACCATATACAAAAATAAACTCAAAATGGATTAAAGACCTAAATGTAAGACCAGATACTATAAAACTCCTAGAGGAAAACATAGGCAGAACACTGACATAAATTGAAACAATATATTTTTGGATCCATCTCCTAGAGTAATGGAAATAAAAACAAAAATAAACAAATGGGAGCTAACTAAACTTAAAAGCTTTTGCACAGCAAAGGTAATCATAAACAAAACAAAAAGACAACCTATAGACTGGAAGAACATATTTGCAAATGTTGCTACTGACAAGGGATTAATTTCCAAAATATACAGACAGTTCATGCGGCTCAATATCAAAAAAACAACCCAATCAAAAAATGGACAGAAGACCTAAGCAGGCAATTCTCACAAGAAGACATACAGGTGGCCAACAGGCACATGAAAAGATGCTCAATATTGCTATTTATTAGAGAAATGCAAATCAAAACTACAATGAGGTCTCACCTCACACCAGTTAGAATGGCCATCATTAAAAAGTCTACAAATAATAAACTCTGGAGAGGATGTGTAGAAAAAGGAACCTTCCAACACTGTTGGTGAGAATGTAAATTGGTGTAGCCAGTATGTAGTAGTATGTATGGAGGTTCCTTAAAAAACTAAAAATAGGGCTTCCCTGGTGGTGCAGTGGTTGAGAATCTGCCTGCCAATGCAGGGGACACGGGTTCGAGCCCTGGTCTGGGAAGATCCCACATGCCGCGGAGCAACTAGGCCCGTGAGCCACAATTACTGAGCCTGCACGCCTGGAGCCTGTGCTCTGCAACAAGAGAGGCCCGATAATGAGAGGCCCGTGCACCGTGATGAAGAGTGGCCCCCACTTGCCGCAACTAGAGGAAGCCCTCGCACAGAAACGAAGACCCAACACAGCCATAAATTAATTAATTAATTAATTAATAATAAAAAAAAAAAAAAAACTAAAAATAAAGTTACCACAAGATCCAGCAATCTCACTCCTGGGCGTATATTTGGAGAAAACTCCAATTCAAAAAGTTACAGGTACCCCAGTGTTCATGGCAGGACTATTTACAAGAGCCAGACATGGAGGCAACCTAAATGTCGATTGACAGATGAGTGGATAAGGAAGAAAAAAAAAAAATGCACACACACACAGTGGAATATTACTCTCATATTTGTTTATGCATTCACACTTTCAATATTATAAATCATGTAGCCCTGGTCAACACCATTGTCAATTGCAAGCTAATGAGAATGAAAAGGCAAATAATATACCATTAAAATATTATTGACCTAGCCGACTCCTGCAAGAGTTTTAGGACCCACAGAAATTCCTGGATCAAACTTTGAGAACCACTGTATCAGCAGCTATACTGTTAATCTCTTTTCCTCCTAGATACCAAGATCCGTCCTCCTTGGAGTCTTCATCAAAATGCTTAACTCTTTCATTTATTTCCCACCCTTCTACAGATTCATCAGTGCCCAGCAAACATTATCTGATCTTCCCTTATTCCCATCTTTACCCCCATGAGAAGATGAGCCCAGTATACATTTATAATAACTTTTCTTATTCTTCAAAGTACTTTTCATAATTATACAGAGTGTTTTACCTTCCTTCAAAGTTATATATTGATATATTTATTTAAGACAAAAAGCTCACCCTTAAATTACTGTTGAAAATCCATTAAATGGCTTATTAATTGCTAAGACTTGGCACATGGACATGCAGAAGGCAAGTATCAACTTCTGTTTCTCAGCACCTTTGAATTTTGGTCTTCCTGTCTTTGGAATCATATAGGCCAAACTCATGTTTTCTGAGGGAGAAATTTAAGGAGACTTGAATTAAATAATTTTTCTCTCTTTTTGTCTGGAGCATATGGTTAAATTTGCTGTATTACATTAAATCCATGTGCAAATAATCTGTTATAAATGGTTTGTGTGTAATAAATTAATATCTCTCATGGTAAATTATAACTTTATGATACAGAGTATATCTGCCTTGGTCACCACCACTGTATGCCATAAGCCTAATGCTGCCATGCAAAAAGTTGAGAGCTCAGCAGATACGTGATGGAGGAATGAATGGGTTACGTCATCCCTATTCATAGGTGTTAAATTTCTAGTTTAACTGGCATCTTATGATTCATTTCAACAGTTATCTTTTCCTTTAACTCATTTTGCCCATACTAGGTGAAAATATGGTGTGTATATCTTACATTTACTTTAGTTACTTTATTCAATATATTTAACTTCTAATAATAAAAGGCCATATTTATCTTAGTGATTAATGGTTAACTAGTGAGTAGACTGGATCCCTGGAATTTTTTCTAGTTATCACCATTACATTGCATCAGTGTTTCTGGTATAAATAAGTGTTTTTTTATCTTATTCCACTGATAGAACATTTCTATAAATACCTATTGGCTTAGCATCAAAAAAAATGTAAAATTGGTCTTTGTTTTCAGAGGGGTGTATCAGAACATGTAGGGAAAATATAAAAGGAAAATAACCTTATTCTGGTTCAGTGACTTCAGTTGTAGTTATTACTATTAATAAATGGCAACTTCCCCAAAAGAATAGTCAGGAAAGAGCAAAAACAATTTTACTTGTATTTCATGGGACATCTTAAATCATTTCAATCTCTCTTTTAGCTACATGGATGAGAAATAAATTGATATGTTGTCAACTTTTGCATCCATTAGCATGTAAAACCTAAGAGTGAATAATCACATAATAATTTGAATTTCTTTTAAATAACTTACATTAAAATTAGATCATCTTTAGTGTTCTAACAAGCACAATATTGAAGACACATGAAGAACTGACTCAAGAGATGTTAAAATTTGATGGATTTTCTCTTGCTGAACCCCTGCATATTGTTGATTGGCAGGATAAGAACAGCAAAAAAACAAGACTTTCTTCAGTATTTCATTGATACATGTACTGTCTGTTTGGATTACATCTTCCTTAGGAGGAGAGGAAATATAGTCTTCTGAATATGAAACAGTCCATTATTTACTTACTTTTGCATTTAAAAAGAAAAATGAGTCTTCTATTATAGCATCATATTAGGAATGGCAAACTTACTGAGTTTATTAGTTGAGGACAGCCATCTGCCTAAGGGTTTTCAGTTGAACTTATTTTTTTCGAAAACCTGGTTTTCTTTTCTCTGTGTTACTGGAGTAATTTCCAGAAACTTTCTAGACACACATACACACATAATGCATTCTTTCCTGTGTTCCTTCTTTCTTCCCTTCTTATGGAAATACATTATTTAAAATATTCTATACATTTTAACATAACAATACACTTTGGAGAATTTTTCTTATCAGTACATAAAGAACAACCTCATACTTGTAATTTATAACTTACATATATGGTAATTTATTTAATTATAACCTATTGCTGGATAATTAGGTCATTTTCAAGGTTACTTCTATTATAAACAGTAATACAGTATGCTTACCTAAGCTTGTGTGAGTTTAACAAATAAAATTTCTGGAAGTGGAATTGCTGCATTAATGACTATATTTATTTACAATTTAGGTGTATTTTGCCAAATTGCTACCCCCAAAATACATCAGTTTAATCTTTATCAAGAATGGTTTAGCATGATTGATTCCACACACACCTACCAGTAGTTTTAATTTTTTTCCAAATCTGATGGGTGAAAAATTAATTTTTGTACAAATTTAAACTAATATAAACATTTGGCACTTAAAAATATTTTAATTAATTAATTTTTTATTGCAAGAAAATTTTCCCTGCCATTCTTTGTCTTCTTTTCTTAATGATTTCTAAAGCTTTATACATATTTATTAAGAAAATTGACCCTTTCTCTGTCATACATAATAAAATGAATTTGTTGATATGTTTTGGTTTTGCTAATTTATTTTTTCAGGTTAATTAGTCATATATATTATGGCTTTTAGTTTTGTATCATGCTTCAAAAAGTCTCCAGCCTTTCAAATCTGTTTTTAAAAACAATTGTTTCTTTCTGTCTTTTTTTTTTTTCCTGTTTAAATCTTTGATTTGCATAAAATACTTTTGGTACAGGCACTAAAATTAGAATATAACTCATGATTTCCCAAAATTGATTAATAGGTGCTTCGGCACTATAGACTGAGTAGTAGTCTTTTCCTGTATATCACATAGGTTTTGTTGAGAACTAATAACTATAAAATACAGTGGTTTAAGACAAATTTGATTTGGTTTGATGGATCCAAAGGCTGAAGACACCTTGTTTTCATATAACTGGGAGAGAGCAGCTGTGCTGTATATGTCGCACATGCTCTTGGAACCAGAGGCATATGGGAACATGTTCCCTTGGTGATGGCAAAGGTGCTGGAGAACAAGTAACCACATCAGTTCTTATCCTCGTAACTAGTGCATGGTCTTTTCTGACCAAATTCTTTTACCTTAATCAAGTTGGTTATTTGACAAGGCCCAAGGTCAAGGAGATCAGATGTGCACATTGCCTCTGATGAGGCCAGGGCAAGGGTGTGGATGTAGGAGGAGTGAAGAATTGGGACCAGTAATTCAACCTATGACATTTTTACTGATTTAAATGCTGCCTTTATTATATATTAATTTTTACATATATCTTAGCTTATTTCTGAATACAATTTTTTCCACTGATTTATTTAAATCTTCCTGGGAAAATACCAAGCTATTTTGCTTATTCCCTTCAGTAATGTTTTGCAACTTTCTATAGGCATGGAGTTAATTTATTTTTCCTTTTTTTTTGTTGTTGCTATTTAGAATGGGAACTTCTACTATATTTACCAAATTATTTTTATTTAAAGAAAAGCAAATGATTTTTTATATATTAATTTCAAATAACCACCTTGTTAAATCATCATATTGTATCACATAATTCTTCTGTAGAATCTCTTGAGTTGTCTGGGTACATGGTCATGTCATTTATAATTAAAGATAATTTTACCTCCTCAATTTTTTCTTTAATTCATTCTTTTGGGTAATTGACTTCCAGAGCAGTATTAAGTAATTATCGTGATATTAGACACATTGTCTTTATTCTGACTTTAGGGGAAACGAAGACCCATTTGTTTTCAATTGTCAATCATTAGCCTTTAAAATAATTAAAATCCTAGTCACTTTATGCAGGATAGTTACTTCTAGAATCTCTGTATATTGCCTTTAGATTAAGATTGATGGTGAGTACACAGCATGTTTAGCATGACAAGAAATTGAAATTTGGTCTTATTATTAACATTCTTCACCCTTTTCTTGATTTTAGTATGATTTTTCTTTTAATATTTCCTATAGTTTCCTTGAAAGTTTGACTCTCTGACTTATTTATTGTAGTATCTCCATGAATATTACAGTGGTTGGGTAGACAAAAATCATTTTCTGAACAAAACAACAAATGGATTGATTGATTAATTTTGTGATGGAATTTGGGCATTTTATTCTAGACTTTTATTCTGGGCTTTAGTTCAAGCAAAGGAAGCCAATTTGAACTACCCTGAGTGATAGAGGAGGTTTATTGGAATATACTAGCAGAGTTCCCAGATTGTGGGGAAGGGTTGACCAAGCCAGCCTGGGGCAGTGCAGATATCTTACAGCTGAGACCTGGGAAGAGCTTTCTCTCTTACCCACATCTCTGCTTCTCTTTCTTGGTTGGCTTCATTCTCTCTTGCTGCAGATTATTTTTCTCCATGTGGTGTGGTGTGGGTTTTCTATCAGCTGGAAACCATTTTTCTTTATCACCTTTCTGGGAGAAAATAACTTCCCTCTGTCCGTATGCATACACTTCCAGCTCAACTATGAAAAACCCTAAAGAAGGTTTCTGATTAGCCCAGTTTGAATCACATACCTATTCCTGTATGTAGCTGGAGGTAATCTGTGGGGTCCATGAATGACAGCTCACAGTACAATTGGATAGTGGAGGAATAGCACTTTCCACAGAAACCTGAGAAGGCGTGTTGGACAGAACTTCAGCAATAGAGGTCTAAAACAGGTGAATTGATTTATCTTTTTTCTTTTCTTTCTGCTCTTCCCTTTTATCTGTCTTCCCCTCCCCTCCTTTATTCCCAGCTGCCCCACCCCAACACCCACACATGCATTTACCTTCTTGACTATCTTTCACTTCCCTTTTCTTTTCACTGTCATCCATCTTCCCTCCATTTCTCTGGACAAGTTAGGATTAAGATGTGCCTTCTGCTGTAGCACTGTTACCTATTTGGAGTGAAGTTTCAGTGGAAAAGGAGTAAGAATAGTCATCATGCACAGATTACTCTGTATAACAAAAACAGAAATTAGAATAAATGAGGTAGAGCTTTGAGCTAGTGTGACTGAGAAAACACAAAGCCAAGAGGCTTAAGGTTGGGTTTAAGCCTTAAGTTAAATTTTGGATTTACACTCAATATTTGTACTCAAGAGTTGACAAATAAATAACTTTTTTCTCCAGAAACTTCTTTGACAGATTTTATTTGAGAGGTGACAGCAAAGTGCTGAGTCTGTTGCTCTTTGCCCACTGCCCCTCCCCCACAAATCTATATTTTTCATGTTGGGACTTTAACCATAATCTAGATCAATGCTTTTCTGGATGAGGAGTCTGAGGACATGGTTGTGGATATGACTTCACTTCAGGCTTCACTGAAAGTTCATTGCAGAAACCAGAGTAGAAAACAGGGCTTCAGACTCCAGTGTTCTTGAGAGGATTTATGAGGAATGGTGCTATTATTGAAAAATGGGCATTCTGCTATGCTATTAACAACCAAATTACAGAAATTACCACTGTAATATGGATTGGATAAATGTTATTTTATTTTTATTTGGATTCTGGCCCTCTGTTGACAAAAATATCTTCTGAAACAATAAAATGTTTTAGACATTTGAATATTGATTTATGAATTTATTATTTATGTATTTCCTAAAAACCAGTTTCAATAGGGCAAAAGAATAGAAAGAAAATATTAGGACATTACCAAATGCCTTCTAAATTCAGATTTTGACAAATTCATTTTGTCCGAAATAATTTTACTTGAGATATACTTCCTTCCTCAATAGCAAAGATGTTCACATGTTCTAGGCACTATTAAATAAGTGTCTTTGTTTCACCTTTGTTTAAATTTATCTGTAATGTTACAATTAAACACATTTCTAACTATATACACATAATACCACATTCATGCATATATATATGTGCGTTCTTAAAGGAAAGGTATGGAATGCAACATAAGTATGAATGCATATATTGAAAGAGAGCTTTCTGAGTGATTTGGGAAAATAGCTTTTTATATACATCTAGAGATTTTCATCTTATTTTAAAACTTTGTAGCAAATAAGTCAGGGTGATATTAAAAGGAGATAACTGTTTTCCTGCTTCCAGAAGAGGATAAGACACTTAAGCTCTAAGAGTTCTTTCTTAGGTCTTATATATAAGACTTATTGCAGATATAAAATGGAGAGAAGTTGAGAAGGTGGAATATTGGTGGAACAAGAGAAGGCTGAGAAAGGACTTTTTTTCTCCCAATGCACATTATCCCTAGAAGAACTAGCATTGCAAAAATGAATATTTGTCCTTTGATCCAGAATTATTGAATGGAGCCCTATGAGAGGTAACCCTAGTCTTTTATTGAGCTAGGTTTAAATTAAGGATGATGTTGTTTTCATGGCAAGATAAATAATTGATTAAATTTTAATGTGCTAATATAAGGCAAAAATAAAGATTTAAATGATACCTCCTCTCGTGTTAATCTTTCAACTTCCTGTTTCTCCCCATCTTTAAACTCACACATAGAAAATAGTAAACTTTGTGATTCTTCTTGTTTTTCCCATCTACCTGTTTCAAAGTCATTTTTGTGCTTGTGACTGATGGCATTTCATTAGCTGGTAGAAGAGTTACTCCACTTCCAGGTTCTTAAAGAACAAGCCCTTCATGTACAGTTTTTTTTTTTTTTTTTTTTTTTTCAGTCTTAGAGGATTCTAAGGCTTATGTATTTTCCCATTCTCTCTCTCTCATTCTCTCTTTCTTCAGTGAGGGCTTGAGGGAGTGAGTATATTATTTATATCAAATAATTATTGGATAATATTTTAATAAGGAAAGTTTGAATTCACAATTTAAGAGATAGAAGAGTGGAGTACAATAGAATTCACATCACAGTCTTCATGATAGAATGTATTTTAAGTTTGGTAGTTGATACTATAAAGGTACTGGCCACTCTTTTCTAGAGAGACCACTTGCATATGGTCTACATTGCTTTCACATTTTTAATGTAAATGTTTTTCACATTTCCCAACATGGCAGACATTTATATTCACTTTAATAGGAAAGAAATATAAACCTAAGGATAAATATGTATACTAGTTTCTGTCTAGTATCTAGCACACACAAAGAATAGACGTTAAGCCTTCTGCTGTCCATGTAGTCTGGAGAGACAAGGGATGCAGCCATGAAAAGAATATAGAATAGGCCATGTGTTTCCAAGTTCTGATGTTTCTAATATAAGCTGTCATTGATGGACTCCCTTATAGACTCTTCTATTCAAGGTTAGAGAAGAATGACTTTGTAAGAAGGGCTTTTATCTGTTTTATGAGATACAACGGACAGTTTTTTTTCCAAGTCGAAAAAAACAGGGTATATTCCAGACAGTATAACAATATTATTACAAATCTCCTCAAACTGACTCAGTTGATGACATAATGACAGTTCAGATCTTAGGTGGCAAGAAGTTTTGGTAAATATTTGGATAGCTTCAAAATTGAGAGGAAGAATCATTCACTTTTATGTTTATATTGTATGAATATCTATGGTGGTGCTTTTGTCTAAGTGTTATTTGAGGATGAGGAAGAAGTGGGTGATGGAAAATGGGACCTAAACTCCAGGATCCTTCCCTTTTTTGCTTACTACTTCCAGGTGGGAACCAGCTAGGGAATCGAGAGACATGGTGTTAACATTAATTGAGGAATTTGGAGTTTGGAGGAGTTTTATTTTCTGCCTTTTTATTTAAACATCATATTGATACAAATTAATAACATAAAGCATGAGACAGGAATTTATACATTTACTTTCTGAACAGAAGAGGTCAGCCATGAAAAAAATGAACTAATCTGTTTGCAATATATTCTTTTCAAATTGGGAACAGATGCATATGTAGCTACAGAGTGTAGGTAAACAGGACTGAGCTTTTCACTGAATAAGCTCAACTTTATTCCTCTGTCCATTGTACCTTTTCTCCCATGGAAGGTCATCTCCACCCCATTTCCCCGATACTGTGTGGTTTTAAAAGGTTAAGCTTAAAAAGAAAAAAAAAAAAAATTGGATTTGTACTAAGCAAGTTATAACCTATAAATGTAATGTTAGAAATGAGCTAAGACAATTTTACTTATAGGCTGTCCATGTTTTAAAAATTCAGTGGATCCATTTAAAATTAATTATGATCATGTTTTGAAATTTAATTTGCTTTTTCAAACTGTGTACTCTTACCATGTAACACATGTATTTGAAGTGATACCACTGAAAAATCAATATAGATAACATTTATATAGGCAATCATAGAGTAAGTAGCACTGAATTGAAAAGATGCCATCAGTATTTAATTTTTTTGTTTATCATCTCTTGCTGTCACTTCTTTTTGTGCCATGGAGCTGTGGGTCTCAAACTTCAATGTGTAGATGAGTCATCTGGAGGAGCTTGTCTAAAGTGATGATTCCTTGGCTCCTCCAGAAGATCTATTTCAGGATGTCTGACGTAGAACTTCAGATTCTACATTTTGAAAAATGTTTCCCCTCCCCCAAAATGATTTTAATGTTGCCAAACTATTGATCTGGCTTTTAGAAGTACAGTTATAGAAATTCCTCAAGGATTGTTATCTGAGCAGTTCCACAGTTCCACGTGTTTTCCATTTCTTTCCCTAAATTGAATTCAGGTTTATTGGCCTGTAATTCTCTGCTTCGCTTCTTGTCCCACACATAAATTTGGCAATTACAAGCAGTACATTTTTTACCTCCCAGTCTACACTTTGATACTTAGATGGATCTACTCTCTTACACTATTTCTAACGTGGAGTGTTTAGGGAAGAGGAGGTGAAATGTTTTAAGGCTATTATGAGTTTTAACTGATTGTATTCAAAATGTTCCTGCTGCATTTTTTTCTTCTGTTTTCTAGTGGTGACCTATCATTGGCTTTCTCCCCTTTTCTCTTTACCTTCTAATCACTTTGAACAGGCACAGGTATGATTTAGCTACCTTTCTTACTTTATTTTTTTCTCTACCTATTGTTAAGTCTAGATCTTTGCTTTTTGTACAACTGAACTTACTGAATTCACTTGCATATGGTAGAATTATAAGTTTGGTTGTGTTGACATCTTTTCTCCCATTTTCATCTACATAGACTTGGCTTCTTTGCCTTGAAAAATAGCCAAGATTTATTGAGCATTTGCAAATGTGTCAGATACTGTGCTAAATGTTATGTGTATTACCTTATTCCATTTTTAACTTTCTGAGGTACATAAAATATTAATATTTAAAAATATTGTTAAATATTAATATTTCAGTTATTAAATATTAATGTTTAAAATAGTAACATTTTAAATTATTAAATATTATATAATTATTTAAATATTTTAAAAGAAAAATGATACCAACTATCATTTTACCATATTCATTTTACAAACAAGAAAACTGAGGTCACAGAGAAGTTGAGAAGCTTGCCTAACTAAAGTCATGCAACTAGTAAGTGTGAAAGCTGGGAATCAATTCCAGACAGTGTAACTCTAGAGCACACTCAGGCAACTACTACAGAGCACTTACAATATGTAAGCTCGGGTAGACTTTCCGTTCCCGATTGTTCCAAGTCCCTTGCCAGCAGAGCACCGGGGAGTCTTTAAGAGAGACACACCATCATTTCTTTTCTCTAATAGGCAAGGCCTTAAACCTTTGGTGACTCATCCTAAGCTTTGGCGTGGACCACATTCAGAGAGATCATCTCTGCAGTTAATCAAAATGATTCATGCAGCTTTATTCTCTCCAGCACCCATAAGGGACTGTTCTCAGGTCTCAGAGACCTTCTTGGTTATTACAAAGAAGTTGTATGAGTTTGGGAGAAGCACTTCTATAGGGCTTCTTTTCCAGATATTGACATTTCATCCTTACAGCACTCTAAAATTTTTCTTCTGTTAATAGCACAGGTGATGGAAATACTCATACTCACTATATGGCCTTCAACAAACTGCTCTTGGGAGGTCACTTTTTCAGAAATGAGTACACAGTAGAGTGTCTGGCACATGTGTCTAGCTTTGTGGGAACTAATCCTTTGGACAAAGTCATATCTTAGACAACCTGTTAAAATAGAAGAATTAAAGATTATAACTATTGAAATTCCAAGTTTTAATAACATAATATACTATTTCTTTACAATAAACATGCTGGAAACTTCTTTTTACTTTTAAAATAATAATTTTAGGATTCCTAGTCACAGATAGTAACTTATTTTGAACTCACACTATATCAAAAGAAAAATGATACCAACTATCTTGTTAGGAGTAAATATGGCTGAAGCCACCGGTTTAAATAATCATTCCCTTCATTTCATACATCTTTTAGAATTCTTGAATGTAGAGTCATATTCTTATTCACCTTTTTATCCCAGCGTCATGCCTGGCAATTAATAAATGCTGAATAAATGATTGCTGAATGATGGAGACTGAGGAAACTTGAGGTGGGATAAAATATTGGTTTTTAAACATATTCTTGGTATTTTATTCAGACAAGTACAAATTAGTAACTAAGATTAATATACAATTAATATAAATGTTTATATGTATTTCTATTATAAAACTTTTTAATGCAATCTAGCAAAATATTATGTCTAAAGTTTTGATTTTTCTGTTTTTTTTCACTCATGCACATTTATGGTGCTGTTTTGTGTCTTGTTAGAGAAAAGTGGTACAGTACAAGGTTCATGATAATATAATCTGCATATGAAAATATATCTTGTAAAAGCAATGTATTACCATCTGTGCTTCACTTATAATTTCCAAAGAAATTACTACCCAATTTCCAGAATTACCTTATTTCTTTAACCAACACGTGTTTTATGAAAGCAGATTAAGGGTTGGAAAACATTTCTGAATTCTTTCCAGAAACCACCATGTTTATTAGATTTGAGCAGTAATAAAAACAAAAGGCATTTAAAAATATCTTTCTTTGATAGACTCAGCCACTTTGGAAAATTGAGACCATCACTGAAAGCACACATAACTTAAACTGCTCTTTTAGGGTATAAGATATGTTCTCTATTATGTAATGTTTTCTCTGAAAGAGTCTATGAATACAGAGTTTAGCAGGCTCTGCCCAATCTATAGGTATATATCACTTTTTTTTCTATTCCATTTTATCTTCTTCAACTTCTTATGTTGTGGATTACTGCTACCAATAGCAGTAATAGCACTTGACATTGTTGGGTTTTGCTCAGCTGTTATTTTCCTTCCTGAATCCTTGGAGAGCCTACATTCTGGATTCCAGGGGTAAGCAATCAAGTATTTGGTTATTGATGGAAAATTGGAATTCAATGTGGAACATAACTTACAAATAAGTGGAGACTAATTTTAAATCCAGGAGGAAATGTGGAAGCAATGTGTGCCCTTATTAATTACTAGTCACATCTGTGAATTAGAATGAGGTTTAATTCCTACATCCTTCATGCCATATCCCAAAGGATTCACAGTATTTTGTAAGATGAAGAAGATACTTACAACACTAATCCATTGAAAATAGGAATTGAGACCTAAGTGGATGTTTCCCTCCTGTATTTCATTGCTAATAGTGAAAATGTTCGGTCCAACAAAAAGAAACACAAATCAAAACACTGACACAGACACACACACAGAGTAATCATCAATTCATGCAGCTTCATAGTTGGTATGGATTTCAATGCCAGATGTTGCCTTAGGAAACTGTAACCCAAGCCCAGATGGATTGTCAAGAAAGCTTATTGTATGTGCATGCACACACATGTGTATATATAAATATGACAATAAGGTTTCCTTAGTTAATGAAATGTTAGGATTTATAAAACCACTTTATTAAAAGTCAATTAAAGACACAAATATCTTCATATATCAAAGGATTTATAAAACCACTTTATGAAAAGTCAATTAAAAACACAAATATCTTCATATATCAAGTTTCAGTAACTTTCCATTTATGCTGGCTTGAATGACTGTTAATAACAATTGGACTGTTGCTTGGTCTAGTTTTGAAGTGTTTTAGTATGGTCCTCAGGCTTCTTTTTATTTTTCCTTTTCTTTCTTCCTTATCAAAATATAGAATGCCTAAAAAAGTGTCTGTCACATAACAGTTGCTCATCAAACATCAGCAAACAGGACTTGGAATAACTAGGGATGCTTTATATAAAGAGGGGGGATGAAGAGGGGGCATCCACTGGCCTGAATTTAAATCCTAAGTTTACTTATATTATGTAGTTTTGGATAAATTGCTTAAACACTGAAACTTATTTTGCTTTGCTAAATTACCTATTCTATAGAGAATAGGATAATAGTGCCTATCTCATAAAGTTTTGAGAATTAAATGATATTTTAAAATATATAGTGTACACTTTAAAATATGTCCAGTATACCTTTATTTATATGTCCTTCAAGTTCAAAGAACATGGGTGATGCTCACTTTAAAAGGAATGAATTAAAATTTTTAAAAAGTGTTTATTCTTATTGTCATTTAAATTATGATATTTGGAAGAAAGAACAATAGCTAATTAAATTGGATTTTGTTACTCTAAGATGTTTTTAATTGATAATGGGTTTGATTAGATAGGGGCTCACTTCCAGTTCAAAGCTACTTTATTTATTTATTATTATTATTTTTTAACATCTTTATTGGAGTATAATTGCTTTACAATGGTGTGTTAGTTTCTGCTTTATAACAAAGTGAATCAGTTATGCATATACATATGTTCCCATATCTCTTCCCTCTTGCGTCTCCCTCCCTCCCACCCTCCCTATCCCACCCCTCTAGGTGGTCACCAAAGCTACTTTAAACTTTCATCAATCATCAACTTTTAAAGTTGTCTTTTTTAAAAAGTAGGTCATTTTGGGAAGGGGATTAGCTTAGATCAACATCAGCTAAATAAATAGTGAGGGGACACAGTGAAGAGAGAGAAAGTAGTAAGACTTGAATTCTCAGAACCTAGAAAACTTTTAGTGTTAGTTGTTTTAACTATTTTTTTAAATCTACTTAAAATCATCTATGGCATATCTTATGATATAACCAAAATTGCAGTTGTGGTATTTAATTTACTTTTAAAGTCTTCTATTTGTAGTTTTCATAGCTGAGTGTTCACTACCTCGTGTTCATGGAACTCTAGAGAGTGAAGTAGATAGACATCAGGGCACTGTGAACTCCCTGAGGTCATGTGTAGTGTTTTTATATGTGTATATTCCAGAGGTTCTTTCTTCAGATTCTCAAAGAAATCCAAAACCATCATCAACTAAGAGTAAAAACTACTGTCACTGTGTGTTAATATAAAAAAAAGAATAATATTTAGATTAAAGCAAAAGAGATTTATAGGTTTTTGTTAATTTTTAATATACAAATATAATTTCTAATTAAATGCTAATATATTCCACAAAGTGTTTCTATGCATATTTGATGTTGGTGATTGAAGTAAATAATGTTTATGGATTTCCACATTTGGGCTTTTATGAATACTAGTGAAGGAAAAATTGTTTAGTAATCTAGATGATAAATAAAACCTATTTTGTGAAGACCTCAGAGAGCGATCTTTTATGACTTACAGATTTACTTTTCCCAATCATATGATTTCTGTTACATATTTAACTTTCTAATATTTATTGATTTTTAAAAACCTTTTTGCTTACTGGCAATTTAAGTACATAATAATCAGTATTATGTCAAGACTGCTTTAGCTAGGATAGTACTTGTACATAATGCTGATGGTTCCTCACCTGGTGTTCATAGCACCCTAGAGAATTAGGTATGTAGACATCAGGGCACTGTGAACTCTATGAAGTCAAATGCAGTATTTGTACATTAGTATTTTCTTAAGATATTTTCTTCAAATTCTCAAGGGACTCCATAAACCCCCCAACAACTAATAGTTAAAACTACTGAGACTGTGAACTAATATGAAAAAAAAAAAGTAACAAATTAAAAAAGGTTTAAAGGATTTTGCTAACTTCTAATTTACAAAAATAATTTCTTATTAAATGTTAATCTTTTCAACAAAGCAGGTAATTATTTTAGAATAATTCTTACTTAATAACTATTGATTTTGGCTTTCAAGGTACTATTTTCAGGAGGCAGCATCCATTGTGCAATGGAATGAGAATGGACTTTATATCGAGGAAGACCTAAGTTAAAAATAACACCTCCTCAAAATACTACTGTGTATAACTTTAGGGAAATTGTTTAACATTTCTGAGTCTGTGTCTTCATGCATAAACTAAGACAGTAATGCTTACCTAAGACTGTTAGTTGGAGGAGTAAAGATAATATTTATAAAGCATATGGTAAACACTAAGTTCTCTAAAAATGCTAATTGTTTTTCACATTCTAAAAACTGCTATCTATTGAAAATACAATTTTATGTTTTTAATTTTCTCTCACATTTCTGTTTTTAATAAATTTACCCGGAATATTAATTTGAAATAAAAAATGTTACTAATGATTATTCTCTAAAAATCTAGGCTTGGCCTTCCCTTGGAGTTTTTATTCTCACCTTCAGCTTTTATTAATTTGTTCACTCCAAGTATATTTTTCTACTTAATTAAAGAGAGAGAGCTTTAGTTTGCCTCTACCTCAGTCTGGAAAAGTTCTTGCCTCCCTGCCTCCTCACTCTAAGACACTAAGTTTACTTTCTGACCTCTGGTGAAAGCAGAGAGTGAACAAAAACCCTTAGACCAAAGCCCTGAAGTACATGTCCAAGGCGTCAAATCTTTCTACAGAAAGAAAGATCTTTCTAGTTTACTTCTCTCATTATAGTATCTATTATTGTAGCTTCCAGTAGCTATTGGTTTTGGCATACAACAATACTGCTAGATTGAAGAGGACTTTAAAATATTTTAGCCACATCCATAGTAGAATATATGCTTATGTCCCTACTTTCTTTAAAATTTGACCTTATTTTTGAACTGACTTCACACGTCAAGTTAAACAAGGTTTTAGTCATTGGAATTGGATAATCTCTTCAGTTCTTGAATATTTAAGGGAATTTTTCATATTCTACTTATGTAAGCAAAATGTGAGTAAAAATGGATATCCAGGATAGGTTATGGTTACTTCTATATCCAGAAGGTTGTAAACAAGTAAGGTGTCATGATTTGGTGAACACTGTTCTTGCTTTATTAATTTGGGATTGATGTTTAAATTCAATATGAAATGAATCAGGAATTCTCATTCCTCTCTCCCTGTTTTTTGCCTTAGAGTGTTGTGATTTCAAATTTTCCCTCACAAGTGAGATGGGACTTATTGAACTATTGTTAGATAATTAAATTTAATACATGTCTACAAGGTCATAAAACCCTTGAAGTAGAAAATATTTAGAGATGGAAAAACCTTCATTAGACATAGACTTGAGGTCAAAGGAAAATTCTGAAACTATAGAGTCCATTTTTTTTTCATTATACAGAAGAGGAAATTTCAGTTCAAAAAGGTTATAGATTTTCTCAATAGCATGGCTATTACATGAAAGGCCCCAAGCTGACAGGACTCTTTTCACTGTACCACACATAAAACAGGCACATATCAATGTTTCTCTCTACATATATATCTTAGGGTCACATGATGTATAATGTGGGTGTTTCCACTGTATACTCCATCCTTCCTATTCATGGATTCCATAATTGTGAATTTACCTACTTACTATGATTGATCGTTAAACTCAAAATCAATCAGTGATATTTTGCAGTTAATTCACAGACAGGCACAGAGAGGCAAAAAATATACACATTCCTAGACAAGGCCAAACAGGATAGAGATGGCTGGGGGTAGCACAGCCCAGCACAGTGCAAGAAACTCTGGCTTAATTGCATAGGGTTTGAACCCCAACTCAGGCACCTGTTAGTGGGGTGGCTTCAGGCAAGTCACTTAACACTCTGAACCTTGTTTTCTTTTTTGTAAAATAAAATAGAATTTACTAATTTAAGTTGTTTTTAGGATTTAAGATTATAATCATTGTGAGAGGTGTATGTGTATGTGTATTTCCTCTTGGAGCCATGATTCAACATTTGCTAGTGTTTACAGTGACTTTTCAGAACATAAACTATTGCAAATAATTAGAAATGACTAGTTTTTAAGTAAAATCTAAAAGAAAATGTTTAGTGTGAAATGACTAGCACTGTTGAAAAAACACTTCCTATGTGTGTGTGTGTTTGTGCATGTGTGTGTGTTCATGTGTGTGTGTGTGATATATATGTATTTTATTTCTTCAAGCTTTTGAAATCTATTGCTCTTTTATTTTCTCCCTTTTTTTATAAAATTTTCTTCCTGACAACAGTCATCTGATGTGACAATTGTTTTGATGATGTGCTTTATGGGTCAACTATGTGTGCTATTACAACCATTTTCTATTTTGCTAGCTTTTGTAATAGCTTTAACATTTTTTTTTCCTTGATGAACAATGTATAAATTTTAGATATATGGAAACATATGAAGAAGAAAACAAAAGTGATCCATGTTCCTATGACTTATATTTTCCTTATATTCTTTTTTCTCTGTGATCCCTTATCACTCTTATTCATCCATCCAATGTGCTTCTCTCTCCAAGCTATAAAATCTGATTGGAATGTTCTCCCCTATGCCTGTCTCCCAGTTGTGTGACTAGCCCATACTTGTCAGATATCAGCTTGAACCTCTCTGTCCCCACTCCGCACTGTATGCATGAAGGGCCCTACCCTTTCTCTACCTACAAGTTGAAATTGTCTTGTTTTTTGTCTGACTCTTTCTTAGACCCGTGAGCTTCTTAGTGAGGTAGAAAACACTGGAAGAGAATGATCTTAGAGGAAAATTAGGAGCTTGATTTGGAATGTGGAGTTTGGGGCATTTGTAGGGAATAAGAAAGCAATTTGTAATACTTATTTAAGCTTGACAAAAAGTTTTGGCTGGACTGTCACATACAAATATGTGAGTTTGAAATGCATAGGTAGTAACCAGAGTCAAAGGCATGGTGAAGCTTACCTATAAGGGAAGGGGAAACTATATTAGGAAGACAAGAGAAGACGTAGAGAGGAACATTCAGGGGCTCTTACAGTGATTGGCTTTGGGTAGCAAAAGAATATACAAAGGATATAGAAAATAAGCAGCTGGAGGGACAAGAAGAAAACAAGGAATATACGGGCTAGGGAACTAAGGGGAGAAGTTTACTGAGGAGGAAGAAGTGGGCAACATTTAGACATGTCATTGAGAAGTGGAAAGAGCTCATTGAATTCTTCAGTATGGGCCACTATTATTCACTAATTGAAATTATCTTGGAAGAATGATGGTGGTGCTCTAATCCTGACTGGAGTAAGTTAGAAGTAAGCAGTTGTTGAGAAAATAGATACCATAAAAATAAGAAGTAGGCTTTGAAGAGAAAGAAAGGTTATCACTGGAAGAGGATGAGATGACAGTTCTACATTGTTTTAAGTGGCAGATGCTTAAGTATGTTTAAAAGCCATTGGAAAAAGTTCTAGAGATGGACAGTGGTGATGATTGTGTGACAATGTTAATTACACTGAATTGTACACTTAAAAATAGTTAAAATGGTAAATTGTATGTTATGCATATTTTACCACAACAATAAAATTTTTAAAAAAGAAAAAAGAAAAACAGACATTGGAAGGATCCAACTGAGAGGCAGAGGTGAAATATACAATAAAAAAAGAGATAATCAAAAGTTTTGTCTCCAAATAAGGCAGCAAGGAGTTGGGACTAACATGGTTAGAGGGATTTGCCTTCGGAAGAAGAAATAGTTCATCTTTCATAAGTGAGAAAATGAATGACTTTTCATGGGGTAGTTTGGATTTTATTGTCTAAAAGGCCTTGGTGATAAAGTAAGATGGTAAGAAAGATAAAAAATAGTCCTTGTCCTTCCTGGAATTTATAGTTTGTCAGGGAGACAGACAATTAAAAAAGAAATAACAATAACATATGCTAAATGCTGTTGTAGGGAAAATAAACCACTTATGGGAGCCTATTAACAGGGGCACAGTAGAGACTATCAAGAATGAGCAAAGTTCACCTGGAGCAAATAACATTCAAGTTGCAGCCTCATGGCTAAGTAGGAATCAGGGGAAACAAGGACAGGGAAGAGTGTTTCTGACACAGAAATTAAAAAAAAAATAGAAAAAAGGAAGTAGCCTTAGGAAAAATTGGGAGTTTGAAACGTTCGAGAAAGGAATTAAAGCAGTGTTTAGTTGGCGGGAGTGGAATTATTTTAGGAAGACTTGATGCGAAAACTTGATCTGTAGAGAGGCACGTGGTGAGTAACGGTACTCTGCAACATTCTGGCCATATCCACTGTCTGTCATCTACTTCTCAGAAGCACTTCCCAGTGTTTCCAGACCGCAGTGCTTGTCTTCACTTGGCTTTAAGGAGACAACAGGTTGTACTGAAAAGAGCACTGAATTAGGAATCTTCAGACCTACATCTAGTACTGTCTCTATCATTCATTGCTTACAAGGCCTTGGGCAAGTTATTTAACTTCTGTCTTAAAGTCAATATCATCATTGTAAAAGGGAGGAATTAAGTTATATGATCCTTCAGATACTTCTAACTAAACAGTTCTTCATTATTTTTATTGTTATTGTTATTATAGGCTAGATATGCACATATGCAGTATGTACCACATTGATAGTAAAAGCCAAGTATTGACAGAAATTATTCAAGAGCTGTTTACCTATGTCTGTGATACACAAGCAACATTATTTGTATAAGCTGTTAGATTGGTGTGATAAAACACTGCTTTGTGTATTTTGAGGGTTAACAGTACTGGGCTGCCCTGGATAACATAGAGCCAGTGTCTGTTGCCATTTCATGTTACCTTCACTAAAACAGATGAAAAAAATATCTTAATGGTGCCATCAAGTAAATTTTCTTAGAAAGTACTGCTTGTGGACAAAAGGGGATGGTACTTTGGGTTAAAAGATTTATGAAATCCATGCATTTATTGTTAACAGTGATCACTCCAACATTTATTTAGTGCTCAAGTACAAAATTATTAGTACCATTACATGCTTTGAACAATAATTATAACACTCTGCTTTAGTACTGTTAATGTAAAATTAAAAAAAAATAATAAAGAAGGGAAGAAAGATAAGCAAAAGAGGAATATGAATACAATGGTTCTGTGTATAATAAAATTTGGCCACAATTATAATCAAATCCAATATCATCTTAACCCCTGTTATCTTTCAACTCCCACAGTGAAACAGAACCAGTGGAACTCCATTGAAGAGGGTTTATAGTGTTTATTAAATGATCTACTTCAGTATACCCAGACTTTATTGCCATTTGAGCCGGGGCCAGAATACTATGCATAAGAGATGCTTAGTAGCTAAAGGTGATGAATAAATGCCTCTATATCAGAATTCCATGTAGATACCACATAAAACATTCAATCCAGGAATGTAAAGGATGTTTCAAAATTAAGATATTTATTAGTATCATACACTGTAATAATAGATTACAGAGAAAGACTGTATGGTCTTTTCAAAGAATGCCAAAAAGATTTTGACAAACTAACTTCCACAACTGTTTATTTTTAGAAAACAATAAAAAAAAAACCTTAGTTGAATTGAATTACATGACTACCTACTTAATAACCCATATATTTACCAGCCTCAAGAAAAATAATGTTTCAATTGAAACATTTTTAGTTAATTCAGGGGAAAATAACTGAAAAGGGATCATGTTCACTATTGTTAATATTGTCATAGAAGCTCCAGTCAGTGTATTAGGAAAGAGGAAGAAAGAAGCACATACATATTAGAAAAAAAATTATGATGTATTCAACTTTGTCATTGATTCCATTGAATGAATATTTATAGTTTTCTCTTTGTTATGTTTTTTAACTCATTGTTTGCATGTGGAAAAACTCTGAGTGTTTTAATATTAATTCCTTACTGATATCTGTTAATATTTCTTTAAAACAAAATGTGTATATTTTTAGTTACCAAAGAACAGGCAGGAATTATTTGTACAAAATGCAGAAACCCTTCCATGGGACATAAACAAATTTGTGGATGTGTGATGGTCTGGACAGTGGAATGTTTAGGAGATACTCTCAGAAATTTCCAGAGCAAATGAATAGACATTCTTGAGACAAAGAAGGATTCCTAGATTGATAGTGTAGCATGGATAGGTTTAAGAAAACAAGTCTGGAAAAGTACTGGCTGTCCATCCTATGATGGGCATCCTTGTACAGCGCTGCTCACAAGGTTCAGGTCAGGTTCTCTGTGTTATACAGAGTCAGATCTCTGAACTCTAGGTCTAGGCAAATGCATTGATTAAAGGCTCACAGGTGACTGCTACAAGCTTCCTGGTTAAGAGCTATTGACTGGAAGGATCACCAGCCTGGGGGTCAGTAGGCTAGGATTCTAATTTGATTGTGATATTACCAGCTTCAACGGTCTCAGCATCCTTCTCAAGGCAGCCAAAACCATTGTTACTCCTTTGTCATATCAAGTTTGCTTTAGGATCAGTTTGAAAATGGTTTTCACCTTCCTCTGAGCCTTCCACAGATGTTTTGGCAAAGAAGATGATTGGGATGCTCTCTTACCCTTGAGAGCTCTCTCTTAACTCTTGTGCTGACTGTCTACTCTTTCCTGTGGGCCAATAAAGTATTTTTATATTCCTTTTTGACTTTTCAGATGAGTTTAAGATGGATCCTAACATAGTATAAATAAATTCTTAGTTAAAACTGTATAATTTGTTTTGATTTCTCTTTCAATCATCCTTAAAAGGTATTGAAAGGAGAATGGTTTATAATTCTATCTGAATAGATAACCAGAGGAATTAAGTTAAAATTTGAAATTCTAAAGATGTATTCTTTGATCCAAGGCTTGCACTCTTTGGCCTTGCTGTATTTATGACTTTCAATTCCTGCTTTGGAGTGAAATTTCATCTTTATTACTTTGTGTTCTTCTGATTTCATGTGAAGTTGGTTAAAGAGAACAGTGAATTGCTGATATGTTAAAATACTGGGCAAAATATCATAAGACTCTAGGGATTCAGAAAAACAGAAAGTAAATTTTAAGAAAATGTAATGATCTCCATTCTTAAATAATTTAAATGTTTAATTTTTAATTATTAGTGTACAGATTTCAATAAAGTTGTAAAAATTGGTTTAGTACAGACTGAAATTTGTTTATTATTAAATGATGTATTTATATTAACTCTAGTTAATAATTGTAGTGATCTTCAAAATTTTTGATCAAGTATTTTAAGGATTAAATTTTTTGAGCATGGCTCAATTTTTATTTTATTTTATTTTATTTTTTAATTTTATTTAGTTATTGATAAATTATATTCATTGACTAAAGCATACCCAAAATAGAAGTAAAAACGAATGAGATTTAATAAATCAATATGGAAAGAAGTTCTAATATTTTATTCCATCTCTCTGGTAGATTATCTTCCACATTTCCTGTGATGAATAAAGTTTCTATTATAGACCATTATCCTTTTACATCAAATCTCCAAGTTCCATTTTAAGTCTGAATTTCAGTAGATTTTTTCCTCAAAAAAGTCCGACAAAAGTATTTTCTATTTATCTGTCATCTCTCTGTGTCTAACTAAAATGAAATATTCTATTGTCCACTGAACTCACATCTTTTTTTTTTTTTAATTGAAGTATAGTTGATTTACAATGTTGTGTTACTCTCTGGTGTACAGCAAAGTGATTCATATATATATATTATATATATATATATATATATATATATATATATATATACACACACACACACACACATACACTTTTTCATATTCTTTCCCATTATGGTTTATTACAGGATATTGAATATAGTTCCCTGAGCTATACAGTAGGACCTAGTTGTTTATCTACCTCGTATATAGTAGTTTGTATCTGCTAATCCCAAACTCCTAATTTATCCTCTTCTTTCCCCTTTGGTAACCATAAGTTTGTTTTCTATGTTTGTGTGAACTCACATCTTAAGACATAAACCTGAATCTCTTTTTTAAAAAACATATAGAGGTGGTGTTTTGGTAGTTTTAGCCTTTAGCCATTTTTTTACTTGATTATATCAGCATGCATGGGTAGAGATCTCTTTGTTCTACAGATAAATATGTTTCCTTTTTTCGTGTCAATACACAGAAAAATAAGTTTGGCTGATATGGTTTCAGCTTTAGAATACTTTTCATAAACATGGCAATTCTCTATATGGAGAAAATAAAATGCATGAATTAACTGAACACAGCCAGATTTCAGTACTAATTTCAGGATATCTTTCTTAAATTATGAGACAAGTAGAAAGAAAACAGAGCAAACCATATGTGTACAAATTGTGCTTCTTAAAACAGACGCAGTTTGGCTTTTTATTAACTCTGACGGTTTTGTAAAAGCACAGGCAGATTCTTCAAGATTATCCATGGATGGAGACTCTGCTTGGTAATGAGAGATGTGGGAGAGGTGTGGGGAGTGTTGGGAAGACCACTGAATTCTGAACCACTGAGTTTCATCTACCCCTGGGGACCTCCTGTTAATTTCTGCTGCCACTAACCTTCCATCTTCTGGGCATTACACTTCAGTCCAGGCAGTTTTATGCTTCTTACCTACAAGTACCATAGCTCCCTGATGCCTCATTGTGTTTCACTGAAGACTTTGTTGCTCATTAGAATTCTTTTTAGATGGTACCTTCTACCTTCTAATAGTAAGAATGCGTGGCAAACAGTTCTCCATTTTTTGTTTTTTCCTCTTGATCACCAAATGCAATGGCTGCTTTTATGGTGAAGTGGAGGTTGCCCCTTTTGCGGCTGTAATTAGTGATGTCCCAGAAAACTCCTGCCTGCAACTCTGTGAGGT
This sequence comes from Eschrichtius robustus, assembly GCF_028021215.1. Lineage (NCBI taxonomy): Eukaryota > Metazoa > Chordata > Mammalia > Artiodactyla > Eschrichtiidae > Eschrichtius > Eschrichtius robustus. The sequence goes on along the minus strand of NC_090840.1, from coordinate 31,942,063 downwards.
TGTTTTTTACAAACCTTTCTGTACCTACTCCTACATGAAAACAATGCAGTGGGTGATTCAAACTCTCAAAACTTTCATACAGTGTTCTTTGATGTTGTCCTAAAACCTCTGAAATGTTTTCAGAAGGATGCTACCTTGTCATGGAATACTGTCCTTACTTAATACTAGACCAGTTCTGCCCAATCGAAATATAATGCAAGCTTCACAGGTAATTTTAGACATTCTTGTAGCCATGTTAAAAATGTAAAAATAAACAGATTGAATCGATTTAAATAATACATTTTCTTTAATGCAATATACCCAAAATATTATCATTTCAACATATAATCAATAAACTATTATTAATGAGATAGTTTCATTTTTGTCCATTGCTTCAGTTTTTCAATTTTAAAATGTGGTACTAGCCACACTGCAAATTTTAAATAGCTACATGTTTCTATTACCTGTGTCACATGTAATGGACAGTGAGCATTGGACCAGTAATTCACACTGTATGTATTTCCCTTCTTTAATTGTATGTAGCTACATTATCCATGCAAATACACCAGTTTGGATTACATGATGTCCCCCAGATAATAAGGTAATGCTTTTCCAAGCAGAACCTTATAAAATCTTCTCAAATTGCTTTCTAAAATGTGAAAACTTCCCCACTCCAAGGCAATCATTTGTTTCTACCAAATCACAGACATGATTGATTCTCCCATTATTCTCCCATTTTAGGTCAAACAGTGAAATTTCACAATTTATACTAAAGTCTCTTCATGTTCTCATTAAAAAAAAAAACTTTTAAAAAAATGTTTAGCTACACCTCCTGGCATGTGGGATCTTAGTTCCCCCACCAGGGATCAAACCCATGCCACCTGCAGTGGAAGCACAAAGTCTTAACCACTGGACTGCCAGGGAAGTCCCTTCATGCTCCCATTTTTAAAATATTCTTAGCCATCTAGAAGAGTTTCACTTAGGTACATTTTGGAGCCATTTCTTCAGCTATAACCTTGGCATATGTTCCAACAGTAATTTATATAATTTCTACAAGTACCTCTAAGACTGAATACCCCTAACCATATGTCTCTTATACTTCCCATCACATCAGAGCCCTAGGGAATTAGCAACCTGCATGAAGATACTGTAGAACCAGTATTGCAATGTACCCAGGTCTCAGGACCAAACATGGCCACGGCAGCAGTTTAGGACCCAATCACTGTACAGCGGCATTTCCCACGTGGTAGATGTGTTCTCACAATCCATTACAAGTCTTATATTTTAGACCCACGTTGTGGGACTTAGTGTTACCTGGGGATCAGGGCAAACAAGGATATCAAAACAGCCAAAATTATAGACTTCAGGATTTTATCTTGAGTGGTGTGATGGCTTAAAAACTATGAGACCAGGAGGAAGAGCAGATTTAAGGGATCAGTGATAGCTGATAGTATTTGTCCTTTCTGGGCTTTTCTTTCAAATATTTTTAGCCATTTTACCTGCCATGTACATGTAACCAGGTACATGTAACCAACATTAGCATCTTATTCAATGAAGATGTTCAATAAATTTGAGGGAATTCAATGCAATCAGTTGTGCTGGGAAACATCTTATAAATACCCTTAAGATAACAGCACACCAAATATCACTGTGTGAGTGACTGCCTATCAGAGAGTAAGGATAAAACTGTCTTCTTAACTTCTCAAAACAAAAACAAAAGTATCATTCTGAGAATGCAGTGGACCTGATATTGATGATATAAAGTTATTCTTATAGTTGAAAATAAATGTGTTGAAAATTATTCTTTGTGTTGTTGGTCATACACATAGTACAGTCTTGATAGTGGATCATAAATTCATTCCATGTCAAATCTACCATCTAAAGGGTAGCCAATTTTATAACATATCCCTTAGTAATAGTTAAGCAAACATGATCACACTTATGGTTCACAATGGTGCTTTCAAGCCTGGATAAATATTAGTTCTCCAGTAACCAATTCATCTGCCTGGCACACAATTTCAGCCCTGGTAGATCAGGAAAGAGAAGGATGATACATGTTTATTTCCAGTATGCTACCTCTGGAAGAAATCTGTGAATCCCTTGATTAGAATCTTCCTAAAGTTTAGAAGAATTTCTTCCTAATAGCACACCTGGGTGTAGATGTAGATCTGAAGGCTTTGGGACTTTGTCTGAATAGCCTGAATAGAATATTCATAATTAAAGGGATTTGAAGAAAATACTGTTAATCATAGTGACAAATTAAATATATAGCAGAGATACATCCACAGTAATTAATATTGAGCAGATGAGCTTTTCACTGCTTTTGCTCATATTCAAAATTCCAAATGTTTTGAAATGGGAATAAAAAATTAAAATGTAAAAGTTGAACATCTTTAGTTTTATTTTGGTGGCTTAAGAATAGTTAGTTACTATGTATCGCATATGTTCTTTTGCCTAAAGCAGACTTATTTCACTATTCTTTTAAACTGTGTAATGTAATTAAGATGTTTTAACTTTACTAATATTCAATAAACAGAAAAAAATTTATTATGGTGAAAATCTTATAAAGTGAAAAAATGTTTAGCCAACAATAAAGATAACTGCTTTAGTTTAGTGCATTACTATTGAATATATGTGATTTAATACATTCAATGAATCATTATTTAATATTCTTTTTCTTAAACATGGAAGCAGAAAGAATGAAACTTAACCTAACTAACATTGAATTCATTGAACCAATGTAGAATGATAAATGAAACTTACAGGGGTTGTCATATTTATAATTTAGAGATGGGGAGTGGTAACTTCTCTTCAGTGACGGGTAATTACCAACCCTTAAGTAGTATTGGGTAAAAACATATGAATCAAAATGACTATTTTATATGCTTTCCTTCATGACATAGACATGGACTTCACGGACAAGAAGCAAGAGATTTTAGTATTGTAAATCCTATTTAAAGGAAAACTTAAAAATATTTTCTTTGAAATCACAGGTAACTAAATTTTGTCTTCAGAATTATTTAGGATAGCTCTTCCCTGGAATTTTCCGAGAGATTGAACGGAACATTTGCATAAATTCAAAGCAATGCATTTGAACGCAGGAAGCAGAGAATTCCTTTCATATCTTATTTAAGCTTTTGTAGAGACAGTAGAATTATCCTCAACGGAAATGAGTAACACTCGAGACCAAAGATGCAGCAGACCATAGAATATTGGCTGAATATTAAAACACATATATATGCACATGCATACATAAACACATTTTAGCACACATTTAAACACATACACACACACACATTTATACTTTTAGAGGTATAAGAAGCTACATAAACTCTTGCAATATAAGCTGTACGTTTGTTGTGTCTGTGTCACATGTGGGTACCACACTGTTGCCATTATTTCTTAAGATAATTTTCATGGCTTGATTCTCTGTACTCACTTCTAAAATTTCTAAAATTTGTTTGCTTAAAATTTTAATTTTTTACACGGTTTAATTGAAATGTTACATGATCTGAGTTATACCAGCCTTTAAAAAAGTTGTGTGCACTGGATTTCAGAGACATGATTTGAAATTGACAACTAGAAAATGGGACTATCTGTGGCATCATTACAATCCTACTGTTTGTAAAAGGATTGGTAGTGCTGTTAGTTGGTTTTATGAAGGTCAGACATGAGGACATTAAATTCATAGCTTACAGGAATATGAGGATAGATTCCTATCTTGCCTAAGAAGAAAATAAACACTACTATGTATTTTTCAAATGTTGACAATGGCATTATTTATAATGTTGGTGAGCAGTGTTCTCTGGGATTGTTATTGCAACTATGAGCATAAATAAAAGGTCTCTTGATAGAGTTTATTAGACCCAATTCTCATATTTTAATATTAAGTAATGTATGGCAAGGACTGAATAGGACCAGAGGGATTCTGAACAAAATGACTAATCTATATTGGAACTAAAAAAGGTTATCAATAACCAGGGGTAATCTATCTTAGTCTTAAAGATATTAAGGAATGGCATTCCATAACTACTTAGCCATATTCTACAATTATTCATTAATTAATACATAATATTTTTATTCCAAATAGTCTCATATTTGTTTAGCATATCCATCATATTTTTTTTTTTTTTTTTTTTTTTTACTATTTTAATTGTTAGCTGTGGTTCTTTTGGTTCCTTATCTAGGCTCACAGAAAATAATGAGAAGACTGACCTACAATTTCGATTGTCATAGTTCCTTTTCAGAAATGGCACTATAAGGCTAAATTATTTATATTCTTATCTGTTGTAGATGTTTAAATTCCCCTCAGATATCTTGCCTAGCTAATCATTGCTTTAACTATAGTGATTTTTATTGTTTACTCCTTAATGTGACTCTCTTTCTAGAAGACAATAATTCTTTTTTTTGTAAGGATAGATCAGAGAATTAGGAAATGATGAAAAAATATGGCTTTATGTGCAAATATTTTTTTGGTATGACTCTGACATGGAGCACTCAGAGATGCAGCAAATATCAATTTCCTTCCTTTCTTCAAGATCGCAAGAGAAGGAGTCTGGTCAGACTCATTTACCTTTCACAGGGTTAACTTTTAATTATTACAGATAGAATCTTCTACATCTGGGCAGTGTGCCTGATGGAATCTGTTTTCAAGTGAATTTACATGTTGTCCATTGTTTCATTTCCATACATTTATTCAACACATTTCTTTAGCATCTACTTTATGCCAGGAACAGTAGTGGGTAATCGAGATATAAATCTAAATAAGACAGAGCCTCTTTTCGCGGAGTTTTCCCCTTCTGTTGGTAAAAGCAGGTGAAGGTTCACACTCACAGTTCGATGAGAAATGCAAGCATAGCAGTGATCCCTGGGCTTCAGGAGCTCACAGGATTTAGGACCAGTCTCTCATCAAAACCAGGTTCTTTACTATTTAGCTAGTCAAAGCAAGAGAGACACCTTTTTTTCTGGAATGATTTATTTGAAGCCAGCCTTGTAGCAGAGATTGAGCTCTGGAATTCCATTACAGTTTTATTTCACTTGATTTGTCTAAAAGTATGGAATCATAGGATTTTGATTCTTAGTCTCTGTGAAATCTCGAGGTCAGATAGTCTAGGCTTCCCTTTAATATTCCTGACATGTTCACTTTTGGTGATCATTGCTCCCCTTACTGCGTGCTTACAAAACATCTCTGCTAGAATTTCACTAGCAATCAATGCTCACTGGTCTACAATTTTGAAAATTCATCTCCTGCCAACCTTTTCCACATAGGTTTCACAATTGTATGCCTCTAAGTTTTGGCTGCTTTCCTGCTTTTTGTGACAACACAGATATCCATCATGGTTGTGTGATCATATTTACCTGCAAGTTATTCCATTTATTAGATATAGATATAGACATAGAATTATAGATATATAATATTATACAATATTAATTATTATATTCCCCAGAATATAATTTGTTTGTATTTAAAGATAACTGTAGTGAGTTCTTAGTCTCACTTTTCTATCTCTCTTAGTCATGTTTGTTCTTTCACTGTTTACAGTGTTTTTTCTTAATAGAGAAGTAGAAACAAAATAGAATTTAAGTCGTTTTGATCTTGCACATATGTTTCAAGCACTAAGCTATATCTTCTTTTTTATTTTTCTTATTCTGGCATGACTTAATAGCATGTTCTCCTTTTGTGAGATTCAGAAGATTATTGGGGATTAATGGTTATGATCTTGACGATGATGATGTGATGCTATAAATAATGATAATGCTACTCCTAATATGACAGCCCTTATGATGATAACGATGATAATACTACGACTAATATGACACTAACTACTAATATATGCACTCTCTCATTTAGTTTCCATAAAAGCTTTATGAGGTAGGTATTACCTCCATTTTATAGATGGACAAATTGAGAGCTTAAATACCTCTTAAGTTGCTGAGATAGTGTTCATATCCAGCCTTCTGTAGACCCAAAGCCATGTTTATAACCATAATGCAACATACAGATACAAATTTTACATATTTAAACAAACTTTTATTATCTAGCAAGTTCCTTTGTATTTCTTTTCTGGCTGCCCTTCTTACCACTTCACTTCTAATATTTCAACATTTTTTGTCTGTGATTCTCAATTTTCAGGTATTTTCCATTTTAGCGGTATATGTGGTCTTAATAAAATTTTTATCTGGAACTTTGAGAATCAAGTTTCCTAAAGTCTGAATTCATGACTGATAATGCCTGATGTGCCATTCATTGGCTCATAAATAAATAAGTTTCTATCAAGATTCCTCCTGTATGCAGTTCACTAAAACAATTTTTTGGTTAGAGTCACATATAGAGATGAACATCTTTATTTGCTTCCCTAAACCAAGTTATGGAAGAATGGCACAAAGTACATCAAGAATCAAGAGTCCATCAGTGTTCTTCCATAGTAAAATAGAATTCTAGTAGGTCAGAAGTAATTGAAGTTTCTCATAGGTCTCTTTTATGTCAGTTTTGTAATCCATAAATTATCACTTATTTCTTCATCTGATTTGATAGTCTTGGAATACTCCTACATAGAATACTGTGTTTTTCCTAGTTCATCTTATATTAAGTCCTCTTGGAACTTAAATGATATCCTAGGTCCAATTCAAGTGTGCCTACTTTACTTTAGTCTCATTTGTTTCGTATTCATACATCTAGCAAATGTCAGGTACTCTACCAGGTCCTGTATATACAGAGAGGTAAATAAGGGAGATGTCCTTACTTATTCATCTTTCAAATAGTTGCTGGCATGTCTGGAACTTGTTTGGATTCTGATTCAAGTAAGCCAACTCTTTCTAGGAACTCTGCTGGGAAAATAATTAATTATGTAAGAATAATAAGGTTCTATGAGTGTTAAAAGAGATACCAGCAGACTTTGAAGGCACAAAATAGCTTTAGCTTACCTAGGCTTTTAAGGAAACATTTTGAAGGAAATGACAATCAGTCTGACACCCAGTGAAATGTATATGTGTTGCCTTTAGATGTTTCTTTTGTGCCAAGGACTTTTTTTATAGGCTTAGGCCAGGCATATATTAATTCAATAACAATTTCATCCTTATCTCTATTTCTGACTGCAAGGAGTTTCTCTGATTCTCAGTGTTTATATCTATAAAATTTGCATAATATGTTACTGTAAATATTCAGTGAGGTATCTGTAAATGTTTTTGTAAACTATACCTTGACTTTAGGATAATTTCTCTTCTTATGCTTCTAATTATATGTAAGACACTGTATGGGTTGCAGTGGACATACAGTAATTGCAGACCCTGTTCTCCAGTTCCTGCACAGGTTACCCACTCTTCCTTCTTTTTCTCCCTGATATTTAGAGAAGTGATCTGATTAACTCTGTAGGAAATTTGAAAGTGGAATTATAACCTTAGATGTCCCAAATTCATTAAAAGTGCTTTATTGACTGCATGACTCAAGTCTGGTTTTCAGTTTCCTACTTAGGAGTTACGGCATTTTAATAATCCTGTTATGCATTTTTTCAACACATATTTATTAAGACCTTCTGTGGGTCACCATATTGGATTATGAGGATATGGTACTGTCCTTTGCATTAAGAAACTGGTTTTGAAGGCAGTGCCATCCCAAAAGTGTTGACGTGCTTGAATGTGAACATGAACCTGTCAATTTAATTCCACAACAGCAGTGTTAAAGATGCTATATACTTGAGTCTAACTACATAAAAGAAACAAGAGGTAAAAACTTTTTATGTCTGCGTCTAATAGTTATTCTAGTCTCAGTGAACATGTGAAACACATGCATTTTAAAAGAATGGCTTGTGAAATAAACTCCTTGTATTATGTCTAGTTTTCCTTTGAATTCCACCTAAAAACTGTTCTATTTCAAATGGGTCTCCCAAGAGAATACTAAAAATGTTTTAATAGGTTATAGAGCTTAGCAGTGACCAGTAGTGTGGATGCCATTCCAAGAGCTGAGTCAGAAGCCAGGAGGTCCACCCTGGTCTCAGTCTTGTTTTGTTTTTTCTTGATCATTTTTGTGTGTTTCTGAGTAAATATGCATTTCTGTCATCTCTCTTCTGTTTCTCTATTTAATTACTGAGCTGGGTGCCAGGTCCTTGTCTACTTTTATCATGGTTCATGCTGGTTGCCCTATGAAGTGTTTTATTATAGAGACCATACTTGCTGTTTTGCTCCTTTTGATATTTAGGACGTTCACAGTGAAAGACAAGTAGTGTTTTTTTATAACAGGAACATTGTTGGTTGGGCTTAAATGCCATAGATCAAGCCCTTTTGTTGGCTGCAGATAAAGCCTGAATGACCACTCTGTCAGTGAGTTGCACTGTCACATTAAATATTGGTCAAATCTTCTCAGGACCCTGACAGAAAGATCTGAGTGATTTTAAATTTTATTACAATGCACTAATAACTGATTAGTGTTATGTTCCATGAAAAAAGCTTAAAAATTTTAAAAGCAGTGAAATGTTAATGTTGAAACACCTTGGGGCATTACCAATATACCCCACCCTTCTTGTGGTGTGTTCTTCGAACTCTGTAAGTGTCTCTCCCTTATCAGCAAGTACGGTGGTTTCTGTTACAACCCAGTGTTTTAGCTTCTTATACTTGAGGAACTCTGCATAGATTCCCCATCCCAAGTTACTGTAAGAAACTCAGCCTGCCTTTGTATAGGGGATGTGGCTAAGAACCATAGCAGGTATTCAGTATTTTCACACTGGGGACGGAAAGAATGGAAAAATAGTAGGTGGAAATATTAAGAAAAAAAGAGCAATAAAAAGTGGAGAATTTGGGAAGAAATAGAAAAATACCTATTGACATGATGAACACAAACAATGCATTTGCATCAATGTTCATCAGATGGACAAGAAGAAAAATCAAAACCTTTGCTTAAAATCCAGATGCTTGGATGGCTAGACCAATGATTTTCTAACTGACTTCTGCAGAGAAATTGGCTTACAAAGAATAAGGGAAGTTGAGTTATTGTGATTCCGGCCCCCACCCCCGGCCCTTTAAACCAGAGTAGCCTCTGTTTTATCTCTTTTATGTACTAGACTTCCTATTAAGTTTTTATTTGAGGGAGAAAAAAAGAATTGTCTGGAAAAAATGGAATGCAAATCATAGAACTAGACTACACACTCCTTGAAGTTCTTCCTTGTGTTCGTAGGCATGTTTGTTGAATAGATGAATGAATTAATTTTGGTGGAAAATCTGTTGTTTGTTGGAGATTCTAGTATATTTGGCAGGATTTTTCCATTTAATAAGAGAAAAGATTGTTTACATCTACCTTTTCCTACATGTACCATATTAAGAACTGCAGTTCCTTTCCTTTAAATTTTTCATTCACATTAATATATAATGATAACGCAGTTTTCAATGTCACTGAATAGGAATGTGGTGTGAATTTTAGAATCAGTTATAGAATTTTCTTAAATATTTTCCCCTTAATTTCTGCATTTTCCACTTTTTATTTATTTGTTAATAAACTATGATGAGTTTACACAAATTTGACTCTACCAAATATAGTACAACCTAAATTTCCTCATGAATTTTCCTTTCAGTATTTAGGAATAACATCATTTCACTATGTGCTGTATATGATAATTCTACAACCCTTAATTTTTAACATAGAAAGGAAAATTCACAACTAACCCTGAGATGGCATCCTTTTTTATGCATTCAGTGAGTATTTATTAAGTGTCTGCTATGCACTAGGTGTTGTGTTGGCTATATAAAAGTAGGGCAGGTGTGGTTCTTAGCCTACAAAAGCTCACAGTCTGCTGTGAGGAGGTAGGAAAATTATTAAGTGCAAGGGTGTTATGTCAACAGAGAAATCACAGTACACTGGAGAAAGTCTTGGTTAAAGGAAAGTGCTTGAAATCCGAAGTGAAAAGACTTAAATAAGACTTGGCCACCGCTACCAGTAGTGTCTTGGGCAAGTTACTTAACCTATTGGACTACTTTTAGTTTTCTCAGCTGTAAAATGGCAACGGATCACCTCAATAGTTTTATAAGAATTAAATGGCCATGCTTTATAAAATGTTTTGCAATTCATAAAATTCTATAGAAATTTTAGGGCTCTCTCCCTCTAGGCCCTCCTGTGTAAAAGAAAATGCAAGTTCATGAGGTTTCTAGGCAGGTGTCAGGTAGCAAAATGTGGAATGACTAAGAATGATATATTAGTTTCCCACAAGTACCATATAAATTAGCACTCATCATATAAGCATCTTCTCTCTGTATACAAATTCATTTTTTGTGTTCCTCCTGCTTTGTGACCTATTTTAGAATAGTTACTAGATTCTAATGTGGCCAGTTTCTGTAAGGAAATGTATAAAGCAAAGATTTTCAGGAGTCATGAAATAGCTATTTGAAGGTAATTGCACTGATTCAGCATGACTGAAGTCCAAATGATAAAATTGGTTAGAAAAATATTGCGATATGTTACCTTATTCATACTCTAGGGACTCCCATTAAAAAACCAAACAGTTGCTCACCTCAGGTAGGCACATTTCTTTTTATGTTTCTACAAACTACTAAGTAGATCATCTCTTAGCATTAAATGGAATTATACTACTATGAAATATTTCCTCAAAATTGTGAAATGCCCATTTTTCCACAGTAGGAGGGAACTTGGGAGAATTGGGTATCTGATGGGTGGAAATATGATGCCACAAAATGAACCCTGGATAAGGTGGCAGGAAACCTGTTTCTTATGTAATTATATGACAATTTCACTGCATCGTCTGATCTATAAAATGATGATAAATGTATACCAGTTAATCTTTAAAACTGCTAACAGCACTGTGATCTTATAAAAAGTTATTGAATCTCAACTTGAATTTCACTTTTTTTTCCAACTGAAGAAAGTTATGTTGAAGAATAGCATATTCAGTAATAACTAGATGCTATTAGGCTGATGGATATAAACACATCTATCTATCACAGAATCAGAGACTTGGAGGGAAATTAAAACTTTATGTAGTCAACTAGGTCTTTGCCAGAGGTTTGGGGAGGTAGTTTGGAAGTGGGTAGGGGTGTTTTTGTTTTTCACAGTAATAGGAACACCTCTAGCATTTTGGGGGACAGTGATGCTAAAGTCTTACAATGTTTGGAATTGTCCTACATGATGAAGAATTTTCTTTTACAGAATACCAATGATGCTCCATTGAGAAATACCAGTAAAGCAAGCTCTCATTTTATATATGAGAAGGCAATTCTAAGTGAAAGATAGTGGTCCTGAACACTGAGCAAATTTGTGACAGACCCAGGATTCCTCTGACAACCAGGTTATCCAACTCCATTTCTTTGTTTTCCTAAAGCCCCTGTTGTCAGCATAGATTTGTTTTCCATCTGCTTTGGAAAACTCCACCACCAAACTTTTTGGATTACACAAAAGTTGTCTAAAATATAATGTCATTTGTCAGCTTTTGGTTCTGGTTATATTACTTCCTTCCAAAGCATAAATCTCCCTGTAGTCATGGATTAGCCAAATATTACATTCTCAGAGAACAAAAATGAGGTGATATGCCTTATTCACAAGAGAATTGTCAGTGTCTCATGCAGTTTCTGGTTTTCATAATATCTTGAATGCTTGGAACCTTAAGTGGGAAATCCAGAATGGATTTGGAGTCAAAAGTCCACAATGAAGAGCATGTCCCAGCTAAATTACTATTCTATGAGCTTGTAGAGCTACTTGACCTCTCCATGACTCAGTGCCTTTTTCTGAAAAATGGAAATGATAATTTCTACCCTGACTTTGTCTACCTGAGAACTGAGTTTGAGGACTGGTAAGAATGAATGCTCAGGTACATTGGTTATATTTAAATTAAACTTTTCTGCAGTAAAGTTGAAGGGTACTACTTACAGCAAGCAACTTAGGTAGCATCAGATAGGGAATATTTGTTTAGTTTTACAGGTCTCTAATTCCATTATGGTAGACATACTTGGGGAGGGGTAATACTAGGTAATGTCCTGCCGAGTCATCAAAACCTCTCAGGGCTTTCTTGCCCTGGTATCTGAAACTGTAGCATGATTTCTTTATATGTTTGTATAAACTATCTATGATCTAGTTTGGAGGCACTATTTTTGCAATATACAATATTATTATAGCCCCATGTTATATAATGCTTAGCCATCACAGAAGAGCCATATTACCACTTCTGTGTAATAATGACTAATCACTGGCATGACAATTATATGACTGCTGTGTCCAAGGCCCAGGAGATTCTGAGCATGAAAGGCCTGGTGATGGCCTGAATCATATCCCATAGGATTGTTGTGAAAATTGAGATAATCACCTACATATGCCTGATACTGAGATGCTCAGTTTATGATGATTCTTCCTAGTGTTTACTCTAGGTTTCTAATATTTAAAACGTGCAAAATATTTCTACATTATCAAAAATATGGACTTATTTCTGATAAATACCTATTGGCTGCTTTCCTGTGTCTAGCACTGACCTAAAGTGATATATACATATATATACACAAATACATGTATGACAATTATATATAACTATATACTTTTGTAAGGAGGTTGTAGGAGAAAATTATATCAGTCATGCACATTACACATTTTGTAGAGGATTTGTAAGCACCAACCCCTATATAGGTGGTGTTATGGGTTGGATTGTGTCCCTGAAAAATTTATATTTTGAAGTCCTAACCCCCATTTCCTCAGAATGTGACCTCATATGGAGATAGAGTTTTTACAGAGATAATTAAGTTATAGTGAAATCAATAAAGTGGCCCCTAATCCAGTATAACTGGTATCCTTATAAATAGGGGAAATATGGACACAGAGACATGCATAGAGGGAAAATGATATGAAGAGATATAGGGAGAAGCTGGCATGTACAAACCAAGGAAAGAGGTCTGCAACAGACCCTTCCCTCAGCCCTCTGAAGGAAATAGCCCTGCCAACACCTTGGTTTTGGACTTCTAGCCTCCAGAACTGTACACAATATATTTCAGGTGTTTAAGCCACTCAGTCTGTGGACTTTGTTATTTCAGCATGAGCATACTAGTATGCAGGGTGGGTGGGAATTTGTCCTCACAGAGCCCCTCTCTGCCATGGCTTTCCTGTAATTTAAGCCTTGCTTTAAGTAATATGCCAGAACAGTTTATATATGCTGTGATACATTTGAAAGGATAAACGTCTTCGGAAAATTGAAGTCAGTATAGCTAGATATCCAAAAAGAAAAGACCAATTGAATTGCTTTTATAAGGAAATTACATATTTCTTTGTCTTCTATTTGTTTTTGAATATATCCTTTGAGACAATGGAAAATGACATTATAATAATGCATAGAGCAGAGAGTCTTTTTTTTTTTAACATCTTTATTGGAGTATAATTTCTTTACAATGGTGAGTTAGTTTCTGCTTTATAACAAGGCGAATCAGCTATACATATACACATATCCCCATATCTTTCTCTTCCCTCTTGTGTCTCCCTTCCTCCCACCCTCCCTATCCCACCCCTCTAGGTGGTCACAAAGCACTGAGCTGATCTCCCTGTGTTATGAGGCTGCTTCCCACTAGTTATTGGTTTGACATTTGGTAGTGTATATATGTCCATGCCACTCTCTCACTTTGGCACAGTTTACACTTCCGCCTCCCTGTGTCCTCAAGTCCATTCTCCAGTAGGTCTGCGTCTTTATTCCCATCCTGCCCCTAGGTTCTTCATGACCTTTTTTTTTTTTTTTTTAGATTCCATATATATGTGTTAGCATATGGTATTTGTTTTTCTCTTTCTGACTTACTTCATTCTGTATGACAGACTCTACGTCCATCCACCTCAATTCAGATAACTCAATTTCATTTCTTTTTATGACTGAGTAATATTCCATTGTATATATGTGCCACATCTTCTTTATCCATTCATCTGTTGATGGACACTTAGGTTGCTTCCATGTCCTGGCTATTGTAAATAGAGCTGCAATGAACATTGTGGTACATGACTCTTTTTGAATTATGGTTTTCTCAGGGTATATGCCCAGTACTGGGATTGCTGGGTCGTAGAGTAGTTCTATTTTTAGTTCTTTAAGGAACCTCCATGCTGTTCTCTATAGGGGCTGTATCAATTTACATTCCCACTAACAGTGCAAGACGGTTCCCTTTTCTCCACACCCTCTCCAGCATTTATTGTTTGTAGATTTTTTGATGATGGCCATTCTGACTGGTGTGAAATGGTATCTCATTGTAGTTTTGATTTGCATTTCTCTAATGATTAATGAGGCTGCACATTCTTTCATGTGTTTGTTGGCAATCTGTATATCTTCTTTGGAGAAATGTCTATTTAGGTCTTCTGCCCATTTTTGGATTGGGTTCTTTGTTTTTTTGATATTGAGCTGCATGAGCTGCTTGTAAATTTTGGAGATTAATCCTTTGTTAGTTGCTTCATTTGCAAATATTTTCTCCCATTCTGAGGGTTGTTCTTTTGTCTTGTTTTTGGTTCCCTTTGCTGTGCAAAAGCTTTTAAGTTTCATTAGGTCCCGTTTGTTTATTTTGTTTTTATTTCCATTTCTCTAGGAGCTGGGTCAAAAAGGATCTTGCTGTGATTTATGTCATAGAGTGTTCTGCCTCTGTTTTCCTCTAAGAGTTTTATAGTGTCTGGTCTTACATTTAGGTCTTTAATTCATTCTGAGTTTATTTTTGTGTATGGTGTTAGGGAGTGTTCTAATTTCATTCTTTTACATGTAGCTGTCCGTTTTTCCCAGCACCACTTATTGAAGAGGCTGACTTTTCTCCACTGTATAGTCTTGCCTCCTTTATCAAAGATAAGGTGACCATATGTGCGTGGGTTTATCTCTGGGTTTTCTATCCTGTTCCATTGATCTATATTTCTATTTCTGTGCTAGTACCATACTATCTTGATTACTGTAGCTTTGTAGTATAGTCTGAAGTCAGGGAGCCTGATTCTTCCAGCTCCATTTTTCGTTCTCAAGATTGCTTTGGCTATTCGGTGTCTTTTGTGTTTCCATACAAATTGTGAATTTTTTTGTTCTAGTTCTGTGAAAAATACCAGTGGTAGTTTGATAGGGACTGCATTGAATCCGTAGATTGCTTTGGGTAGTAGAGTCATTTTCACAATGTTGATTCTTCCAATCCAAGAACATGGTATATCTCTCCATCTGTTGGTATCATCTTTAATTTCTTTCATCAATGTCTCAAAGTTTTCTGCATACAGGTCTTTTGTCTCCGTAGGTAGGTTTATTCCTAGGTATTTTATTCTTTTTTTTGCAATGGTAAATGGAAATGTTTCCTTAATTTCTCTTTCAGATTTTTCATCATTAGTGTGGAATGCAAGAGATTTCTGTGCATTAATTTTGTATCCTGCTACTTTGCCAAATTCATTGATTAGCTCTAGTAGTTTTCTGGTAGCATCTTTAGGATGCTCTATGTATAGTATCATGTCATCTGCAAACTGTGACAGCTTTACTTCTTCTTTTCTGATATAGATTCCTTTTATTTCTTTTTCTTCTCTGATTGCTGTGGCTAAAACTTCCAAAACTATGTTGAATAATTGTGGTGAGAGTGGGCAACCTTGTCTTGTTCCTGATCTTAGTGGAAATGGTTTCAGTTTTTCACCATTGAGGATGATGTTGGCTGTGGGTTAGTCAAATCTGGCTTGTATTATGTTGAGGTAAGTTCCCTCTATGCCTACTTTCTGGAGAGTTTTTATCATAAATGGGTATTGAATTTTGTCAAAAGCTTTTTCTGTATCTATTGACATGATCATATGGTTTTTATTCTTCAATTTGTTAATATGGTGTATCACATTGATTGATTTGCATATATTGAAGAACCCTTGCATTCCTGGGATAAACCCCACTTGATCATGGTGTATGATCCTTTTAACGTGCTGTTGGATTCTGTTTGCTAGTATTTTGCTGAGGATTTTTGCATCTATGTTCATCAGTGATATTGGCCTGTAGTTTTCTTTCTTTGTGACATCTTTGTCTGATTTTGGTATCAGGGTGATGGTGGCCTCCTAGAATGAGTTTAAGAATGTTCCTCCCTCAGAGCAGAGAGTCTTGATTCTCACAGTTGATTTCCTATATTTGTAATTTATGTAGAAGTGTGGTAGCAAAGATAGTGGTGTTTAAGCACTCCTCTTGAATTCAAAAAATTCAGCTTACTCCAAAATTGCCAATTACCTGAAAAGAAGGTTTTAAAAACAAATAGTTTAAAATGCTTGCAAAGCCCGAAGAAACTCAGAAATCTATAAAGGAAACAACCAATGGCCTATATAACTGGCACTGTATTGATGGAAACCAAGCCTGAACATGCAGATTCTGCTGAGTAGTAAGCAGTTCTTCTTCCAGCAAGGAGCCTCAAGGTGTGTACTTTCTGCCTAATGGATACAGAAACAGTAGAGAGAAAGTGGGTGGATCAACCTCTGTATCTGCTGAAGTTCCAGAAAAATGCTTTAGAATTTTATGAAGTGTAATATTGGTAGACAGTCTATATTACCATGCCAAGGTCATAGAAAGCCTTGAGAATCAAATAAAATTCAAACACAATCTGCAAAAAGGAAATCTTTTAAAAAATACTTATCTTTTCTACCTTTAATAAGTGTGGACATATTTTTGTTTCTTTAGTCAAGCCTATCATGTGGCTCTACCCTGAAAAATGTCTGGCAGTCTTCTTTAGAGCTAAATTCAAGTAAATTTTACTATTTACTAAGAAGTTTATAGCTTTTATGTTTCCCATGCCTACCTTTTTTCTAATAACAATACGTCTCACTGCTGCACATAGCCCTGAGTGTTTATGTTTTATAATTTCATTTGTTTGTTTCTGAGTTTTGGTGAGAGTGGAGCTTTAGCTTGAATTGACCAGAATTCAACTATCACTTTATTCCTGAGCATTGAAACACTCTTGTTTTGTCCCTGTGCTAGGCACTGGGATACACAAAAAGGAGACATAGTCCTTTGTCTTAAGGAACTCAGTCTTTAGAGGTTACTTACTTACTACCTAAGTAGTCTTGGCCAGGTTAATTTCTGAATCTTTGGTTATTTTTAACCCGATACGTTTGCTTTGGGGATTAAATAATATAAAGTGTGTATCATGCTAGGTGTAGTGCTCAGTGCATAGGATACACTCAGTAAATACTCTTCTTCTTCTTCCATTGTGGATTATTATATGGCATATATATATATATATATATATATATATATATATATATATATATATATAAATGGAAAGTGCTTTGAGTTACTTCTCTAGTATTAGAGATGGGTGATGATTCATGATCTCCTTTGCATGATATATTTTTGCCCGATGATTGGTAGAGAGTCTGAATTGGAGAAGGAGTCTTAATTGAATGGCTGGATGGAAAATATATCCTGACTAGTGAAGTAGAGAGAGAAGTATTGATTATATTATCAAGTATAGCAGTGAAAAATGAGTGGTAGGACAGGAGTTCAGGGGACTGTAGTTTAGAGATATAGTACAGTTTTAAATTGCAGAGGGTTTTTTTTCCTTCATAAAACTGGGCTGTTGAATATATAATAAAATGTTTTTTCTCTGGGATGGATATTACGACTGCCCATGTGAAATAATATTTGAATCAAAGATGGCATATTTGTCTGCTAAATGCTTTCTAATCTTCATAAACTAAATACCAAAGTTAGGAAAGATCCAACCCATTGTGAGTAACTATCTAAAACTAGCTCATGGTAAAACAATTGTTTGTAGTGATGCCCTTGACACATAGGGGAATGATTAAATTAGGACCAGTATGTTCTGCTTAATAAAGCTTGGAAATTTGTACTATGTTTGAGGCATATTTCAACAAAAAGTGTTAAATACTGTCAGCATTTTCCTATGACAGTCTGGACTGAAATGAGCTGTTAGGGTTTTTGAGTATGAGGTGCTTCTTGAAGTGCATTCATTATCTGAGATCACTACTGTAAAAATTAGCCATTTAATATTTGGGAGCTATATATGACTTAAAACAATTATTCCCTTCAAATGGGAATAATTTATTCTTAAGGCACTTATATTCTGAAGTCTGATAGCCAATTGTTAAAGTACCTGTTAACTGAGGAACATGACAGAATTCATTAATGAAACATGAGGATTGTTTGTTTTTATAGTTATATTTATACTTTATATATGCTTTGTATATGCTTTATATATGTTTTTTCCTAATTTTTAATCTATACTAAAGTTGCTAAATCTCATGTGATTGTCATTGTTTGAAATGTTTTTTATTTTCACTAATAGTTTGGTCTTGTTTAATCGGCTTTCCTTCTTGGCAGAAGTAGAAGAGATCTGTCTTTTGGATATTATTTGTAAATGGATTAAGTCATTTAAAATGTTAGACTATGGAGAGATGATATCCTGAATGCTCTGTTGGAGTGGTATACAGTAGAAAAATTAAACATATACTTATTTTAGCTACCTATTCAGAGATTCAATAACTAACTCTAGAAATCAGAAAAAATACAAACCTTTTGGTGTATAAGTAAGATGATTTGATGATGTCTAAGAGAGTCAAGGAAAATAGGTCTTTTACCTTCATTATGTTTTAATTTGTTATTTTATTTTGCAAAAACAAACGTACATTCATTAATTATTAGTGTTTTTTGAAATATTTCCTATGAGCATACAGATAAGAAATTGTACTCTTTTTTATGAAAAACAATAGAACAATATTATAGAAATATAGAAAAGTAGAACAAAGGTGAAAAAATTAAACATAATTTTTTATCACTTCCAGTATTCTTAATGGTCTGGTTTTTTTCAATGATATAATTGTGGGCCTGTTTTTTCTACTCCCTAATAGTATAGACTTTTTCCAAATGTAGCTTTTCCCTTCACTTGGTCAACTAAGTTAAACTAATGCTTTCTACCTTTAGTAGTAGCAACAAGTAAAGTTTTTTTATTATTATTTTATTTTTTATTGATTTTTTGGATGCAGAGCAAGGAGCCAACAATTTAGCTACTTATGAGATTATGACTTATTCACATCAGTTTACCAGAATGACTGAACTCTTAAGGAATCCAGCTTCGAGTCAGATTGTTTCTGGTCTCACTGACAAATAATGATGGGGAAAGTGGGATGCTCGTTAGTAGCTGGAGCTGAAGGATAGGATCAACATGGACCATGAGCATTTGTACCTCTTCCTGAAATAATCTTCCTAATAATCAGTATTTTTCTTGTCTGCATAGTTTTTAATGCAATCAATGTTACATTTTAACATAACTATAATGCTAATTGTTAGGATCTCTCTGTACACTTCATTTTTTCTACAACTTTTAATTATTTGTCTAGGATTTGGAGGATTCATTCTGCAAAATACTATTATTATTTTAGATTGTGGTAGATTTTACTATCAGTAGGGGTGTAGCAATATAGGGATAGGGATGTAGCAGTATAAAATGCCTTAAATTGTATACAAACTACATTGTTACCAGTATACAAACATTATCATTTTCATTTTTGTTTTTCTAATATAATACTCCCATTAATATTTGGTCTAATATGCTCTATTCTCTTTGAGACATTTCTGATGAAAACTCATCCAGTTTCCTAGCTTAAACTATTTTTTTCCTAAAGCTGTAATTTTGGTTTGGCATAAAGTACCCAGGTAGTTACAGAGATGTTATAATGTAGATAGCATCCATCTCTGGTTCCCTAAAGGTCCTGCCTCTGGAGTTAGACAGACATGGGTTGAAACAATTCACCTACTAGACAAGGCACTCATCTCTTTGTGTCACAGAGACTTCATTTTCTTCATCTGTAACATGGAGACGATGACTGGTGAAAGGAGGAAAGTAAGGGAGAGAGGTAGGAGGCATGCTTCCGCATGCTGTCACCACATGAAGTTCTTTGGACTTTTATGGTGGTTCTAAAATTCTCATGTTGTTCTAAATGGGAAATGAAATCTCTGAATCATGGCTATGAAATTTATATGTTAGATGTAACTCAATCAAATATTTTGACTTCAAATTATTTTCTATCAGTAATAGTTTTCTATTTTTTTCTTTTTCTGTGGTATTACAACTTTTATACTATGCCTCCTCTCTATAAAAGGAAATGACAAGTTTCTAAGTTGTTGAGATAGGAGAACAATGGCAACATGATTCATTTTGCCCAGTTCAGAAATTAAAAAACATTTTTGGAGTTATAAGCCTTTACTCTTTTACCTTATTGTAAACAGTTATTTAACACTTACTGTGCACCAGGTAGTGTGAAAATCAGAGGATAAAATTTTGCTCAAAAGGCATACTTTTCATAAATAAGGTTCTATTTAGTCTTGCTTTTTTTTTTAGTGATTTCCTTTGTTTTAGAACAAAAGGCTCCTAAGGAAGGTGAGACTTAGGAAAAGGGAATGAAGGCTTAGGCAAAGAGTAATCTTTTAAGTTGGGGAGAGGCCTGATGTGGTGTTAGACAGGAATTAGTATACCTTATAGCTGACTCACTGGAAACTCACTTTGGTAAGCTAGTCATAATTTTTGAAATTGGAAACCTATTT
Organism: Eschrichtius robustus; assembly: GCF_028021215.1. Classification (NCBI taxonomy): domain Eukaryota; kingdom Metazoa; phylum Chordata; class Mammalia; order Artiodactyla; family Eschrichtiidae; genus Eschrichtius; species Eschrichtius robustus. Next base: position 31,921,601 of record NC_090840.1, on the reverse strand, counting down.
TAGCTACTGATGTTAAGTATAGGCAATCATCATTCATAAAGGCAGGCAAGAAAGGAAATTATATACTACCCTAGCAGAGGTGTTAGCACAGGTAGCTTGGACAGAGCAATGGGGAGGAAGATGTGAAGTAAGTCCTGAGCAAGAGACACATCATTGAACTGCGACTCACCTAGATACAGGCAGTGAAGTTAGGTCCTCTTCCAATGTGCTTGACTTTTCCTCACCATCAGCCTATGCTTCTATTCCTAGAAAATATGTTTGTTTCAGAGAGCTGAGAAGTACCTTTACAGATGCCAATATAGTATTCTATTTAAATATAAATTTTATTAAGACAAGATTCACGTGTTGTTTCTTTTTGTATCACCTTTAATAAGAGAGAGAGACTCAGTGTGTCCCATAGGGAGTGCTGTCTGTAAATATTTATAAAAATGAAATGGCAGGGTATTTGTTCATTTAGTCAGTTTAACAAATATTTATTCAATGCATGTTATGAGTCAAGCATTGTTCTTAATGTTTGTTATGCGTTCATGGTTGAAGGAACAACTCCTGGGCTCATGGAGTTTATGTTTTAGTGAAATTCATAGCAATAAATTATAAATAAAATTAGAACAAGCTTTACTGTAAGAGATATTAAGCCCCATAAATGGTAGATCCCTTAGAGGGCATTAATCCATCTAGAAATATTCAGTATTTACTAGGTGCATGAAATATGCCAATGTCAGTCAAAAGTAATCATAAAATATACTTAACTTTTCATTTGTTTGTATTTCTGTTTCCCTGTTAGCTACACTTTTTGCACATACATCAAAATTCTGCACAGACATGACCTATAGTAACTCTTCTTTACTGTTGGAAGGTGACTCCTTCCTCTGTTCTCTTCCTTATGCAGGTTTCTAGAGAGCATTGTCCACAGGTATTTACTATTATGTATACATGGATATCTTCCTAAGACATTCTGGACTATTTAAGAGCAAGGACTATTTGTGTGTTTGTTGAATGAATGTAGGTCCTCAAGTTTAAATGAAACCAACTTTTCTAAGAGTAGATTAACTGGATCAATTGACATAAAATCAAATTCAGCTTCATTAAGTGTTTCAAGAAGTGCTATTAAGAGGATGCAAGGTGACAACTAGTTGTAAAATTTAAGAAAATTAAATTATTGAACTTAAAGTAAAAGAAGGTGAGAAAAGACATTGTAGTGAAAGCAGTGGCCATTCTTATTTGGGGTAGAACAAAAGAAATTCAGCAGAATTGTAATGAATCTATGGTTCTTGTTTTGAAAACTATCATATTATTATGTTCAGAATTGCTTAAATAGGTTCTGAAACAAAGGTAGAAAAATACACTTATCTATGGTGACCTAACATAAATTTCTTGCAAGAAAAGCAGGTCATAAGACGTCGACATTTTTTATTTCTGTTAGGGAGGTTATATGCTGGTGACCCCAAGTTAGGAGTGTGTGTTGCTGCCCTTCTGATGGGGAAGAGATGATGTGTGTGTGTGTGTGTGTGTTTGTGTGATGGGGTGATTATGGAAGGATGGAGTGGGAAAGAAGAAAGGAAGAAAGCAAGATGATGATAAAGTGATGCATACATGCTTACTTCAGTAGTTGGTATTTCTTCTCAGAAAAAGCCATAAGGATTAGCTATAAAAGAAACTTTACCTGTTTCTTTTCTGAGTGTAAGTTGGTGCTTAGTCCCAGACAGGAAATCAAGCACTCAGATATGTATACAGGGTAGAGGAGAAGAGGTACTGAGGCCAGCAGCGCGGCATCACCTTGTGCTGGCTGAATCCAGCCCTGGTTTCAGTAGGTATGATTTCCTGCTGGTGTGGGAAAAGCCAATAAAGGCTCCAAAGCCCTAGAATACTGAATGGCTTCAAGAACAAAAAAGAAACAGTTCAGAGCAGTTTTTGATAGTAGTGGGTGTTCAAACTCTTTGTATTTATTTAGATCTTATCTAATATGTTATATTTTACTAAAGTTAAAAAATAATATTTTTCATTAATTGACATGTGGTTGTTTTCATTTATATGCTAGAGTACGTGTTCAAAATGTGGTTGCTTCTAAAGTCTATTATGTTATGATTGACATCTAGGATGTTTTCCTACAAGTAGAAGGCTTTCACAGTTGGTCTATTAAACATGTTTCCACAAAAAGGAATTCATATGTTGGGAGGAAAGTTTTCCATGGATCAAGCACTGTTAATTTTGGGAAACACTTGCCAAGTCCTTTGTGTATATTTTAAAAGATGATTGATCCTAATTAATCACAAATACTTTGACTCCTTCAGTTAAGGAGGAAAACAAATTATGCTTCAAGGCTTTTTCATCCTTTAAACAATTTTTGTTATTCTACACAAAAATGTTTATTGGGTAGAAGAAGATCATAATAAAAATAACACTTGTCTCACAATCAAGAGACCTTGGTTCCTATCTTAGGTTCTTTAACTGTATTACAATGGGCACAACACAGTTTTCTTGTCTGTGAAATGAGAGTTTTTGAGCTAGAATAGTTGACATCTAGGTCTTCTGAGCTCTAAAATACTAGTTCCATTAGAGTAACCATAGACAAGTCTTTTGAGAATATTAAATAAATGTTAAATATTATTGGCAGAAATTTTTGCAAAGGATTTCTCTGGAAATAAAACTAAGATTGTGGCCAAATGGAAGAAACTGACCCAATTTCTGCAACCTAGAACTCCTAAACTAGTTCAGTGAATGGATAGACTCTTCCAGGGACTTTTTGCTGTCTCAAAATTACTCTGAATCATGATAGATTTGACTCCAGAAATTTTGGCAAACTTTTAAGGACACAGCATGAGTCAAGACTACTGTTCACCAACAGTAAACCTTTGTGTTTCTTTGTTTTTATAGGAACCTCAGGGAAGCAGCAGTGTAGCAGCAGAGGAAAGCCTGAATTTGGTCAGAAAAATGGGAAGATGCTGTTTCTTTAGGCATGTTATTCTCATTGCACTTCTTGCCTTCATTTATTATTTGAAGGGAAATGTGCATTAGTATCTCTGTCACTTTAGGGGCAGGCTTGACATCAGAAAGGAAAGGATACTGATTTGAAATTTGTTAAACAGCATGAAAGCTCTGTTTATGTATTTGATTTCAACAATAACAGTGAAACCACAATAATGGTAGTTAAATATAGCTGTCCCCAAGGATTATCAACTTTATTTCAAAGGCCATTTTTATGCTTGATTGAGTGGTCTTTAAATTTTAACTTTAGACTTAGCTGTTTTCAATAACTCCAGCCTTCTATAATCTTTTAACAGCCTAGCATTATTCAAGGAAAAAAAAAATCTTTAGAATGAGCTTCATATCACTATCTTCTTTAAGTTTTATTCTGTTCTTGAATCCCACAAGTCATTTTCAAGTTGTTAAAAGCAATAACGCAAATTGAGACTAAACCAAAATGTAGTTCTTTTATGTACTCATTTTCTGGGATAGTCTTCAAATTTTAGTTTTAGTTCCTATCCTGAAAGAGGTCAACAATTCAACAAACATTTATGGAAGTTCTACTACTTGCTGAAGCTCTATTATGCCCTGGGGATAAGTAGATGCTTAAGCCATGTGCCCACCCTGGGGGAATATTTGAGTACCTGTGGAGTTTTTCACAAAAAGAGATTATTTTAAAATGATGGGGTAAGTGACAAAGGTTCTTTTTTTGACCAAACTTTAGTCAGGCTCCTGAACCTTCTCCTGGACCCATCTGTCACTTCCTTGTACAATTTAGTTTTGGCATGAACCTTGCTAAGTCAGTTTAATCAGAACTTCACCCCCTGCCACCATATCTGATCAGGTCACCTATCCTTTACCATCTTTCAAGTAATGTCTGATCACTCTGGCTTGTCTTCAGTAAGAATACTGTTAGGTTGGTTTAGCCAGAACCCCTCTGCCCCTTACCCTTGACGGTTTCTCTTAGTAATTTTCTGTCCACTGACTCGCACTCTGCTTCTTGGCTCTTGCCACTTGCCCATGGTGTATTTGGAATTGAGCCCAGTTCTATACTAAGGTCTCTTACCCCTTATTGCAATAGTCCTGAATAAAATTTGTTTTTAACTGCTTTAACTACTGTCCAGTTCTGGTTTTTCTTTGACAGTTATGGTGCTGCAACTTTAATAGGATCAGATTCATCATTGGACCCCCAGACCACTCACCCAGGACCCTAAGTTGCATCTTTGAAGCCTTTGTTTTTACTGCTGACTGATTGATCGGGGATCCATTGGTGAGTCTGACTCCTAAACCAGTGCTCCGGACAAACATCTGTTGGAGCTGGTAGGGACAGATTTTGATTTTTAAGATTCTAAGTGTACACTAAAAGCTGGGTTAGAATCCCAGATAAACAGAGGCTGGATTAGATTCTTAGGCTTCTCCACTTGTCAGAGGCTATTCTCTAGAAGGAACAGAAGCTGTGTTAGAGTTATTGTTTTACTCTGATGCTTTTGCAAAAGTGCTTTACCTAAGAAGAGACTCATGCAAAGGACTATAACAAGTACAGATTTCTAATAATACTACTGAACTGAGTAAAGATTTCCAGCACTCTAATGGAAAAACTGGATTAATAAAACTGCCATCCCAAGAGCAAGCAAACCAGGTATCAAATAAACATGGAACTAAATAAACTGATGAGGATGATTATAATTTTATGGCTCTTTATTTGAAATATTGCTGTTTCTTGATTATTTTCCAGATTTAAGAAAACTTTTTATTTTCTTCTCTTAAGCTATCTATAACTGTTAGCAATTTGGTAAATTATACTTTTGTAAACAGAAGTTAAACAATTTACCTTTTTCTCCTTATCTGATCCCTCCAGAATTTAGCAACTTTTAATGAGTATTCTTATTTTCAAGGAAATATACTTTTTACATAAGTTCAATAAGAATCTGTTCTCTGGAACAGATTCACAATTGGAAACATTGTAAACAGCTCACAATTGGAAACATTGATGATTTTGCCAAGACTTTAACTGGAATGTCATATTTGAGAAAGGTGTGCGTATAATCAAAGGTGAAAGATTTAAGGACCTATGGTTGATTTTATGGAGTCAATAAAGTCTCCCTTCAGAAAAACGATCTGGTGTTTTGCTTCTAGGGTTACTGGCTTTTTAAGTTAGTAAGGAAAGTCACTTTTTTTTAGGACCAGGAACCTCAGGATATTTTGGGGACCTGGAGAAGGAAGGAATTCACTCAAACATACAGGTATTGCAGGAGAACTCTGATGGCGAGTCTTTGGCTTGGCTTCCTACCCTCAAGAGGCTTTTAAAAGTCTAATCTGAGATTGCTTATGAAAATTTCCAGCAGAACAAATTCAAAAGACCTATGTTGTCAATCTCTACTCTTGCTGCAGTTATGTAAATAACCAGGCCAAGTTTAATGAAAATAAACTTATTTTGCAAACAAATTAACCTTACTTTGACTGTCTTTGATAGAAATGGTGGTGATTGTAGAGAGAAAAATTGTTTTAGTGGAAAACTATAGCACACTCTAGTGGATATTAAATTCTAGTCCTGTTCATTGTCGTTAAGGCTTCGTTATCTATCCCACAAACTGGACTGGATCATGAATTTTTTCTAGTTTCCTCTAATATCTGGCTACAACTATCCAAATTAATGTTTCTAATTTTTCTCCCTTCTGACTTGGAATCATTGAGAACTAAAATTATCTTTTCCCAAAGCCCTGCAAGCTGAAGCTGGATGACTTGACATAAACTTTAAGGAAATCAACATAACAGATCATGTGTGGGCAACCTCATGCTTGCTGCTGTGTGAGTTCAGAAGGTTCACTGGAACACCCCATGCCAACACTAGAGCATTCAAACTGCAAACCAGGAATTCCACTGGATTGCCAGTGCTGCCCTCACTCCACCATCTAATGATACTTCAAGTTCATCATCTAGAAATCTTCCTGACTGGCTGCCCACTGAATTCAGAAACTGGATTTTTAACTATTCATCTCAGTTTTTCCTTTATTTTCATGGAAACTCCCTTCATTAAATGACTGGCTGCTAGCACCATCTAGAAAATTCTCTCTACTACCAGTTCCCAACAGATGATTCAACTGATCCTTAATGAATGAAAGATAACCTGATGAGAAATGGACCTATAATGTTCAAAAGAAAGAAGAATGTCCCTTCTTCCCTGGAACAAGAAATGGGACTGACAAAGATTGTTTCTTTGATCACCCTCGCTTGTCTTTAGCAAGAATTCTATTAGGTCAGTTTAGCTCAGAACCCCCTTACCCCTGATGCTGCCTGTTTGTAATTTTTCATTTACTGAATAACCACACCCCCACCCCCACCACCCTACTCCTTGGCTATAAATTCTCACTTACCTATGCTCCATTTGGAATCAAGTTCTCTTTTTCCTATTGTAAGAGTCCTGAAAAAATTGTTTTACTGCTTTAACTACTGTCCAAATCTGTTTCTTCTTTGACATAAGTGAGAAGGTAAAGGTAGGGCTGGGAATTCAAAACTCAGAAATCAAGGAACCATATTCCTCTGGGTCACTGCCTAAATTGATATATCTGGAAGTGTCTTCCCACCTTCCCAGGCACTGGTAGCCCTCAGAAGAATTTTTCCTTCGCATCAAGACCTCTTCACACTGGTGCCTAAGTCCCTGCTCCTGTACTCTGCTCCTAAATCTCTACCCCAGGGGCTCCTGAAACTGCTTCTTCAGATGTTGAACTCTTATCCATAGAGCAGTTGCTATATTGGATGACCATGGGCATCAGGGACAGTGACTAATATAGCTCACTGTCAGGGGGGACTTGTGAGGGCAAAGATCACTGCTGGGCACTGAGGATCTTTAGTATTACCAACAGCAGCATCTTTTGGCTTCTATTTCTGTGTGGTGGTGCTGGTTAGTGACCAATATTTAGAACTGTGAGTGTGGGTTAGATTCAGGAACAAGTTTATTATATTCTAAGTGTCTTGGAACTTCTCTTCCTAGAGTGGGAAAGAGGTTAGAATCCTACCCCAGACAAAGCTTTATTTAAAAGAGAAAACAAAGCATTAGGTTACATGACCACATATATAAATTATTTAACAATTAGATTTTGTTATGGAAAACATATTTGACCATTCAAATTTTGATTTTGGAAAGAAAGAATATTAGCACATTTATTTAGGTGAAAAGATTGATTCTTGTTAGACACAGACTAATTGTAAATTAATAAAATTGTTTTTATAAATACAAACATAGTAATGTTGTTAGGTCCTGTCTTTGATGAAGAAAATGATAGAATAATTTTGTCCTTATTTTTAAGTATTTAGAACATTATTGATTATAAGTTTGGCTTAGAAAATATTTAACTATACAAGATAGAATTGGTGAAGGAAGAATAAATGGGTTAAAAATACTGCCCAGAAAAATCACAAGCTGAAAATGGAGATGAGCTGTTTTAATAAGATCAGGGACACCAGGTGCAGAGACATTACAAAGATAAGCTGGGACAAACTTGAGGCTCAGCCAAGTGGAGAGATAAGAATGACCTCTGGATAAATGAGAAGATAGAGTAGGAGAAAATGAAACTAGCATCTGCTGAGAAGTTCCTTAAAGCTATGACTACAGAAATGGGGATCTAAATGATTGGATTCCACCATATTCAAAAATGGACTGCCCATGCTGTACGCTTTACTGGTGGAAAAATTAGACTCTTGCTCAACTATTCATTAGTGCGTATGAGTGTGGGAGTGTTCTGTGTTTGATGCACGTATATAAAAAGATTTTTAAAAATTAACCCTTCTCTTTTCTGCTCATCTTTTGGCAAATAAGGATGTGTTATTTTTAACTCAAGTGTGTTAAGTCTTTATTTACAATGAATGCTGTTCAAGGCAACTCTGTTTTATTAGAGGAAAGCTTTGCTTTTAGGTTTGAAAACCCTTTATTGGTTCAAAGTCAGCCTCTACTAGTGATCCAGGATCTCGGAGAAGCTCTGTTTTCTAACTGTAACTTAGGATGTGTGTGTGTGTGTGTGTGTGAATTCTTTCCCTGTTTCTTTTTTAAATTTTATTTTAGAGTAAATTTAGATTCACAGAGAAGTCATGATGATAATACAGACATTTCCCGTACTCTCCAGAACAAGTTTACCCTATTATTAACATCTTACATTAGTATGGTACATTTGTCACAATTAATGGCCCAAGATCTATACCCTATTATTAACTAAAATCCACGTTTTATTTAGATTTATTTAGTTTATCTGTTGTCCATTTTTTGTTCCAAGATCCCATTCAGGACACCACATTCCATTTAGTTGTCATATCTCCTTATGCTCATCTCTGCTGTGATGACAGTTTCTTAGATTTCCCTTGTTCTTGATGACCTTGACAGTTTTGAGGAGTATCAGTCAGATGCTTTTGTAGAATGTCCCTTAATTGATATTTGTCTAATGTTTTTCTCATGATTAGTCTAGTATTATGGGTTTTAAGAGGAAGACTACAGTGAAAAAGTACCATGTTCATCACACCATATCAAGAGTACATGTTATCAACATATCACTGTTGTTAATTTTGTTCATTTGACTGAGGTTCTGCACTATAAGATTGCTCTTTTTCCCCCCTTTCCATATTGTACTCTTTGGAAAGAAATCACTATGCATAGCCCACATTTAAGAAGGGTGGAATTATATTCTACCTCCAGGAGAATAACTATTTTATGAGAGAGATTGTGACAACTAAATGCATATAAATATATGTATAAAACTAAGTGTATATAAAAGGCTTGGAAAATATACAGTACTATTTAAATAAATATTATTAATGATAATCATCACAGTAAGAGTGTCAAATACATGCTAGATGTGCTGTTAACCAGCATCTCTGCCAGTTATTGACAACTAAATTATAAAGTTGAAGGAAGAGATGAAGAGAAAGAAAATACAATTTTAATTAAGGAAACAACAGTCTTCCTAAATAATTGTTCTATCAGAATTTTCATTTCCACTGTTACCAAGTGTTCTGAACTAGTTCACAGAGACGTGCTCACTTATTTTTCAAATCTACTACCTAGTTAGCACATGATTTTTCAAATCTGTTTGACTTGAGCCAGATAAATCAAGTTATCTAATTTGCATTATACTTTTACATACCAAACTTTTATAGACTCTCCCTTTACAATCAGTCAATTTTTCAGTGTGAACTAGAGTGATACAGAAATACGGAAAAGTACAATCCAACTATGATGTTATTTTAGATGTGCCCATTGGATCTAAAAAACAGAATAGGAATTAAAAACAACTCTTACACAGCAAGAATGAGTGACTGCAGCCATCTATAGGTGTGTGTATGTATGTGTGTGTGTGTGTGTATATATATATATGTATCTCCTGAAACTTCAGTCTTGAGTAAATATCCTTCAAGAAAATTTCTTTTCAGTGGACAAGTATACTCAATGTTCATTCAACAAAAACTACAAAAAATATTATAATAAAACAGTCACATTTGTAATTCATTTTTCCAGAAAAGTACTGGTAATATCTTTAAGGGTAAAAAATACAATGAATAGAAAACACAAAAATAAAAGTTAAAACTTTAAGTTGTCAATACCTAGAAATGGAAGTTGGCTAAACTAGACACTTAATACATTTATAGATATTTACATGAAATATAGAAAACAAAGCTTGTGTTTTTAATCATTTTTTACACAGAAATATAGGTATTAAATTGCCAGTAAAAATCAATGGTACATATTATTTTTCAAATGTTTTAGTTCAGAGACTTCCAGCAACTAACATAGAGCCTAGGAATTAGAAGTTTGCAATAGAGCCATGATTGGTTTGGAATTTCGAGACCCATGGAGAATTCCTCAAACTAAGGGTATTATTCAATCTCTATGCAATATTTCAACTTTAGAGGAACCAAGAGGTAGTATAAACACAGATTTGGATTTGAATCCCAACTGATTCATTTATTATCTGTGTGACTTTCAACAAGTCACTTAGCCATCCTGTACCTGTTTTATATGTTTAGATGTGCAAAGATGATGTTTGTGAAGAGACCAGGACAGAGCAGGTGTTCAATGAAGATAAGTGATTATTGAAAGTTATGTTTGCTACTGACCTCTAGTAGGTGATTGCTGCTTCATATATCTTCTTTTCAGATCAAAAATAATAATAATGCTTTGTTTTTATTTTGAGAAAATAAGTATTAAAATTTTCTATATTTCTCAGGCTAGAAGTACACACAACACTCCTGGAAAGTAATGTTACAATTGAGTAATCACTTATATAAATTTGACTGGGCTAAAGTATTAAGGCAGGATATTCTGAGAATTTTAAGTTCATTTAACTTTTATTATGCACTTAAAATGTTTAGGTGTATAATTAAAAATACTGGAAAACAATGTGAAATATGGTTTAAATTCCTACAATTCTGTTAAATGTCAATCTTTTATCTGTTAAGAAGCAGGAAAATATTTGTTTCTAAAATTTTCTTAGTAAAAATGCCATTCAACTTCACTTTTACCTAGATCTTGATATTAGATTTTGGAACTTTATTTATTCCTTCTTAATGTTTGACAGAGAAGTGGTTTGTTTTTACGAAGCTGAGAAAATAGTTCAAAGGGGAAATAAAGTAAAATGCATTTGCTATTCAAAAGCTGAAAGTGTAGGCAATAATGAATATCTTCCTATTAACTGTAGTGATTGAGAAATCAGTTAGCGAGCTGTAATTGTCCATTAAGATAATGAGCACCATGAGCTAGAAACAACATGTGTGGAACAGGTGCTAGTACCAAGCACCATGGGAAAAATTGCAACTCTTAGTGGGTCATAAAAACTAGAGGAGTATAAAACTACGCCAAAAGAACTACAGACACTGAGGGCTACTTTAATAGATTTCAGGGGCTTCTTAATGACAATCTTGTACATATTTAGTATGAATTTTAGGAGAGAAAATATTTTCATTTTCAACTGGCTTTTTGCATATTTTATATTAAATTAGTTATCATTGATAATTTGCTCATTACTCTACAAAATGATCTGATTCAATAGTTGAGCTCCCTTTATGCTTTACCAAGGAAAAATAAGTTGGTCCTAAGGAAAAATAAGATCATTCCAATTTGATACTACTATTAATTTCATTTTGGTTTCAAAATGAAATTAATAGTAGTATAACATTTAAAATTGTATCGTTTTTTATTTGAGGGTATGAAAAACTTGGAACTTTTTATCTTTTTAATATTAATATTCTAATAGAAAAATTATTTAGTGTCTTCCATATGCTGGCATTGTTAACAGGTGCTTGGAATTTAAAATTAAGAAAGACATGATACCTATGCTCAGTCTATTAAAACAAACAGACTGTAATCTTGTGCAATATGTTCTATATAGCAGAGGTTTATACAGAGTTTTGCAAAGTTTCCGGCTAAGGAACTATTGATATTAATGATTTCTGAAGTTGGATCATGAAAATACAATAGAAATTTGTAAGGCAGAAATGGAGCATTTGGGATGCTGAAAATGTATGTTTAGCCAAAATATTAATATGTGAATTAATTTAGGAATGGAATAGGTGTCACTACAGCTACAGCATATTTTAAATGGTGGGGAAATAGTGGAAGCTGCTGATAGGAGGCAAAGTAAGTTGGTTACATAGATGAATGTTGCTTATACAACTAGACTATTAATGTGTGCAAATAGTGTCAAAATGAAAGAAGTAAAATATTTTAGGAACATTATACCTAATTTATGTCAGCACTTTAGTGTTTGTTGAAAAGCAAACAAAATCTTAAAATCTACTTTCTAGCTGAGCTCACTTGCTTTGGAATATTAGAAATACACCTTGTTGGATAAAGACAAGTTCTCTTTTGCTCGCTTTTCTCATAGATTATTCTTTTCTCTACTCTCACAACCTTACCTCAGACTTGTAGGGTTTCACAGCTACAAGCAGGAGCTCTTATTGCTTTTCCTTAAAGCTACGGTCTGGAGGAGATCTTGGCTGAGGAAGACCAAGGATAATACTCCAGAGAAATATTTGTCTGGCTGGGGGAAGGAAGTTCTCAGGTGTCAGTTAATATAATGTGGCTTCTATCCCTGAGTAAGTCCAAGTCAGAAGTCCCTCATGACATAAGGATGTTGAGTGGGGAGGATACCCCAGGAGTCAGGAAGAGTAGGTGTTCTCGTTAAAGATTAGGAGATGCATCTCTTCTTAAGGCGGGGGATATGATGTGAACATAATTGTAATATCTGAGTGGTCTTCACTACTTCTTCCTTGCATGTTTACTCTGCTTCAGTTCATCCATTCATTAGGCCTCTGCTGGACCTAAAGGCAAGTTACGAAGAACAATTCATGTTCTAGGCAGTCACTCAGCACTCCAGTGGAGTGCCTCTTTCTGATCAGTACCTATGATGTTCATTCTTGCCTCTCTGGCTTTCAAATGTGGCTTTTTCATTGTATCAACCTCTGTCCCCATCAGACATAATTCTTTTCTGTCTACCCTCTCCCACCCCCAAAATTTCAAATGACATTTTGAACCTTGACTCTTCTATGTATCATGTGGTTTTATCTGCTTTTACACTTCGTGTCCACCATTGCCTCTGGGATGAGGGTTTCTGATTCCAAGGATCACTGAGGAACTCTGAACTTTGATTCATCCCAGCCAGCTTGTGTTAGTGATAGGCTTTTAAAAAACAAAACAAAACAGGAGATCAAATATAAGATTTCTCCAAAATCATAACAAGCAGGATTTCAAATTAAATTTGATGAAACTACTCTTTTAAGTTCTGTAGTAATTGTAACTGTATTGTGATTGGAAAACACACTAAAAGTTTATTTTTAACCATGTCCAACACAACCCCTGCAACAAAATTCTTTTCACCAACTTCTGCCTTGAGCACAGTTCCTTTTTCCAGTTCCAACACCAGGCAAGTCCTTCTGTGTGTGTTGTGGTGAGCATATGTGTTAGAGATTATCATCCTCAGAGTCCGACAGTAGGAATACTGGAAGCACTGGAAGCCATGGAGCTTAAGCCAGGAGGTCCTGGGAATGAATGTTCTCCAGGAAAGATGAAAAAGGGGCACCTGTGAAAAGGTGTGCCTTTGATGAAGACCTTAGCTTTTTTCACCTCTGGCTGTCTTCTACATCTCTGAAACTTTTCTTTACATTTTCTGTCTGTTTATTCATTCCTAATGCTTTCTGAGGACACTCCTTAATCTATACTGCCAGCTCACGAATTCATTCTTCAACCTGAACCATTCCACTCTTCAGTGTTGAGTTTATTATGTCCACACTATATTTGTTCACCCACTATCTCCAGTTGTTTTCTTATTATATCTTTTTATGCCTGTTCAAATAACCTGCTGTATAGCACGGGGAACTCTACTCATAGCTCTGTGGTGACCTAAATGGGAAGGAGATACAAAAAAGAGGGGATATATGTATACATATAGCTGATTCACTTTGCTGTACAGCAGAAACAACACAACATTGTAAAACAACTATACCCTAATAAAAAATTCTCACATATTTGATGATATTTAATATATTTCTTCAAAATATTTATCCTGTCTGGATCCATTAATTCTGATTTATATGGTAGATGGTTTTTTACATTGTCTTTCTTTTAGAGAGACTATGCTATAGGTGGGTGCAATCTCCAGAGATTATTAGCTAATGAAACCTCAGCCTCAGTTTATGTCTCCCAATCTTTAGGAATTGTGTGTGTGCATGCCACTTTGGTGCCTCTCTCCCCCTCCCCTATTCAATTCTAATTTAGTTTGTCTGATATGGGGCCCAAGCTTCAGTTTCTTCAAAGCTGCCTTGGTGAAGTTAATGTGCAACCATGTTTAAGAACCTCAGAGCCCTGATCATTGTAGTGGGAAGGAAATGCTTGGGGATAGCTGGGTACCCCTACTCTGTAATATGTTCCATGCAGCCGGGAATGGCAATGAAGTGATTAGTGAGTGATCTGCCCTGAGCAATGTGAAGCAAAGGAAAAAACAATATACCCAAGCCCACACCACATCCATGATCCAGGACTTGCCTCTTCTCTGGACTGCTCCACCTAGAGTTGCCCTAGGGATTTCCCACCTTTTCTCATCAATTCTCATCAATCTCCCTCTCATTTGTGCACCCTCTCCTGGACTGGCAGGAAGTCATTCTTGTTAGGAACCACAACGGTAAATTCTCTAGCTTGTTAGCCTTTCCCTGTGAACAATGGCAGAGAATTCACAGGAACAACCACTGTTATACAAGGGCAGACTCTTATGTATCATATATTTCCCTGATGGCTGGCACTTCTTTATACTCCCTCGATACTTTGTCATCTGTTACAATGATGACAATTTACATTACTTAAAAAGCTATAAAATTCTTAAAATGACAAGATTAAATATACTTTATAGTAGGAAATATATCTATTAAATATTTCTACTTGAAATATTCTGATATAATTTTGTTGAGGATTTTTTAAAACATTATTTTAAAATGTCCTACTGTATTAAACACTGACTTCTGGATATATTTTAAACATTTTGTGGAGACTTAAGGTAATCATAGTGAATATTATTGACTGCCCCATTATGTTTTGCAGTTCTTGGAACTGTTCAATAGTTGTATTCTTCATTAGTTGGTTATTATTATTATTCCCTATGGCCTTCAGAAGAACTGCTTTCTCTGATTCTCTGTTTTATTCTGTAATAGTTTAAATAAAGGGATATTCATTATGTTTAGAATCATATAAAAAGTAATACACTCAGAGTGAGACAGTTTTATGAACAAAATTCAATATAAACATTTTTAAATTTTTTTTTCATTCTGGGAAACAATGTTTGACACATTTCTTGTTTTGAAATTATGTCCAGATAGTTGAATTTGCTGGATTTAAATAACCACTAGATGAGAGAGATCGTAACTCTAATTAAACAGTGTCACTTGTCTCCTGATATGATATTTTCCTTAAACAATAACAGACTTGAATTCCTCCCTTCACTCATTAGCATATAAGCATCCTTAAAAAAAAATCTAGAGCACATTACCAATTCCTGTAACAGATGCTATGATGGTTCCATGAAACACATCCATAAGCATCTATTATCTTGTAAGGTGAAAGCTGGGCTGAATAGTGCTTATTGTTCAGTAGATTTTTATAGAATTGTCTTTATACACAGATGATATGTCACTAAACTGAAATTTTCTTTTCAGCTGTCTTGAGAGTTGATGTGAGATTGCTAGACAATCAGTCTTAAAGGTGACCAGATTGGCCACTCTGCTCATAATTTTGCCTGTAACACAGAAGCACTCATATACTCTATTAGTCTATTTCTTAGGGGTGCTGTAGAAGAGATTTAAAGGTGCATGTTACTAAATTGGAAATAACCAAATTATTTGACAGATTCCATTTTCCAGATATAACAAGTGGTTCATAAAAACATTTGGCATACAATTTGACAAGTCATCTGAATGAAAAATATTAGAATATCAAATTTTTTCTTATAAATATGATCTCCAAATCAAAATCTAAATATCTTTATAACTTCCTCACTTTTTTTTAAATTAAGGCACTGTTATACTGAAATAAAGCAGGACCACTTCACCTAGGTACTTGATTAAAATAGGTCATTTCACCACTCTAATGTTTTCTGTAATGCATGGCTTGCACAGGATAACTTATTCATGTTATGCAATATGATTTTTGTAATCATAACTTCCAATAGGGTAGAGCCCATGAGGAAAATAAAACATATTATTAAATATAGAATATATTCTCTTTGAAAATAGCCAGCCAAAATTTTGGCAAAGCAAATATAAGCACTATTTTAGTTAGAATGAAAATAGAAAATACAAGTGTGTATCAAAAAGATCTCTTAAAACGTAATCTGACTTTGAAATCCTTTACTTCATATGTTTCTTTAGAGGCAGCAAACTAGTAGAACAGAGGAAATTGAGAGTAGCAGCATAAAGTAATCCATTTCACAGGATCTTTACATATTTCTTCATAGACTGTGCAAACACTGACTATCACACTGACTTGAAAATATTGGATTATTTTCAAAGAGGTTTAAATAAATACTCAGGATAGGCCATCTTTTAAATAGGTTTAACCAATATTATTTCATCAGATCACTGGTTGTTCTTTTATTTGATATTTAACCTGCTACAAAATTAATTTTAGGTGACCATATTGTCACGGTGCACTTTTTCTACTTAGAAAAGTTGGATTGAATTTTGTGTTTCCTGTTAGCTCTAGAATGTTTTATTAAAACCTTAATGTAATCAGTCTATTTTTGCCATGATTGATTGATTTTCTCCCATCTAAAAAGAGACCCCTATTAAATAAAAGTGGTAAAAGACACCATCTTCAGAGTACACTAAACAAATCAAAATTCTACAGTTGCTTATCTGATAAAAGAATGATTCTTCCCAGTCTTATTGGGTCCTTGGCCTTATTTTGGTAGAATCTGCTGAGAATCTTTTCTCCATCTCATGCAGATCTGATCTCCTCTATTCCTCTTGTAATCTGTCTAGGGTAATCTCATAATATCTCAGCTGTTCTTTCTTCCTCTGAGGCAGTTCCAGTAGTAAAACATTTCTCTTTGCCCTTACACAGGATCTGCCTGGGAGAGACTAGCTCACCTGTCAAAATGCTGTAACTGTTGATTTCTAGCCCTGCCAGAGAGTACATCCATACTACTGCCAAACTCAGAGGGCCTGATATTTTAGGAACTCCTAAGGTCATCTACTTATACTATCCTTAGTAGTGAGGAATAGCTTTTGTAGTTATTGGTTCTCTAATGGAGTGGACCTTGTATGGTAAAAACTGTGATATGGGAACATAGGTATATAAATATATTTAACCAGAAGAATTTCCATTCTAATACTGGTGTATTGAGAGTCACACCTCTTAGGCATAATAGGCAAAAGAGGAAAGCTCCACACTGAGAATAGAAAGGTCAAGTAAAACATATGGCAAATAAAAAATAAAGATTTTGCCTTAAGGCGCAGGGAAGAAAAATAAAGTGAAATTAAATCAGTCTGGGCCTTAAGCTTCACATTCCAGTGTATTGGTGTGGACAGAAAGGAGCTAAGAGATATTTCACTGGAGCTGAGGACATGTGTTTGGCCTGAGGTTTATTGATAGCCCTAGGAACATAAATCCCTGGGTATCAGGGAGACATCTAAGTAATATCTTATGAGACCGGAAAGATAATAATTGAGTAATAGCAGAAGGATTTTCAAATGTTTATGACATAATTTTGTTCATGTCTATGAAAGTCATGAAGTGAAAAGAGATGTTATAACAGAGTAGTTAAGAGGGAAGCCTTCTGAGTAGCGCTGCTTGTGTTCAAACTCTAGGTCTCTCTTTTACCAGCTGTGTGACTTTGGGCAGGCGATTTCACTTCTCTGTGTCTTGGTTTTCTTATGTTAGAATGTATAGCATAGGGCTTATGGTTAGGATCAGTTAGGTTAATGAATGTAAAGTACTTACAAGAGTGCCTGGTACATTTTTTTTTAAAAAAGATGCTTAATACATGTTAGCTAAAAAAACGCTATTAGAGTAATTATGATATTATAATTATAATATGTTATAAAGGAAAGGGGAATTTGACCTGTTTTTATCATCTAGCCATGAACTACTCATCCCTAAGTAGTTTTCTGAACTCACTCTCAGAGTTTGATAAGGCTTTTATTTTCAGGCCCATTTCAGGTCACATTTAAGATCCTGTATTACATGTATTTTTTGTAAATTCACAAAATAGTAGCAATTTCTTACACTTTTCTGTTTCCCAATTTATAACAGTTTTTTTTTTCAAGTAAATAAGGCATATATACTCTACAGATGAGAAAAGTGAATCTGCCTAGAAGTTTGCATTTATGAACCTGTGATTTGATAGAATATAGTGCTGGCACAGGCCAAAGAAACATTTATGATTAGAGTGGTAATCAGCTGTTGCCTTGAGCATGGGAAATGTCATCAACTTAATTTTTAAGGTTCTTTATTAGGATTTTTCACTGGGTAAATAAAAAAAAACCTTTATTTTTACCTTTAATAAAAAAACAATTCTAGTAACTAATTTACTTTCATAAAATACTACATTACAGCTGTCTTTTGCTTTTGTACTTCCTTCTTGGTTAATACTTTGGCTCAAATGAATGGCTTTAAGAGTAAATTCTAGCAACCTGAGCTTTACATTATCTTCAACAGTTACCCAGATGAAACAATGGTGTCATACATTATATTAACATGCAGCACAAAAGATCCCTGTTTACTAAACAATTCTGAGCTCAGGAAAAGCTTGGATCTTCTTCCAACTATTAATGTGAACAAACAAAACAAAACAAAATACTTTACCTACATCAGCAGAAAACAAATGTTTAATGTAACTCCACAATAAATTTGAGGATTCTTGTCCTAAATACCGCTTTTTAAGCTTTACAGTCTTATTCTATCTTCCTCCAGATTCTACTGCTGCATTTCTCAAGTGATAGCATGATGACTAGAAATAAAATTAGGAAGACATAGGTGACAGAAATTAAATGCCTTTAGTCTCAAGAATGGCCAGGGCTGCTGTCACCCATAATTACATATGGAGCCTTGGATGCTGCTGAGGACCAGGTGTTGGTTGGCCTTTGCCTAGTGCATCAACTCTCTGATAAGTCTTTTCATCTAGCTTCCCTATAGTTTGTGTTGGTGGAAGTATGAGCAAAATCTATCTCTGCCTTCCTAAGTCATGCCACAGAGAATGATTCCTAATGCCATCTAATCCAGAAACTAAGCCTCAACAAACATATATGACCTTGGAAATATTTTTATCTTTCTACTCTAAAACTGATTGACAGCTGTAACTTTCATTTTGGGGCACCATTCTTTAAGCCTGAAGTTGAGGTTGGGAGGAAGATGATAGCTTATTGAAATGACTGAGCACTCACATTCTTGAGAATGTAAGGTCCAGTAAAACATGCTTGCAAATATATTTAATTTTGGCTTATGAGGTCATATCATGCTTTCAGATATGTTAAAGGCATATAGGTTGACCATCACTACAACTGAATGACTATCTAGGTAACCTAAGACCATTAAAAAAAAAGATACTTGGGTGATATATGTTAACAAATAACATTCTTCTCTAATTCATTTTTTTCACTGATGTAGGGATATGAGGATTAACTACTATCTGCTGGCTAACCTGAGGAAAGCTAAAGGTCAAATTTTTCTTATCATAGTATTTAAATTGTGACTATCCAAGTCCTTTATTATTATGACTTGTGTTGGCCATGATATAGTTCTTCTATATTTACAATTTCAGAATACTGTTTTTACTTTAGAATGGACTCAAACCATCATTTTCAGAGTTCATGCAGCACTCAGACTGGGAGTTCACTGTGCCTGAATGGAAGTTATGTGGACAACTCAATAATAGTGCATTTCTGTGGTACTGCACCCTCTACAATTTAGGAGAGCTTGGTTTTAAGTCTTCTGTTGGGGCACAATTCTTTGTATTGCTATGTCTGCATGAGAGAAATATACTTAACTTTATTGTAAAGTATCATTTGGCTTAAAATATCTCCTCTTCCACTCCAATCTTTGTCTGGAAGTGCCCAGAAATGATATTGTTGATTAGGCAGGGTAAATGTCTAACCATTTGACAACTCACCTAGAAATCTTGCCTAGAATTTTTACTACAAAATGTAAGACACAAATGTTAGGAACAAAAGTAAAATAGAAAAAAAGTGATAAGTACAGTTTTTTCATGTTTAAATACTACTAACTACAACTGTGTGCTCTATTCTTGTCACCATTAAGAGAGAAAATTATGTCTGTTTTATTATCTTATTTCAAGATTTAACAGGAGCTGGTTTCAAGTTTTCTTTTTTATTTTCTATCTACATCTGAAATATTATATATGTTATTTGGCTTAAATAAATATTGTGTGTTTTCTAATATGTCATTTATTTTTTCACCTTTATTCATGTATAAATGACACATAAAATTACAATATATTTAAAATGTACAATGCGATGATTCGATATACATATACATTGTGAAAATATTCCTACAGTCGAAGTAATTAGCACATCCATCACATCAGATGTTTATCTTTTTTTCTTTTTGATGAGAGCACCTAAGTTCTACTCTCCTAGCAAATTTCAATTATACAAAATAGTATTATCAATTATAGTCACCATGTTATGTATGAGAGCAAAAGATCTTATTCATCTTATAGCTGAAAATTTGTACTCTTTTTACTAACCTCTCCCAAATTCTCCCACCCCTCACCCTTGGCAGCCAGCATTCTGACTCTGTTTCTATGAATTTGACTTTCTATTTTTGAGATTCTACGTAAAAGTGATGCCATGTAATATTTGTATTTCTCTGTCTAGCTTATTTCACTTAATATAATACACTTCAGGTTCATTCAGGTTCTAAACGGCAGGATTTCCTTCTATTTAAGGCTGAATAATAAGACATTTTATATATATATATATATATATATATATATATATATATATATATATATATATATATATATATATATAACATTTTCTTTATTCCTTCATTCTCATGGCACTTAGATTGTTTCCATACCTTGGCTATTGTGAATAATAATGCAATGAGTATGAGAGTACACATATCCTTTTGAGATTATTGTTTCATTTCCTTTAGATATATACCCAGAAGTGGGATTGCTGGATCATATTGTGGTTCTATATTTAATTTCATGAGTAACCTCCATAATGTTTTCCATAGTAGCTATATTAGTTTACATTCTCACCACAGTGTACCAGGGTTCCCTTTTCTCTGAAACCTCATCAACATTTGTTATCTCTAGTCATTTTGATAATAGATATCTGAACAGGCTTGAGGTGACATCTCATTGTGGTTTTTATTTGCATTTCCCTAATGATTAGTGATATTAAGCATCTTTTCATATACCTGTTGACCATTTGAATGTCTTCCTTGGGAAAAAAAAATGCTATTCAGGTCTTTTATTTATTTTTAGTTGGATTATTATTTTTTTTTTTTTTGCTGTTGAATTGTATGAGTTCCTCATATATTGTGGGTATTAAACCCTTATCAGATATGTAGTTTGTAAATATTTTTTTCCCATTCTGTATGTTGCCTTTTCATTTTGTTGATGGTTTCCTTTGCTGTGCAGAAGATTTTTAGTTTGATATAGTCCTACTTACTTATTTTTGCTTTCATTGCCTTTGCTTTTGCTGTCAAATCCAAAATAATTGCTGCCAAAAACAATGTCAAAAAGAATAAAATACCTGTGAATAAACCTACCTAAGGAGGTAAGAGGCTTATACTTGGAAAGCTGTAAGACACTGATGAAAGAAATTGAAGACAACACAAACGGATGTAAAGATATCCAGTGTTCTTGGACTGGAAGAAATAATATTGTTAAAATGACCATACTATTCAAAGCAATCTACAGATTCAATGCAATCCCTATCAAAATACCAATGGCATTTTTCACAGAATTAGAACAAATAATCTTAAAATTTGCATGAAAACACAAAAGACCCAAAATAGCCAAAACAATCTTGAGAAAAAACAGAGCTGGAGGAATCATGCTCCCTGACTTCAGACTATACTACATAGCTACAGTAATCAAAAGAGTATGGTACTGGCACAAAAACAGACACATAGATCAATAAAACAGAATAAAGAGTCCAGAGATAAACCCACACACTCATGGTCAATTAATGTATGACAAAAGAGAGAACAATATACAATGAAGAAAAGACAGTCCCTTCAATAAGTGGTGCTGGGGAAACTGGACAGCTACATGTAAAAGAATGAAATTAGAACATTCTCTAACACCATATACAAAAATAAACTTAAAATGGGTTAAAGACCTAAATGTAAGACTGGATACTATTAAACTCCTAGAGGAAAACATGGGCAGAACATCCTTTGACGTAAATCATAGCAATATTTGTTTTTGAATCTGTCTCCTAAAAGAAAGGAAATAAAAGCCAAAATTAAAAAATGGGATCTAATTAAACGTAAAAGCTTTTGCAAAGAAAAGGAAACCATCAAAAAGAAAAGACAACCTACTGAATTGGAGAAAACATTTTCTAATGATATGACCGATAAAGGGTCACTATCTAAAATATATACACAGCTCATACAACTCAACTTCAAAAATAAATAAACAGCACAATTAAAAAATGGACCAAAGACCTGAATAGATATTTTTCCAAAGAAGAAATGCAGATGGCTAAGAGGCACATGAAAAACTGCTCAACATCACTAATCATCAGGGAAATGCAAATCAAAATCAGGTGAGATAGCACCTCACATCTGGTTATCATCAGAAGAACACAAATAACAAATGTTGGCAAGAATGGGAAGAAAAGGGAACCCTGGTACACTATTGGTGGGAATGTAAATTGTTGCAGCCACTGTGTAAAACAGTGGGGAACTTCCAGGTTCATCAAAAAACTAAAAATAGAACTATCATATGACCCAGCAATTCCATTCCTAGGTATATATCTGAAAAAAACAAAAACACTAATTTGAAAAGATACATGCATTATTTACAACTTCCAAGATATGGAAGCAACCTTAATGTTGATCAACAAATGAATAGATAAAGATGCCACACACACACACACACACACACACACACACACTGGAATACTACTCAGTCATAAAAAAAGAATGAAAATGAAGAATGAAAGTTTGCCATTTCCAGCAACATGGATGGACTTGGAGAGCATTATGCTAAGTGCAATAAGTCAGATAGAGAAAGATAAATACAATATGATATCACTTATGTGTGGAATCTAAAAAATTCCACAGACTAGTGAATATAAAAAATACAACAAACTAGTGAATAACAAAAAAGGAACAATCTCACAGTTATAGAGAATATACTAGTGGAGGATGAAGAAGGGGTGGAACAATATAGGGTCAGAGGATTAAGAGGTACAAAAATAAGCTACAATGATATATTGTACAACACAGGGTATATAACCAATATTTTATTATAACTACAAATGGAGTTTAACCTTTTAAAGCTGTGAATCACTACTTTATGTATACTAATTTTATACCTTTCTCCTTTACTAAATTCTCACGGATTTTACTGCTTTTTTTCATAGATTGTCTTGGATTTTGAAAGAATTCAATTATATACTATCACCTGCTAGCAACGCTAGTTTTACCTCTTACTTTCCACTCTTTGGCCCCTAATTATTTTTTTTTCTAATTACATTGGTTAATATCTTCAGTACCATGTCTAACACAGGTGCTGATAGTGGACATCCTTATATTATTCTTGGTTTTGTTGGAAGCCCTCTAGTGTTTCCCCATAAAGGAAAATGCTGGATCTTGGATTATGATATAAATTGGTTGAAAATGTCAAAAAAAAGTTGTGAATCACTATATTGTACACCTGTAATATATAATATTGTACATCAACTATACTTCAATAAAAACAAAAACAAAAAAACAATGTCAAAGACCTTACCATCCTTTTGCTTCTAGAAGTTTTATGGTTTCAGGTCTTATATTTAAGGCTTTAATTCATTTTGGGTTGATACTTGTGTATGGTGCAAAATAGACATTCAGTTTAATTCTTTTGCATGTGGATATCCAGTTTTCCCAGCACCATTTATTGAAGGGACTATACTTACCCAATTGTATATTCTTAGTTCCTTTGTCAAAAATTAATTGACTGTATACACATAGGTTTATTTCTGGGCTCTCTATTCTATTCTATTGGTCTATGTGTCTGTTTTTATGCCAATACAATACTACTTTGATTACCATACTTTTGTAATATAGTTTGAAATCAGGAAGCATCTTGCCTCAAGCTTTGTTCTTCTTTCTCAATATTGCTTTGACCATTTGGGGTCTTTTGTGGTTCCATATGAATTTTAGGATTTAAAAAATATCTTCTGTGAACATTGCCATTGGAATTTTGATAGGTGTTGCATTGAATCTGTAGATGGCTTTGGGTAGTTTGGACATCTTAACAGTATTCATTTTTCCAATCCATGAACAGATTATCTTTCCACTTATTTGTGTCTTCTTAAGTTTCCTTCATCAAAGTTTTACAGTTTTCAGTGTACAGTTATTTCGCCACCTTGATTAAATTTATTTCTAAGCACTTTAATCTTTTTGATGCTATTGTAATTGGAATTGTTTTCTTAATTTCTATTTTGGATAATTTGTTCTTGCTATATAGAAACATAACTGAGTATTGTAATTGTAAATCCTGCAAACTTACTGAATTCATTTATTAGTTACAACAGTATTTTTGTGGAGTCTTTAGGGTTTTCTATGTATAATATTATGTCTTCTGAAAATAGTGACTATTTTGCTTCTTCCTTTCTGTTTTGGGTGTCTTTCATTTATTTTCCTTGCCTAATTGCTCTGGCTAAAACTTCCAGTACAATGTTGCATAAAAGATTTGAGAGCGCACATCCTTGTCATGTTCTTGATCTTAGAAGAAAGGCTTTCATCTTTTCACTGATAAAAATTATGTTAACACTGAACTTGTCATATATAACCTTTGTTATTTTGAGGTACATTTCTTGTATACTCAATTTGTTGAGACTTTTTATCATGAAAGGATGTTTAATTTTGTCAAATGGCTTTTCTGCACCTATTGAGATGATCATATGATTTTATTCTTCATTTTGTCAATGTGATATATCACATTTTTGATTTGCATGTGTTGAATCATCTTTGAATCACTAGAATAAACTCCATTTGATCATGGTGTATGATCTTTGTATCATGCTTTTGAATTTAGTTTGCTAATATTTTGTTGAGGGTTTTTGCATCTGTTTTCATCAGGGGAATTGATCTGTAATTTTTGTTTTTTCTTGCAGTGTCCATTTCTGGCTTTGATATCAGGGTAATGCAATCGCATACAATGAGTTTGGAAGTGTTCCCTCCTTTTCTAATTTTTGGAAGAGTTTGAGAAGGAATGGGATTAGTTCTTCAAATGTTTGGTAGAATTCACCAGTAAAGCCTGGTCTTTGTTGGGAGGTTTTGATTACTGGTTCAATCTCCTTACTAGTAATTGGTTTGTTCAGATTTTCTGTTTCCTCATGATTCAGTCTTGGTAGGTTGTATGTTTCTATGAATTTATCTGTTTCTTCTAGGTTATCCAATATGTTGGCATATAACTATTCATAATGGTTTCTAATAATCCTTAGTATTTTTATGTTATCATTTGTAATGTCTCCTCTTTCTTTTCTGACTTTATTTAAATCTTTTTGCTTTTGTTTTACTCAGTCTAGTCAAAGATTTGTCAATTTTGTTTATCTTTCCAAAAAATCAGCTTTTAGTTTCATTAATATTTTCTATTTTTTTTCTAGTCACTATTTATTTTTTTCCCACTCTGATCTTTGCTACTTTCATTTTTCTACTAACTTTGGGCTTAATTTGTTCTTCTTTTTCTAATACTTTTAGGTTTAAATTTCAGTTGTTTCATTGAGATCTCTCTTTTTCATTAATGTAGGCATTTATCACTATGACTTTCCACTTAGATCGACTTTTGCTGCATTCAGTAAGTTTTGGTATGTTGTATTTCCATTTTCATTTGTCTCAAGATAGTTTTTGATTACCCTTTCAATTTCTTCTATGACCCATTGATTGTTCAGTAGCATATAGTTTAATCTTCACATATTTGTGAATTTTCCAGTTCCCTTTTTGTAATTGATTTCTAGTTTCATACCATTGTGGTTGGAAAATACACTTGATATTGTTTCAATTTTCCTAAATTTATTAAGACTTGTTTTGCAGCCTAACACATGATTTAAACTGGAGAATGTTCCATGTATTCTTGAAAAGAATGTGAATTCTGCGCTTGTTGGATGGAATGTTCTATATACATTTGTTAGATCTATCTAGTCTAACTTGTATTTTAAGACCAATTTTTAAATTTATTTTCTGTCTGGATTATCTAGCTATCATTGAAAATTGGGTATTAAAGTCCTGTACTATAATGGTATTGCTATTTCTCTATTCAGGTCTGTTAATATTTACTTTATATATTTAGTTGCTCTGATGTTGGGTGCATACATATTTATATTTGATTATATGCTCTTGATGAATTGACTCCTTTATAATTATATCATGTCCTTTGTCTCTTATTACAGTTATATGCTTAAATTCTATTTTGTTTGATATAAATACAGCTATCTCTGCCTTTTGTGTTTTCCTTTTGCATGGAATATCCTTTCCCATTCTTTTATTTTAAGTTAAGCGTGTCCTTAAAGCAGAAGTGAGTCTCTTGTATGCAGCATGTAATTGGGTATTGTTTTTTAATCCATTCAATGAATCTATGTCTTTTGATTGGAGAATTTAGTTTATTTACATTTAAAATAAGTATGGACTTACTGTAAGATCCTATTAATTGTTTTCTGTCTCTTTTGCAGTTCCTTTATTCTTTTCTTCTTCTATTGCTCTCTTCCTTTGTGATTTGATGATTTTTTGTAGCGGCATGCTTTGATACCTTTCTCTATATTTTTTGTGTATCTAGTGTAGGTTTTTATTCTGTGGTTTCCATGATACTTACAAAAAACAACTTATAGTAATAACAGTCTACCTTAAGCTGATAACTTCATTTGCATAAAAATGCTCTACATTTTTACGTCCCCTCAAATTTTATGTTTTTGATATCATATTTACATGTATTTATACTGTATATCCATTAACAAATTATTTTGTTAGAGTTATTTTTGAGTCCTTTTGTCTTTTAACCTTTACACCACACTTTTAAGTTATTTACCCACCACCATTGTAATATTAGAGTATCCTGAATTAAACTATATACTTACTTTTACCAGTGAGTTTTATACTTTCATATGTTTTCATGTTACAAATTAGTATTCTTTTATTTTAGCTTGAAGAACTCCCTTTAATGTTTCTTGTAAGGTTAGCTAAGTGATCTTCAGCTTTTGATTTTCTAGAAGAATCTTTATCTCTCTTTCATTTCTGAAGGACATCTTTCATGGGTAGAGAATTCTTGTTGAATCTTTGTTTTTTTCCAGCTCTTTGAAAATATCATCCCACTGCTTTTAAGCCTGCAAGGTTTCTGCTGAAAAATCTGCTCATAGTCTTAAGGATGTTATTTTCTATATAAGAAGATTTATTTATTTATTTATTTATTTATTTTGGCTGCTTTTAAGATTCTCTCTTTGACCTTAACTTTTGACAATTTAATTATAATGTATCTTGTTGTGGGTCTCTTTAGATTCATCCTATTTGGCATTGTTTAGGCTTCCTGGACCAGGATGTCTATTTCTTTTCCCAGGTTAGGCAATTTTTCAGCCATTATTTCTTTGTATAAGTTTTCTACTCCTTTCTCTCTTTTCCTTTTGAGACTCTTGTAGTATATATATAGTCCCATAAGCCCCTTAAGCTATCTTTACACTTTTTCATTCTTTTTTCTTTTTTCCTCTTTGATTGGATGAATTCCATAGCAGTGTCTTTGAATTTTCTGATCCTTTCTTCTGTTTGTTCTAGCTGTGCCTCTACTGAATTTGTCAGTTCACTTATTATATTCTTCAGCACTATGATTTCTGTTTATACTTTTCTCTGTATTGAAATTTTCATGTTCAGTATTTGCACTCCTGACCTTGGTGAGCATGTTTATGATTGTTACATTGAACTCTCTGTTTGGTAAATCACTTATCTCTATTTTATTAATAATGGTTTCTGGAGATTTATCTCATTCTTTTGTTTGAAATATTTGGTTGGCCAAAAAATTCATTTGGGTTTTTCCATAAGGTAGTATGGAAAAACCCAAACAAACTTTTGCCCAGACCAATATATTTCTTTGTTTCTTGATTTTCCTTGATGCTCTGTGTTAGTTTCTGCACAATGGCCCAAACAGTCACTTCTTCCAGTCTTTATAGACTGGTCTTGTGCAGGAGATGAACCTTGTCAATAAGCTAGCCTAGGCTCCTAGTTGCTGCTCAAATCTTTGTAATTGTTCAAGCCACGGTCCTTGTTCTTAGTGGCTGCCAGTAGTTGAGGGTGTCCCAAGACACCTCAAGACCTTTCAATGTCCCAAAGGGGAGGATTGCAACAGCACCTAGATGCAGGCTGATTAGAAGCCAGACCCTCAGGCAGTAGCTGGGCACATGTGCAGTTGACTACACAGCCCTTCCAGGCAGAAACTGGGAGATGAGCATTTTGCCCACTCCCTCTGTACTGAGTCTCTGTGGTATAGCTGTGACAAGTGCTCACATGCCCATTAACAACTGCTTCTTTGTCATAATTCTGTGTGGCTATGAATGCAAGCCCCACTGGCTACCAGAGGTAAATTATTTGGGAGCCCATTCCTTGAATGGCAGCTGTAAAATTTGGACCCTGTATGTATACAGTTTCTTTCCTGATATACTGAGGTATTTTCCCGAGGTACTGGTAACTTGGTTTTATTGTTGGAATGAGCTTGAGGGAGAAGACAGGAAAGTGCCCACCCACTCCCCTGGTCTGAAGAGGATCACATCCAGTACAGTATGAAGATGCATGCTCATTAAAAGCTGGACCCTCAGGCAGCAGCTTGTAATGTTGCAGTCAAACCCTTCCAGGGAAAGACAGGGAGATGGTAGTGCTTGCCTGCTCCCTCTGTGCTGAGTCTTGGGGGAATAGCTGTGGCAAGTGCTTGTGTTCTTTTAAGAACTGCTTCTTTGTTTGCTATAATAGTGTGGGACGCATGACTGCAAGTCCTGTTGACTTTCAGAGCCAGGTGTTTTGGGATCCCGTCCTTCAGGTGGGATCTTTAAAAGTTGGGGCACCGTATGTGTGGTTCAAACCCTTCACTCCCAGAGAGAAGCTGGGAGTTGGGGGTTCCCTTCTGATTGTATGGCACTGTGCTAGGGGTGGGGTTTATAGTCAGAGTATGTCTCAGCTTTCCCTATGGATTTAGGTGTGTGATTTTCTTATTCACCCCGTGTGAAGGAGTCAGTCAGCTGGTTTCTGGGTTTCTCTCAGTGAATTGCTCCAGGTATAGCTGTGTGCATTCAGTGCATATGTGAGAGGAGGGAAATTTAGGAGCCTCCTATGTCACTATCTTGGTCCTGCCTCTTAAAACCTCATTTAAACTGAAAAGTTTATATACTTCCAGTTGTTCAAGTAAAATTTAGATTAATTCTTAAGTTCTTATGTTTTGCCACAGCAAAAACAGGTAGTCTAAAGTATTGTTTTTGAGATACTTACCTATAATATAATATGTAAATCATATTTCCCTTAGTATCTTTGCATATCCATTTTAGCTAAAAAGAGTACTTAGTAACAAATTTTTCTCTGTATATTTAAAATGATCTCCTTCAGTCACAATATAAATTACAATTAAAGATAAGCATGCCTGTTGTTAATTTTTGGTAAACATGTTTTCTTCTGGAAATAAGTTGAATATTATATCTGTGAGGTGATATTATTCAACCGTATTTTGCTTACAGTTTATAATTTTTCTAATATCAGGTATTTATGAAATACAAAGTATTTTTCCAAAGCTTTATTTTTTAATATGTTGATGTTTTGAAAGAGATATCTGGTGCTTTGCTATGCCATTGAAAAAGGATGTCGTCTGTATACCCAAATGGAAACCTTACCATGGTTGGTCATTAGCTTGGAAGAGAGTCCTGTAATTCACTAGACTTTCAGTGGTGGATTTTGATTACATTTCCATTTTCTGAAGGGCAGTATAATTTTTTAATATATTTCTTTGAAATCAGTTTTTTTAATGAGAAAAAAAGTACTATTGCTGAACCAAACTTGGGTCTGCTCACCTGCATGCAGTAAAGCCAATCTACTGACACCCGGTTGTGGTGAGGGAAAGTGCAGGATTTATTGCAGGGCACCAAGCGAAGAGTCCAGAACAACTAGTACTCCAAATACTGGAACTCTTGGATAGGTTTCATGAAAGCATTTTTAAAGGACAGGTGAGGGAGGGGGGGTCACAGGGTATGTAATCAGTTCATGCACAATTCTCTGATTGGCCGATGGTGAGGTAACAGGGCAGTGTCATAGGGGTTAACATTACTGATTCTTAGGCTCCAGTAGGTCTGGGGGCTATGTACTCATGGTCATCAAGTAGTTAACATCTTCCATTTCCTGGGGGCTTTAGCATCTGTAAAATGACTCTGGAAATGTGCATCAGATACTATTATCTAGGTACTTCAGAGAGGAGCTAAAGTAGAGGAAATGGGGGAGGGGTCTGTCCTGGGAAGGGTCTTGCTCAGTTACATTACCTGGTTGGGAATTGGGAAGCAGAATTAGTTCTCATAAGTTGTTTCATCAGCATAGAAATGTTGTAAAGAAGGGTAGCTTTTCTTTAGGCATATTTCTTCTAGGTTAAAATGATTCCTGGTGAAATATTTTTCAGCCTAGCACAGTACACTTCTCTAATGATAAAATTGTGTCCCCACAATCTTGCATCTTCTCCCCTGGTGACTGTTGTTCAGACATATGAAAAATTTCCTTGCTGGGAAAATCCTTATGTTAATAAATACTTACTTCAGATTTGTTAATATGCAGTAATTAATATAACATCCATGCAAGCAGGGATTTTGTGTGATTTCTTCACTTAATGAGAGTCAGACTGGTGACTGGTCAATAGTGACTGACACATTGTAGATCCTCATTAAATATGTTATTTTTTCAACTGAAAAAAATGCATAACTTAAAAGTTAAGAGTTATGTTTTATTCAGTGGGCAAATCTGAGAAGTTAGGCCTGGGACGCAGCATCTCAGATAATGATGAGAAACTGTTCTGAAGAGGAAGTGGGGGGAGCCAGGATATATAGGACTTTTGGCAACAAAACCAGATGGTTGGAACATCAAAAGATTACTGTTAATAAAATTAAACCAGATTTCTCAAGTTAAGGAATTTAGTGCTTTTCTATGTATGGAAAGATGCATGAGTCTGGCCTCACTGAAATCATTCCTTTGATATGCACCTCAGCTACCTGGGGCCAGTATCCTGTGTTTTATCATCCTGAGTTTCCTCAGGGTGCACTGTGAGGGGTAGCTGCAGTGACTGACTGCTAGATGGGCTTGGCAGTGAGCAGCTCGTTTGTCTCCATCCTGAGTTTCCCTCAGGGCTCACTGTCCGGGAGGCTGTAATGTGATGGCTTGATGGCTGCAGCATCCTTTGTTTACAGATATAGCAGGCAATATTTTGGTTCACAGTTCACATATGATATGCATGAATGGATGCCTGACTGACTGAATGAATGAATGAATGGAGTAAAACTGATCCAAGCTAACCATTGGCTCTCCACAATAGAGATGTGGATGATGTTTCTATGCTGAATACAGTTGTGTTTTTCCTTATTTCAAGTTAAGGGGTACATCATTGTTCCCACTTATAATGGAAAACATAGAAAATTCTGTAAACTGTTCCTTCATTGTTTTTTGAAAAAAATTCCTCTTGTTGATATTTTTGTTCAATATTAGAAAATGTCTTTATTATAATCACTATTTAATTGAACTTTTTTGTATAGGGAATTCTCTCTTCATTAAAGAATTTATTAATCTTACAATCAACTTGATAATATAAACTCTTTTCTTCTTATAACAAAATTAATTTTAAGTGATATTATCATGTTTCACATAATGCAATCAAGTTGTAGAATTCATTAGTCTTCTGCTAATGTGTTTCCTTTGGGGGCTTAAACAAAACTCATTGATTCATTTATCCATTCATGAATTGAGACATTTGTTTAACACCTACAATATTTGAGTCATTATACTGAGGCCAAGAAATGCAATGGCTCAGATGTCTCTGTCTGCAGATGTTCAAAGTCTAGTAGGGGAGGGAATAACTGTGGTTAGTGAGTTAAGTGCTCAAGCATGGGGAGCATGTAGGCAAGGCATCAAAGCCAAACCAGGAAATCCTAGAGTTTTCTGTAGGAGTTGGTGAGTCAGATGAATTTTGAAGAGACAGCTCCATGCTGGCTATATGAAAAACATGGTTGTCTGGAACAGTGATGGCAGGTGTACAAGAAGAGCAAAGAGAATCTGTGAAAGTATGGAGAAGTAAAATAGACATAGTGAATAGTTGTGGCTATGGCTGATAGTAGTACATGTAAGTCAGGAACTCTCTATTATATAACAAACATTTGTGTGGTAGAATGGGTGGAATGGCTTCTTTCGCTTTTTATATTAAACTCTCCACCTAGGTAATTTCATTCACCCCCAAGGGAAATGCGCATGTTTATCAAGAATATATGAAACACTAAACATGCCTATTGGTGGACTATAAAGTTAGCTTCAACATATTAAACAAGGTTTCATGCAGAAACCATTTTTTGACAATGCAGTAAGTTAGAAGTAAAAAAATAAAGAAAAACCATGTTTGAACATTTAAAAGCATGCTTCTAAACAACTCAGAGATTAAAAATAAATCATTATGGAAATGATGAAATATGAACTAAATGAAAACACTTACTACCTGTCATTCCATGTGGGTTACAGCTGAAGTAATGCATTAGAAAAACAAATTTATAGCCCAAATGCTACATTAGAAAGAATAGAAGTTAAAAATTCATTAGCTAAGTATTCAACTTAGAAAATAATAGCCAAATATATCCAAAGATTTTAGGAAGAAGGAAACAGTGAAGGTAATTCATAAATTAATGAAGTAGAAAAAAATAAGCATACGATATAATAAACATAGAATAGAGTGGATCTGAATGAATGAATGACTTATTCATTTTAGAAAGACTTATTCATTTTAGAAAGGCTAATAAAAATAGACAAAACTCCAGTAGGATTAATAATTTAAAAAAGGAATTACACAATTACACTGGAAGTAGAGATGTAATTTTTATTATTACAGAGATTGAATCACTAATAAGAGAATATTATGAACAACTTCATGTCAGTAAGCTCAGAAAGATGGACTGGAACAATTTGTAGATCACTGCAGTAGCCTCAAAATCAGTCCTCTAGACTTGGTTCATAAGGCCTCTCAGTTCATTATCCACACAGTAAAGTGATCAGTTTACAAGGAAATCCAATCATGCTACTCTTCTGCTTCAGAAGAGTATAAGCCAAAAATGATTTCTTGCTAGTCTAAGAGTAAAGTATAAAATCCTCAATGTTTCCTGCAAGAGACATCATCTTGCTTCCACCTCTCCATTTTCATCCGTTTCTGCTCTGTCCTTGCTTACTGCTCTCCTACCACATTGTTTTCCTCTTCCTCTGTTCCTAAAATGTGCTGAGTTCCTTTCTGCCTCAGACTCTCCACCCAACCTATTCTCTCCATAAAGGCATATTTTTTCACCACATTCTCTTGAATAATTCTTACTTAGCTTTCAGATATCAGCTAAATGTTACTTCCTCCATGAGAGCTTCCCAGATTCCATAATCCCAGATTAGGTTGCACTAGTACAACCTTTGC
This sequence comes from Eschrichtius robustus, assembly GCF_028021215.1. Lineage (NCBI taxonomy): Eukaryota > Metazoa > Chordata > Mammalia > Artiodactyla > Eschrichtiidae > Eschrichtius > Eschrichtius robustus. Next base: position 31,888,275 of record NC_090840.1, on the reverse strand, counting down.
CATTATTCTGTGCTTTCCTTTGACAAGTTCAATCCCATTTAGGTGTGATTATATTTTATTTATTTTTTATTATTCACTACATGTACGTATATATTTCATAATGTCAGGAATCATGTCTGTTGAATTGACTGCTTTAATCCCCAGTGCCAGCGTAAAATCTGCCTCATTGTAAATTTTCAGTCCACTCACTCATTCATTCAGGAAAAAAGGTTTATTGCATATTTTTATGGACTTGGCCCCCTTAGAAGTTATGGCAACTCAGCAATGAACAAAACAGACAAAGTTGCTGCCCTTGTGGAGTTTAATTGTATCTATGTGTATGGGGATGTATGGATATCAAACAAAATAAATGAGTGAAGTGCTGTTGGCTGGTGATAAGTGCTGTAGAGAAAAATAGAGATGTACTTTTAGAGAGTATGGACAGGAAAAACTTCACTGGGAAGTTTATTTGAATGATGATTTGAGAGTCTTCTCTAATACTTCCAGAAAAAAATATAATTATTCCTTCCTCAGGGCTTTTAAATTTTTATTTATAACAACTTCATTATAATTTGTTGTTTTATTTCATGTCGCTTGCCCAGCTTTGACTGTGGATGCCTTAAGGAATCTTTTAATTCCCGTCATGCCTATATTTTCCAGTTAGTACTTTTGAACAAATTAAAGGATACTTGAATGAATGAAGATGCTTAAAGGTAGACTGAAACTTATTTATTTTACACAGAGCTTTTAAAAATGGCTTTATCGATATATAAATAACATGCAATAAACTGCACATATATAAAGTGTACACTTTGACAAGTTTTGATGTATGTATAAACTCATTTTGTAAGCATTTCTTCCTGCCTGTCCCTCTAGTCCCAAAGCAACCACTGGCCTACTTTCTGTTAGTATGGATTAGTTATCATTTTATTGAGTTTTATATAAAAGGAGTCAGTCTGTATAAACTCTTTTTTGTCTGGCTTCTTACATTCAGCATACTATTTTAAGATTTATCCATGTTGTGTGTATCAATACTTCATTCTTTTTTATTGCTGCATAGTATTCTATCACATGGATGTAACAGAATTTATGTTTTCCTTGTTGATGGATTTACACAGGGTTTTAACCATTTGTCTGTTACTTACCCCTCCACAGACATATTAGTAGTAATAAAGTCTGCACGGATTGGGGGTAAGGAAACACCAAATACTAAGGTTAAAAATAGAGAAATAAGTGTAAAACTATTTATTCTAGATATTTTCAAATTAGTAGACATTTGTGTATTATAATATAGAGGTCTGAAAATTGCCTGTTATCATTGGCATGCTTTTTGGCTACAAAGAAGACTAAAGAGATGCTTGAATATCGGTAGAATCACTACTTGCTATCTCTATTTTAAAAATTATAGTAACTATAAAACTGTATGTTTAACTTCTGCATTGGAAAGCTTCTAAAACTATAGTTAAAACCTCATAAAGACAGTGTGGAAAAGAAAATTGTATAATCACTTTGCCTTTGCATGAAAAAAATATTCCTTTTAGATTAATCTGTCATTTTCCTATTATGACTGTTAGATAAAGGGGGTATGAAAAAGTAATCTATTATTTTTGTATATGTATTATGTTTAATGTCATCACTTTTTTCTGATGTTAAGTCTTAACCATAAATTAAGTGATCTTAAGTAAGGACATACTGCATCTTTCTTTTTTCTTAGTTTTGAGTTTAATTGGCTTAAAATGCATCTGTCTGTGTAGGGATATATCTCTCTCTCTCTAGCTATTGGCATCTATCAACATTTTTTTTAGAGTAGTGCTTGTCCAAAGAATAATTGGGAAGAGAATGAAAACAAAAGTTCTTCACTGTATTTTCCCTTTCAATGCACTCTTCTAGAAAATGCCTCTCTGCCAGTGTTTTTGGACTGGTTTGAGGAAGGAGAGAGAGTCATCCAAATAAAAAATGTTCACAAAGATGTTAGAATTTTCATATAGATATAATCTTTTTTTGCAGTAGACATATAGACTTGTAAAAACTTACTCCAATTGCAAAGAAAAAATATTTTAATGTCAGGCATTGGGGTTTGGCTGAGAGAGACAATTGATAGGGCAATGCCACCGATCTCTAAGATGTCAGCTTATCATGCCTGCAGGAAGGGCCAGTTCAGGCATCTTTGGTAGAGCTTTAAATACAAAGAATGTTAAAAATAGAAGTATGGAGGAGAAATTGAAAGGGAACCCATGAAAAGGGAAATATGACAATATTGCCTTGTTTGTAGGTAATTGACAATTCTTAGTAATTGACAATTGATTCCTGGGTTTAGTCTTCCAATAATGGAAGCTGCTTTGGCTGTAATTCTAACTTTTTAAACTGAATTGTTTTGATGTATTTTTTTTTTTTTTTGATGTATTTCTTATCTCCCATCATTTAAACTATTTTATTTCTGGAATGTAGTATTGTGCAGTGATTAAAAATATAATCAGAAAAATCTGGATTTGAAGTTCTTCTTTCTCATATTCTTATTTTTAGGATCATGATTGAATTATTTAACAGTTTCCTCTTCAAAACTCAGTGACCACATCTAAAAATGAGAAATTGTAATTTTTTCAAAATTTCTGTGATTGTTGGGATATTAAATGAGAAATACATATTAATGCTCTATCATAATGCCCAGTGCATAGTATGTGCTCAGTTAGTGAAGATTAATGTTGGCACCCATAATTATAAGTTTTGATATTCTTCACAATATCTTTTTCCTTATCACTCACTCTTTCCTAAACACTACCCCTATATTGAAGTTAATAATGTGAAGATAAAGAAAAGGGGCACCTTCTCAATGAGACTGTGTTAATAACTAATATTTAGTTTATAAAGCACTGTATATACATCATCTCATATAATCATTTAAAAATGTGGAAGTATATATTATCACCCTATTTCATATAGTAGCAAACTGAAAATGCACAAAGAGAGAGAGAGATTTTAAGGAATTAGTTCAAGTAATTGTGGAGGCTGACAAGTTCAAAATCGGGAGGCCACTGAAGACCCAGAGAAGAGTCAATTTGGCATCTAGAGTCTGAAGGCAGTCTAGAAGCAGACTTTTGTCTTCCTCAGGAGAGAACACTTTTTTTTCCTCTTAAGGCCTTCAACTGATTGGATGAGACCTACCTACATTATGATGAGTAAATCTGCTTAAAGTTTATTGATTTAAATGTTAATCTCATCTAAAAAATACCTTCACAGAAACATCTAGACTAGTGTTTGACCAAATATCTGGGTACTGTGGCCTAGCCAAATTGACACATAAAACAAACCCTCACAGCTGGTTAGTGATAAGTTGACCTTTAGGTTCCCAGGATACAGGTTGGAGGTCACTTCTGTTCACTTCCCATACTCCTCATTCAGTGTTGCATAATGGATACCTTTCAACAGCTGTTTTTGCCACTAGGTGAAGGAGGTTGTGTGCCTACCAACAGTGTGGGTCTTGTGCAGCCCTGTGAATGTAGTCTCCAGGCATGTAGTACAAAAAGATGGAGAGTTTGTATGTAGATCACCTAAGTTAAATTTGCAAAGTAAGGAATTTCTTAATAAATCCCCAACATTTTTTACCCATGCTTTAAAAACTGCATAAAAGTAGAGAAGACAATTTTTTATTTGTTATTCAATGTATAATTCCTATATCTGATTTTTGAGTGAAAAATTGTAATCTATTCTACTCAGTGTCAATTTTTTACATTTTTCCAACTGAATGAAAAAAAAAGCAAAAAAAAAAAACAAACAAACAAAAAAACCAAACCCCAAAAATATGCAACAGTGGTGTAAGTTTTTATAGTTAAAATAGTTTTAATTAAGGATTTCTGCTATATCATCATCTGATTTGTCCTCTTTATCAGAAGGAATATATTTGAAAAGCAATAGGCACTTTAGAAGAAATTCTTAGTATTTTAGTAATCATGTAAACGTGCTGTTTACATCTGTGGAAGCAATGTCTTTTGTTTCTCTTTAGAGATCTACCTACTTTTTCTTTTCTTCCTTCCTTCTTTCCTTCCTTCCTTCTTTCTCCCCCCCCTTTCTTCATTTCTTCTTTTCTTTCTTTCCATTCTTTTCTTTTTTCTTTTAACACTCTACTGTTTTCAGAGAACAGATGCTAGATACTGAGATAATGGTTTGTATTTTTACCAGTGTACCTCAAAACTTTTTTTACAATGATGTGAGTTAAACATAATTAATATTTATTTTAGTAGAATACAGCAATGATAAAAATTAAAACTTGAAGCTGACTTTTTTTAAAAAGTAAAAAAGCCAATCAAAAAGAAAAAGAAGATTTTTAATATTTTTTGAAAATTTCCTTTCTTCTATCACAGTATTTTCTCATTGGCTAAGGAAATGGCATAAACTTTTAAACATACTTCAAAATATTACAAAAGTCATACATGCATGTGGTATGAAAAATACTGATGGATAGAAGATAAAAAGTAAAAACCTTATACATGGTCTCCTTTGATATGTGAGTTTTCCCTTTACAAGTGGCACTGATGATCTAGATCATTGTGTGTATAATCCAGAGTATGGTGAGGAGACAGGCAGGATGGCCTTCCTATGATGGGCTCACATCTCTAAACAATTCATCACAATATAATTAATTTCTTTTTACAAGGCTGGAAGGAATGCATGTTACTTTGAAGTTCTTCCTGCCTGCCTCAGTTTTCTCTGAGAGAGTGAATGGCATACTGTTTCATGTGCTATGTTACTTATAGTAACTAATAGGGACACTAAGTAGATGAAATCATTTCCAAGATAAAAGATTAATCATAATGATAGAGTAATATGCCTATGGTACCAAGGCATACATTTTCAGTCTTTGAGAACAAGCAAATGTACACACAAACAGAGATTACCAATAACAGCTTCATCTTCTTTAGCAAACGCTTCATTCCATGTCCATGTAGTAGGCAGGATACAATTAAGAAAAGCTGAATTCAATAATGTGAATTTGAATCAGCCCTGTTATTAGCCAGATGTCTTTGAGCAAAAATGCATATGTCCATGCTTTCGTTTCTTCATCTATAAAATAAGACTGTTGGACTAAAAGAGTTTAAGGTCTCTCCTCCTCCAAAACTATTGTCAGAATTTTCATGGAAAATCTTATGGGAGATGGTCTTGTCAGTAAAATGGAGATGATACGATTTAGGCGGATTATTAATTACCAAACAATCTGATACTTATATGCTCATTTAAAATTAATTTATATAAGACTTTGAGCAGTCTTTGAAATAAATTTTTCATCTCTGAAAATGGAGATATTTATAACCTGAATTGACTTGTCTATATCACAGGAACTGTAAAGTATTATATCAATGTATGATTTTTTTAATTACTACTAATACTAATTCTGCCTTAAGTACTATATAGTGTGAGAAATCTTGAAAGAGATAGCTGGGAGTAAGTGTTAGAGCAGGTGAGATCAGTGGTGGCCCAGATCTGAAAAGTGAGTCAGCAAGGAGAGAGAAGACAACAGTCTCAGTCCTGGGGTCAGTTTTAATTATTTATGTTCATGTTAGACAGGACATTCTTCCATCAGAATTATCATCACCAGCAACTAATGTAATCAGCAATTAATAGTTGAGGAGTGCTTATTGTATGCCAGACACTGTTCTAAGTGCATTACATTTAATCCTCACAAAAATTAAATGGAATACATATTTTGGGGTCACACCACTAACTATATAATGGCAGATTTGGATTCCATTTCAGATTGTTTGATTCCAGAGATTCAGATTGTTTGATTCTCAACCATTCCACTGCACTACCTCCTAATTTCTCTGTTCTGTTTCCTCTGTTTACATGCTCTTTGTATGCTTTCTACTTCCAATTTCCATCTCTATGCACAGATTTTTCACTTTATGAAACCCCTATTTTTCCAATAAATCATCAGTTTCAAGGTGAAAAGTTGGTGGTTTAGTTTATTGTTTGTGCATTCCTGCTAAGAAATCCAGTTATTTGACTGAAGACACCTAAGCCCATGTGCCAGTTGCCTGACTTGGATGTTATTGGTTTTGAAAATAAAACATGTAAAACTTCTTTAAAAAGTCATTTGGATGTAACTCAATATGTATTTTAACACATATGTTATTATTTTTTATCAGTGATTCTTAAATTTGGGGGTGATACAGAATCCCTCAAGAAGTCGAGTCTATGAAATCTTTATTCCAAAGGAAAGAAAGAAATGTATATCAACACACTTCATGAAAGTTGGGACTGCCTGAAGCCTTTCCTAGGGCCACAGGTTAAGAACACCTGATCCATGGTTGAAGCTTTATTTATCCACACATAGTAACTTTAGTAATGTTATAAGCTTATTATATTAACTTCTGAAAGACATTTAAACAAGGAATGAATAAATGGAATAAAAGGCAATATATACTTTGGGATTTTAAAAGGCAACCAACTCCTTTCCTCCATTAGTCTTTGACCTTCCTTTACTGCCCTTCTTTACAGCAAGTCTGCTTTACTGAGTTACCAGAGTTAAAAGGGCCTAGCTCTAATTGTGTCTGTAAGTACAGGTCAGAGCCTAACCCTGAATTTTCTATATTCGTTCTTATAGCTTTTGAAAGAAACAAAGGATCTGCTGCAGTTAAAGAAAGGTCAAGGAAGAAAAGTTAGTTAAATGATTAAATCAGAAAGCAGTTATTAATTTAAAGACCACTGCTGGGGAGACCCATGGAGCCCTGAGCCATTAAATCAGAAAGAGCTTGCATACATAAGTTCCAAGGCCAAAACTATTCCCGAAGTGGGTGGGTAAGAAAAGTGATTGTGTACACTTCATTTGGATTATATCATACTCTTGCTGAAATACTTTAACTTTTATTAAACTTCCAGGAAAACATGAATATCACATTTTAGATCTGTGGCACATCTAAAATTCTAGTTTATATTTCAGATGAAATCAGTGCTTCAAGATGACAGACTCAAATATGAATAAACATATTTGGTTAATTAAATGAGTTTCTAAGTAATCCATCTGCTATTTGGTAATATGAGCACAACTCCACTTTATGTTGTTTTATTAAGGATAAGTGATTTGAGGTTTTTTCCATCTCTAAAATATGAGCATAAATAGATTTTATTTATTAAAGCATTCGCTCAGTGAAACACTGATTTAATCATTCATTGCTAGGTTAAAAAAAAAAAAAAAAAAAAAAACTTTAACTGAATAATACTGTTCTCCAGAAGCTAGACTTAACTTCTTGAAGTTGTACATAATATATGTCAGTTTGCACATTTGGCCATAAAATAGAATCATTACTATGAAATAACTAGACTTGACACCCACTTTGGGGACCATTTAAGGAAAGCAATTGAATAATATTGGAAAGTCCAGTGCTTTTGTATCCTGTACATTAAATATTGGTTCACTGTGAATAAACTTTGCTGCATGAGAAGTTTCCATGATAGGGGCAGGCTGTGTCCCAACAAGTCTCCTCATTCATCATTATTCAGCATTTATTTCAATATGTGCAGGCAATATGCTGGCAGCTTTGTCATTTAAAGGAGAGAAAAGCCCCATCTCTGACACTGAAGAGCTCAAATTTGGTAGTGGAAGGTGTTCATCTGCCCAGATGGAATGTGCTCTTGGAATTAAAAGGAATCATACTTGTATCATATGAGAATTAGTACTTGGATTTGACCATCAAGGAACTGAACTTGATAAGGGAAAAGTGGGATGAGAAGGGCATTTGAGGCTGATCAAAGGAACTACTTAAAGGTGGAGAGATCTGGGGATAATGCAGAAAAGGTCATACCATCTGGTCTGGCTGCAACATGGATTGCCAATAGGAAAAGTGTAATGACAGAAATCTAGAAAAGCAGCTGTGCCATAAAGTAAAAGGGCTTGAATTTCTGGCTTAGAAGCTCACAATTTACTTTGATAGGCAATTTTAAGGCCTAAGGGGTAGGGGTAGAATTAAAATAATATCTCACATTTACTGAACATTTACTAGGTACTGAGTATTCTGGCTAGGAATTTTCATATTTTATTTAATCCTATGGAAAATTTAAAAGTAGGTGTATTATTTTTCCCTATTTAATAGATGAATAATCTGTGTCATAGAGACATTAAGTAAGTTGTCCAAAGTCACTTATAATAAATAGCAGAGCCAGGGTTCAAACCTGGATCCCCTTGACTCCAGAGTCTAACTCTCTTATTTACTATACCATGATTTGACTTAGACCTTAGGAAGATAATTCTAGAAACACTGTATAGCTTAGGTCATTGAGAGAAGAAACTAGGGACTGTGAAAAAAGTAATGAGACACAAAATCAAAGTACTACTACTAGGAATGAATGGAATGGGCCTTAACATCAGTGCAAAGCTCAAAGCAGGGAACTTGGCCCAGATGTTACTGTTTCCAGAGGAAGAATCTTCCTTTTTAACTAGAGTACACTTAGATGACACCTTTAATCCATATGATCCAAAATATTTACCGGTTATACATTATTGGCCTGTATTAATCACTGTTTTTTCTCAAGTTGCTTTGCGTATGTAAATGCTTCATTTCTTTACGTAGATTCTAAATTCACTGAAAACAAGAATTTCCTCTCTTACTATCAAGCCTATGCCACACAGCCTTAACTGGATGTTAAATAAAATTGTTGCTCAAAAAGAAATTGTCTACTTATATTGAAAGTCTGTTTGCTGTTTATATTGGCAGTATTTGATTAATTTCACCGTGTGAGATAGTTATTGCTGACTTGCATTGGCTCCATTGCCAGAGAAAGTATGCTTGCACAGTAATCATATATTTAACTATTAGTTTGTAAACTGACCCTCATACACAGAGAACAGGGAGAAACCAAGGAAAGGGCAGACCACTCCAGATTGGTAGGTAGCAGTTTTAATGAGTAAGGGAACTTAATTATGAGACTTGCCATTGGTGGCCTCAAGACAATAGATCTCATCTCCAGACAGTATATCTTCATCATCAGAATCTTAAAAGTTTGTATAGAGGCCTTAACTAGATTCGGTCACACACGCAGTCTGGATAGTCTCAACATCTCATGTTCTCATCTCATATCTCAAGGCTGTGTCCTTGGGGCAACTTCTGGGAATATGGAAAGCACATTCCTAGGACAGAGGAGAACATGGGGAGCCTCAAATTGCCCAGGTCCAGCACACAGTTTCAACTGGTGATCTCTTGATGATCTCCCCCAACTTTAACATCAGATGTGTAGGGGCCTTGAGTGCATCCTCTTAAGACTGAAAATATATAGAAAACTTCAGTATATACTGTGACTGTGTGTATCTGTGAAGAGTCTCAAATCACAGAACCATGTGAGGATCACTCAGTCTGTAATCCTATTTTTTAAGTGGCCCTGTGGCATTTCTGTTGAGAAAATTATGAGAAATTATCTGATATGTAATAATGAGAACTCACAAATATATAGTCCATTCAATATGTAGTAAATGTATCAATAGTTCTGTGGAATTTGGAAAGTATTTGGCCAGTTTTACATACTAAGAAGTGTCTTTTTCTAGGTCCCTGATTTATTGGAAGGTTGCTTCAGTTTTCTCACCTGTAAAATGGTTTTCTATGTAGTCTATGGTTAAGTCAATGCAATTAAAGAAATATAACATAGTTTCTTATAAAAAGCACTTTGAAATCTGAAATGAAAGCTATTTCAGAAGTTCAAATTGGCATTGAATACCCACCAAGGCTTAAATTGATGATGGGGACCACTTCTTTGCTTGCCCATATGTGAAATTTGATCCTCATAGATCAGAGTCTGGAGAAGTAAATGAGTGATAACCTCCAGGTTTCCTCCCCACTCCAATCACTCTTTTTATGGTTTGATATCTGTGCAGAAAAATAAACCCAGAATTTTTAAATGTCTTGACTCAGGAAGAATCCTTAGCACTGTTTCATGTTAGAATCTGGAATGTTTTAACACATTTTAGATAAGAAGATGAATCAAAATATGATATTTTCAAAGTTATAATCTAAAACTATATATATATATGTTTATCACATTAAAATATTTTGGAGAAAAAGTTTTTTAAATGGCCACATCCTAATACAGAATTTGGTTTAACTTTAGCATATTTGAAAATAAGGAAGTTAGAATCATTTTGGTAAAGCTAATATTTTTAGATAGAGGAAAGAGAGAACCAGCCAGTTATTTTCACAGGTGTTATTTAAGCTGTGTAAGACTTGGGAACCTTTAACACTTACAAGCTGGTTACCTGGGTAACCTCCCAGTGACCTTTTATGGCTCTCATGAGCTTTAGTTGGAGAAAAGAGCTGTATGGTTTAAATATGACATGTATAATGATTGTTTTGCTTTCTGTTACCACTGGACTTTCATTTCTGGACTTGGTAGAATATGTGTTCTTTAAGTACTTTCCTGTGCTAACAGTTTCTGCCCAAGGATTTTAGGTAAGGAGAAGCTGGATGATTTTATATTCTACTTTATCAAATGAACTGCAGCACACACTGGAAATCTCATAATGACTAAAGAATTAATAATGTTATGCCTATATTGGGTTAAGTAATGGCTCAGTTTTGAGTTAGATACACCCCTGTTATTTCAATGAATCGTTATAGAATCTATCCACTCTCTCTGGTCTGTTGATTCCATTTTCTTGTCTCAAGTCTACTGTGGATACAAAGAAGGATCAAAAAGGAAATTTTATAACTGTTTTCAAGATGGTATCATAGATATTTCAGGTAAAATATCTAGATAATATTTATTGAGGACCTTCTTTATGTTGAGCACTGACATATATATCATCTTTCAATTCAGCAATATTTGGAAGATGGAAGTTTTAATCCCCATTTTAGCAATCAGTATACTGAGACCTGGAAATGTTATATGACTTCCTATTTCTGCACAGAGAGTAAATGCCAGAGGTCTTTTACTAGATGACTTGGAGTGACTTGATTTCTGAGTTCTAGGATTTTGTCATTTATATAATTTATGTAATTTATGCAACTTCATGTAACTCCCAGAGTAATTATGGATAATTTACATCAGATGGCAAGTTTGAGAATAAGAAAAACTGTGTAGCTTGTTTATCCAGTATTTATAAAATGGCATAGTAATCTTATACATCATGATCACATTTCTTAGAAGACATTAATGTTGTTTTTTATTATTGATATTATTATTGAAAAATACAAACTCTAAGTAGCTCACATATTGTCTGACTTTCTAGCCTTCACCCCATAAACTGGCTCATTACGTATTGAGAATCAATATAGTAAAGGGGAAATTTAATTATTAATTATTTTCCTATTGCTTTCATTTCTATCTATCACTAAAAAATAATTTGATCCAGTGACTATCTAGTGGTAGGAATTAGATTCAGTGTGAAATAGCAGTCTAGATTCTCTGGACCTCAGTTTTTGATGACTAAACAATGAAACATCACATGTTCAAACTGCCATTTTTTTCTTCCCATTAAAGGTTGTGTGTGCAGACTGCTCCAGAGTTATATTTTGAGACATTAGGCCTTGACTATATTTCATTTAACCTCAGTTACTTAAAATAGTTTCTCTTTACTGTTCCTAGGGTAATGTGGTTCTAGGGCAGTGGTTCTACAACTGCAGTCCCCAGACCAGCAGCATCAACGTCACAAGGGGTCTTGTTGGAATTGCAAATTCCTGGCCCCACCCCAACCTCCTAAATCAGATCTTGGGGGTAGAGATCAGCAATCTGTGTTTTCAAGAAACCCTCTGGATGACTGTAAGGCACTCTAGAGTTTGAGTCCTAGAGATATGCCAAAATGATGAATATTACAAATAGGTAATTCCGAGGTGTGTGACACTCAGTTTCTGTTTCTGTGTAAATTGTCAGATTGTTGATTGCATTTTGTTTCTGAATATAAGTTTTCCCTGCTATGGGAAAGTAGAGCATTCCTCTGAAACCTTTTGAAAGCTGAAGCGGTATAAAGGAAAGAAGCAATTACCTTAGGATACATCTTGCTAACGATGCACAAAATAAATGGACGTAAAACACAGATGCTCACAAGACACAGTTCAAAGCTATGCTGGCTTGATGCTGAGCTGCTGAGTGTAGTTCAAGGGAAGGAGCTTGGTGGTGCCACTCTTGCTGCTCTGGTGCATGCTGCCTCTAGAGCTCTATTCAAAACAAATGTTGAACTCTATTTTTGCTTTTTGGCTTTTTTCATAAAGGCAAGATTCCTGTTTGGATTTCTTTTGTTTAGCGAGAACAGATACTAATGTAAGTCTTTTGTAAAAATGAAGTGGCGTGAAGTGTACTTTAGAAAAGTGGGGAATACCTGTATTTATTTACTTTTATTGAGAAAGGGATGTATTTTGCCAAGATAATTTTGTACAAGGATGAAAAGACAGAACTACTCTGTCAAAAAGGGAGATGTAAAGCAAAATAAACTATATTGAATATTCTAACCAACTCTTAGATATATCATTTCTGCCACCCTGTGTTCCTGTATTCTTTGTTTGTTTTAATTTTGTTTTTGTTTGTTTGTTATTTTCTCCCAGTTTTATTGAGATATAATTCACATACAGCACTGTATAAGTTTAAGGTGTAGAGCATAATGATTTGACTTACATATATCATGAAATGAATACCACAATAAGTTTCGTGAACATTATCTCATATAGATACAACAATAAAAAATAGAAAAAAAAATTTTTCTTTGTGATGAGAACTCAGGATTTACTCTCTTAACAATTTTCATATAAAATGTACAGCAATGCAAATTATATTTACCATGTTGTACATGACATACCTAGTACTTATTTATCTTATAACTGGAAGTTTGTACCTTTTGACTATCTTCATCCAACCCCCCACCTCCGACCCATCCCTCAGCTCTGGTAACCACAAATCTAAACTTTTTCTATGAGTTTGTTTGTTAGTTTTTGAAGTATAATTGATCTACAACACTATGTTAGTTCCTGGCACATACAACAAAGTGATGTGATATTTCTATTTCAAAATGATCACTATGATAAGTCCAGCTGTCATCTGTCACTATAAAGAGATATTGCATAGTTACTGACTATATTCCCCATGCTGTACATTTCATACCTGTGACTCAAATATTTTGTAAGTGGAAGAATGTACCTCTTAATCTCCCTCACCTAGTTCTCTCTTCCCTCCACCACACTCCTCTCTGGCCACCACTTGTATGTTCTCTGTAACTATGATTCTGTTTCTGATTAGTTATGTTTGTTCATTTTTGATTTTTAGATTCCACATATAAGTAAAATCATACAGTATTTGTCTTTCTCTGTCAGACTTATTTCACTTAGCATAATACCTCTAGATCCATCTGTGTTTTCACAAATGGCAAAAGTTTATTCTTTTTTATGGCTGAGTAATATTACATTATATATATGTGTGTGTATATATATATATATATATACACCCATATTCTTGGTTGTAGGTTTTTCCCATTCATCACTTTAAATATATCATGCCATTCCCTTTTGTCCTGCAGATTTTCTGCTGAAAAGTCTGTTTACAGCCTTATGGGAATTCACTTGTATGTAACTAGTTGCTTCTCCCTTGATGCTTTTAATATTCTCTCTTTATCTTTAATTTTTGCCATTTTAATTACACTGTGTCTTGGTGTGGTCCTCTTTGGGTTGATGTTGATTGAGACTCTCTGTGCTTCCTGGGCCTGGGTGTCTGTTCCTTTTCCAAGGTTAAGGAGTTTTTCAGCTAGTGTGTCTTCACATATGTTCTCTGCCTCTTTCTCTCTTTCTTCTCCCTCTGGGACCCCTGTAAAATGAATATTATTATGATTGATATTGTCCTAGAGGTCTCTTAAACTGTTCTCATTTTTTAAAATATTTTTTCTGTTTTCTGTTTAGCTTGAGTGATTTCCACTACCCATCTTCCAGCTCACTGATCTGTTCCTCTGGATGATCTTATCTGCTGTTGTTTTCTTCTACTGTACTCTTTATTTCAGTTATTGTATTCCTCAGCTGTTTCGTTCTTCTGTAAATTTTCTAACTCTTTGTTAAAAACCCCTAACTTTTCACACTGTTTATTTATTCTTCCCCTGAGTTGAGTTCTTTGAAAATCTTTATGATCATTACCCTAACCTCAACGAGGTAGGTTGCTTATCTTCTCTCCACTTAGTTCTTCTTCTGGGGTTTCAACTGTTTTTATTTCTTTGTGTTTGGTAGGTTGGTTATGTTTCCCAATCTTAGAGAAGTGGTCTATGGGGCCCAACAGGACATCTCCCCTGTGGTCACCAGAGCTATATGTGCTAGGGGTATCCTCTATGTGGGCTGCCTGGGTCCTTCTATTGTGGTGTGCTGACTACTATGGGTGGTCTTGTAGGTGTGACTGGCCCTCATTATGGTTGTTTCCAGGCACTGCCCTGTGCAGAGCGTGCTGGGCACTGGTGTTTAGGGCTGGGTCATAAGGTGGGTGGCTGTGGAGACCCAGGAAGCCTTGGGGTTAGTACTGGCCCACTGGCAGGTAAAGCTCAGTCTTGGGGTTGCTAGCTGTGGGGTTGGTAATCCCAGAGATAGTGTGGCCTTCAGGTGGGTGGGGCTGGTTCCTGATACGATTAGCTGCAGGGACCAGGGTGACCTGGAGCTGGTGACATCCCACTGATAAGTGAGGATGGATTCCAGAATGGCTGGCTGAGGTGCTCAAGTTTTCCTGGAACTGGTGTTGGTTTGGTGTTGGGTGGGGCCAGGGCCCAGGGAGTCCTGGGGTGGTGCCAGCCTGCTGGTGGGTGGACTAGGTCTTGACATGGCCACTTGTGGGGCCACAGAAGTCCAGGGACTGGTGTTAGCCCTCTGGTGGGTGGTGCCATGTCTCAGGGGGCCCCAGGGCTAGTCTCCCTCCCACAAGTAGGTGAAATGGTATTCTGGGTCTAGAGCTGGCCCATTGATGGGTAGTGCCAGGTCCTTTGATCTCTGGTGGGGGGGACCACATCTTCAGCTTGCTGGAGGATCAGGGGGTGCTAGAGCAGTGGGCCTGCTGGTGAAAGGAGCTGTGCCTCTGCCCAGCTAGCTGCTTAGCCTGGGAAGTCCCAGGACTGATGCAGCCTGGCTGGTGGGTAGGGTCACGTCCTGGCACTAATAAGCTAGAGGAGGATGCCAAAATGGATCTTACCAGCACCAGTATCCCTGTGGTGGGTTGAGCTCCCAGATATGGCTGCTATCAGTGTCTGATGTCCTTAACATGAGTCCCAATTGCTTTCTGCCTCTACAGGAGGCTCTCCAAGATCAGCAAATGGGTCTGACCCAAGCTCCTTTCAAATTACTGTTTCTGCCCTTGGTCCCAGGTGTGTTAGATTTTGAATATGCCTTTCTAGGAGTGGAGTCTCTCTCTTCACCACAGCCCTCTAGCCCACCCCAAAGTAAGCACCACTGGCCTTCAAAGCCAAACATTCTGAGGGCTTGTCTTCCCATTGCAGGATCCTCGGGCTCAGGAGCCCAGTGGGGCTTGGACCTTTCACTCCTTGGGGAGAATTTCTGCAATTGTAATTATTCTTATGTTTGTGGGTAGCCTATCTGAGGATGTGGTTCTTTACTATATTGTGTCTCCACTCTTCCTACCCATCTTGTTTTGATTTCTTCTTTATATCTTTAGTTGTAGATCTTTCCTACTAGTCTTAAGCCATTCTCATTGATAGCTGCTCTGTAAATAGTTGTAATTTTGTGTCCATGGGAGAATGTAAAGTCAGGGTCTTACTACTCTGCCATCTTCTCCTTCCTTTGTTCCTATATTTTTTAAATGCCAAATTATTTCTTCTCAAACTCATATAGACTTGAACACACATCTGCAAGACTTGCTTTCATCTCCCTTGTTACCCACATCGATTGGTCTGTAAATTCAACAATTTTACCTTCAGAGTTTACTCAAGTCCGTTCTCTTTCTTCCCACAATCACCACGTCATAAAGTAATGGCTCTGTCCCCTTAATTGATCAGGTGTCAATAGTATTTTTTAATCTAATCTAATTTGTACAGATAAAAGTCACTAAAATACTACTCTGATACTGTAGTTCATCTGTAAATAAAAAACAAACTAAATATAACCAACTCTTGCTTACCTCATAAAAGTCAAATGTCTTATTCTGCCTAAGACTTCTCTGTAAACTAGTTATAACCAGGCTTTTCTGTTCTACCTCCCATCTCCCTCCCATGTTTTCTAGTCCAATTGAGATTTGAGAGCATACTCTATTTTTTTTTTATTTCCTGTCTTGACATTGTTTCCTCATGCTTTAATTTACTCTAGAATATGTGTTCTCGTAGAATGTGGTCATCTATTAAACGCTTAAACTCATTCACATTTTTTCAGCTTTATTGAGATGCAACTGACAAAAAAATTACATATATTTAATGTATACAACATGATGATTTGATATGTTGAATACTGAGAAGTGATTACCACAATCAAGCCAATTAACACTTCCATCACGTCACATAGTTACCTTTTTTTTTTTTTTTTTTTGAGGGAGGACACTAAGATCTACTCTTTCAGAAAATTCAAAGTATATAATACAATACTGTTAACTATAGTCACCATGCTGTATATTAGAGTCCCAGAATTTATTTATTTTATAACTGAAAGTTTGTATCCTTTGACCAGTTTTTCCCCTGTTTTTAAAATATGTATTCTGGAAAACTCAGAATATACAAAAAATGTACAGAACATAAGTAGCAATAATCTCATGTCACTTCATTCTTACTACTTTTATATGGGTGATTCTATTATTTATCCTCTTCTTTTGTATATTCTCATCATTGTAACATTATTGTGTATTTTTTTTGTAAACAATTTTTAGAGCATTTTAAAGTTCACAGCAAAATCAATGGGAAGATACAGAGATTTCCCATATAACCCCCACCCCTACACATGCATAATCTCCTTATTATCAACATCCCCCACTAGAGTGGCACATTCGTTGCATTTGATGAACCTATATTGGTACATCATAATCACCCAAAGTCCATAGCTTACATTATGGTTCACTCTTGGTATTATACATGCTATGGGTTTTGACAAAAACATAATGGCATGTATCCCTCATTACAGTATCAGAGTATTTTTACTACCCTAAAAATCCTCTGTGCTCCACTTGTGCATCTCTTCTCACCTCAACCCCTGGCAACCACAATTCTTCTTTTTTTTTTTTTAAACTTTCTTCAGGATTTTTTTTTTTTTTTGAACTTTTTGGGTTTATTTATTTATTTATTTATTTATGGCTGTGTTGGGTCTTCGTTTCTGTGCGAGGGCTTTCTCTAGTTGTGGCAAGTGGGGACCACTCTTCATCGCAGTGCGTGGGCTTCTCACTGTCGCGACCTCTCTCTTGTTGCGGAGCACAGGCTCCAGACGCACAGGCTCAGTAGTTGTGGCACGCGGGCTTAGTTGCTCCGCAGCATGTGGGATCTTCCCAGACTAGGGCTCGAACCCATGTCCCCTGAATTGGCAGGCAGATTCTCAACCACTGTGCCACCAGGGAAGCCCTCAAGTTACTTTTAATTTCAAGTTTAACTCGGAATTTAAGTTCCTAATTATTTGAATTGAAGTAGCTAATAATCCCAGATGATTGATTGAATAAAGTGTACATGTGTTTTTTTTTAATTAATTAATTAATTAATTTTATTTATTTATTTTTGGCTGTGTTGGGTCTTCGTTTCTGTGCAAGGGCTTTCTCTAGTTGCGGCAAGCGGGGGCCACTCTTCATCGCGGTGCGCGGGCCTCTCACTATCTCGGCCTCTCTTGTTGCGGAGCACAGGCTCCAGACGTGCAGGCTCAGTAGTTGTGGCTCATGGGCCTAGTTGCTCCGTGGCATGTGGGATCTTCCCAGACCAGGGCTCGAACCCGTGTTCCCTGCATTGGCAGGCAGATTCTCAACCACTGTGCCACCAGGGAAGCCCCACAATTCTTTTTACTGTCTCCATAGATTTGTCTTTTCTAGGAAATCATATAGTTGGAATCATATAGCATTTAGCCTTTTCAAATTGTTTCTTTCACTTAGTAATATGCATTTAAGTTCCCTCCATGTCTTTTCATGGCTTGCTAGCTCATTTCTTTTTAGTTGTTAATAATATTCCATTGTCTGGATGTACCACAGTTTATCCATTTACTTACTGAAGGACATTTTGGTTGCTTCTGAGTTTTGGTAATTATGAAGAAAGATGCTATAAACATATATCTGCAGTTTTTTGTGTCAGCATAGGTTTTTGGCTCCTTTGGATAAATACCAAGGAGCATGATTGCTGGATCATATGGTAAGAGTCTGTTTAGTTTTATAAGAAACCACAAAAATGTCTTTCAAAGTGGCTGTACCATGTTGCATTCCCACCAACAATGAATGAGAGTTCCTGTTGTTCCACATCCTTACCAGCATTTGATGTTGTCAGTGTTCTGGATTTTAACCATTCTAATAGGTATATACTATCTATTGTTGTTTTAATTTACATTTTCCTGAAGACATATGATGTGAAGCATCTTTTCATATGCTTATTTGCCATCTGTATATCTTCTTTGGTGAAGTGTCTTTTGAGGTCTTTGGCCCATATTTTCACTGGGATGTTTTCTTTTTTTAATTTATTTTAAGAGTTCTTTGTATATTTTGGATAATAGCCCTTTATCAGATGTGTTCTTTACAAATATTTTCTCCCAGTCTGTGCCTTGTCTTCTCATTTTCTTGAAGTATTCAGTTTTGTGTAGTGCTTACCATAAAAATTTTTAGGCTATTAAATTTTTGCTTTTAAAAAAAATTTTATTAACTCCACAATAGCCTAGCAGGAATGTTCCATAGTTTATCTAATAGTTACCTTCTGAATTAAAATGCAGGGTGTTTCAGGCTATATTCATGGGGGTAGGGGTAGCTTTTATAAATATTGGCCTAAAAAATATCTTTGTATATCTCCAATTTCCCTATATTTTTGGTATTAAGATTGATTCTCAGAAATGAAGTTATTCCATTTAATGTTATAAATACATAAGTAAAAATCACTTGTAATGTGCCACTTAGGAGGAACTACACATTATATTTTAATAAAGATTCTTACAATCCTTTCTTTGGCAATCATTTTTTATATGTAATTGGTACCATACATATTTTACTTGATATTTTTAATATTTAACATATGTATTTTATCATGTCATTAGAGATCATAAAAATCATTTTAATGGCTGTGTAATATTTCATTTAAAGTGTATTAGTACTTAATCATTTTAATCACTATGCTTATTTTGATATGTCTATTAAAATAATTTGTCAGGAATAATTTTGTACAAATGTATCTTTCTAATCTCATTTTCTTAATAATTTCCTAAAAGTGCATCAAAGGGTATGATCATAAGTTAAAGCTCTTGAAACATCTTGCCAAAATTTCCAGAATGGTTTGTCAATATATATTATTGATATTAGCAGGGTATGATATTGCTTGATTCAATGCTCCCTTTTTAGGATTGAAGATGATAATATTTTAATCATTGCTGAGTTTATAAGTGAAAACAGCATTTTGTTTTTATTTGCATTTTTTTGATTAATCAAGTTTGAATGTTTTCAAGTTCATTAGTCATTTGTATTCTAGGAATTTTCTGTATATAGTCATTACCAATTTCTTAATTGTGGTTGTATGGTTTTCCATTTGATGTTAATGATATTGAAACTTTGTCAATTAAAGTCATTTTATAAAATAATATGACAATTATTTTTTAAGTTCCTACATATTTTAGGGAGTTTTCTCTTCAAAGTTAACTTAAACAGATTGATTACTGTACTTCAGAAATGAAGAGTCTGCTTATGAAGCACTTATAGACCACAGATCAGAAATCATACTTTATTCTATATATATTTCAGAGTTTTTTAATTCCTTTGATCAAGAGTAGAAAACACAACCAGATTTATATATTGGGAACAACAAACATAGAGACTGGGGAAAGTATACTAGAGTGGGAGCAAGACTGAAAAAGGAGGCAGCCACTTAGGAAGCTGATTTATAATGTGGGTAAGATTTCTATCACTTGACCTTAAGAAACAGGGCAATGAGTAGAATCAAGACACATACCCAACTAAGACTGATACATCTTTGTCAAATTTTCCTAACAGGGTTATTTTGGCTTCATAAAATTTCTTCATGTTTGTAATTTTCTATACCTTTTTTTAGGCTTTGGAGTTATAAATTTGATGATATAAAAATATCATTATTTCTGTGGTAATTTTCTATCCTCCCTTATGAGTTATTAAATAAGCATTTCTTTACAAAAATATAATTTTCTGTTTTACAGTCTCTTGTAATTAATTATGCTATATGTATATTGTATGAATTTAAATTATTTTCTTTTTCCTGCGAGTTAACCAATTGTCCGAAAGTGAAGGTACTTAACTGTCTACGTGACAAATTGTGATCTGACTGACTACACCTAAATAGCATTCATTTTAATTTTCTTGTCCATCTACTTTATAGGATGTTTTCCTTAAAAATATATTTGACTGATTTGTTTATTCTTTCTAGATTACTTTTATATATTTATAGGTAGGAGGAAGAGGGAACAGAGCAGAGCAAACTGAATATTGAATCTCTAGTTGTTTTACTGTTCTTAAATATTTTTGTATACTTATTTCTATGAAAAAAAAATAATAGTAGGCCCTTTGAGTATCTCTTGCTTTAATATGTTTCAGGAAACAAATTTGTCTTGAATGTTTTTTTTTATAGGGACTGGGTTTTTTAAAGCATCTACTTGTGAGTTGCCATGAACACAGTTGAAAGGCAAAACTCTAACTAAGAGAATATTTTTAATTTTCATAAAAAAGTTTTCCAACTTTAATATAAAAATTATGTGAGAAAATAGGGGACACACCAATTGGAAAAATGGACAGAGTATGAATCTGCAAGTCACACACAGAGTCCAGTTTTGCTAATAATCTAATAAATATGAATGGAAAGAATAAGATACATTTTTCCTATAAAATTAACAAAAACAATTATAATCAGAGTGTTATCAAGAGAGTGGAGAAATGTGTGGTCCCAAACATGGGTTATGAGAGAAGTGAAAAACAGTGCAACTTTTCTAGAGGGCAATATAACAGTATCAAGCTTTAAAATGTTTATTCATGTTGATTCTACTTTGGCACTTCTAGGAATTTTCACAGGAGAAAAATCAGAATTACACAAAAAGCTTTTTAAAAGCTTATTATGATAATGATTAATTTCAAACAACCTAAATTTCCAGCAGTAGGGAAGTAAGGATGGCTTAATTGATGGTAAACTTATGCATAATAACCCAATGCAACCACTACACTTCATATGAAACAGAAAAATATTCATGAGATAGATTGGAAGGATGAAAACAAGTCTATATTCAGCATGAGCCCAATGAACAATTAGGTGTGCATATTTGCATGTGTTTGTGTTTGGGGAAGGGTGGGGTGTGTGTTTGTGTATTTTGGTGTGAGTGTATATGGTAGAGTATGAGGTTTAGTATGTATTTAAGTGATATGTTTGTGGGTTTGGGCGATAGTGAGAATTTGGAGATGTGTTTGTGTGTTCGGGGTGTGTGTATGGATTTGTCGATCTGTATCGGTATTTATGGGTGTGTTCATGTGTGAACAAATACTCAGAGATGAAAGAATTCAAAGCCAATACATTGAAGTGATCATGATAGTTATAGTTGAATAGGTAGGATTAATTTTATTAATTATATTTTTTCTCCAATAAATGTATTTTCATGTGTGAATTAATGTATTCCATTATACTTAGAGAAAGATTATCACAATTAATTAAAACAAAAATATTTTTCGTAACTATAATGAAGTATCTCTTAGGATTATAAATAACCCCCCAATTCAAATAAATATGGTAATAAATTCTACTTAACTTGGATAAAAGAAGCTGGATGAATTTTAAGAGCAAAAAAGTGAAAAAGCAACAATTTGTATACATTTTTACTATGCTATGGAAACATTTCATGTGAAGTGTTAAGTTTTAATTTGAACTAAATAATTTTAGTGTGAGCTATTCTGTTTTCTCTCAGTGCATTTTTATCCATTTCAAACACATAAAATATCTTATGGATGTTTCACATTAAAGCTATTTAAATTGAAATTATATGGTTTCAGAATGTATTTTTTATTTGAAAGAGATCCTTTATGCTGCAATGTAAAATGAAAGTTAGTTTTTGAAATATTTAAACAGGTGGTGCTTGTTCATAAATGATTTGAAGTGTTAGGATTTATTTAACACCTCACTCAGGAAACATAGCAGAAAAGATCAGAGGTTAATCTAATCCTTTAAGCTAGAGACTGTCAAATTGTGTTCAGAGATGTTAATGGGTATTCTGGAAAAAAAAATACATAAATTAAAGGTTGTGTGGTCAAATAAGATTGGGGAATGCTGTCTATTATAACCCTCTCTTGTTGATTTTCTGTTCATATTAGCTCTCTGAGATCCATCAGAAAAAAAGCTATTTAGCTTTGTTTAATTCAACATTTACCACATAAATTTGACTATGGAATTATTTTTTTGTTTTTTTTTTATGGATTGCCCATTAACGTGTCATGAAAGTAGAATTCTATAATTTGAGAAATAATGTGCTAAATTCTTCAATTCAAGCATAGTAACAGATTTACTTTCAGGTCAAAATAGCTGTTTCCAACAGTCTTGCATGGCTGATTCATTCAGATCATCCTCAAAACAAGAACAAAATATAGCAGTATATAGTTTGAGGTAAAGTCATAAAAAATTATTTCTAAGAACTTGATGTACAAATGTCATAGTTGATAATTTTTATAAACTGCCTAAATAAAAATCTTTTCACAGGCAATAAACATATGTATATTAGGGAAAGGCAATCATTGATAGAGAAAAATTAACCCCCCAAAATCTGTTTATGGTATATGTAGCTATTTTTGCTATATTTTGAGTCCCTCCTAGATGATTACATATATACTAGTCAGACATATGGTTCATATTAGATAGTGTCCAGAATCCTATAATATATTACTAAAGAGCAACTAAAGATAAAATTGGACCTCAATTTTTTTATAGCCTAATGTGGATGCATAGAATGAGAACAGACCAATTTCCTTCTTAGTAAAATCTACCATTAGATACATAGGAGCAATACTAGCATTTTAAAGTTTTGAAACTGTGTTTAACATTCAGATAATAATAGTACTTTCCTCACAGTCCTCCAGAAGCCTAATTCATGTTTTTATCCTTTTGATTCACTACCACTCTAATTAGTTTCTCTACTGACTTTCCCTTTCACAATCTGTGCATCTTGGACCTCATGTCCTCTGTCATGTCCCTCATGCTTATCACCACTTCTTTTTGACTATTAAAATCTGTGGTTTCTAGGTCCCTATCAAATTCTTTCTGCCTGGTAAACATTTTCTGATTATCTTAGACTTAATTAATTTCTTTCTTATGCAGGTTACTATTAATAAGTTTTTAAAGGTCTCACCTCCACTCAATTGTAAGCTCTTTAAAGGGAAGTTCCATGTCATCTACACATGGGTCTCCTCTACAGTACCTGGTATTGTGTGGATGGGACAGATCTGGAAAGATCTGTTGATGTGAGAATAATATACCTGCTTGCATTCTATAATTACTCTATCCTAGTAATAAATGCTATTTCGGTATGCATAGATTTATCAACTATTTTATCAAGATTTAAAAGTCATGAAGCAAGAGCATGATTTTCTTCTTTAATCAAAAAAAAAAAAAAAACACATAAAAAGATGGATGTTTTGTAATACAACAAGCCAAAAACTTCCTAAAGCCTTGATGGAAAATAATACATAACCTGATTTGTACTTGTTTAAAATAATTATCTATTTACAGGCCTTTAACTTCATATAAATCTCAGTGACACATTGGATAGGAGTGTGAAACACGAGTAAAACTACTCTTTTCTTGACTTACTTTCTGGATATTGTTAGTCATTGTTAGAACTTTTTTATTTACTCCCCTGATATTTTAATATTCTCTACTATTTTGAATTCGTTTTTATTTTTTAAAGATTATTTCAATTCATCCTATCTACTGATTATATTTTATTGTAGTTTGGCAGTAATACATATATTTTTTACTTTCCCAGGGATTTTATTTTTTGCTTCATACTTCTTTTTTTTGCATAAGAATTCTCTTTTCTTTGAGGGTATTAATTATAAGGATTTTGTTTTGGTTTGTTTTTTGACAGTTTTTGTGTGTCTGACAGTTTTTTGTGTTTTGCTTTCTCTTTAATTCTTTTTTTAATGTTATGTTATATGCTTTTTGCCAATTCTCAGTTTGGAGGTTTTCTTTAATTATCTAGCAATCTTCAGCTATCTGTACCTGTGTCAGACATAGGCACTAAAAAGTTTGTTGAATATCAAGGCCAGGCTTGCCAATTGGGGGTCTCACTGTATACAGTTGTGTAGTGATCTGGCCTCTAGTCTTTCATCATTAATAGAATTTTCTTTTAGCATTTGATTTCTCTAGAAAACTATTCTTGCCTAAGGAGAATAAACCTGCCTGCCAACCTGGGACCCAGGTGGGGAGGACAGAAAGCCTCACCATTTAGTGTGTAGACTGTCACTCAACCAACCCTCCCCCCAGTAGCCATTCCAGTGCCTAATCTTTGTGCTTCACCCCCAACTTCTACCATGCCTCCCATCCCTCGGTTCTGAGGTGTTTTGGTTAAATTTTCTCAGAAACTAATCTCATCTAGTTGCAGGATAGTCATCTGGGTGCACAGATGACCCAGATTGGATTCCTGAGAATCTGACTGATCCGTATACAACTTTTAGACAATCCTTTGTGGGGTTGTTTTCTTATTTAGTAGAGTTTCAGGAGGGGGCAATATAAATGCATATGACTCAACCTGCCAGAAATCTTAAATATGTCACTTGTACATATGTAAAAAGTTAGTATTTTAAGTTATTGTACATAATTTTGATATGTTATAGCACTAAAAGCAAATTGGTCCATAACATCCACCTCATATTGACCTCTCCGAAGTGATTTTCTTCCTTTTGTGGTATCACTTTTTTTTTGATTCTCACAGTGCAGACAATTATTCCTCTAAGAAATAAAGATCTTGCAACTCCTAACAAATAAGTAAACCTAGGTAATGATTATCAATGGATGATTCTAGCTGAAAAAAATATTATATACACACAATCTGAATGTGAACAGTCCTCTACCAACTTACAAGATACACATGAATTGACTTGGGACTGTGATAAATGACAACATGAAGATGCAATCAGTGGAATCTAGGCATATAGTTTGAAAGAATCTCTATAAAACAATCTGGTTTCTTTGACAAATAATTGGAAGAAAATAAAAAGGTGAACTTGGGGAACTTATAAACTATAATAACCTAAAAGACTTAAAAATCACAATATACAGAATCTATCTAGATTCTGGTGAAAGCGAACTATAAAAATAAATTATAAAACAGGGAAATATGGAAGCTGACTGGATATTTGAAGATATTATTAAATTATGGTGAATGTTTTAATGGTAATAATGGTAATGTAATTCTTAAAAGTAGGTACTGAAGTAAATTATTAGTGAAATGATATCATGCCTTGTGATGTCTTGGATTTGCTTTACCATAATCTGGGGGAGGAGTAGGTAGGGGTAGAGATGAAACAAGATCGGGAATATATTGATAATTGTTGAAGATGGTATGTGTATATTAGATACATTTACCATTCTCTCCACTTTTGTCTAGTTTGAAGTAAAAAAAAAAAAAAATCAAGTCTGTTTTTACTCCTTTCAAAAAAATGAATGTATCTGCTTCTGAAAAATTCAACTCAGAATTCAAAGCTCTTCTAATTCAAAACAAGAAAATGGCATTAAGGATGCTAGCCTACAATTTGTAACACAAAGCTCTGCATATTAAGCTACTATATCTGCACTGAGATATGCATACTTATCAGGTTATTGAAATAAATAACCCTGGAATATTGTAAGGTTGTGTTTTAATTTTATTTTAATCCAGTGAACATTGTCATTGTATAAAATATTCTATTAAATAGCTATTTGTCCCATAGCTTAGTGTGTCTCTGTGTATTTAGTGTACCACAGGGCTGGCTCTACAAATTACTAAAATGAATGTGACTCTGATCCCAAAAGGCTACTTTAACAAAAGTTCTTATGGGTGAATAAAGTCATAGTCTTTCCTTCTTATTATGTGTCAGTATTACCTTCAATGCTCATCACTCTCTAGTGGTCCATGATCTTTTTTTTTTTTTTTAGAATTTCACTTTAAAAAAAAATTATTTATTCATTTATTTATTTTTGGCTGTGTTGGGTCTTCGTTTCTGTGCGAGGGCTTTCTCTAGTTGTGGCAAGCAGGGGCCACTCTTCATCGCTGTGCGTGGGCCTCTCACTGTCGCGTCCTCCCTCTTGTTGCGGAGCACAGGCTCCAGATGCGCAGGCTCAGTAGTTGTGGCACGCAGGCTTAGTTGCTCCGCAGCATGTGGGATCTTCCCAGACCAGGGCTCGAACTCGTGTCCCCTGCATTGGCAGGCAGATTCTCAACCACTGCGCCACCAGGGAAGCCTGGTCCATGATCTTATACAGATGAAAAGCCAAAGTCCTTAAAACAGCCTGCATGCTCTAACATTTCTTGGTTCTCTGGAAATTTTTTTTGACTTTATTGCCTATTGCGTTGCCTTTTCTTACTCTATTCCAGCTCTAAAGACATACTCTTGCCTGTGTCCTTGACAACTGTTAATTATTGCCTCTGCCTGGATCTGCATAACTCCTTTCTTCACCTTCCTCCAGTCTTTACTCAAAATGTCATTTTCTTACTGAGGTTGTGCTTTCCTATCCTGCCACTAATTGGGCATTGCCCTCCCCTATCCTCCTTTCTTGCTTATTTTTTTTTCCCTGTGGCTCTTATCTCTATAAAATATTCTATATATTTACCTTTTGTCATCATATTTACTGTTTGTTTGTTATTTTTATCACCTCACCAGAATGAGAACCATATGAGGGCCAAGATTTTTCTCCCTTTTATGGTCTGCTCTAATGCTAGAGTGACTTGCTGTAGTTGGTACTCCATAAATGCTTACAGATTTGATTTAAATGATCTAGCAACTATGGGTTACAAAAACTATATAACTTAGATAATCTTTAAGGGTTTCTAAAATGTAGCAATCATAAACTATTATTGGTTCTTTTCTGCAGTTTACTTAGGATGTCAATGCAACATCATATTATGAAGTTTGACATATTATGAAGTTTGCAATGCACCTCCTAAGCACGTGTGAAGCCACAACAACATTCTATCAATATTCTGGATGAATACTTGATATCCGGCTACCATTAATGTTTTCTAGGTTTACTGAGCATTCTCAATTGACGGCATTCTTGCTTTGGATTTAAATTGTCCTAATTTAGGTTATTGATATTTCCTTACTTCCTGTTCATCATAGACTGATGCATATTTGCATCAACAGTGTCTTTGGTCCATACTTACCCAGTAGTAAACTAACAAATAAGAATGTACTGTGTCTTAAATATTAATATTCATGCCTTTATTCCTAAAGGAGATGTGTACATAACACCCCCCTCATTTTTTCCTTAGAGATGTTTTTCTTACTAAAATTAGCCAGGTAATAAGAGTAGAAGATTGTAAGATTTTTTGCCTGATAATATGGACAATAAAAAAAGTGAATAAACTAAACAATAAAAATAAATGGTATTACCAATATTCTATCTTCTCTCAATGCTTTCTCATGCATATTTGAAAACCAAGGTCAGGGCAGGGGCTGGGGACAGGAGATGGAGAGACCAGTTCACATAGACCCAGGCATTCCCTGTGAAGGCGATATCTTCAAGTATCTAACTGGCTCAGCCAGCTGATTTTTTTGAATTTTCCCGTAAACAGTTATGTAATTTTCAAAAAAATGTTATTTTTCTACTTTTTTCTTACTCATATTTTCATATTTATTTTTATTTTTTGCCTTATATGAATTAACTGAAAATGATGAAAGTAGAGATTCTTTTTTTTTTTCTGATTTTAAATATAATGCCTCTAGATCAAATTATCTGTGGCATGGGAGTAGGAGGTAGGATTGGTGCTGATGGAGATATGAGATTGGTTATGTAGAGAGGGATTGATCATATAACTGAATATGTTAAGGGTGATGGAATCTAGTTTTCATATTGGCAAAGAAGGGTGTTAGAAAGGCAGAAAGAGACAAAATTGTTTGAAACCCTGTGGTGGATTAATATTACTGAGAACTGTGTTAAGGAATCGTTTTAAACACATATGTAGATAGATTTAGAGAGATATAGATTTAAATCTATGTGAGTATGTGAGAGAGCAACATAGTAATAAATATTAGTGTAAATATATGTGTGTATGTGAATATGTATGTACACACAAACACATATGTGCATACATACATATATTCCCTGGTTTTATACATTGAGAGAACTGAGATTAGAGGCAACCCAATAACAATCTTTTCCTCAGATATTACCTTCTAAGTATTATTCACTACTAAGAGCAACTGCAACTCTTTAGAAAATGACTGATTCCAGGGCAGAGGCTGGGAAAGTATAAGAAGACCATTGAACATCTTATTTCACTAGAATAAAAGAAAGTACTTAAACAATTGTGGAAACATGTCAAAAGGACACAAATCATAGCTTTAAGTCCCTCCTACTAGTCTAACATTAAAGTAAGTAATAATAGTAACAGATTAAAATCCATTGAATAAAATAGTAAATCATGAGTCCATACAGATGTAAATTCATAAGTAAATAATTTGAAATTTCATGAAGAACTGGATATTTACATAGTTTCAGAATATACCATTAATTTATAGTGGAGGAACTTGGCAGACATGACCTAATCAAGTGATCCAAGTCAACGTCATCATTAATCGGACAAATTTAAATAATGTACCATTTGATGGATGCACACAGAATCACTTTGAGATATTCCTGCCAAAGTACATAGCCAAATCTAATTATGAGAAAATATTAGGCAAACCATAGTTAATGGATACTCTCCAAAATAACTGGCTATTACTCTCCCAAAATGTCAAGATCATGAAAGTGAAGGAGTGAGGAGATATTCCAGACTAAGGAGACTAAGGTGACATCAACGGGTAACCCAGGCTTTTGAACTGGATCCTTTTGCTATTAAAAACCTTATTGAAAAATCTTTAAATAAAACCACCATATGACACAGCAATTCCAATCCTAGGTATATATCCAAAAAATAAAACCACTAATTAGAAAAGATACATGCACCACAATGTTTATAGCAGCACAGTTTACAATAACCAAAATATGGAAGCAACACAACCCAACTGTCCATCAACAAAAGAATGGATAAAGAAGATGTGAGTCATATATATATATATATATTTACATGCCATACAAAATGAATGAAATTTTGCTGTTTGCTACAACATGGATGGACCTAGAGGGTATTGCGTTTTATGAAATAAGTCAGACAGAGAAAGGCAAATACTGTATAATATAACTTATATGTGGAATCTAAAAAAAGTAGTACAAACAAGTATAAATAGCAAAAGAGAAATAGACTCACAGATACAGAAAACAAACTAGTGGTTACCAGTGAGGAGAGAGAAGGAGGGAGGGGCACATTAGGGGTATGGAATTAAGATATACAGACTACTATGTATAAAATAAACAAGCGAGATTGTCGAGATTGGTTCAAGATAGCAGAGTAGAAGGACATGCTCTCACTCCCTCTTGTGCGAGCACCAGAATCACAACTAACTGCTGAACAATCATAGACAGGAAGACACTGAAACTGACCAGAAAAGATACCCCACATCCAAAGACAAAGGAGAAGTCACAATGAGACGGTGGGAGGGGCGCAATCACAATAAAATCAAATCCCATATCTGCTGGGTGGGTGACTCACAAACTGGAGAACACTTATACCACAGAAGTCCACCCACTGGAGTGAAGGTTTGGAGCCCCACATCAGGCTTCCCAACATAAGGGGTGGAAACAAGAGGAGGAATTCCTACAGAATCAGACTTTGAAGGCTAGCAAGAATTGATTACAGGACTTCAACAGGACTGGGGGAAACAGAGACTCCGCTCTTGGAGGGTACAAAATAGTGTGTACATAGGGGCCCAGGGGAAGGAGCAGTGACCCCATAAGAGACTGAACCAGACCTGCCTGCTAGTGTTGGAGGGTCTCCTGCAGAGGTGGGGGGTGGCTGTGTCTCTCCTTGAGGACAAGGACACTGGCAGCAGAAGTTCTGGGAAGGACTCATTGGCCTGAGGCCTCCCAGAGTCCACCATTAGCTCCACCAAAGAGCCCAGGTAGGCTCCAGTGTTGGGTCACCTCAAGCCAAACAACCAACAGGGAGGGAACCCAGCCCCACCCATCAGCAGACAAGCAGATTAAAGTTTTACTGAGCTCTGCCCACCAGACCAACAGCCAGCTCTACCCACCACCAGTCCCTCCCATCAGGAAACTTGCACAAGCCTCTTAGATAGCCTAATTCACCAGAGGGCAGACAGCAGAAGCAAGAAGAACTACAATCCTGAAGCCTGTGGAACAAAAACCACATTCACAGAAAGATAGACAAGATGAAAAGGAAGAGGGTTATGTACCAGATGAAGGAACAAGATAAAACCTCAGAAAAACAACTAAATGAAGTGGAGATAGTCAACCTTCCAGAAAAAGAATTCAGAAAAATGATAGTGAAGATGATCCAGGACCTTGGAAAAAGAATGTAGGCAAAGATCGAGAAGATGCAAGAAATTATTAACAAAGACTTAGAAGAATTAAAGAACAAACAAATAGAGATGAACAATACAGTAACTGAAATGAAATTTACACTAGAAGGAATCAATAGTAGAATAACTGAGGCAGAAGAATGGATAAGCGACCTGAAAGAGAGAATGGTTGGATTCATTGCTGCAGAACAGACTAAAGAAAAAAGAATGAAAAGAAATGAAGACAGCCTAGGAGACCTCAGGGACACCATTAAACGCACCAACATTCGCATTATAGGGATCCCAGAAGAAGAAGACAGAGAGAGAGAAAGGACCTGAGAAAATATTTGAAGCGATTATAGTCAAAAACTTCCCTCACATGGGAAAGGAAATAACCCCACAAGTCCAGGAAGCACAGAGAGTCCCATACAGGATAAACCCAAGGATAAATATGCTGAGACACATAGTAATCAAATTGGCAAAAATTAAAGACAAAGAAAAATTATTGAAAGCAGCAAGGGAAATATGACAAATAATATACAAAGGAACTCTCATAAGGTTAAGAGCTGATTTCTCAGCAGAAACCCTACAAGCCAGAAGGGAGTGGCATGACATATTTAAAGTGATGAAAGGGAAGAACCTACAACCAAGATTTTTCTATCCGGCAAGGATCTCATTCAGATTCGATGGAGAAATCAAAAGCTTTACAGACAATCAAAAGCTAAAAGAATTCAACACCACAAAATTAGCTCTACAACAAATGCTAAAGGAACTTCTCTAACTGGGAAACACAAGAGAAGAAAAGGACCTACAAAAACAAAGCCAAAACAATTAAGAAAATGGTAATAGGAACATACATATCAATAATTACCTTAAATGTGAATGGATTAAATGCTCCAACCAAAAGACACAGGCTCGCTGAGTGGATACAAAAACAAGACCCATATATATGCTGTCTACAAGAGACCCACTTCAGACCTAGGGACACATACAGACTGAAAGTGAGGGGATGGAAAAAGATATTGCATGCAAACGGAAATCAAAAGAAAGCTGGATAGCAATACTCATACCAGATGAAATAGACTTTAAAATAAGAATGTTACAAGAGACAAGGAAGACACTACATAATGATCATGGAATCAATCCAAGAAGAAGATATAACAATTATAAATATATATGCACCCAACATAAGAGCACCTCAATATATAAGGCAACTGCTAACAGCTCTAAAAGAGGAAATCAACAGTAACACAGTAATACTGGGGGACTTTAACACCTCACACCAATGGACAGATCATCCAAACCAAAAATTAATAAGGAACACAAGCTTTAAATGACACAAGAGACCAGATAGATTTAATTGATATTTATAGGACATTCCATCCAAAAAAAGCAGGTTACACTTTCTTCTCAAGTGTACATGGAATATTCTCCAGGATAGATCACTTTTTGGGTCAAAAATCAACCTCAGCAAATTTAAGAAAACTGAAATCATATCAAGCATCTTTTCTGACCACAACGCTATGAGATTAGAAATCAATTACAGGAAAAAAAGGTAAAAAACACAAACACAGGGAGGCTAAACAATATGTTACTATATAACCAAGAGATCACTGAAGAAATCAAAGAGGAAATCAAAAAATACCTAGAGACAAATGACTATGAAAACACGACCATCCAAAACCTATGCGATGTAGCAAAAGCCATTCTAAGAGGGAGTTTTATAGCAAAACAAGCATATCTCAAGAAACAAGAAAAATGTCAAATAAACAATCTAACCTTACACCTAAAGGAACTAGAGAAAGAAGAACAAACAAAACCCTAAGTTAGCAGAAGGAAAGAAATCACAAAGATCAGAGCAGAAATAAATGAAATAGAAACAAACAATAGCAAAGATCAATAAAACTAAAATCTGGTTCTTTGGGAAGATAAACAAAATTGATAAACCATTAGCCAAACTCACCAAGTAAAAGAGGGAGAGACTCGAATCAATAAAATAAGAAATTAAAAAGGAGAAGTTACAACAGACACTGCAGAAATACAAAGCATCCTAAGAGACTACTACAAGCAACTTTATGCCAATAGAATGGACAACATGGAAGAAATGGACAAATTCTTAGAAAGGTATAACCTTCCAAGACTGAACCAGGAAGAAATAGAAAATATGAACAGGCCAACCACAAGTAATGAAATTGAAACTGTGATTAAGAACCTTCCGACAGACAAAAGCCCAGGAACAGATGGCTTCACAGGGGAATTCTATCAAACATTTAGAGAAGACTTAACACCCATCCTTTTCAAACTCTTCCAAAAAATTGCAGAGGAAGGAACACTCCCAAATGTATTCTATGAGGCCACCATCAGCCTGATATCAAAACCAGACAAAGATACTACAAAAAAAGATTACACACTAATATCACTGATGAATATAGATGCAAAAATCCTCAACAAATTACTAGCAAACAGAATCCAACAACACATTAAAAGGATCATACACCATGATCCAGTGGGATTTATCCCAAGGATACAAGGATTCTTCAATATAGGCAAATCAATCAATGTGATACACCATATTAAAAAATTGAAGAATAAAAGCCATATGATCATCTCAATAGATGCAGAAAATGCTTTTGACAAAATTCAACACCGGTTTTTGTTAAAAACTCTCCAGAAAGTAGGCGTAGAGGGAACCTACCTCAGCATAATAAAGGCCATATACGACAAACCCACAGCAAACATCATTCTCAATGGTGAAAAACTGAAAGCATTTCCTCTAAGATCAGGAACAAGACAAGGATGTCCACTCTCACCACTATTATTCAACATAGTTTTGGGAGTCCTCGCCATGGCAATCAGAGAGGAAAAAGAAATAAAAGGAATAAATATTGGAAAAGAAGAAGTAAAACTGTCACTGTTTGCAGATGACATGATACTCTACACAAAGAATCCTAAGGATGTCACCAGAAAACTACTAGAGCTGATCAATGAATTTAGTAAAGTTGCAGGATACAAAATTAATGCACAGAAATCTCTCACATTCCTATACACTGAAGATGAAAAATCTGAAAGAGAAATTAAGGAAACACTCCCATTTACCTTTGCAACAAAACGAATAAAATACCTAGGAATAAACCTACATAGGGAGACAAAAGACCTGTATGCAGTGAAATATAGGACACTGATGAATTAATTAAAGATGATACCAACAGATGGAGAGATACACCATGTTCTTGGATTGGAAGAATCAATATTGTGAAAATGACTATACTACCCAAAGCAATCTACAGATTCAATGCAATCCCTATCAAATTACCAATGGCATTTTTTACGGAACTGGAACAAAAACTATTAAAATTTGTATGTAGACACAAAAGACCCCGAATAGCCAAAGCAGTCTTGAGGGAAAAAAACAGAGCGGGAGGAATCAGACTCCCTTACTTCAGACTATACTACAAAGCTACAGTAATCAAGACAATATGGTAGTAGCTGAAAAACAGAAATGTAGATCAATGGAACAGGATAGAAAGCCCAGAGGTAAACCCATGCACCTGTGGTCAACTTATCTATGACAAAGGAGGCAAGGATATACAATGGAGAAAAGACACTCTCTTCAATAAGCGGTGCTGGGAAAACTGGACAGCTACATGTAAAGAATGAAATTAAAACACTCCCTAACACCATACACAAAAAGGAACTCAAAATGAATTAGAGACCTAAATGTAAGACCAGACACTATAAAGCTCTTAGATGAAAACATAGGAAGAACACTCTTTGACGTAAATCACAGCAAGGTCTTTTTTGATCCACCTCCTAGAGTAATGGAGATAAAGACAAAAATAAACAATTGGGACTTAAGGAAACTTAAAAACTTTTGCAAAGCAAAGGAAACTACAAACAAGACAAAAAGACAACCCTCAGAATGGGAGAAAATATTTGCAAATGAATCAACGGACCAAGGAATAATCTCCAAAATATATAAACAGCTCATGCAGCTCAATATTAAAGAAACAAACAACTCAATCCAAAAATGGGCAGAAGACCTAAATAGACATTTCTCCAAAGAAGACATACAGATGGCCAAGAAGCACATGAAAAGCTCCTCAACATCACTAATTATTAGAGAAATGCAAATAAAAACTACAATGAGGTATCACCTCACACCTGTTAGAATGGGCATCAGCAGAAAATCTACAAACAACAAATGCTGGAGAGGGTGATTTTAAATTCTTAATCTATAATGGATCAATATTTCTGTAAAATGCAATAAAAATATTATATAATGTCAAAGTGTTATAATAGTTTTTAAAAGCTTACTACTAATGTTTGTACTTTACCTTGTAATATATCAGTCAGAAACAGTCATGACTTCAGATCTGTGCCAGTGTGTGGACCACACTTTTCAGAGCATTGCTCTGGAATACATATAGTCTTTTGTGATAAAATATGTACTCATTATTTTAGGTAAATGGTTCTAGGAAATTGGCTTCAGGTTGCACAAATGTGTGTGACATAACAAATACTTATGAACATGCATGGGCATTATGTAGTTTTTTTAAAGGCAGTCAAGATAGAATATATATTCTGTTCTATTCAATATATTCTATATTGCTATTTTTTTCTATTCATGGAATAAATTCAACTTGGTGTATTCATTAGTCATACATGTCAGTCAGGATCCTGGCAGGAAAAAAGTGGCACACTAACCCAAAAGAATTACATTAGGGGACCATATTCTGAGATATAGGGAGGGTTAAGGGAACCTACAGGATACAGTGAGGGACCCTGAGATTAGCAACAGCAGGCAGTTGTTACTATTTTTAGGATTAGGAGGGCAAATGGATGTGAATCAATTTTCAGAGCCTGGTGAAAGCTGCAGTCATGGAAGAATCACTGTCCAACAGTTGTGTGACCATAAAGAAATTCATTGAAGGTAGTGGAAGGGGCATAGATATCTCAACTTCCCCTTTCATTGGTCCTCTGTGCTCCACAGTTAGAGTCTCCTTTTGCACAATCCAACTGGAAATCAAATGGCAAGGGAGCCTCAGTGGTGCAGTTCATGGAAGTCAGCCTCCCAGGGTACAGGTCAAAGGGAGATAGAAAACGGATTGTAGAGAGACAAATGAAAAATAAACCATATAGCATTTTTTAGAAATGTCTTTAGTTCAGTTGCTATTATTTACTTTAAAGTTTTCTGTCTGTTCAGTCATGAAATTGTCTCTAATTTTCTATCTCTGTGTTTCTCTTCAGATTTAAGTATTAGAATGATAGTTCACTCATTGAATGAGTCCAAATGAATTCTGCCCACTTATTCTATGGTCTCTTCAAGTGTTTGGAAGATTGCTGACTAAAGATTATCACACTAATAATAGACAGGAAGTTGAATCAAGAGTAGAATCAGGGAGACACTTTAAGAGGTCATTACCATTTTTCACTTTTAAAAGTTTGAGGTCACAATCTAAGGCTAAGGATGGAGAGAGGAAAATGGGTCTGAGATGTATTCACTGTGCACAATCAGTCAGATGTGTAGACTGGCTGATTGGTTGAAAGAGATAAGAAAAAAAAATATGTTGAGATAACTTCCAAATTTGGAGTTTCGTTGACTGGATGGTATCATTTACCTCAATAATTAACATAAGGCTGGGCAATGTTTTCCCTGCACTGGGAGCCACATGAGCAGTGATGAAAGGTTCAGTTTTAAACATGGTGACTGATGTGCTATGGAGACATTTAAATGCAGATGTTTGTGAGAAAATGTGAAATACATTTCTGGATCTCTGGAGGGAGAGCTCAACTGAGGTTACAGATAAAGGAGTCATCAGCATTTAGGTATGGTTTAAGACATTATTATTATTATTGTTTGTGTTATTATTAACAGCCATCATATGTTGAAAAACCACAATATGTCAGGAGCTTGGTAAAATCAGAGAAGTTCAGTAACTTGTTTCCTTAGGAGAAGATGAATTCTCTAAGTGTAGAGAAATTCAGAAGTCAGATTTTTATAGGGGTGGGGTAGTAGTGGGAAGGAAGAAGCATCAGCAAATAGAAAATCTGATTTTTTTCCAATTTGATATATATTGTTCATATTAACTATTCTGATTACTTTTTTTTCTAAACTGCTTTTCTTTGGTCTGTAATAATGAGGCTAAGTACATAGCCTCAGGGTCATATAGTCACAAAGTTCATGAGAAAAACAACACCCAGGATTAGGACTAGGAAAAAAAATAAGGTCTTTCTAAAGCAATCTTGTGACCGTTGTAATTGATCTTATAATTGAACATTTTTTCTGTCTTTGCTCTGAATTTTAGGAAATCCAGATGAGTTGGGTGTATGGCACCTATACAAGATATTAGAGTATACATAATCTATGTTAATTTCGCCACTGGCATTATCTCAATGTCAACTCTTTTATCCCTAAATGTCAATGTTTTCTATTTTATTCCTATTCAATATATTTCTGTGAGCAACATTAAATATCGAATGAGGTAGAATATTTTTTAAATGAATACAAATATAATCATGTAATTCTGTTTCACAGAGCAGTTTTCCTAATTCTCAAACCATTTGGGTTTGAAAGGTCGACCCATTTCAAATTTTAATTTTCAGTATTTATCAAGTCAAAATAACATTTGACATTAAACCCAAATGAGTAACATATGAGAGTCAGTGTGGAAGATCTTAACATAATGTTTACTGGATAAGTGCTCTAATGATATTGTTACAGAAGTACAGAACTCATTATGTTTAATCAGTACAATACAACCCCTGATATTCATTTAAAATATATTGTTTTAAGCAATCTTCAAGAATTATGTGGGATATCATATGTTATACACTAAAATAATTGCTTTTAACCAGAGTTTGCCTCTGAATTTTCATATATTTACTAGGTCTTTTTAAATTATAATCACATAAAAGTTAAATGCTACAGAAATGAAGTCTTCTGTTTCAACTCTTTACCCACAGTTTCCACTCATAAGAAGTAAACATGTTGAATGATTTTTTAGAAACATGTACAAATTTAAAATTCACATGCAAGCATAACATATAGATATGTATATACATGTGTTGTCACTAATAATTTGCATTCACCTCTTCCTATCTGTTCATATGGGTCCATTTGATTCTTCTTTATGAGTATATAATATTCTGTTATAATAATTTGTCCACTCATTCAATATTTGTTGAGTACCTAATCCATGCCAGGGACTTTTCTATATGCAGTTTAATAGGATATCCATGGTCTCTGCCCTGATGAAGCCTAAGAGTCCAGAAGGTGAGAGACAAAAAAGTAAATTAAATATCTATTTTGGAATTTACTTTAGAGGAATGAAATAGGTTATGCAAATATAAAGTAATAGGAGAGATGTATTTATTTAGGATGATTTGGAAAGTCTTCTCTCTGAGGAGGTGCCATTTGAGCTGAGACTTGGAATACTGAACAGAAGCAACCAGACACCAAGAGAAGGTCAAAATCTCTTTTCCACACTGTTACATAGTATTTCATTGACATATTATACCACAATTTATTTATTCATTGCCTTCTCTAGCTAGAAGTTTTCTTTTTTCTCTATTAGAAAAATACTGTTATAAACATTTGTGCACAAGTCTCTTGGTATACATGTGCAAGAATTTCTCTAAGGCATATACCCAGAAATAAATTTGCACAATCATAGATATTTATATATACTTTAATATATTCCAAATTATTTCCCAGCATATTGTGTATATTTACATTCCCATTAGCAGTATGGAAGAAGGTCTATTGTTCGACAATTTGCCAGTACTTTGTAATGCTATTTTTTTCTTAAGTTATATTACTCTTAAGTGATATGACCTAAAATAATTCCCTCTCAACTTCAGTGACACTCTGATTCTTCTTACTTCCTGGTATCTCCACTGCCACTTTTGTTGGTGTCTTTCCGTTGGTGCCCCTTAAGTGTTGGTGTTTCATCCTTCTCTTTTGTGTTCTCTCTCTCTGCGTCCTACTTCTTATTTCCCTCTCTCTGCCCCACTATTGCCCTCAAAATGCACAGCCCTTATAATTTTGTTATTTTTGTTATATCAGTGTTCACATTGCCAGGGAGTGTATGATGACAAAGATGTAGCTTACCTGCCACATTACCATAGAGAAGTCAATTAAGGGTGAAGGAATGCAGACACAGTTGACGTGTGTAAGTAACACTTGATCCATTTGAAGAACTATCCATGGATTGTAAAATGAAGGAAAGGTAGCAATTTGTATAGATAAATGCAATTAGGGACATGTCCTCAGAAGAACAGATGATAAACTATCATTGATGCCTGTTGCAGATTTAGAGCTAGTGTCTTAAAAGTATTGTAAACATAAATTACAAGATATGACAGGAAGCGAGAGGCATCCAGCAAGTAGAAAACAGAATTTACGGTAGAGAGTGGATACGGCTCCTACTTAAGAGGAGGAGATCCCAGAGACGCTCATGAGATGTTCGTCTGTAATGGCACGTGGTAGCAAAGGAATGTTTTTTATTTGTTTTGTGGTTTCTTCTTAATGGGTGTAGACATCACAGATATTTTTGTCAAGAAATATATCTGTTACCTAAAGTTGTCATGTATTCTTCAGATATTTTGGGAATATAATTATGTTATATAAATAATTATAACATGTACAAATGTGATTTGTTATCTATTATTGTTGAACTATAATATTTTGTGTTATACCCTGTGCTAAGCACCCTTGTAGGGATTTTTTTTTTTTTTATTTAACCTACACCACAATGCTATGAATTAGTGATAGTATTATCTCCATTACAGATGTACAAACTGAGACTTACAAAGGCAATTTACTTTGCTCAAGATCATAACTTGTAGGTATCTGATCCCGGCTTGAACCTGTGTCCTACAGACTCAAAGGCTATACCCATACCTACAACATACTGTTACTTATCAGTGATGACTTAAGTGCCCAATGAGCTGCATGCACACTAAATGCTATGAGAGGCTAGAGAGGGAGATAAGGAAAGATAAAGACTTCAAAGAAGATGGGGACTTGATCAGCCAAGGCACTTCGTTATATGCAGGAAAATAGTGGTATGGGGCTAGTGTAAACATAGGCAGAGCCTGGGAAACACGTTCTATGGCCCATAAATAGACCAGTTTGGATAATATCCAGGGAATATATAGGTTTTTAGACAGAGTTGAGTTTGCAGACGTAGATATGTATGAACTTTTAGAGTTTATTAAATGCAAGGATAACAAATTTTAAACCAGTGTAGGAAGTAAATGATAGCAATCATAGTGTCTTTAACAGGAAAGTTAAAAAAAGAAAATAATATTTTAGGATAACTAATCTTTCAGTACTAAGTAGGATAAATCAAAATGGAAAGAAATGGAGCCGGGAAATGAATTAGGCAATTAGGAAGTGTCGCATTATTAAGCCTGGCCTAGGGAAGTGACCTTGAAGATTGAAAGGGGACAGAGGAACCTTTTTATAAAAAAATTAAAATGCTTTCAAAGTTGTGTTTAAATGTTACTACCATTACCCAGTGAGGTTTGGGAGCCCTATCCATGTACCCCTACAGTGTCCATACAAGATTCTATCAGAATATCTGCTTGTTTCTCTGATGATTCAACTATGAATTTGCCTTGATGGCAAACAGTTTGCTATTTCTTTCTATCCTAGTGCCTAAGCATTCTGTACAAAAAAAAAAAAAAAAAAAGTGAATATGCACCAAGCTTAAATAGGATAGTAATAATAATAATAATACCTGTAACATACTTTACAGCTTGCAGCGTTTTGTCTACCTTTGAAAGATATCGTGAATTCATCTACTTACCCATCCTCCCAGCTACTGCCAGAATTGCATTTACTAACTGCTCCATTTGCACTTATATTCCCTTCAATTCATTGCCTATACAGCAGCCAGAATGATACTTTTCTAGTACAAATTTTATTGTATCACTTAAAGGCTTAAAAACATTTTCTGTTTTCAAATTAAAACCCTACAAGTTTTTGCATAATCTTGTCATATAATTCTCTTTTCTAGATTCATTCCCTCTCAACCAGAGTAGCTTTCTTTCAGTTTCTTGAAAACTCGGAGCTCTCTCATGATGCTCCAGTTATCTATTGCAATGGAACAACCTGCCCCAAAACTTAGTGGTTTAAAACAACAACATTGATTTTGCCCACGAATCTGTAATTTGGGCAAGGCTCAGCAAAGGGAACTTGTCTCTGAGGGTACTACTCACAGGTTAGAAGCTGGAATCACCTGAAAGCATGTTATTCACTTGTTTGGCAATTGATGCTAATTGGCTGAGGCTTTAGATGAGGCTGTCAGTGGTAACAACTATATGTGGCTTTTACATGTGGCTTGTGCTTTGTCACAATGTGGAGGCTGGGTTCCCAGGGTAAGTCTCCCAAAAGAGAGCGAACCAGGCAGAAGCTGTATCACCTTTTCTAACATAGCCTCAAAAGTTGGGCAGCATCATGTCCATCATACTCTGTTAATCAAAAGCAAGTACAAGGACTAACCCATTACCAAGTGGAGGGGACGTTAGACTCCTTTTGATGGGACAAATGTCAGAAAAATTTTACATCTTTTAAAACCACTACCCATGCCTCTGGGCATTTGTACCTGACTATCTGTCACCTTAATATGAGCTTCTCTTTCTTTTCTTTTCTAACTTTTATACTTCAAGTTTCAGTTGAACTATCAGCTTACTACATGTGCCTTCTTAACCTCTACATCTAAATTAGGTCCTTTAGTTAGACTTCCACAACACTCCATGTTCTTTTAAAGCACTCGTTACCATCTGAAATGATATATTTACTTAATACTTGTATTGCCAGCCATCAGTCTGTCAGTTCCATAAGACCAAAGATTACTCATGTATTATTCACTGATATGACTGAAAAGCCCAGTCAAGAACCTGTACATTATAGTTTTTCAGTAAATATTTGTTTATTAATGCACAATGGAAGAAGTTTGCTTGTTTTTAAGACCCTTATTCTTTAGAGGAACTTGGAATAGGGCTTCTTACCTTTGAGAAACTTCAATTAACTTATTAACCCTAAAACATATGTATTTTTAGAATACAGATAAACTTATTTTGAAAAAAAAATGTTCTTAATGTCACAAAGCATTCAACCTTTTAATTTTCTTAATTATAGTAAATGGTAAACTCAACCTTCAATGCTACGCTATTCCCCTAAAAAACCAAAAAAAAAACAAAAAACAAAACCAAGTTTTACATTTCCAAGAACTGTATACCCTCAGGGGCAAAAGATGTTTCAAGATTTTGAAGCACAAGATTGTCCTTGGAGAGAGAAAGCTGTTTTGTGAGAGCACCCAGTACTGAAAATGGAATACATGTGTTTTTGTTGTTTTTAAGTATTATTTCACTGTTCACTGTATCATCTGGAGTTATATCAGGAGAATCTATCCTCATTAACACACCTCCCTGCATCAAATTAACTTTATGTTTAGTGCTTCCAAAAGTACAATATATGAATGGATTGACAATATGAAACCTCTTTTCTTACCATTTGGCAGAGATCAGAAAGAGACGGGAGACACCTCTCCTTTGCCTTCAGAGGACTATGCTGTTTTGAAGAAAAACTTCAAACTTTTACTTTTAGAGAATTTAATTTTACTTTCAAACTTTTACTTTTAGAGAATCATAACAATTTCTAGCCTTCTGAGAGCTGCTCACACTTTCTCTTTGGTAACTGGTAGCATACGGGTTCTGATGGGCAGATAGGTAATGCTTATATGTTCTTATCATTTGTTTTTGTTTGTGTTTTGTTTTTTACAGTGAAATGGCCCATCTTCCCACTGATGGGATTCAGCTGTGTGAAACAAGACAGCTGATTTCTGACCTAGAATGGCCTGTGTAGATCATCCTTAATCTTATAAAGGCTAAGTTTGACAAAGACTCGCTCTTCTTGCCTTTTTGTCAGTTGTTAAGATCCAGAGCCATTTTATATCCACAGTGAGACTTGTATTCCTGGATATCACCTACCTGCTCTGAGGTTGCCCTGAGCAAGTTGATTAACCCTTCTCAATCTATTTGCTCACCTGTAAGGTGAAGATAATAATACCAACCTCACAAGCTTGAATAGCCTAATATAGTAGAGAGATTAACACAGTGTCTGAATTAATAAATGTTAGTGTTTGGTGTGTTGTTTACACTGAATATCAGTGTTTTCCTAATAGCAATTTTCAAGTAATAAAAAGAAGTCCCCATTGATGTTTATCTCCAGGTATGGGGAGGGAAGGTAGAATCTGAACAAACAAAGAAAAACCTAAAAACTGCTGTGTTCTTTTCCAACAGTGAAAAAAGTTGTCATTCGTATTTTACCTTGTTTTGTATTTCCTAGAGCTTATCTAGAGGTGCCTGGAAGTTACTAACTTTTCCTATGAATCTGATAAACTGAGGTTTGTTATTCATGTTTGAGGCACTTAATGTGAGTTTGAGGACTCTCATTTGGGGCCTAGTTGTGTGTGTCAGGGTGGGGAGGGGATGAATAATTGGGTAGTTAATTCAGTGAGCAGAAAACAGCAAACAGCAAAAGACCATTTGTAAGGTTTCAATTGTGATATCAATTGGGCATTAATGTATGGGTTCCTCACTTAGCTATCCTCATAATTCTATTACCCAAGCTCAGAAAATACCAGAAACTGTTTTAGGTGTTGTGCCTATCCTGTTAAATGAGAACAGAAGGATAAAGAACAAACATGTAAAAAACAAAGCTCCCATGTTGAGATTATGATAAATGCAGTGAGAGACTTAAATGGGATGCTATGTGGTGTTGGTGGTAGTGGTAAAGTGGAGTCAAGGAAGATTTCTATGAAGAAGTCTAATTTGAACTAAATGTATAAATATGAAGAGAAATGTATTTTTGTATTTCATACATAGGAAAAATAAACGCAGTGCCCTAAGGCAGAAAAGAATTTAGCTTGCTCCAGGAACAGGAAAAAAAAAAAAAAAGACCATGTGCTTGGAATGTTAAGAGAAGGTACTAGGAAAAGAAGTTAAAGGGACGTGTGCTCACTCCCTCTTTCAAGAGCACCAAACCACAATTAACTGCTGAACAATCATCAACAGAAAGACACTGGAACTCACCAAAATAGATACCCTACATCCAAAGACAAAGGAGAATCTGCAATGAGATGGTAGGAGGGACACAATCACGAAAAAATCAAATCCCATAACTGCTGGGTGGGTGACTCACAAACTGGAGTACAATTATACCATGGAAGTTCATCCACTGGAGTGAAGGTTCTGAGCCTCATGTCAGGCTTCCAAAACTGGGGATCTGGCAATGGGAGGAGAGAATTGGACTTTGAAGGCCAGC
This sequence comes from Eschrichtius robustus, assembly GCF_028021215.1. Lineage (NCBI taxonomy): Eukaryota > Metazoa > Chordata > Mammalia > Artiodactyla > Eschrichtiidae > Eschrichtius > Eschrichtius robustus. Next base: position 31,844,279 of record NC_090840.1, on the reverse strand, counting down.
GGGATTTGATTGCAGGACTTTGACAGGACTGGGGGAAACAGAGACTCCACACTTGGAGGGCACACACAAAGTAGTGTACAAACCAGAACCAAGGGGGAGGTGCAGTGACCCCATAGGAAGCTGAACCAGACCTACCTGTTAGTGTCAGAGGGTATCCTGCAGAGGCAGGGGGCGGCTGTGGCTCACCACGGAACAAGGACACTGGCAGCAGAAGTTCTGGATGTACTCATTGGCATGAGGCCTCCCAGAGTCCACCACTAGCCCCACCAAAGAGCCTGTAGGCTCCAGTGCTGCATTGTCTCAGTCCAAACAACCAACAGGGAGGGAACACAGCCTCACCTATCAGCAGACAAGTGGATTAAAGTTTTACTGAGCTCTGCCCATGAGAGCAACACCCAGCTCTACCCACAACTAGTCTTTCCCATTAGGAAGCTTGCACAAGCCTCTTAGATAGCCTAATCCACCAGAGGGCAGACAGCAGAAGCAAGAAGAACTACAGTCCTGCAGCCTGTGGAACAAAAACCACATTCACAGAAAGACAGACAAGATGAAAAGGCAGAGGACTATGTCCCAGATGAAGGAATGAGATAAAACCCCAGAAAAACAACTAAATGAAGTGGAGATAGACAACCTTCCAGAAAATGAATTCAGAATAATGATAGTGAAGATGATCCAGGACCTTGGAAAACTAATGGAGGCAAAGATCGAGAAGATGCAAGAAATGTTTAAGAAAGACCTAGAAGACATAAAGAACAAGTACCTAGAAGAAATAAGAAAAAACAAACAGAGACGAACAATACAATAACTGAAATGAAAAATATACCAGAAGGAAACAATAGCAGAATAACTGAGGCAGAAGAACAGATAAGTGATCTGGAAGACAGAATGTTGGAACTCACTGCTATGGAAAAGAAAGGAAAAAAATAATGAAAAGAGATGAAGACAGCCTAAGAGACCTCTGGGACAACATTAAACACACCAACATTTGCATTATAGGGATCCCAGAAGGAGAAGAGAGAGAGAAAAGACCCAAGAAAATATTTGAAGAGATTATAGTCAAAAACTTCCTGCACATGGGAAAGAAAATAGCCACCTAATTTCAGGAAGTGCAGAGAGTCCCATACAGGATAAACCCAAGGAGAAACACACTAAGATACAAAGTAATCAAATTAACAAAAAATAAAGACAAAGAAAAATTATTGAAAGCAACAAAGGAAAAATGACAAATAACATACAAGGGAACTCCCATGAGGTTAACAGCTGATTTCTCAGCAGAAACTTTGCAAGCCAGAAGGGAGTGGTAAGATAAAGTGATGAAAGGGAAGAACCTACAACTAAGAATACTCTACCCAGCAAGGATCTCATTCAGATTCAATGGAGAAATCAAATGCTTTACAGACAAGCAAAAGCTAAGAGAATTCAGCACCACCAAACCAGCTCTACAACAAATGCTAAAGGAGCTCTAAGCAGGAAACACAAGAGAAGAAAAGGACCTACAGTAACAAACCCAAAACAATTAAGAAAATGGTAATAGGAACATGTATATCGATAATTACTTTAACTGTGAATGGATTAAATGCTCCAACCGAAAGACACAGACTGGCTGAATGGATACAAAAAGAAGACCCATATATATGCTGTCTACAAGAGACCCACTTCAGACCTAGGGACACATACAGACTGAAAGTGAGGGGATGGAAAAAGATATTTCATGCAGATGGAAAACAGAAGAAAGCTGGAGTAGCAATACTCATATCAGATAAAATAGATTTTAAAATAAAGAATGTTACAAGAGACAAGAAAGGACACTACATAATGATCATGGAATCAATCCAAGAAGAAGATATAACAATGATAAATATATATGCACCCAACAAAGGAGCACATCAATACATAAGGCAAATGCTAAGAGGTGTAAAAGAGGAAATCAACAGTAACACAATAATAGTGGGGGAGTTTAACACCTCACTTACACCAATGAACAGATCATCCAGACAGAAAATTAATAAGAAAAAACAAGCTTTAATTGACACAATAGAACAGATAGATTTAATTGATATTTCTAGGACATTCTATCAAAAAACAGCAGATTACACTATCTTCTCAAGTGCACAGGGAACATTCTCCAGGATAGATCACATTTTGGGTCACAAATCAAGCCTCAGTAAATTTAAGAAAATTGAAATTGTATCAAGCATTCTTTCCGACCACAATGCCATGAGATTAGAAATAAATTACAGGAAAAAAAAAGTAAAAAACATAAAAACCTGGAGGCTAAACAATATGCTACTAAATAACCAAAAGATCACTGAAGAAATCAAAGAGGAAATCAAAAAATACCTTGAGACAAATGGCAATGAAAACATGACTATCCAAAACCTATGGGATGCAGCAGAAGCAGTTCTAAGAGGGAAGTTTATAGCAATATATTCGTACTTCAAGAAGCAAGAAAAATTTCAAATAAACAATCTAACCTTACACCTAAAGGAACCAGAGAAAGAAGAACAAGCAAAACCCAAAGTTAGTAGAAGGAAAGAAATCATAAAGATCAGACCAGAAATAAATGAAATAGAAACAAAGAAAACAATAACAAAGATCAATAAAACTAAAAGCTGGTTCTTAGAGAAGATAAACAAAATTGATAAACCTTTAGCCAGACTCATCAAGTAAAAGAGGGAGAGGACTCAAATTAATAAAATTAGAAATGAAAAAGGAGAAGTTACAACAGACGACACCGCAGAAATACAAAGCATCCTAAGAGACTACTACAAGCAACTATATGCCAATGGACAACATGGAAGAAATGGACAAATTCTTAGAAAGGTATAAACTTCCAAGCCTGAACCAGGAAGAAATAGAAAATACGAACAGACCAATCACAAGTAATGAAATTGAAACTGTGATTAAAAATCTTCCAACAAACAAAAGCCCAGGACCAGATGGCTTCACAGGCGAATTCTATCAAACATTTAGAGAAGACCTAACACCCATCCTTCTCAAACTCTTCCAAAAAATTGCAGAGGAAGGAACACTCCCAAATGCATTCTGTGAGGCCACCATCACCCTGATACCAAAACCAGACAAAGACACTACAAAAAAAAAGAAAATTACACACCAATATCACTGATGAATATAGATGCAAAAATCCTCAGCAAAATACTAGCAAACAGAATCCAACAACACATTAAAAGGATCATACACCATGATCATGTGGGATTTATCCCAGGGACGCAAGGATTCTTCAATATATGCAAATCAATCAATGGGATACAACGTATTAACAAACTGAAGAATAAAAACCATATGACCAACTCAATAGATGCAGAAAAAGCTTTTGACAAATTTCAATACTCATTTATGATAAAAACTCTCCAGAAATGGGCATAGAGGGAACCTACCTCAACATAATAAAGGCCATATACGACAAACCCACAGCAAACATCATTCTCAATGGTGAAACACTGAAAGCATTTCCTCTAAGATCAGGAACAAGACAAGGATGTCCACTCTTGCCACTATTATTCAACATAGTTTTAGAAGTTTTACCTATGGCAGTCAGAGAAGAAAAAGAAATAAAAGTAATACAAATTGGAATAGAAGAAGTAAAATTGTCACTCTTTGCAGATGACATGATACTATACATAGAGAATCCTCAAGATGCCACCAGAAAACTACTAGAGCTAATCAATGAATTTGGTAAAGTTGCAGGATACAGAATTAATGCACAAAAATCCCTTGCATTCCTATACACCTACAGCGAAAGATCAGAAAAAGAAATTCAGGAAACAATCCCATTTGCCATTGCAACAAAAAGAATAAAATACCTAGGAATAAACCTACCTAAGGAGGTAAAAGACCAGTACTCAGAAAACTATAAGGCACTGAGGAAAAAAATAAAAGATGACAAGAACAGATGGAGAGATATACCATGTTCTAGGATTGGAGGAATCAATATTGTGAAAATGACTATATTACCCAAAGTGATCCACAGAACCAGTGTAAGCCCTATCAAATTAAAAATGGCATTTTTTACAGAACTAGAACAAAAATCTTAAAATTTGTATGGAGACACCCTAGACCCTGAATAGCCAAAGCAATCTTGAGAAGAAAACAAAAAAAAAAAAAACCAAAAAAACAGAGCTGGAGGAATCAGACTCCCTGCCTTCAGACTATACTACAAAGTCACAGTACTCAAGACAATATGGTACTGGCACTAAAACAGAAATATAGATCAATGGAACATGATAGAAAACCCAGAGATAAACCCATGCATCTATGGTCAACTAATATTTGACAAAAGGCAAGGATATACAATGGGGAAAAGGTAATCTCTTCAATAAGTGGTGCTGTGGAAACTGGTTAGCTATATGTAAAAGAATTAAATTAGAACACTCCCTAACACCATATACAAAAATAAACTTTAAATGGATTAAAGACCTAATGTAAGACTAGACACTATAAAACTCTTAGAGGAAAACATAGGAAGAACACTCTTTGACATAAATCATAGCAAGATTTTTTTTTGGACCCACCTTCTAGAGTAATGGAAATAAAAACAAAAATAAACAAATGAGACCTAATAAAACTTAAAAGCTTTTTTAAAGCAAAGGAAACTATAAACAAGACGGAAAGACACCCCTCAGAATGGGAGAAAATATTTGCCAACAAATCAAAGGACAAAGGATTAATCTCCAAAATATATAAACAGCTCATCCATCTCAATATCAAAAAAATAAGCAATCCAATCAAAGAATGGGCACAAGACCTAAATAGACTTTTCTCCAAAGAGATATACAGATGGCCAAGAAGCACATGAAAAGCTGCTCAACATCACTAATTATTAGAGAAATGCAAATTAAAACTACAATGAAGTATCACCTCACACCTGTTAGAATGGGCATCATCAGAAAATCTACAAACAGTAAATGCTGGAGAGGGTGTGGAGAAAAGGGAACCCTCTTGCACTGTTGGTGGGAATGTAAATTGATACAAGCACTATGGAGAACAGTATGGAGGTTCCTTAAAAAACTAAAAATAGAATTACCATATGACCCAGCAATCCCACTACTGGGCATATACCCAGAGAAACCATAATTGAAAAAGACACATGCACCCCAATGTTCATTGCAGCACTACTTACAATAGCTAGGTCATGGAAGCAACCTAAATGCCCATCGACAGATGAATGGATAAAGAAGATGCGGTACATATATACAGTGGAATATTACTCAGCCATAAAAAGGAACGAAATTGGGTCATTTGTAGAGACGTGGATGAATCTAAAGACTGTCATACAGAGTGAAGTAAGTCAGAAAGAGAAAAACCAATATCGTATATTAACGCATATATGTGGAACCTAGAAAAATGGTACTGATGAACCAGTTTGCAAGGCAGAATAGAGACAGATGTACAGAACAAATGCATCGACACCAAGGTGCGAAAGCGGGGGGTCGGATGAATTGGGCGATTAGGATTGACCTATATACACTAATATGTATAAAATAGATAACTAATAAGAACCTGCTGTATAGCACAGGGAACTCCACTTCGCTGTACAGTAGCAACTAACACAACATGGTAAAACCACTATACCCCAATAAAAAAAAATAAAAATAAAACAGTAGAAACATCATAAAAGAATAAAAGGCTAAGAGATAAATTTTGTGTCTGATACATAACAAGCTCAATAAATATTAATTTCCCTTTAGCTCCACTAGTTCCAAAAAAGAAAACAAAGTTAAAGGGTTAACCATGACTGTGAATGGACTCGTAGGCCACAGTTAGGAGTTTGAATTTTATATTCAGTTGGTGGGTAACTCCTAAAGGTTTATAATCAAATGAATGATATAGGTTGATCTACTTAAAAAGACAGCTCATGCCACTTCACACACATCAGGATTACTATTATAAAAACAAAAATAAACAGAAAATAGCAAGTGTTGGAGAAGATGTGGAGAAATAGAACCCCTTGTGCATTACTGGAGGGAATGTAAAATAGTGAGTCTTCTGAGGAAAACAGTATGAGAATTCCTCAAAAAATTATACTTAGAATTGCCATATAATCCAGTAATTCCACTTCTAGATATAACCCCAAAAAACTGAAAGCTGGGATTGAAATAGATTTCTGTACACCAGTGTTTATAACAGTATTATTTATAATATCCAAAAGATGGACACAACACAAATGTTCATCAACTGATCAATGGATAAATAAAATGTGGTATATACATTCAATGCAATAGTATTCAGCTTTAAAAATTACATTTGTAATATCACATGTTGTAACACAGATGAACGTTGAAAACATCCTAAATGAAATAAACCAGACACAGAAGGACAAATACTGTACGTACCACTAATGTGAGGTACATAGAGTAGTCATATTCATAGACAGAAAGTAGAACAGGGGTTACCAAGGAATGGTAGAAGAGGAGGATGGGGAGTTATTGTTTAATGGATACAGAATTTCAGTTTGTAATTATGAAATAGCTCTGGAGATGGACGGTGGTGATGGATGCTTAACAATGTACTTAATGCCACCAAATTTTACTGTTGAAAATGGTTAAAACGGTAAATTTTAAGTTACATATTTTTATTGTAGTTAAACAAAAAACACTTCACACTAGTTGGGGAAGGAGAGAGAATAGTACCAATATGTAAAGCACAGAGGCCAGTTGGAGAATCTTGTGATTTCTGGTGGGTGCCCTGGACAAAGGAGTGGCAGCAGAAATAAGAGTTTCCATTCAATGTAAAATTGGAGCTAAGGCATGATGATGGATTGAGTATGAATGGTGAGAAAAAGGAGAATTAAGGATGATTCCTATATTTTTGGGTTAAACAGCAGTGTGATAGCAGAGTCTGGGCATTAGGGTGAGGTCAGGATTTAAGGGTTAAATTGGTGTGCCATCAACATGTATATGGTATTTGAAGGATTAATTTTAGAAGAGATAACCGAGGAAACTGTAGATACAGTTGACCAGAAACACTGAGACTTATTGTAGTCTTATTATTGTAGAAAGTGCTGGAAAGTTATTAATGAAGTGAGAAGAAAGGATCATTCTCTGGCAAAGATGGTTGTAGTGGTTTTTTAAACTTCGAAACAGAAATGGCCATAAGTATTCTGGCATGGAAATAAGAATATTAGTTGAGCTGGGCAAATTGGACAGTGCAAGGCTGTTTTGCATTGGCAATTAGAGAAGCCCTCAGAAGTAGGAGCTAGTGTTATACCCAGAACATAGGCAACAACAGCTCCTTTCATGATGTAAAATAGAATGTTTTGTTTGTGTAAAAACTACAAAAACTCACAGTTATTGTAGATATGTTTTCAGACGGTCTGCCTTCTCATTTTGAAACGTGAATAGGGTCGCCTAGCATTTCCTAGGATATAGATAGGCAGCTGGGTCTTTCCCATGTCTAAGAGGCAGCCTTGAAGAACAGACAAAGTCAACCTTGGGTGTAGTCAGATCTCTGTTTGAATACTGATTACTCCTCTCTTATTGGTGTGTTCCTGGGTAAGTTATTTAATTTTTCTGGGGTTTTGTTCTGTCATTTATAAAATAGAGATAATAGAGATAATAATGCTTAACTCACAGAATTGCTATAAGATAATGCATGTAAATTGCCTAGTACCTAGTGGGCAGTAAAGGACTGGCAGCAGTTGTTATTATTATCGAGGTCTGTTGGGGGTGGGACTGAAATTTCAGTGTGACCAAAAAATGGATTCTATACAACAAAGTAACAAAGGCATACTTGGAGACCAAATTATGAATGTCTTGGAAGTTATTCTAGGGAGTTTGCTCTACAGGACTTCAGTAGCTTCAATAGTGCCTGACAGAAAGGAAAAGCTTGGGAATTGTCACAGCCAGAATATATTATATAGATATTGATAGACTGTGTTCTCATCCCTTAGGGAGAGTAAGTAATTATGTCACGGAGAGAATTTAAGGAATTAGCTTCACTTTAAAACATAGAGTAGCTTCTTTCTATCAGATCATTGATCTCTGCACTTTCTATTGCATTCCTCCATCAGTCATTTTTTTTTAACATTCACAATCTTATTTACCATTATATCTTTGAACTGACTAACTAAACATTATATGTTATAAAACATACTCAAAATAGAAATAGTAAGATGAGTTAAGGATGACAAAATTAAATAATAATCTTTGTATTTTACGTAGTAATTGCATTTATATTGCTTTGCTCTTATCAGAACTATTTTTTCATGGAGAGTTCTATGGCTGACTATGCTTCATTATTTTGAAAATATTGATTTAATACTTTGAAATATGGCAATTTCAAGATTTGTTTATTTCTTTTTTTTATTTGAGTATAGTCAACTTACAATATTATATTAGTTTCAGGTGTGCAACATAATGATTCAATATTTTTATAGATTATACACCATATAAAGTTATTATAAAATATTTACTATATTCCCTGTACTGTACATTACATCCTTGCAACTTATTTTTTTATACATATATCAATTGTTTGTACCTCTTAATCCCCTTCACCAATCTTGCTCCTCCCCCTACTCCTCTCCTCTCTGGTAGCCACTAGTTTGTTCTCTGTACCTATGAGTCTGTTTCTGTTTTGCTATATTTGTTCATTTGTCTTTATTTTTAGATTCCACATATAAGTGAAAATATACAGTATTTGTCTTTCTCTATCTGCCTTACTTCACTAAGCATAAGATCCATATATTTGTAATCTTCTTAAAAATTGCCTTGGACAAAAAGACACCTCATAAAGATATGTAAATGCAACAGAAAAAGCTATGTCATTAGCTAACTACAAATCACTAGGCTCGTTCTATAATCTTATTCATCAGTTATGCAAAGGTTTTTCGGCAAAATTCAGATGGTAAATTCTCATCTTCCCTGATGTCTATCAATTGTTCTTAAAAACAAACCGAAAGGTGTTGCATTTTCATATTTTTTACAAATGGACTTACAACCTACTGAAATTATTCTTTTGGCAGGTTATTTTACAGGTGGAAAATTCTGTTTCTGGAATTTTAAAGTAGGAAATTCTGAGACAGTTTTAATAGGTGATGTATTTATATCTTTTGAGTACAAATGCATGTGATAATGGAAACACTTCCAAACATGCATCTTTAAAAAAATACTCTCTATGTGGGACATATTTCTTTCAAAAGCATATTTTTTCTCCTAATTGCTAAAACATCACTTTTATCTTAATGGGACAGATTATATGTTCTTTTTATTCATAATCCCAATGTAGCTACTGAGTAGTATACTGCAGTTGATCTTTGAACAACATATGTTTGAACTGTGCAGGTCTGCTTACATGCAAACTTTTTCAATAAATGTATTGGAAAAATTTTTGGAGATTTACGGCAATTTGAAAAAACCGTGCAGATGAACAACGTAGCCTAGAAATACCGAAAAAATTAAGCAAAAGGTATGTCATGAATGTATAAAATATATGTAAATATACACATACTTACAAAATATGTTATTCAACTTTTTATGTTGTCGGTAAGGCTTCTGGTCAACAGTAGGCTATTAGTAGTTACATTTTGGGGAAGTTAAAAGTTATACTCAGATTTTTGACTGCGTGGGGGGTCAGCACCCCAACCCCCACATTGTTCAAGAGTCAACTGTATTTGCAACCTCTTGTCTTTACGGAAAAGGACAGCACTTTTGTCTTTTTGTAAAAGAAATGCAAAATTTATGTAAGTGTGACAACTTTTTAAGTACTTTGCCCTGAGATAAGCAGGAAACATCTATGTGATACAAAATATTTTCTTGGTCATTCTCCATCACATCACAAAGTATTACAAAATTTCTTCTTTTTAAAATGACTAATCCATTTAAAAATAGCTGTATTTTGCAATGTGCTGGAATCAAGCTAACTATTGAAGGTAACACACTAAACCTGTTTGTACTGTGGAACTCCATCTCCTCCCTCAGGACACCTGCTTGAACACAGATGACGAATGTATGAAGTCTGTCCAAGTGAGGAAACCAGAATCAATCTGTGCATTAAATAAAAGTGAAGTTTATTTTTTTCTTATTTTATAGATAGGAGAGTTCATGCATAAATGTGTGGATGTGTGTATTAAATACAATGCTCTGGTATTTTGTGCCTAAGTTTCAGAGATATTTTGTACCTCTACCTCGAAGAAGCTAAATCTGCACCCCACGCCCACCCCAGCCCAATAAAGGCAAGTTCAGTCCATCATCCACATGACTTAGGCTCAAGTAATGTCTTTTAGAAAATTCACAGTAAAGACAGATAAGGAGACAGTGTATAGCAGTACTCTTAACTTTCCAGCACAATAACTAACATATAATGGGATCCCATTAAGGGCTGTCGTCTTTTTGTTTGTTTGTTTATTTGTTTGCTTTTATCACTAGAGTTCAGCCATTACTGTTTGAGGGGCTTCACTCCCACAGTTGCTAAATACAAAGTACAATTCACTTTTTTTTTTTTTAAAGCATCTTTATTGGAGTATAATTGCTTTGCAATGTTGTGTTAGTTTCTGCTGTATAACGAAGTGAATCAGCTATACGTATACATATATCCCCATAGCCCCTCCATCTTGCATCTTCACTTTTATGCAGAATGATAAAAGTCTCCTTAACCTTTACATCCTAAGTTTTTAGTTTCTATCATAAATTAGAGAATCTCATGTTAAGGTGAAAAATATGGTCATGATGATCATTATAACTCTTACTAATGACCCCAGCTATTTTCCATCTTTTTGTCCAGTTGACAGTGTCTCTTGATTGGTAAGATGTTCAGTAGAGTATCTTTTGGTCCTTCCACTGTTTCATTTTCATTTAAGAAGCCATTTAAGTGACAGTATAATTCTAAAGAAATTGCATACTATATATGAAATTTCAAACACTGATTCATTCATGGTGGGGATGGGATGGTGATTTAGAGCTCCTCTAGATTTTTGAATGAACAGAAAGGCTAATTTTTGCCTCATTAACTTATCCTATGAACTTTCAATTTGACCAATTCTGAATGACTGCTCCCACATAAGTTTTTTGGTTAATAGGTAGTTATAATTCATATCTATAGCCACTTTTCAGACTAGACAATTTAGGTCCTAAATTCTGCCACTCTTTATAACCAGTGAATATAGGTAATGTCAGTGAAAAATGTCCTCAAGCTTTTGCTAATTTTGCTGATGGTACCACAAAATAAGGGATGATCAGGTTTTAGTTGATTATTTTGGTTAATAACAGAATTTTATAAGTTTGTTTAGAAGTCTCATATTGAAAATGGAAAATAACTTGATAACAATGAGAACTTAACTATTAAAAATACATTCTTCCAGTTGCATTTTATTAAGAAACTCAGTTAATTATATCAGAATAGATTTAAATATTTTGTTAGTAAATATGTTCAATTTAACATGAAGCCAATAATTTTTAAAATGTATGTCCCAATATAATAAAAATTTGCATAATTATATAAACGGAAGTAATTGTTATCATAAAAATATACTTGTCACCCGTTTCTTTGTTCTTGCATACTGAGTACTATAATTTGGATCATATAATCACTGGGTATATGAAACTTGCATTTGGCCATACCAAACAGTAGCTGAAATGAAACTATGCCTGAAATAACTGGCTCAGTCACAAATAGGAATATGGACTGGCAAAGTGATTTTTCAGGTTAAATAAAATTCCAAACCCTACTTCCCTTTTCTTCCTCTCCAAGAATTTCTATAATATCTAAAATTCATCCCTTCATGCCCTAATACATTTATTATTTTAATCATTTAATTTTTTTTCAGGGGGAAGGATGTCTGTGCTTCATTTCAATGTGTTCTCTCATTTCAATGTATTGGGTCCTGTCAGTGAGGGAGATTTAGGGTTCTTGCCTTTATGATTCACTTGAGTAAGTGAGTAGAATATCTTAATTTTATATTAAGGTATTCATAAACTTATTAGCCTCAACAGCTGGAGGAATATTCACTTCTCTTGATTTCAGTACTGGCCTGAGATATTAAATAAGAATATATATTCTAAAAATGCTCTGCTTACATTTGCCATTAAGCATAAGAACTATTAATGTCTCCTCCTTGTTGTTATTGTTGTTGAAAGCCATATTTCAGGATACCACCCTGATATATGGATATGGATAGCTAAGTCAATTAATACAGGCTTTCACTATATGGTTACATGAAATGTTTATGACAAGGACACTTTCTTAATGAGTTTACTGAAACTCTGTGTGCCTGCTAACTCCCTATTTATATTAGAATCTAGTAAAGGCAATATCTATTAGCACAGAATTTAATATTAAAATGTTTGCCTTTTATTGCCTGATATATCTTCTTGCTCTGCAGAGAAAAGAACTCTTCTGGTTTTTCCTCCATTTAGGTAATTACTAAGTGTAGGAAATTGGTTTTGTCCACAAGACAGCAAGGTATTTGAATATATTAGTAACACAGAGAATGTAATTCAAGGTTAGATTTTGTTGCACCATTTAAGGTTCTGTAGTTGCTTGTTTTAGTGATAATGAGATGGGCTGAATCCTAGACAGTAAAAGGAGTCAAGTTTTCCCTCAAAAAAACCTGTTTGCCTCCTAATATTTTTTCTATGCTCTCAAATGCACGTCAATCCAGTGAGCAAAATAAAACAAAGAAAAGAAAACAAAATAAAAACGAATTTTCCAATTTGTTTACATTTTCCCTTTTTGTTTTGGGACTTGGGGAATTTTCAAGCAATATATGATTCTGTACCCTCTGTAGTTTCTCTTTCGTCACAATTCTGACTACTTAAATCTCACCTGTATTTTCAGTCTTGCCCATTCCAAGGACAAATCTTAACTTCAGTAGGAACAATTTCAAGAACTCAGAACAATTAGTAAGCATAAAATAATAATATGACTTACTGAGCAAGAATTATGCTGGTGGCTTTATATATTCTCAATCCGCACATGGACCCTACACATTCAATATCATTTCCCCCAAATGCACACATAAAGAAATTTTTCCTTAATTATCCATTATGTGCATTTGAAAACATTGAAAAAACATCAAGGCACAAAATAGGGATATATTTCAAACAACAATGTATGAGGATGGATGTCTATGGCATAGTCTTTAAGGGATAAGGTGTACCTTCAAATTTTACTTTGTAGATTTAATTTAATTTTTTATCAGATAAGGTATTATAATTTAGTAGAAAACAAAAAAAGTTACAAAGAAGGGTTTCTTCTATGTCACTTCTATCATATCCCAATTTCCTAAACTTCTTATTGTTCACTACTGTGGAATGATGAAATGCTAAGCCACCTATCTTGCTCTGTTTGTACAACAAACATGTTTTATTCTATAGAGTAGAATAAGGTTACTTATACCAGAGACTCCTATACTTCTTTAATGATTTTGAGCCAGTGTTTATTCCTGATCTTCACTTTTTGAACCTGATCTTAATTCACTGGTAACTTAAATGTCAGTGTTTACAAAGCACTATGAATTTTGGCCAGAGTGGTTTCCTACCCTTGATGCTGAGTGTACAGTACGGCTTGTATTTGGCTAGTTTTACATCACCATGTTGATAAAATTATTCTCATACAAAGAGCATTAGCTTCTTATTATTTAGGGTTATTTGGTACAGACTTTTTCCTATCATACCAAAAATGATTGGACTCTCAGAGTTCTGTGGTCTCAACAACGTAAATGAAATAATAGAAAACAAAAGCAAACTCAAGAGAGGATATCCCCTTGGTGATTAAAAAATTATTTAAGCAGATATTTGTTTTCATCTGTATTTTATACATTGGATATTATATATATATATATATATATATATATATATATATATATATATATATATATATATATATATATATAAAAGCACTGAAGATAAAATTACTACTTGAAAGCATTGTAGGTATAGTCACTTGCTTTTTACCTTGACCTAGAGTGAGGTTGTCTACAGCAGGCTTTGCTTCAATAAGAAATGTTATTAAGGCCTTGCTGATTTCATACTCTAATGTGACACCAATATAGTTATGCTTGATCTTCCACTGTTTTGTGGAAAGATGCATTACAAATTTTAATTGAGAATTATTCCTGGTCAATTATTGATGATGTCAGAAAAGATTTCTTGATTAACAAATAACAATGGTATGAAGAATGGACAACTCAAAGTGACCCATAATCTTATTGACATTGATTTGTCAGCCAAGAAACAGACTTTGATCATAAAATGGTAGATCCCCTAGCCTTTCTGATATTTTACAATTAAAAATAGTTATTCACTTCTTATTCATTTGGAAAAACAGCCTTTCATGATGAATGACGTAATATAAAAAAGAACTTAGAGAAAAATCACCATTCACTTTTTATGTAATTCTAACTCATTTGTTTGAAAGACTAAGGCATAAATCAAATACGTATTTTTTAGAGCATGCTATTTTTTCATTATGCACTTAAAATTCATATATTTTATAGTCTCTATTTGTATGTAAATCATAGAGCTTATTAACAATTTTTTTCTTTGCTGTTCTCACAAACATGATTGACAGTAGCTTAGCACCCTTGAGTAACCTAGCAACAAGGTTTCTTACTCTATAGCAAGTAAGAAATGGATGCAAACAAAGTGTTATGGGAAAAAAAAAAAAAGAGTTCAATTTCAGAATATTTGTGCATGTATACTATTAAAAATCACGATGAAATCTAATTTGGGTGAAATTGGTTGACAATAGGTATTGAATTTCCTAGTAAATAATATATTGCCAGTGAAATCTTGTCTCCTTCATTCAGGAAAAAAAAAAAAAAAAAGATCTATTTCAGACTGTACCACTGTTGACTAGGTTACTGAATATATGTCTTCCCTAGCAGCCTATTCATTATAGATTAGATGAAGGGAGTGTCTGGGCATGTTTTCACTATGTGGTAGATGAGTTTACTAGATGGAATTTCAACAGTAAACCTTCCTGGCAGTGATACATTTGCTAATCCCTTAAATAGTTTTAGAATAAATATTTTATCTTATTTTCAAGGGGTTGTGCTGCACTTTTGGGGGATCAATTTCTTGGAAATACCACAAAAGATTCCACCTTGTGTTTTACATGTTAAGAAGCTGATATGTTTAATATCTGTTTCTTTTGGTGAAATTTAACTTCTATAATTGCTGTTTATTTTCAATGAGAAAATAACTCTTTTGTGTTTTAATTGTAAGGTCATAATGGATGTGTATCAGGTATTGGGAGAAAGCTACATCTTCATAGGATCATTATATGAAAAATAGACTCAGGTGGGAGGGGAAACACATACTAGTGAATACCTTCCATTAAATAGCACAGCTTTTATTCTGTGCCAAAGGCAGAATTACCTGGCCTTTCTCAATTTGACAGGTAGTTCACTGCACTTCAAGAAATCTTAGAGCCTTATGAAAGATTGAAGTAAGGGACAGCAGGATGGGCTATGAGCTGGACATATGATTGTGCATTTAAAATGAATGCATAGAATTGTAAAACTAGAAAGCCTCTGCTCTCTGGTAGAGATCCCCCCCCACCACCCCAGATAACCCAAGTTTTGGTTATTTTTAAAATCTAACCTTAAATGACTCTGATTTTGGCTGTAATCACGACTGGGTGTGAGCTCAACATCAATATCTTCCTCTCACTATCCTCCCAAATCTCTCTTCCCTAGGGAAGACCAGAATTAAAATCATGATATCCTTAAGGAGAGGGCCAAATATTCTCAACTAAATAGTCTGATTTTATCTGTATGTGAAAAGTTTGGTCACTTACATGATTTGGTTTGAAGTGAGTCACTGTAAATAAATGAAAGGATATCCTTTACATGAGAAACAGTTCCCTGTCCTTGAAGATATCTAGCTCCAATTGGATAAACCAGTTGCATAGAATTTATACCCCAAATGTCATTATAGAAAAATTGGTCTACATGTGATGATGCTACTAGTAACAGCTGTAGTCAGTGGTTAATTATTCAGGAAAATGACATTTCAGATATGGCATATGCACATTAACTTCCCCTTCCAGCATAGATGTCTCAGTGGGGCCATATTGTTGAAAAAATATCTTCATTTTGGGAAGTTGAGTTCCTAGAGGGCAGGGATGATCTTATTTGTGATTTTATCCAGTATCTACTATAGTACTCTATACAGTGTAAGCTTGAGACAAATGATTAATCTTTTTCTTTACAATTAGAGTTTGTGTGTATGTTAGAAAGATCTGTAACAACCACTGAAATTATACTAAAATAACCTAAACTACATAATATGTGTTAAAAAGAGACAAAATTAAATAATATATGCCCTTAGAAGAGGAAATAAAGTTTAAAAATCAACTATAGACAGAAATTAATTACCATAAAATTACTGTTAATTTGTGACGTTGATCTAAAAGGAGCTGT
The DNA here is from genome assembly GCF_028021215.1 of Eschrichtius robustus. NCBI lineage: Eukaryota > Metazoa > Chordata > Mammalia > Artiodactyla > Eschrichtiidae > Eschrichtius > Eschrichtius robustus. The sequence continues at coordinate 31,827,898 of NC_090840.1, read as the reverse complement.
ACTTGTTATTGCAGGTTTGGTTACAGAAGTACGGCTACCTTCCACCGACTGACCCCAGAATGTCGGTGCTGCGCTCTGCAGAGACCATGCAGTCTGCCTTAGCTGCCATGCAGCAGTTCTACGGCATTAACATGACAGGAAAAGTGGACCGAAACACAATTGAGTAAGTAATGGCATCTGCACTCTTTCTTTCTCAGCTCTTGAGCCAAACTAAGTGGTCTGAAAAACCCTTAGTGAACTCCACCAACCACAAATGGAATGATTTGTCTCATGAACGTTTCTTTGGAACTTAACCTATGTTAACTCCACTCCCCTGAGATTTCATAAAAAATTAAAACACAAAATTAAGTTTACTCACCTGGACTTGAACAATACATTTTCAAAATAGGAAAGAAAATACCAACAATGGGAGTCAAAGTAGATGTACAGCTGAAGCCACTACTAGAAGAGTGGTGATCAGTGATGTGCTGGAGCTGGATTGTATGGCTGGAGGGAGTAGTGTGTGCACATCTCTTTCCCTAAATGATATCACAGCAGTAACCTGAAATTGACCAAAGTCAAAATATTGAAACCGAGGAAAATAGGAAACTGCAAATCAGGGCTCTGTTTTTGAAGGGGAGGGAATCAGAGAGCCAGTTAATAGTTTACTAGCTTTCTGCTAGTGACAATTCTCATACTAGTTAAATCAAGGGAAGAGTTTTCACTGAAAAGTCTGTGCTTTCAATCTTTTAGTAACAAAGGGCTTATTTCTACTCTTTAATAATATTTGTTATTTTATTTATTTTTTTATCAATCATTTGCTCATTTATTTATTCAACCAATCACTCTTTACTGGGCATTTTATCTGTGAAAGAGGCATATGCAGATTCAAAAGACATCGTCTCTTCTTCAAAGGAACTTCAAGTTAACTGTATAGCTAGACACAGTCATAAATTGTTTTACCACAAGTACACTATGAAACAGCATTATTGTTTCTAGACAACAAAGGAGGAAACGATTAATTCTTTTAGTGCAGGGAATAATTATTTGTGTTCATTGAGTCTTTGATACTCAAAAGTAAATCTACTTCAGCATTTATAATGATCAACACACAGTAAACCTACACAATAGGGAAGATAAGAATACATTTTTCTCTCTACTTTTTCAAGTAAAAACCTGACAGTCAAAGGCTAAGTGAAGTCCAGACTAGCTTCAGAGTCCAGATTTTTTGACATTTATTTGGGGAAGTTTCCACTATACCATGCTGTGTACCTTTGAGAAATGACACATTTTTATTAAATACCTGAAGTACCCGGAATCAGGCATATATAATTAATTCTTACATGTTAAACTAATTTAATATATAATTTTAAAATTGTATTTTGCCTTCTAATACTTAAAGTATGATGTTAGTCATACTATTTCATCAAAACAGAAAAAACATATAACAGTGGCTTGAAGATTAAACAGTTTTCAAGCAGTTTGAAAAAATAAATTGGGATACGGAGGGTGGGAGGGAGGAAGATGCAAGAGGGAAGAGATATGGGGACATATGTATATGTATAACAGATTCACTTCGTTGTAAGGCAGAAACTAACACGCCATTGTAAAGCAATTATACTCCAATAAAGATGTTAAAATAAATAAATAAATAAATAAATAAATAAATAAATAAATAAATACATTACCTCTCCTAACATTTTTAAGAGATACTTAAATATTGAATTTGATTTGAGTCTGTGAAAACAGAATGAAGAATTAATATAATGCATTCTGTGAGAATGAGAAAACTGTTATTAATATTGGGAATACAATTTTGCTATTTTGGATCTACTGCCCTGTAATCATTGCAATTCTCTCTTAATAGTATACTATCAAAAGTTCATTTAAAGTCATAACATACCTCTTATCCAAAATAAATATAGTGCTAAATTAATAAGCAAAACCTCCAGCAAGCCCTGTGTTTTTTTGCTGTGTACAATACAGAACTCCATTTATATTACACTCTCTATCCCAACAATTTAAAAAGTGCTCTGGACAAGCTTTCTTGTTCCCTAACGCAGAGCTGATACCTTCTAATTCACTTTTTTGCAAATTATGACACAGTTTTTAAAAATACAATAAATGGTGACTTGGGAAACAAATTATTTTAAATATGCTTATTACTAGATACTAAAATTGAGAGATTGGGGTCCTATAAAAGGTGTCATTTGTGTTTCCCCTCACTTTTGAAAGCCCCTGCTAATCATTGAAAATACTCAAGAAGGATAAGTTTGATTTCCTAAAATAGCTAGAAAAAGGTCTTTGTCAGGAGATAATGGAAGAGGAATGTGTGCAGGATTTATTTGGACCCTTCATGTGGAAAGGGGTTAGCAACAATACAGAGGTGCAGAGAAAGACACGGGTCTTTTCCTGGCATACAAGGGTTCAGATTCCAGACCAGAAGAAAGGATTGTGTCAGTGTGTAGGTGTTAAAGTAACATTTCTGTGAGCTATAGCATTATAAAGAAAAGATCAACTAAATAAGCAGCCTTAAATTTAAAACCAACCAGTTTTTCTGCTTGTTTTTTGTTTTTTTCTTTAAAAGAGTTTTGTTCTAACTCAGTTACTTTGAAATTAAAAACGTATCTTTCTCTTTAAAGAGAGTGTTACACTTGGTAGTTATTTCTAGGTGAACCCATTAAAGCCTTGTTAAACCCTCATCATTTTCCCTTCCTAGACTGTGATGCCTCCTCTGTCTTCTGTGTCATTCTCATTGTCATTCATACTAGAAACCCTGCTTCACACTAGAAGCAACTTCATTTGCTTCCTGTCTGTTTTTTCTACTGATGTATCCCCAGTCTTGGGGTACTGTTGCTCAGGGTACTCAGCTCAAATTATGTACCATTTTTGTAAGTATAATCCCTATAATCATGCTACTTAAGCAATTCTCTGTGCTTCTGTAATATTAAATGAATGTGTGGTAACAATCCATGCTGAAATTGCATTCTATTATTTTACATAGTCAAATTATAATGTATGAATTTTTTCATCTAAGTCTTATTACATAAAATATGTAGTAAAATTAGAGACCTAGAATTATTAATCAGTATTAAAATAATGTCTTAGGATTCATTTTCAGATGCCATAAACATTTATCTAATTTTAGACTATTGTTGAAATCAATTGTTTTTAAATTAAGTAATTATATTCTTTTTTGGAAGACAGACATTTGATGGATTCAATCTATAATTCTTGGGTAATTAAAAGTAATGATGCCAATTATAATAATCCTTATATTACATTGAAGAAATTAATCATTTTCAAGCAACAAATTTGGTTATTACCTTAAGTGGCATATTATATAGCTTTTGAATTAATTAACATTGGTATTGGAGAGATAGTAGTGGTAAATACTTATACCGTCTCCACCCAAAATGAGCTAATTATCATATGTTGCAATGGTTCTTTTAAGTTATTGGTTACTTAGCTAATTTTAGTAAGCAAGCTCACTTAAATTCCTTAATAAGTGAATTAATCTATGTTATGCATAAAAATGCAGTATTTTGCAAGGACGGAAAAGGATAACAAGGCAATAATAAGAATGAGTTTAATATGTTTTTATAATATTAATAGTAAGTATTTTAAAATTTTAGTTTATCTTTTTATGTGTGCACAATGTTATGCCCTGAAGCGTACTTGATGGGATTCGTAAGGTGATCTTTCTTTTTGTTTTTATCTCTCTCTCTTTCTTTCTCTCTCTCCATATATATATGTGTGTGTGTGTACGTGTGTGTGTATATACATACAAACATATATACATTTGTGCATATATACTGGATGATCTTAGTAATTCTGTTTAATTTATTTAAATCATGCCCAGAAATTTGTCTTAATTAAAAATTATTTTAAGACTGAATAAGTAGCTTTATTCAAAGAATTATTATGAAACTGTAGTGATATTTGAACTCCTGATTTTGGAATTCAAGTATTTATTTAGATATATCAAGAACTACAAGCTTTTTGGTTTACTTATCCAGATGTTCTATGATTTTTTTTCTTTAGTCTAAATTATCAAGTTAAGACTCTTCATTTTTAATTTGGATATAAAAGATAGATCCATCAGTAATTAAAGTTTTTTCTTTGTTATTTTTTAACATAACAATAGTACTCAAAGCTATAACATTATAGCATGGGTCAATCCACATTTTGGTAGCTACAGAGGGTTGGTTAACAGTTAAATGAGCAGGGTCTTTACAGCCCTGTTCCAAAAGGTAAAAGGTGAGAGGTGAAAGCTTAAGAAAGAGGTAACACTCTAACAGAGCTTTTGTTCACATTGCAGATCATGGAGGCTTAATACACTTATTCTCTGTGCTTGGGTTTTTAAGTACTTTAACTTTGCAGTTTCAGCTTTGGGAATAACATGTGTGTCCATGCAGGCTGTTAATGAGTTGATAGAAAAAAGAAACTCTGGACCAGAGTGAGCTATCAGCCTATCTACATTTTGAGCCCTAAGTTAATTTACTTTGAAAAATCTTCTTCATGATTATTGAACTTGAATACAAGCAAAGCCTAAGGATTTTTAATGTAATAAATATAAGCATATTTTAAAATTTCTAGAAAGATTTCTTGGGACAACTATAATCATAGGTATTACTCTTACCTTTCATTAGAACTTGGAAAAGTTTGGAAGATAGAAACCTGTTTAATATATTATGCTGATGAATATTTTTCTATGATTACTAATGCATAAGGCACAAAATATATATTTTTGAGTATTTTTTCCCTTGGTAAAGGTAGATATATGTACACAGGGCCACTGTGTGGCACAGCCCCAACCCCAAAGGGTGGCATTCCCATCTTATTCTATTGGGGAGCTGCTTTCCTGCAGCCCCGCTATAGGGGCATCAGGGGCATGGACTACAACTTGAAAGAACCTCTTGGAGTCATGCAATGGGTAGCCCTATATGTTTGACATGAATGCCCAACTAATTAATTTCTTTTTTAACTGAAGCTAATGGATACTGTTTCCTATATGGTGGCTTTTAACATTACTGCAAACTTCCTTAGTAGATTATGGTTACTTTATTTACATAAAACAGAGTATGTGTCTGTTGGCATATTTGTTATCAAAATACTAGGAATATCCCTGTCTTGAATAACAAAGTGCTTTATGTCAACATACAAGTCAAAGTGAACTGAAAAATGTAGAAACATAGATATCTGTATGCTGCTGCTGCTGCTTCTACTACTACTAGTATAACTACTTCCTGATATTTTAAAAATAATATTAAGTATTATAAGTTAATAATAATAGCAGTTACTATCTGCCAAGACCTGTTCTAAGTATTTCACATGATTTAAATAATTTAATCCTCACATTAACTCAATAATAGTACAATCATTTCATTTTATAGAAGAGGAAACTAAGGAATAGAAAGAAACAGTAGACTGACTAATAGCAAAGGGCTTGTGAGTCAGTGAAGCTGGATGGGAACCCTGGCAGTCTGGCTCTAGGATCCCTGCTTCCAACTTTTATAATGTAACTCCTCACAAGAGAACTGATTTTTAGATATTTTTCATTTTTAAATTGAGTTAATTTAAACAGACATTAATGATCCACCAAACTAGTTTAAAAATGCTCTGTATTCTAAACAGTTAAACCAATACTGAATAACAGTATTATATTTATGAAATTTGGGGTGGTGCCGTGACTTACAACTTGAAATTACAAAATGTCTCTCTTGCAGCTCACTGGCCCACCCCCCCAGCCCAGTACTCATTCCCCATGTCTTTGTTTGCTTTGGAATGTCAACTTAAAATTCTTAGCAAATGAGTCAGTAAAGAAGCACAGGTATATGAGTGTGTGTTGACACACTGAAAAGAGAAGTGTTTTAGCAACGATACTTTCACAAAAAAGTACGACTTGAAAATAACACACACACACACACACACTTCGACACCTTTCCTTTTCATATGATGTAGTTATTACCTTGGGTGAGACAATCAATCAATTTCACGCAAAAGTAAAATTGCACTCTTTACTTCTGCACTCTTGTGTATAGGTAAACATGGGATTTATCAAACTGATACATGAATGGAACTAACATTTTGGTGCATGATAACTAGAAATGAACTGCCAGACTCTACTTGAATAACAACATTAACATGCCAATTTTACATTTAGTATTAGACAGCATTTAATTCATTGATGAGTTCTAGTAAACACTGACCTTTTTTTTTTTTTTAATTATTTATTTATTTTTGGCTGTGTTATGTCTTTGTTTCTGTGCGAGGGCTTTTCTCTAGTTGCGGCAAGCGGGGGCCACTCTTCATCGCAGTGCGCGGGCCTCTCACTATTGCGGCCTCTCTTGTTGCAGAGCACAGGCTCCAGACGCGCAGGCTCAGTAGTTGTGGCTCACTGGCCTAGTTGCTCCGCAGCTTGTGGGATCTTGCCAGACCAGGGCTCGAACCCGTGTGCCCTGCATTGGCAGGCAGATTCTCAACCACTGCGCCACCAGAGAAGCGCAACACTGACCATTCTTGATATCACTGAGAACTTTAAAAATTGTAAGAGAAAGAAACAAATGCTTATAAAATTAAAGAACAAACGTTTGGAATCACATAAAAATCCCAAGGACAGATTTAGTTCAGATACTGTGTGTCATATTCAGTGTCACGATGTGCTCTGATCATATTTTTGGGATTTTACATATTTTGATAATTAATACCTGCTAATATCTCTGTGCCAGAATATTTGGGTACATATATCGGTGAAGTTAACATAGAGTTATCTTGACCAACCCTCATTAAGTGTTCTTTGAATTAAATTACTAGTTTATATTACATTATGCCTGTTCTTATGTTTATTTCTTACACTTAAGTCATCTACATTATGATTTAATTTTATATAAAGTTTCACACATCTCTGCATAGTAAGCATTTGTTCAAGGTGCAGAGCTGTAAGAGTTACAAAGTCCTCACGAAACATATAGGATAGTGGGGGAGATCGGTATGTGCAAAAACAATACATGAAGACAGTTTGCTTCATGTTCTTCACTGGAAGCTTCACTGGACACCGGTCCCATACAAGGCTCTCTGGCTTGACTCGCAGGTTAGTAGAAGACAGAGACAGAGAAGTACACATTGTAATATACACTATAATACATGCTGTGTTGAGATGGTAAACTGTACATGTGGGAGTTGAATAATGAGGAGGATTAGGATTGTCACTGTAAACAAGGAGGTCAAAGTATTCCAGACAGAGGTCACTGTAAACAAAGGCAGAAAGAGGTTTGGTTCTGTAGGAACTTGTGTGGATCTTGGGAAGCAGGGAGATGGGGGGCATCCTGGCTAAGTATGCCTGAGTAAGATTCTGTCTATAAAAGCATTTCATACTTAGAACATGTAGTAAGCACATCAGTGTTTTGAAAAGATTTATCTTTAGGAGTGAGAAGGCACTGGTGAGAGTGAAAGATACAGAGAAGTTTTAGAGGTAGAAGAGACTACATCATGATTGATTGGATGTGAAGAGGCATCAGTGGAAGATGTTACCTGGATACCTGGCTTAGGCATTAGAAAGGCTTTGGGCTGAGAAAAGGTATCAGAAGAATTGGTACAAGTTTGGAGCTGAAAAATCATAATTTTAAATTACATGTAAAATTAGAAATGATGACAAGATAGCTAGATGGAGATGTGAGAACACTTAACTAATTATTTTGTATTATTATTATTTTTTTATCATGAATGTCTTACATGAGACTGGGAGCTCAGCAAGAGCCCCTTGCCTTATCTTTTTATACACACTTTTTTTTTCATATATCTCTTAGCGTATTATAAAAGCTTAAAAATATTGTAAGATAAATGGATCAGGATAGAATGAGTAAATATATAAACAAATAGTTGGAACATAAGAAAAAATTATATGAAATCGGCAAAAGCTGAATAAATGCATAAGGAATTTAGCAGAGATATGTTTCAGCATAAGAATCTAATACTCATCCCTAAAACCCCTGTCCTTTGGAAGATGCAATGTTTCATTTAGAAAACTTTTACTAGGTCCAACATATGCACAACTTAAAATGGAAATTTACATTAATAAATTTAAATGTTTTCAATGGCTGTCTTCATCTTTTAACTTTATGTATTGTTAAAGTAATTTTAGAGAATATATCCTCATTGAAAACATATTTCCTCTGATAATGTATCAGGATAAATACAAATTGTCAAATTTTATCCCACTATCCATTTCAAAATTATTTCTTTCCCTAGAGTGTTTACTTCAATATTTTCTTTAGCTAACTGTAAGTGTAATCACATCCACATTAAGTAAATTTAGTCATATTTAATAATTATTTGTTCTCACAGCACTTTCAGGGAGATGTCAGAATAAGTATTTGGTTAAGAAATATTATAATTTTTGATCTTACAGAATATAATAAAAATAATATATAATATTATAATAAATAATAATATAATAAAAATATGTTTTCATTAAAAAATGTCCCTATCCACCTATTTATTAAACCTCTTTTAAATTCTAGGGGTTGTACAGGTACAGGGAGTATGTAGATCCCCTGCCCCTTAGTGTTTTACAGTCTAGTGAAATATATCTCAAATTTAATGATTTAGAGCAGGGGTCCCCAACCCCCCAGGCCACAGACTGTTAGGAACAGAGCCGCACAGCATGAGGTGAGCGGTGGCTTTCCAACGAAGCTTCATCTGCCGCTCCCCATTGCTCCCTATCACTCGCATTACCACCTGAACCATACCCCCCACCGTGGAAAAATTGTCTTCCGTGAAACCAGTCCCTGGTGCCACAAAAGGTTGGGGACCGCTAATTCAGATTGTCTTGGGAGTTTTAGTTAAAAGTAAAAGGTCTCAATTCTTGGCTCCAGAGACTTCAGTTCCATAGGTCTGAATAGCTTTCTAGGCATTAGCATTTACAAGACATCTCATTTGGTTTGGAGACTTTAATAAAGGGAAAGAGTGACTTCCTGAAGTAACTCTACAATGCATCATAAACTAGGATGGAGTTTAAGTCTGTTAACTGCAATGTCTACATTATTACTGGTAGCAGAATAAAAAAGGAGAAACGTACAATGCTTATCAGAAAAGTGTTGTCTTTCTTAAAAAGTAAAAGTCATGCTTTCATTGTTGCATGATGTTATTCTTATGTTTATAAAAGCTAGTTAGCTGATTTATTCCCTGTAACATGTAAACTATTTCAGTCATTTTCATGAAATGGACATCTTTAGACAGTCATCTCTGCAGTCAATTATTTTCCATTTAAAGAGTATAGAAATTTTTGATGAAATATAACAAAAATTGATTCTTTTGCTCATTTCCACTTTCTGAAGCATGTAACGCCACGAAGATTCTGCTTTAGTTCTGTAATTGTTAAATTAAATGGGCTAATGGATGATAAAGCCATTTTGAGTCACTAAAGAAAAACTAATAAAAATCATGTCAATCTTTCTCCTTAGACAAGAAGCAAGACAACATAGAAAACATGACAATGGTCAAATGAGACTCTCTAGAAAAAAATTTAGACAACTGTCTATATAAATATTAAAAATCAATATATCAAAAACAGTGTTTTATTTTCCCAATGTTAATATTTAAATTTTATTGGTGTCATACTAAACATTATATTCAGAAAAAAATTTCTTACGCAGTGAATTCAGTTACTATTAAAGGTTCAAAGAGAATGGCTGTTATTTGAAAATTGGGGTAATGCTTAAAGTGTAAAGAAGAAAAAAGTGGAGAAAGGCAAATGTTATTCTAAACAACAATTTCCTTCTATTTAAGCTAGAAGAGAGTAGCATATATCTTCTTGCTTCCTGGAGTTTAGGTCATGTAATAGATTTTAAAAATTATTGAATGTTAAAACTGAAAGAGACCTTAGTGATAATTTATTTTTAAAAGTCTCATTTTCTGAATGAGACTTTCCCAAGGTCATGTATCTGTTAACAGCAGATTCTAGTTAGAAGCATCAGAATACCTTAGTTTACAGTTAGCTCTAAATGAATTAGAGAGAAAAATTATCTAAAGGATATGAGTTATAAACTAGTGATTCTTGATCATTCCTGAAAAAAATATGCTTTCTACAATACTTAGATTCAAATTGCAAGAAAACTGACAAAATTCTCCGTTATGTTTTCCTGTTTTTATTACCACTGCCATAACTTCTCAATGGATTTCTTTTTGAAATTAATGATTAGGGTTGTTGGTAAATAACTGGAAAATATTGCTTTTTGCAGCTGGATGAAGAAGCCTCGATGTGGTGTACCTGACCAGACAAGAGGTAGCTCCAAATTTAATATTCGTCGAAAGCGGTATGCGTTAACAGGACAGAAGTGGCAGCACAAACACATCACTTACAGGTATAATAGCTAATGATTAATTACTGTTTATTTTCAATTTTTCAAAACTATATATTTTGACATTTTGTTTGAGATCTTATGCACATTGACTACATGGTAACATATAGTGATGTAATGTTAACATAAAAAAAACAAAACTTGCAATTGAGAAGAGAATAAATTGTCCATTTGGAGACCCTGTAGACAGACATTTCTTGAAACACTTTTGTAAACTAGATCTTCCAGCTTCTTGAATGAATGCTAATATTCTGAAAGACTTTCAGATGAGTATTCTAACACACAACATTCTTTAGCAAGTATTCATAATCTAAAAAATTATAAAATAATAAAGTATATAAATAACTGCAATTTAAACAATATATCTTTGAATTATTAATTAACTTTTGGTATCAGAGCAACCATTTAGCTTTCTATCTTTTTAGCAACAATGCAAATGGATCATCCTTTCTTGTCTTCAATGAAGCATGCTTAAGGGATGAGAGTATCTTCCAATCTGGAGTGGCAGTTGCTGCTAGTTCATATTCATTCATTAACTAATTGAACAATGTTTTATTGAGTACCAGTTTGGACAAAGAACAGTGCTAGGTACTGGGGATATAACAATAAATAAAGCATAGGGATTCCATCCATCCTCATGGAATTTACAGTCATGTGGAGAAGTTTAACAATCATATAAATGTGATGCCTGTTTTGAAAGAGAAGGAACAGGATGCAAGAGAAATGTAAACCATGGTCATTCAACCCAACTTAGAAAACCAGGGCTGGCCTCCCTTCTGTCTTAAGAGTAATATAGAGTATTAAAGGAAGTTCTTTATATGATCACCTTAACAGATACAGAAATGCGTTCAAGAAAATTTAACCTCCATTTATGATAACTAGGAATCAAAGCAAAGAAAGATACTTAATCAGAAAAATGGCATCTACAAAAACAAAAATTACAGCTTCATTATGTATTTCACATATAATATGACCACTGTAACATGAGGTGTTGGGAAAAAATATCGTTAAGTGAAACAACAAAAAAATACCTGCTATCTCTACCTCCATCCAATAACATTGTGCAACTACTTATAGTTGTAAGGTAATAAAAGATATAAGGCTCTGTAAAGAAATAAAACTATCTTTTATAGTCACAGTTGTATCACTTTCTAACAGAACACCCAGAATAAGCTCTAGATAATTTTTCAGAAATAATAAAAGAATATATCCAGCTTTAAAAATAATTAGTAGATTTTATTTTTAGAGCAATTTTAGGTTTACAGAAAAGTTGAGCAGATAGTATGAGTAGTTCTCACTGCACCCCCCCTCCCCCCAGTATACACACTCACATAGTTTCTCCCAGTATTAAGATCTTAATTAGTATTAGATATTTGTTACAATTGTTGAGCCAGTATTGCTCTATTACTGACTAAAATCGATAGTTTACACCAGAGTTCACTCTTTGTGTTGTAGTTTTATGGATTTTGACAAATGCATAATATCATATAGTATTACAGTATCATACAGAATTAGTTTCACTGCTCTGAAAATCCTTTGTTGCACCTATTCATCTCTCTTCTCCTTAGGACACGACTGATGGTTTTAATATCTCTATAGTTTTGCCTTTTCTAGAATGTCATATGGTTCGAAACACAGTTTGTAGCCGTTTCAGACTGCTTTCCTTCACTTAGTAATATGAATTTATTTCCTCCATGTCTTTTCATGACTTGATAGCTCATTTCTTTTTATTACTGAGCAATATTCCATTGTATGGATGTGTCACAGTTTGCTTACCTGTTCACCTATTGAAGACTTCTTGGTTGCTTCCAGTTTTTGGCAATTATGAGTAAAGCTAGTATAAACATGTGTGGGCTGGTTTTTGTGTGGACATTAATTTTCAACTTATTTGACTAAATACCTGGGAGTATAATTTTGCTGATCATAAGGTAAGACTATGGTTAGCTTTTTAAGAAACTACCAAACTATCTTCAAAGTGGCTAAACCATTTTGCATTACCACCAACAATGAATGAAAGTTATTGTTGCTCTACAACTTTGTCAGGATTTGGTGTTGTCAGTGTTCTGGATGTATCCATTCTAATAGGTGGTTTCTCAATTTTTTAACTTGCAATTCCCTAATGCCATGTGAAGCTGAGCATATTTTCATATGCTTATTTGCCATCTGCACAACTTCTTTTGTGAGATGACTGTTTAGATCTTTGCACCAACTTTTGAGTTGCTATTTTAAAGGTTCTTTGTATATTTTGGATTACAAGTCTTTTATCAGATATGTTTTCAAATATGTTGTCTCAGTCTGTGGCTTGACATTCCATTCTCTTTTCAGTGTATTTTGCAGAACAGAAGTTTTAATTTTAATAAGGTAGAATTTATCAATTATTTTCTTTTCTATATTGTGCTTTTGGTGTTATATTCAAAAAACATTGCCAAACCGAAGGTCACTTAGAATTTCTCCTATGTTATCTTCTAAAATTTTAATAGTTTGGCATTTACATTTAGGTCAATGATCCATTTTGAGTTTGTTTTGGGGAAAGGTGTAAAATCTATATTCAATTTTTTACATGTGGATGTTCAGTTGTTCCAGCACCACTGGTTGGAAAGGCCATCCTTTCTCCGCTACCTTTGATCTTTTGTCAAAGATCAGTTGCCTCTGTGCATGGGTAAATTTCTGTGCTCTTTATTCTGCTTCATTGGTCTATGTGTCTATTCATAAACCAATATCACATTTTCTTGATTACTGTGGTTTATAGTAAGTCTTGATATCAGATAGTATCAGTTTTCTGATTTTATTCTTCTTCTTCAGTATTATGTTGTGTTTTCAGAGTCTCTTGCCTTCCCACATAAACTTTAGAATCAGTTTGCCATTACAGGCGTTCCTCAGAGATATTCTGGGTTCAGTTCTAGACCAACAAAATAAAGAGAATATAGCAATCAAGCTCATATAGCAATCAAACAATGTCTTGAATTTTTTGGATTCCCAGTGCATATAAAAGTTGTTTATACTATACTACAGACTATTAAGTGTGCAGTAGCATTATGTCCAAAAGCACGATGAGCATGCCTTAGTTAAAAGTACTTTATTGACAAAAAATGCTAACCTTCAGCTGTTGATGGCTGCTGACTGCTCAGGGTGGTGGTTGGTGAAAGTCAAGGTGGCTGAGGCAAGTTCTTAAAAGAAGACAACAATGAAGTTTGCCACATTGATTGACTCTTCCTTGTATGAATAATTTCTCTCTAACATGCAGCACGGTTTGTAGCATTTACCCACAGTAGCACTTTCAAAATTGGAGTCAACTCTCTCAAACCCTGCCACTGTTTTAACAACCAAGTTTATGTCATATTCTAAATGCTGTTGTTTTTTTTTTTGTTATGTCAACAATCTTCATAGCATCTTCACCAAGAGTAGATTCCATTTCAAGAAACCACTTTCTTTGCTCATCAGTAAGAACCAACTTCTCATCATTTAAAGTTTTATCACAGGATTGCAGCAATTCAGTCACATCTTTAGGCTCATGTTTCATTTTAATTCTCTTGTTATTTCCACCACATCTGCAGTTACTTCCTCCACTGAAGTCTTGAACCACTCAAAGTCATCCATGAGGATTGGAATCAATTTCTTCCAAACTCCTGTGAATATTGATATTTTATCTCTTTCCATGAATCACAAATGTTCTTAATGGCATAAAGAATGGTGAATCCTTTCCAAAAGATTTTCAGTTTACTTTACCCAAATCCTTCAGAGGAACCACTATCTATGGCAGCTATAGCCTTACAAAATGTATTTCTTAAATAATAAGATTTGAAAGTTAAAATCATTCCTTGTTCCAAGGGCTGCAGAATGGATGTTGTGTTAGTAGGCATGAAAACAACATGAATCTTGTATATCTCCATCACAGCTCTTGGGTGACCAGGTGCATTGTCAATGAGCAGTAATATTTTGAAATAAATCATTTTTCTGAGCACTAGGTCTCAACAGTGGGCTTACAGTATTCAGTAAACCATGTTGTAAACAGATGTATTGTCATCCAGGCTTTGTTGTTTTACCTATAGAGCACAGGCAGAGTAGTTTTAGCATAATTTTAAGGGGCCGAGGATTTTTGAAATAACAAATGAACATTGGTTTCAACTTAAAGTCACCAGCTGCATTATCCACCAACAAGAGAAGCAGCTTATCTTTTCAAGTTTTGAAGTCAGGCATTAAGTTCTCTTCTCTAGCTATGAATGTCCTAGACAGCATCTTCTTCCAATATAATAAAGCTGTTTCATCTACATTGAAAATTTAATGTTTAGCGTAGCAATCTTTATTAATTATCTTGGCTAGATCTTCTGGATAACTTGCTGCAGCTTCTGTATCAGCACTTGTTGCTTCACCTTGTGCTTTTATGTTATGGAGATGGCTTCTTTCCTTAAACCTCATATACCAACCTCTGTTAGCTTCAAACTTTTCTTCTGCAGCTTCCTTACCTGTCTCAGCCTTCACGCAATTGAAAAGAGTTAGGGCCTTTCTCTGAATTGAGCTTTGGCTTAAAGGAATGTTGTGGCTGGTTTGATCTATGTAGACCATTAAAACTTTCTCCATATAAGCAATAAAGCTGTTTGATTTCTTATTATTCACTGGAGTAGCACTTTTAATTTCCCTCAAGAACTTTTCATTTGCTTTCATAGCTTGGTTAACCATTTAGGGCAGAGGTCTAGCTTTTGTCCTATCTCAGCTTTTGACATGCCTTCTAAACTTAATCATTTATTGCTTTTACTTAAAGTGAGAGATGTGTGATTTTCCCCTCACTTGAATACTTAGAGGCCGTTGTTAGGTTATTAATTGGTCTAATTTCAATATTGTTTGGCCTCAGGAAATAGGGAGGCCCAGTGAGAGAGAGAGCGATAGTGGAATGTCAGGTCAGTGGAGCAGTCAGAACACAGACAACATTTCTTAAGTTCGCTATTTTATGTGGGAGTGGTTCATGTTACCCCAAAACAATTACAGTAGTAACATCAAAGATCACTGATCACAGATCACCATAACAAATATAATAATAATTTAAAAGTTTGAAATATTGCGAGAATTACCAAAATGTGACACAGAGACACAGTGAGCAAATGCTTTTCGAAAAATGGTGCCAATAGACTTCCTCAACATAGGATTGCCACAAACCTTCAATTTATAAATAACACAATATCTGTGAGCCACAATAAAGCAAAGCACAATAAAACAGGTTATGCCGGCACCCATGAAATAATTTAGCGAGATTTTTATTGTGATCGCCTTGAATATACAGATCATTTTGGGGAGAACTGACATCTTAATATTGATTGTTACCATTAATGAACATGAATATTTCCCCATTTGTTTAGGTTTATTTCTTTCCTCAGAATTTTATACTTTTAATCTTATAAATATTTTGTATATATCTTAGTCCATTTGGACTTCTATAACAAAATACCACGAGTGGCTTATAAACAGTAGAAATTTATTTCTCACAATTCTGGAGGCTGGGAGTCTGAGATCAAGGTGCCAGCATAGTCGGTGCCCTCTTCTAGGTCACAAACTTCTTGGATCCTCACATACATAGCAGAAGGGCTAGAGATATTTGTGGGACACTAATCCCATTCATGAAGGTTCCATCTTCATGACCTAAGGACTTACCAAAGGCCCCATCTCCTAATATTATCATCTTTGTGGGTTAGAATTTTAACATATGAATTTTAGGGGGACAAATATTCTAACCATACTCACATATTTTGGATAGATTTATATCTAAGGATTTCTTTAAACATTTTTTTGTACTATAAGTTGTGTTTTAAATTTCAAATTCTAAATGTTTATTACAGATATATACGATAACAATTGACTTTTGTATATTAATCTTGTATCCTAGAATTTTGCTATAAATCACTCATTAGTTCAGGATTTTTTTTTTTTTTTTTGGTCAGTTCACTTATATTTTCTACATAGAAAATCATGTCATCTGAAAACAAGGATAGTTGTTGTTTTTTTTAATTCCCAATCTGTATAGCTTTTATTTCCTTTGCTTATTGTATTGCTTTAGCTACTGCTTTCAGTGCAATGTTGAATAGGAGTGCTGGGAGCAGACATCATTGCCTTTTTCCTAGTCTTTAAGGGAAAAGCATGTAATTCCTCACCATTAAGTATAATGTAAGCTACAGGCTTTTTGTCAGATGTTTAATCAAGTTGAGGAAGTTCTCCCATTCCTAGTTTGCTGAATATTTTTACTATGAATGGGAGTTGTCTTTTATCAAATGATTTTTCTGTATCTATGCTATGATTGTATGATTTTCTTCTTTAGCCTTTTAATGTGATTGATTATCTTAATTAATTTTCAAATGTGGAATGAGACTCTCATGCCTGGGATAAATCCCACTTTGTCATGGTGAATAATTCTTTATATACATTGTAGAGTTTGATTTGCTCATTTTCGTTTAGAATTTCTACATCTATGTTCATGAGTAATATTGATATGCAGTTTTCCTTTCTTGTAATGTCTTTATCTGGTTTTGGTGGTAGGGTAATGCTAGTTTCATAGAATGGGTTAAGAATTCTATTTTCTGGAAGAAATTATAGAGAATTGGTATGATTTCTTCCTGAAATGTTTAGTAGACTTCACCAGTGTAACCATTTAGACCTAGTTCTTTTTTTTTTTTTTTTTGGAAGGTTATTAATTTCTGATTCAATTTATTTAATTGATATAGGACTGTTCAGATTACCTATTTCTCTTTGTATAAGTTTTTATAGATTGTCTCTTTTAAAGGAGTTGTTCAGTTAAATCAGTAATAGCCTTTAAAGGCTGCCTTAACAAAAGCCTCGACGGCTTAGACATCAGGAATTTAATTTCTCACAGTTTTGGAGCTTAGAAGTCTAAGATTGAGGTGCTGTCAGTATCCTTTTCTGGTAAGGCCTCTTTTCCTGGCTTTTAGATGGCCACTTTCTCACTGTGTCCTTATCTGGCCTTTCCTCTGTGTGTGGGTGGAGAGAAAGAGATTTCTGGTGTCTTCTCTTCTTACAAGGACACAAGACATACTGAATTAGGGTCCAACCTTGTGACTTTATTTAATATCAAGTACCTCCTTAAAGTCCCTATCTCTGAATACAGTTAAATTGAGAGTTAGGGCTTTAATATATGAATTTGGAGGTACACAATTCAGCCCATGACATCATCTAAGTTATCATATTTATGGGCAAACACTTGTTCATAATATTCTTTTATTATCCTTTTAATATTCATGGTATCAGTAGTGATGTGCCTTCTTTCATAACTGATAGTAATTTGTGTCTTCTTTTTTTCTTATTTAGTCTGGCTAGAGGTTTATTAATTATATTAATCTTTTCAGAGAAATGGCTTTAAAACATTTTTTTTCTGTATTGTTTACTTGTTTTCAGTTTCATTGATTTCTGTTCCAACTTTATTTTTCTTCCGTTTGCTTTTTATTTTCTAATTTCCTAAGATGGAAGTTTAGATTAATTACTTTTATCTTTCTTTGCCTCCTAATATGTATTTAATGCTATATATTGTATTTTAAGTACTGTTTTTGCTGCATCCCACAAATTTTGATAAGTTGTATTGTCATTTTAATTTAGTTCAAGTAATACTAAAATTTCCTTGAGATTTTCGTTCTTTGACTCACATGTTATTGATAAGTATGCTGCTGTATCTCCAAGCATTTTGAGATTTTCCCTAGTATTCTTGGTGAATGTTCCATGTGAGATTGAGAATAATGAGTATTCTGCTGGTTTTGGATGAAGTGTTCTATACATGTTGATTAGATAAAGTTGATTAATTATGCTGTTCAGTTCAACTATATCCTTACTATTTTCTATCAGCAGGGTCTGTCAATTACTGGTAGAGTGGTGTTGAAGTCTCCAACAAACGGTACACTTGCCTTTTTCTTCTTGAAGTTCTATCAGTTTTTGCCTCATGTATTTTGTTGCTCTGTTGTTAAACATATATATATATTAAGGTTTGTTACACCTTGGAAAAATTGACACCTTTATCATTATGTGATGCCCCTCTTTATCTCTGATAATTTACTTTGCTCTGAGGAAGGCTTTGTCTGAAAATAATATAGCTATTATGGTTTTCTTGTGATTAGTGTAGCGTGGTATATTTTTTATCCTCCTATTTTTAACCATCAAAATCTATATATTTAAGGTGAGTTTCTTGTAGACAACATATAGTTGGGGCTTATTTATTTATTTATTTTTAAAAAATCCACTCTTACCGTCTTTATCTTTTCATTGGTATATTTAGGCTATTCACATTCCAAGTAGTTATTTATATAGTTAAATTGATATCTACTATATTTGTAACTTTTTGCTGCCCATTGCTGTTGTTCTTTGTTCTTTGTTTTGTGGATTTTGTTTTGTTTTTGTTTTTGATTTTGTATTTCCTCTTTTTCTACCTTTTCTGGTTGTATTGAGCATTGTATATATTACCATTTTCTATGAACATATCAATATTCTTCTTGCTTGGATCATATTCTTCTTGCTTAGATGGTTTTTGAGGAGAAGTCTAATTGAATTGGTATCTTTGTTCCTCTGTAGATAAGGTGTTTTTCCGCCCTCTGGCTTCTTTCAAGCTTTTATCTTTGTCTTTAGTTTTCTGCAGTTTGAAAATAATATACCTGTGTGTAGATTTTGTTCTCTGAAAGTCCTGGATCTGTGGTTTGGTGTGTGACATTATTTGAAATATGTCTCTGTTCATATCTCTCTTCTCCTTCTAGTATTCTCATTATGTTCTGTTACACTTAAATGTCCCATAGTTCTTGGATGCTCTGTTCTGTTTTCCAGCCTTTTTTTTTTTTTTTTTTTCCTTTGTTTTTCAATTTGGGAAGTTTCTACTGAGTTATCGTCAAGTTCGCTGATTCTTCCCTTGGTTATATATAATCTCATGATGAACCTATAAGAGACATTTCTGTTAATATATTTTTTTTATTTTTAACATTTCCTTTTAATTCTTTCTTGTAGTTTCCATCTCTCTGCTTATATTACTCATGTGTTTTTTTTTCTTGTTGTCCACTTTTTCCATTAGAGCCCTTAGGATATTGATCATATTTAATTCAAATTTCTAGTCTGATAATTCAAAATCTCTGCCATAAAGAGTCTGGTTCTAATGCTTCTTTTGTCTCTTCAGTCTGTGTTTTCTCTTGACTTTTAGCATGTTATTAATTTTTTGGTTGAAAGCCAGACATGATGTATTGGGTCATGAAACTGAGGTAATAAGCCTTTAGTGTGAAGTTTCATGTTCATCTGCTTAGGAGTTTAGCTGTTTATTTTTTCTTGTAGCTGAAGGTGTTGGAAGCTTCATTTTCTTCTAGTGGCCTGGTTTTTGTCTCCCGTGTTGTTTCTGAATATCCTAGAAGCTCTTTCTTAAATAGACTTTGTGTCTTGCAGCTTTCTAATTTGTAATCCACTGTTATTATACTGAGCCTTGTTGATGTGGTGTAAAATATTGGGGTGAGGAAGCAGTCTATAATCCTGTGATTAAATCTCAGTTTTTTAGGTGGGCTTGACTTTTGGGGATCTTACACCCAGAATATTATTGTAGCCTTTTACTTCTTTTCTTCTACTATATCAGACAGGAATGATTCAGGGACTTTTGTTTCTGATTCTTCATACTCTTTTGTGTCTCCAGTTTTGGGGGTGGAAGTTTGCCCTGTAACTGCAATTCTCTGATGGAGCTAAGAAGCATTGTTTAGTTTTTGTTTGCTCAGCTTTTTTGTCTTATTGTGAGGTTGGGAGTGACAACTTCCAAGCTCTCTACATGTCAGAGGAGAAACTGGAAATTTTTTACAAGATCAATATACAAAGTAAACAGGCACACGCACAGAGTATAATCTTTACAAAAATGACATTTAAAATAGACACAGAAGTATGAGTAAAGAATAAATCTACAAAAGATGGGTAAGCCCTTTAAGAAGAAAATTAGGAACTTTTATTGAAAGACATAAAAAGACCAAAAATAAATGTAGAGATATATTTTGCTCTTAATAGAAAGTCTCAGTATAATGAAAGTTCAGATCTTCCACAAATTCAATGCAATTTTAACAAAATTCCCTGTAATATTTTTTGTATAATTTAACAAACTGACTCAA
The DNA here is from genome assembly GCF_028021215.1 of Eschrichtius robustus. Taxonomy (NCBI): domain Eukaryota; kingdom Metazoa; phylum Chordata; class Mammalia; order Artiodactyla; family Eschrichtiidae; genus Eschrichtius; species Eschrichtius robustus. The sequence goes on along the minus strand of NC_090840.1, from coordinate 31,807,452 downwards.
AAATCTCTGAGGATTAGTGAAGGCACAATATTAATCAAAATATTCCCACTTACTAGACATGAAGACTTCCTTTAACTCAATACAAATTAAGGCAGTATGTTGTGTTAGCACAGAGATAGACAAATAGTCCAACAGTGCAGACAAGTGATCACAGAAATAGACCATTCATGTATTAAAAAATTGATTTATGCCAGAGCAGTCCTTGTAGATCAGTGGGGAAAGGATGGGCTATTTTACTTATTAAGTTATTCTGTGATAATTGGTCATCTATATGGAAAACAATGAAATTAGGTTCTTACCTCATACCATAGAAAAATCAATAAATACCAATTAGATTAAAGTATAATCAATTTTAGACCTATAAAGCTTACACAACTATGTATATTGATATTTATTTTTTTCATTTCAGATATTATTCTTTTTCTGACCTGATTTCCAAACTCTTGACAGTGTACCCTGTTTAGTGTCTCTGCATCCTTAGGTACTACCTACACCATTCAATTTTAAAAGAAAGAAAGAGAGAAACTAAGAGCCATTAGGTTCAGAACTGATCATAATTCCATTTATGTTGTATCCCTATACTGACAATTGTCTCAGCTAGTTTTGAATTTTCAAATAATTAGGGGTTTATTCCTGTAAACTTCCAGATTATTTTTTAATGTTTGATTATTGATATGCACATAATGTGATCAAGAGTTTTGGAGTAAGAAAAGTCTGGATTTTCTTCCTGGCTCTGATACTTGCTACCTGTAAAACCAGGATCAAGTTACTTATTTTTCCAAGTCTCATTTTCCCTGTGTGTAAAGTGCGTATTGTAACAATACCTACCTCACAAGGCTTAGGAGACAATTAAGTCAGATAGTAGGGAAAAAAAAAACAAAAACAGCATAGTGCTTGAAACACAGTGCTTAATAAATGCTGATTATTATCTTAACTCCTTTAATTTATCAGACAAATCCCAGAAATTGTTGAGAATATTATAACAGGATAAGAGAAAGTTGGGAGTGAGAGCTAAAGATATTACCTTCTAAAGTTAATATATATAAGGTGTTAAGAAGTTGCCTTGTATTTAATAGGTAGTATATATTATCATTTGCTACTCCTTTTTTTTTTTTTTTTTACTATATTTAGGAAAATAAATACAAAATATGACATTGGAGCTCAAAATGATTACAGAATGTGCCATTACAGAATAAAGACAGGAGTTGGAATGGGGGCGGTAGAATCTAGGCTTTATTTGATTGCAAACTCATTATGAGCCAACAGTATAATGTGGCTCAAAAAGAAAAGCTAGAATGTCCATAGTAGATTTATAGAAAGCAAAGTGTTCAAAGCAGTGGAGATGCTAATTTTTTCTCTTTGCTTTGTTGGCCATGCCTTACCTGATGTATTCTTTTCTCTTTGGGCCACCACATTTTCTGCTGCTTCTTGGCAAATTAATGTACACCTCTAAAAAGAAATCAAAATACTAAGAGACCTTGAATGCAGTTTGCATGAGGAAGAGCTCAAGATTACAGCCAAGTATTCTTAACATGATGGAAAGAATATTTAAGGGAGAAATTTCCTATTTTCAAATACTTAAATATCTTTTTTTTTTTAATTTATTTATTTATTTTTGGCTGCATTGGGTCTTCGTCTCTGTGCGGCTTTCTCTAGTTTCAGTGAGCGGGGGCTACTCTTCGTTGCGGCTCATGGGCTTCTCATTGCTGAGTCTTCTCTTGTTGGAGCACAGGCTCTAGGCATGTGGGTTTCAGTAGTTGTGGTACACAGGCTCAGTAGTTGTGGCTTGGGGGCTCTAGAGTGCAAGCTCAGTAGTTGTGGTGCACGGGCTTAGTTGCTCCGCGGCATGTGAGATCTTCCCAGACCAGGGCTTGAACCCGTGTCCCCTGCATTGGCAGGCAGATTCTTAACCACTGCGCCACCAGGGAAGCCCTATTTTCAAACACTTAAAGGCTTTAAGAGAAATCTAATATTTTGAGCTATCAGAAAATTAAATCATCCATCCTACAATTCTTTTTCATCATTGGAAACATATAAACCAGGAAATTTATTCACTTGTCAGGGAAATTAGAGAACATTTGTGGAATGGTTGGAAAGTTCGATTTCATAACTTTAAGATCTCTTCCTATCTTTAAAATGTGGGATTGGAAGGAACTTTCTATAATCACTCCATTTAAAGGGAATGTCTAGGCCCCTATGCCTTCCACTTAAATGACCTCAGTGTTTGATGCCTAGAAATGGGAACTTCTGAGGTTGTATCATTTACGTATTCTTAAGAATATATATAACTTTGGCTGATGCATAATATACATGCTTTTTATAACTGTAATACAAGTACTGGTGACCATTCATCTCTTACTTGAATTTTTATGATCAATTTCCTTTTGACAAATTTTGCTTCTTGGATAATTAGGTGTCTTTCATTCAATAAATGATTATTGAACAGCATTATGTGGCAGAACTGTCAATAGACAGATGAGTCAGGCATTATGTGGCAGAACTGTCAATAGACAGATGAGTTAGGCAAGGCCGCTGCTCCCATGGAGAATGTAGTCTAGTATGGGAGACAGGTATGTAAGTGAATAATTGTAAAATAGTATATTGTATGTTACTTCAAGACCATACAGGAGCTTCATTTCATCAGAGAACCTATCCATTTTATGCTCCCCAGCACCTAGTAGAGTGTCTGCTGTATATTAGGTCCTCAAAAGATAGTTGTTGAATAAATTAATGAATTTTTAGTAGGCTTTGGTTAAACTTTATTCAAAATAATAATAGGATCTTAATGAGTAACATCATTTTTTATCAAGTAGATATTTATTTCTCAGGTTTACTGAATATTATATAAAGTAGATTTAGCCTAAGTTCCTTTTCTCTATAAAATATAAACTCCAAAATAATAATTTATATAATAAATGACCAATGGGATAGTTAATCAACTGCAAGATGCATCTATTTAAAAAATTATAGTATATTAATGAGTATTGTTAATATATTAGTGGATCTGATAGTATTGTTATATTATATTAAATTAACTAGTATTGATTTTCCTAGTAAATTCTTCCTTTAGCTAACCTTGATTTTAAATCCATGCTTCTGTGACTACTAAGGATACAACCCTAGAAGTTATTATTTTACTTTAACAATATATACAGAGAAAAGAAAGCTAGAAATTGCTAAAGAATAAGAAGTTCCTCCCCAGAAACATTTCTCACCATTCTCTCTAAACCCAATGAGCTCATTGAACTTGATTATCCTATTGACAAACTTGTGTATCCAGAGGATACACAGCAAGCTTAGAAACAGAAACTATTTGAATAAGACCCAAAGTAATATGTACCTAGGTCTGCTCTACCTGGAAAGCTAGCATCTTTGGAAATAGTCAAATATTTAATGTTAGCTTTCCTAGAGGGACTCCATAGTCAATCTCCACTCTGATGATTTCTTGTATTTAAAAAAAAAAGTGAAGTCACATCAACTATACAAACATAATATGGGTAAAAGTAAGTTAGTCTATTTAGTTCTCCTCTGATAGGACATTTTAATACATTCTGAATAAGGATCTGCCAATAATTTAAATATGTAGTTTATTATTTTTACTCTTTTATATTCTTAGCAATTGTCTACCTTCCTAGTTATGATAAATTCCATTTAGTTGCTAATCATTTTTAATAAAATGTTAGTATGCTTTTCTGAACAACTATTTTTGTTTATTGAATTGAGTAAATGGTATTTAACCCTGGTCATACCAAAATATCTTGACATAAGTATATCATATAACTTCTGTATCTTAACTAAATACCGAAGTATTCAGTTTTATTTTTTCTTACTTTGAACATTAGAGATAAAACAGTACTCAAAATTTGAAAAAGATTTATCGCTGTATCAAAATTTTAGGGGGAAAGAGTCATTATTAGTATGTAGAATTTTTATTGAAGAAATTTGTATGCATCCAATGATATTGAAACTAGAGAATTCTGACTTTACATAGTAATTTTAGGCATTGGGTAATATGTAGTGTCTCCTGAATACCTAAATAGAGTTTACTTGATTTGAAAATGATGAAACCTTTGGCAATGTCCTTGTTACACATTTCCCATAACTTCTATTCAAATGAACAAATATTTGATAATTTTACATTTCATATTAATTTATTTTACAGAACTAATGAAGCAAAATAATTCCTACAGTTCCATGAGTAAAGAAAACACATACATATTTTGATAGAGTTTTGTGAATAAGCCTCTTTCTCCCCAGATTTACTGTTTCTCTAAATGTCAAATTCTCACACATTTTAAAATTACCATAGAAATAGTGAAGTAAACTTAATATCTCACTTATCATGGAGAAATTTATGTGTTGCTGTTGAGAATTGTAAAGCAGAGTTCAAGCTTCTTTTAACTTTGAATATGTAATACCAAATACCAAAACATTTAGTTTTTTTCTTACTTTCATGTTAGAGATAAATTAATACTCTAATTTTGGAAAACAGTTATCACTCTATTAAAAACTTGAAAGGGAAATACTCCATTATTAGTACATAAAATTTTTATTAAATGAATTGGTAGTGATTCAATGAAATTAAACCTAGAGAATCCTGACCTTACACAGTAACCTTAAAAATAAATTAACATACTTTGCGTTCAGTACCAATTATTCTGATGAACAATGATATCTTGAATTTCCCACTTCATCAATTTTGTTATGTAAGGTTGTATAAGACATGATTGTTAAAGATAATATTTATTATTTTTTTAGGTAAATGTTACAAAATTTACCAAACTGAAGGTTTAAAAGAATCAGTGAAATAGCATAATGAAAAAACCCAAAAGAGAGTTCAAAAAATGAAAACAATTGTCTTATTAAAATGGAAAATATGTTCACTATAACCACTCTATTTCCACAAAAAAAGACAAAGTAAAAGCACTTTAAAATTAAATTAGTTTGTTTTTCAAATATAACCTTCATTTTATTTATTTTATAGTATTGTCTTTATTTTGCATGTATATATTAACAATTTTATGTATTACATATTAGAATATTAAGAATAACAGTGTTTACTCTTAATATCATATGATGTCTCTGTGCTCTTTATTATTTCGGTTATTAGTAAATACAAAACACCTCTCAATGGCATAAAATTTCTAAGTTGGTTTTTGTGTGTACCTAATTCAGAATTCCAGCTCTAACTCTGAAGTACACTAATGTGTCTTGTTTTTTTTTTTTAATTTTTATGGGAGTATAGTTCATTTACAATGTTGTGTTAGTTTCAGGTGTACAACAATGTGAATCAGCCATGTATATATATATATGTATATCTGTTCTTTTTCAGATTATTTTCCCACATAGGTCACCACAGAATACTGAGTAGAGTTCCCTGTGCTATACAGTAGGTCCCTATTAGTTATGTATTTTATACATATCGGTGTGTATATGACAGAGCCAGTCTCCCAATCTATCACTTCCCCCACCTCTGGTAACCACAATTTTGATTTTGAGGTCTCTGAATCTGTTTCTATTCTGTAAATAAGATTATTTGTATTATTTTTTATTATACTCCACATATATTTGTCTTTCTCTTACTCACTTCACTTAGTATAATAATCTCCAGGCCCATCCATGTTGCTGCAAATGACATTATTTCATTCTTTTTTATGGCTGAGTAATATTCCATTGTACACATGTACCACATCTTCTTTATCAATTCTTCTGTCAATGGACATTTAGGTTGCTTCCATGTCTTAGCTATTGTAAATAGTTCTGCAATGAACACTGGAGTGCATGTAAGTGGGAATGTAAATTGGTACAACCATTATGGAGAACAGTATGGAGGTTCCTAAAAAAACTACATATAAAACTACCGTATGATCCAGCAATCCCACTCCTGTGCATATATCGGGAGAAAATTGTAATTTGAAAATATACTTGCGTCTTGTATTTATTAATGACATCACAAATATTGTAGTTAAGCACATTTTGGAAATTCATCAGTACATAGCTTGAAAAACACAGTGATGTGTTTTCAAGTCAAAATGGTACTCCACATTTATTATTCTTTATTATATTATATTACTTCATTTTTCTCAGACCCATTGTGTACTTATATACATATCATACTAACATGATTTCATTTTCCTTTGCTCTAAGGTTACCCTTTATTTGAATATAAAATGATTTCTCCATTACACATTGAACCCAACACTAATTCCTATTAACAATATCTTCAGAACGTATACTGAATTTGTCTAATTATTCATATCTCCATGACAGGCACTCTAGTACATTTCTCTAATTTCTCTTGCTCAAACTTCCAAAATGTTTTATTGGTTCCAATCTTGTCCCCCTAGTCATTTTTTATTAGAAGCAGTGATCTTTGTAAACTGGAAAAATACCAGGATACTTCTCTGCTTAAAACTCTCCAGTGGTTTCCTTTCACAGAACATAACCCACTCCCTGCCAATTCTCTTTCATCTCATACCACTGTTCTGAGCATTCATTTTGCACCAGTTCACTAAACAGTCCCATTCTCTGAACTGGCCAAGTTTGTTTGCGCTGCTCACTATTCCTTCTGGCTGGAAACTCAGTGCTAGGCATGTGTGGCTCCTTTTGTCATTGAAATCCCATTTATCATCTACTTATCTCACCTCCTCACCCCTCATTTATAACCATCTATAATTGTATTTTTTATTGTTTATCTTTTACCACTAAAATACATAAGTTCTACAAGATCAGAGTCTTATTTACAGTTTTATGTCTAGCACCTAGAGCAGTACCTATTATGTAGTATATTCTTTCAAAGACTGTGTCATAAAAATACTTGCCCACTAATGATGGGCTTCTGCAATCCAATAAGGTGGAAAGAAAATAAAAGACTACAAGGAAAATTAATTCAGACAAAATTCAAAGTTACAACATTAATCTGCATGCCTCATCGGTCATCAAATAGGTAATATAGAAAAGGAAAGCATAAACAAAGCAAAAAGACAACCCTGAAAATATTTGCAAATGAAGCAACTGACAAGGGATTAATCTCCAAAATATACAAACAGCTCATGCAGCTCAATATCAAAAAAACAAACAACCCAATCAAAAAATGGGTGGAAGATCTAAATAGACATTTTGCCAAAGAAGGCATATAGATGGCTAAAAAGCACATGAAAAGATGCTCAGCATCATTAATTATTAGAGAAATGCAAATCAAAACGACAATGAGCCATCACCTCACACCAGTCAGACTGGCCATCATCAAAAAATCTACAAACAATAAATGCTGGAGAAAAGGGAACCCTCTTAACACTGTTGGTGGAAATGTAAATCGGTACAGCCACTATGGAGAACAGTATGGAAGTTCCTTAAAAAACTAAAAATAGAGCTACCATATCATCCAGCAATCCCACTCCTAGGCATATTTGCAGAAAAAACATAATTTGAAAAGTTACATGCAACCCAGTGTTCTTTGCAGCACTATTTACAATAGCCAGGACATGGAAACAACCTAAATGTCTATCAACAGAGGAATGGATAAAGAATATGTAGTACATATAGATACAATGGATTATTACTCAGCCTTAAAAAAGAATGAAATAATGCCATTTACAACAGCATGGATGGACCTAGAGATTGTCATACTAAGTGAAGTAAGTCAGACAGAGAAAGACAAATATATGATATTGCTTATATGTGAAATCTAAAAAAAAGGGTACAAATGAACTTATTTACAAAACAGAAGTAGAGTCGCAGATGTAGAAAACAAACTTATGGTTACCAGAGTATAAGTGGGGGGAGGGATAAACTGGGAGATCGGGATTAACATATACACACTACTGTATATAAAATAGATAACTTATAAGAACCTACTGTATAGCACAGGGAACTCAACTGAACAGTCTGTAATGGCCTATGTGAGAAAAGAATCTTAAAAAAGAGTGGATATATGTATATGTATAACTGATTCACGTTGCTGTACACCTGAAACTAGCACAACATTGTAAATCAACTATACTGCAATAAAAATAAATTAAAAAATAAAAATACATATAAAAAAAAATAATAATAATAATTCCTTGGCAAACAGACCTATGGTTGCCAAGGGGAAGGGGAGTGGAGGAGGGATGGATTGGGAGTTTGGGATTAACAAACACAGACTATTATATATATATATATATATATATATATATATATATATATATATATATATATATATATATATAACTGAATTGCCTTGCTGTACACCAGAAACTAACACAAAATTGTAAATCACTATACTTCAATAAAGTAAATTTTTTTTTACAAAAGAAAACAAAACCAGTAATTTAGAGACTAACAAGCTAAACAAAGTTGTTGATGCCCCAATATAGTTTACTCTTTTTCAAAAGATAGTTTAAAGCATCACACTAAATGGGATACAAATTTAAAACAAACAAACTAAACACTAAAACAACAAGAGATTTCATAACTTTCTCCCTGAGCAGGCATGAATTCTTTTACTCTATCCATCCTTTGGCTCAGGTAAAAAAAAATAATAATAATGGTGTCTTCCTTGACACTTCCTTTTCCCTCAGAGCTCGTGTCCAACCATCAGTACATCTTGGCAGGTGTACCTTTAAAATATATCCAAAATCCAACTATTTCTCAATATCTCCACTGGTACTCCCCTGGCCCAAAGCAGTATCATTTCTCACCTGAAAATCTGCAAGAGTTCCCAGTGGGTCTCCCTACTCCAACTCCTGCTCCACTTCAATATATTTTCCACATAAAGCTCAATCATTTCTTTAAAGCATAAGTCAAATGTCACTTTTCTGCTCATGACACTCCAGTTTTTTCCTCTCAATTGGAGCAAAAGCCAAACTCCTTACAGTGGTCAACAATCCCCTATCTTGTATGATTCTCTGTTGCCTTTCTGACCTCATATCTTGGCACTTGCCCTCTGTCTCTGTTCAAACTATACCAGCCACCTTGCCATTCTTTGAACTTGCCGAGCATGTCTTCACCTCAGGGCCTTTCACTTGCCATTTCTTCTTCCTGGAACACTCCCTGCCCCAACTCCATTTCACTTGGTTCACTTCATTATTTTCTTTATGTATAATAAATGATATTTATCATCAAATAGTCATTATAAGTCTGGTCTATGATATGTATTAGAAAATAGTGAAAACCTTGTTTTAGATGTGTGGCCTAGCTTAGAATTTAATATAACTGATTCTTGAGTGAGAATGTTTGGGATGAAAAACTAGCTCTGCCCTTCTAAATTTTCTTTAAATTCCTCTAAATCTCAACTTCTTGCTTTGTAGGATAGGTATACATGTCCATCTCACTGGGTTACTCAGGGAGTATATAAGATATTGTGAAATGCTTGCCTGGCTCATAGTAATTAATTCCATTATTATTATGTCAGTATGATTCCTGCCTAATGTTTGTAATTATCCTGACATAGTTACAATTGTGTGAAAAATATAATCTGCATATTATTTTTCCACCAGAAATTATATCTTAAATATTTTTACATACAGCTAAATAGCTTTAAAATAGCAAAATCAAATTTTGCTCTTTCAAATTTCAAATCCTGTGTATATTATGGCATGCAATAGAGACACCATGATTTGTATATCATCTAGCCTCCAATTCTCTTTCATTATTGCACTGCAATAATAAAAATGCATTACAATAATAAAATAATAATATTCACCTGAATATGCATTAAGACAGTCCCTTAGTGAAATTCATGGGTTCACGGGTGTAAGATTATTGGTTGAAGTGGTCTGAAACTTAGTTATAACTCCTGTGAAATTTACTCATTACTTTTCACAAAGATGGTATGAACTTATACTACCACAATATAAAATACTTACATATACATAAATTTGTTTCATTTATGTTCTATTTAAAAAAAATAGAAAAATAAGTGATAAAAGAGAAATATCTGATCAGTGCTAGAGAAAAATACTTATATCTTTTTCCATTTGTTATTAACCTCAAGACGAATAAGCTAATAATGTCCAAGTTACTTCTTTAAATTCATATAACTGTTAAATATTTGTATTAAAAAGCTATTCACCCTCATTGTTTTATTTTGACTAGAAATAATAAGTATATAAGAAAGCAATCGAATATCAGGAACTGTAATTAAATGACCTTTTCTTTAAAAACTGAGAAATAACTTTGTGTCCACTGACTTGTTGTTCATGGATAAGAGCATAAAGACATTGTTTGAAAGTAGCATGTGTGCACAAAATACTGTGCCCCTAAAAGTAATTATTACCAGACAGAAATTGAATTTTTTATTTCAGCTTGAAACTGCTGCACCTGTTTGATCATTTGGCAAAGCTGCCTTTCTATTGTTGTTCAGGAGACAAAGTGACTGATTGATCTAATTACCCCAGTGTTAACCATTCTGCAGAGATCTTCTCATTTATAGCCTTGGTAGATGAGTACTATATTGCTGAGAGTTAAATGACCCAGCACAGGGAAATCTAGCTATAGAGAGAGAAGGAATTAATTTCTTCCCTACTTAATATGAGACTTTTTTCTAATTTTTTACTCAACTGAATAGAGGAAAATATGTAATAAATCAATCTATAATAAGTCAGATTATATATAATAAAGCCATACTGATTATCCTTTTCTCTAAATTTCAGTATAAAGAACGTAACTCCAAAAGTAGGAGACCCTGAAACCCGTAAAGCTATTCGTCGTGCCTTTGACGTGTGGCAGAATGTAACTCCTCTGACGTTTGAAGAAGTTCCCTACAGTGAATTAGAAAATGGCAAACGTGATGTGGATATAACCATCATTTTTGCATCTGGCTTTCATGGAGACAGTTCTCCCTTTGATGGAGAGGGAGGGTTTTTGGCACATGCCTATTTCCCTGGACCAGGAATTGGGGGAGATACTCATTTTGACTCAGATGAGCCATGGACACTAGGAAATCCTAATCATGATGGTAAGTGCATAGTTTTTTTCATTGTAAATACTTCTATTTTTATTTTTGGATGCCCAAGTGATTTACTAATTTATAAACTTAAACTAAACAAATAATTTGTTTTTAAAAGTACCGAAAAATACATGAGGCTTTTTATAACATTTTAGAACAAGAATTTGTACAAGTCATTAGACAATAATAGTTTTTCATGTGGCTTTTGATTAAAGATTAGAACTTTACAGTGTATTCTATAAATGCTTTAAAGTGAATTTTGTTTTCTATAAAGAGTCATTTAAAAGTTTCTAGAGTATTCAAGTCATGGGACATGCATTAAGTAAATTGTGCTATTTTTTTACACTTAATTCCAGCGTTTCCACTTGAAACTTAACCCTGATTGACATTGGTGGTATAGCTTCTACCATATCTTTTCTGTTTATTTTTTTCCATTATAACCTTTCTAATCTGTAAAATTTTTTTCCTTCTCTTTTGTCTCATCATTTCCTTGGTCTCCTAATCTGACATTCTTGTATGATATCTTTATAGAAACCAGATTCTTGCAAATCTATTCCAACATATCTATCAGTTTTCTAATCCTTATAGTTATTCTGATATGCAAAAATAATGTAAAAATTAAAAACTCAACAGCTAAAAGTATCATTACTTGATATAAGAAGCATGTGTTTCTTCCTAGGGAACAATTTTGTGTTTAAAAAATATTCACAGAATTATAGGATTCTAGAGTTATAAGATACTTAAGTCGCCATCTCCCATAATTCTTGTAATCAATACTTAAATATTTTACTTTTTCACCCCAGTAGAATGTTGAAAATGCAAGTGTGCATTGTTTAATGACAACTAATCAGCTAATAAAACTCTTAATTCCTCCTTGATGAGTTAAGCCCAGCTGTCAAATTAAGCTTTGTTAGTTCCTTAGAAGGTTTAGTTAGCTGGATTAGTGTAATAGTCTTGCATTTTTAGAGCATGTAGGGTTCAAACACATTATGGGGATAGAATGAATTAGTTGAGTTAAACTTGAAATAACATTAATTTTCAAAGAAAGAAAATATAATAAATAACTGTTCATGTTTTCCAAAAGGAAATAAAATATCTAGTATTGACCAAAATGATCTTTTGTATTGTTATTAATAGGTGTATTTGCTATAATATAAAATTATGATTTCATTTTTAAGAACTGGTTTGGAGACTAATGGCAACTATGTTGGGAGGATTCACTATAGTGGAATGAAAGCCAGATACTTTGGAGTCAAACAGACGTACATTCTTGGCTAAATGTTCAGTAGCTCGAGAACCTTCTAACATACTGTGTACTTGATTTCATTCTTTACCTTGTATTGCAGGGCTGGGGACATTGTAAGGAGAAGTGCTTTCTATCCAGGCATGTTTAACTTACTGTATAGCTGAGTGTCTAATGATAAAATATCTGCAACATGATAGTTGGCCCATACTTGTTTGATGCATAATTCATTTAAAATTAAATGTGTTTATTTTTATCAATATCATACAGGAATTCAAATGAAGTATTTCAGACTTCTTCAAGTCAATTGTTAAAATTGTTTTAAATAATGGAAAAATATTTGCATTTTAACTAATTGAGAAAAGTAGCACTTATAATGGTAGAATTTTGCTGACATAGGCATAACTGCATTTGCTTCCAAGGGAAAGATTTTCTTCTAAACTTCTGAACAGAGAAAATTGTATTTTATTCCAATAATGGGTCTAATTGTTGAAGATACTTTAAATTTGTAGCTTTGAAGTTGTGTTAATTTGGCTTTGTGGCCTCATAAATTTAAAATTGTTTTAAAATTCTATATGAAGGAGATGGTGCCTATTAAATGGCCTATATTTTCTCTTAAAATATTAAAATGGTCAAGAAAGCTGCACAAATCCTTTAAATGTATCCTCTATTAGCTGTACTTTTTTAGGCATTAACCAATACTTTTTAAAAATAAGTTTTAAAAATATCTATAGGGACATTTGAAGTGACATAGGAAATGAGAATTTTTCCACTGATTTGAGTATTATAGGTATTATTAATGTTTATTTGTTTTTTTGTGATTTAAGAAGTCTTTCAAGGAATATATATGTGGGAAAGAATTCAGAAATGGGACCTAGGAGCTAAATGTGTACAATCAAGTCGATGGACTTTTAACTCAGATTATGTATTAATACATTTGATTGCCTTTTAACTTATACTGTAGAAGTATAATAATTTTTACATATGCATTTATTAAAAACCTAAACAAAAATTATTTAACATTTAGTGTTTCATTTGGATGAAAATATTTCTTTACTGGTCCAATAAGAATATTTTTCCTTTTGAATGAGCTTAAAGAAAATGATTCTGCAAAATAACAGTGTTCAGAATTGTAGGAGATTAAAGGAAAAGTTAACTGTTCAAGATGTAATACCATAAAGATTTATTGCTTAATTGAAATTCAGACTTTTAACTAGCAACAGGGCAGCTATGGTAATGTCATATGAAGTACTGATCGTTTATCAAAGGAAAAGCCTCTAGCTTTGTTGTGGTACTGTTGAATGTGTGGAGAATTAATGCATTTGTACATCCTAGATCCTTTCTGTAAGACTGTCTTTTTGTATCACAAATATACAGGCACAATTCTGACATCTTCACTGATAAACCTTTTTGTTTCTTTAATCTAGTCCTCCAATGCCCCTTGGCTTACTTCCCTGAAAATTTTTCTTTCTGTCCTACTCAGAACTCTTAAGCATCTAGAAAACAGAGAAGCTTGAAAGTTTAGCAAAAATGCAAATGACAGAGCCTCTTGATAAGTACCCAGCTCATTTTCCACATCATATTGCTCACCTAATGAAGGCAATTTGAATTCTGTCTACCTCAAAAGAGATAAAACAGTGTCTTAGTCTGCCAGTAATCCTTAATTCATTGTTATCCACTTTCCTATCAATTTGCTTATAGTCATGATACCTTTTGAAAGCTTAAGCTAATGCTCATTAAGAAGATTACACAATACTTACATGAAAATAAATAAGTACACCACACACACACACACACACACACACACACACACACACCCTTAGTAAATAGAATGCCATTTTTGCTCCAAGATGTTTTTTTTTTTTTCCTTTAAGGAGTGGATAAGCAAAACGTCTGCATAGTAATTCTAAACAGAAAATGTTACTGTGATATGGTTTTTGAAAAGTATACATTGCCCGAATGTGTGTTAGAAAATTTAAATCTAGCAAAATGTTAAGATTCATTTTGAGCATGATTATCATATTGTTTCCTTGGCTACTGTATAAAGTTTAAATGGTAATGTCAATGTAAACACAAACTTACCACAAAGATTCTTTCTAATTAGACAAGTAATCTACCACAGTCAGAGGATTCCAAATTGATAATTGCCAAGCAAAAAGTTATCTATTAAAATAATATATAAAACTATGACAAGAGAAATATCCAGATGCATATCTTATTTTACTATGTAGTTCTATTAACTATTATATTAACAAAAAGACTGCATTGCCTTGCCTCTGTTTGTTGTTGTAAAGGTCACTGCCTAAAGTCAGAAGGTGATCATGGGGTGCTCAGAGCTGTTGTGGCAGTCTATCCAAAAACTAAGGAGAGAGCGATGATGATGAGACATCAAAATCCTTAAATCTATCGCATCATTATGATAGTTAATTTTATGTGTCAAGTTGATTGGTCTAAGGGATGCCCAGATAGCTGGTAAAATATTATTTCTGGATTTGCCTGTGGGGTGTTTCTGGGAGAGATTAGCATTTGATTTGGTAGACTGAGTAAAGTAGATCTTCCTTCACCCATGTGGGCAGGCATGATCCAATTCATTGAGGGCCAGTATAGAACAAAAGAGAAAGGGTGAATTCTGTCTCCCTTCTTGATATGACACCTGCATCTTTCCCTGACTTTGTACTTCAGAACTCCTGGTTCTTGGGCCTTTGGACTCAAACTGAATAAACCATCAGGTTTCCTGGTTCTTCAATTTACTGACAGCAGATAGCGGGACTTCTTAGCCTCCATAACCTCATGAGCCAATTCCTATAATAAATCTACTCTAATATAGCCATATATATCCTACTGATTGTATTTCTCTGGAGAATACAAACTAATATAATCATTAAATGTGAAACGGTCAAATTCTACATCCAAGCCCACAAATTCTTTGACTAGACCAAGTTTAAATTAAATATCTTCATGATATAATGCTTGAGTCAATGGACATGATTTATGCAAACCAGGGAGAGTTAACTTTCTGTAAGAGAGATTTTGTCATTGGTGTGCAAATACAAGTTTACCAAGAGGCAAACCTAGGCCTTAGCAAGCTGTCTGTCACCTCCCCAATTTTTATGCTCATTTTGCAGCTGTATCTGCTATATAATATTTTTCAGATGCCTGCACGTTTTGGACTTTGATCTTTGAGAACAGGAAGGGTTAGTTGCCAAACAGATATTACCAAGAGTCCTAGAAGTGCTGCAGTCTGTGGGAATATTGTCTGTATCAATCTGTCTTGCACTTTTTGAAAATACGGGAAGAACTTGATATGACTGGACAGTCAAGGACTTTAACCCATCCTTAAAACCAGAGTATTTATTGAGATTTTACATTGTAAAAATATTAGCTGTCTGCCACACAGTTATTACCTTATGATGCTTTACCAAAACTTTCTAAAGTAATTTGGATTTGAAAACTATGATAGAGGTTTTTTGTTTGTTTTTAAAAACCTTCCTTCCTTCCTTCCTTCCTGGAATAAACTTCATTTCACTGAGTTTATTTCATTTCACTAGGCTGGTGACCTAAATTTGATAGTCTTTACTTTTTCAAAAACTCTCAATTATGTTGTTTCATATGATTACTATGCGGTCTCTACTTGGTTATTTATTTTTAGATCTTTGTGTCCAATTAGAGAATAGCAGATGAATTGATGTCATCACACTCAAAATATTATTTCATTATATCAGTTTTATTAAAGTATATAGATGGATCATGAACATTAAAATACATGTAACATAGAGCAGAAACAGAGCCAGACATTTCAATGGCTTAACACAATAGAATTCTATTTCTTGCTCATGTGGTGGGGCAGAGGGACTGTCCATTCCCTCAGCCAGAGACCCAGAAAAATGGAGGCTCAGCCATCATCAAGACATGATTTTCAGAGTTTCCTCAGGCATAAACATTCAGACAGCAGCTGAGCGAACCAAGGTAGTTTTGCTCATTTGCTTATGTGCCAGACCTGCAAGGAGTAAATATTATTCCTCCCCAAGTTCCACTAACTAGAATTCAATCATATGGCCACATCTAATCATAAAGAAAGCTAGAGAAGGCTTTTTTTTTATTTTTATTGCAGTATAGTTGATTTATAATGTTGTGTTAGTTTCAGGTGTGCAACAAAGTGAATCAGTTAAACGTATACATATATTCACTCTTTTTTAGATTCTTTTCCCATATAGGCTATTACAGAGTATTAAGTAGAGTTCCCTGTTCTATACTGTAAGTCCTTATTAGTTATTTATTTTATATATAGTAGTGTGCATACGTCAGTCCCAATCTCCCAATTTATCCCTCCCCCCACTTACCCCCTGGTGACCATAAGTTTGTTTTCTACATCTGTAACTCTATTTGTTTCATAGATAAGTTCATTTGTACCCTTTTTTTAGATTCCACATATAAGCAATATCATATGATATTTGTCTTTGTCTGACTTACTTCATTCAGTATGACAATCTCTAGGTCCATCCATGTTGCTGCAAATGGCATTATTTCGTTCTTTTTGGGTTTTTTTTTGGCTAATATTCCATTGTATATATGTACCATATCTTTTAAAAGCTTTATGTATTTATTTATTTAATTTTATGGGCGTTTAGTTGCTTTACACTGTTGCGTTAGTTTCTGCTGTACAGCAAAGTGAATCAGCCATATATATATATATATATATATATATATATATATATATATATATTCCCTCTTTTTTGGATTTTCTTCCCTTTTAGGTCACCACAGAGCACCGAGTAGAGTTCCCTGTGCTATACAGTAGGTTCTCATTAGTCATCTGTTTTATATATAGTAGTGTATATATGTCAATCCCAATCTCCCAGTTCATCCCGCCCCCTCTTCCCCCTTGGTATGCATACATTTGTTCTCTATGTCTATGTTTGTATTTCTGCTTTGCAAATAAGTTCATCTATACTATTTTTCTAGATTCCACAAATATATGTTAATATACGATATTTATTTTTCTCTTTCTGACTTCACTCTGTATGACAGTCTCTAGGTCCATCCACGTCTCTGCACATGACACAATTTTGTTCTTTTTTATGGCTGAGTAATATTCCATTGTATATATGTACCACATCTTCTTTATCCATTCATCTGTTGATGGACATTTAGGTTGCTTCCATGACCTGGCTATTGTAAATAGTGCCTAAATGAATGTTGGGATGTATGTATCTTTTTGAATTATGGTTTTCTCCAGATATATGACCAGGTTTGATGAGCAACTAGTCAGTGTCTGCCACACCAATAAGTTGTGAGGTAAAAACAATGCTAGATTGATATTAGATATACTACTCTACATCTGTGGGTAAGCTGCTTAACCATAATTTGCCTTAATGCAGATTTTAACCTATTGATCATTATTTACCTTCTGTCATTCCTCTCCTTATATAGTATGTGTAGGAATTATCTTTCTAATCCATCTTCTTATAGAGTATCTATCCTTAAATCTAGGTAGACAACCAAGCACAATGAAGTGCAATTTTCAAATTTAACCATTAGTTAGTTTATTAATATAGAAAAATAATGTCCTTAAGTTTTTGAAAAAAATGCAGTTGGTTGGAGTTAATAATTTGATAGTTTTTTTATTGACTAAATTATCAAGACCATTAATGAATTTCTACCTTAGTTTTGTGCAATTGTTTTTTGCAGTGTTACAACCATACCATTACAAAACCTGGCATTCTACCATTTTAGTAATTTCCTTATATTTTAAACACAACAAAACTATCAACTAATTGTTCTCACATTTAATTTATAACTCACTTCTTCGTTTTTAATCAAATATTGCCACGACTTACCTCCTCCACAGTCTGTTGATTAGGTAGCAAAGCAGTAGCAGAAATCGCCCATGTTGCAATTAACAGTGGAAATTATACTTTGCCATTGACTGGATGCATCAGAGAACAAAAGAGTTGGTCTACAAGAGACCAAGAGGGGAAGGTTCTATCTCTGTTAGGCAAGGCTATGCTAAATGCATTTGCCCTGAACAATGGAAATTGACCTAAGACTATAGAATATCAGCCTTTCTCCAGGTTTCAATTGAAATGGTTATTTGGCCAATATGAAGAAAGGTAGGGAAATCAAGAAATAATTTAAAAACTCTCTCTGCTGGTTATTGTCAGTCTCATTCAAAGTTTTATAAAGAAGAAAACAGTGAAAAATAAATACTAATAGAAGCCAAATTTAATTGAAATTATTTAAAATTCAGCTTATCTATTTAACTCATTTATTCCTCACAACAAATTTATAAGGAAGATAGTGTAATTATTTCCACTTTGCAAGGAAATAGAGGCACAGAAAGTTTGGTAACTTGCTTAAGTTTACCTAGTTAGTAACAAAAAATGATACCACTAAAAGGATACTGAAAAAACTACTGGAAGACTCAGGAGAAAAGCTGATTGCTGAAAATATTTTATCTAGTGAACCAGAAAGTCAATATTGGAAACAACTCAAAATACCCATAAAGTCTCTCTATGGAACAGGAAAATAAAACCTATTATTGCTTTAAAAACTGAATCTGTCATGTGGAAGAAAATCTTGGTAAGCATTTTCAGGAAAACGTAATAAGATAAAATGATGTGAAATTCAAGGATAGATATTAGAATACCTATAGATAGCTCCAGTGTAAGAAGTAAGATTCTTCCAAAAGAAGGAAGAGTAAAAAATTAAAGCAAAATAAGTAAGCAAATGCATATTAGAAAAGTCTTTTAAAGTATGACAGTAGTATGCAATTCAAAAGGAGTCATTGCATTCATTGCAAAACTACCAAATCAGATCCATAAATAAATACATCCTACAAGTAAAAACAAGATCCCATTAACCAAAAGGCAGAAAAAAGAAATACAGGTTCTCCTCAGAGACCAAAATACAAGGTTAATCATTTTGTGTGTTTTTTAACCTTTGCTATGCTAATTGCTAAAAATGATGGAAGAAATTACACATAATATTCTTCTATATTCTAAAGCTTCCTTGCTCTTTTTAATATTAAACTTCATCTGTGGTTTTAAAATATTTCTATATAAATGATCTTTATTTTAGAAATCATATGTGTTCTGAGTGATACTTTCTTGTGATTTGGTAATAATAAAAAGGTAGAAGGAAATTGTGGAGTAAATATTCAGCATTTATATAAAATATAACATTAGCATAGAGGTCTACTAATATTACTGTATTTTCATACACTCTCCCTTCAACAAATATTTCATTGATCATTAGAATATTAGTAATATGGTAGAAACCTCTACTTCGTATAGTAGGAACCCAAGGGAAAGACTAAGCATTACATAAGATCCCAATAAAAATATTAATAATCCATACCATTTTAAAAGAAGATTTTTTACAATCTAGGATAGAGACATAATACAATTACTTATAATACTGACTGTGAGAAGTATCATAATAGTAGTTTTAAAAGAACACTCTTGAAATACATGCTTCTGGAGGAGTAGATATTTCAAAGATCCTTCTTATTACTAAATAACTAATCAAGGAAGCATACATTTAACTGAGTAGATGGCATCACATTCAGCAAATAATATCTTCAAAATATCAGGAAAACAATGAACTGAAACTAGAGTTTTGAGTAACCTGCACATGTGAAAAGCAGAGACCAAGGTTTAGGTCAGGGACAAAGTGAATCTGAAGATTCTGTATTACAATACAAGCACTTGGATATAGACAATATGATCCAAGCTTCATAATATCACCCACCACTACATACACACTCAGATCCCAGTATAAGTGAATACATGTACTCTCTAGCAGAAACATACTGGCTTTAGGCTCTCAGATTTTTTTCATAGATAGATATAATGTAAATGTAAAGATTACTAAACATAAAAGGAAATCAAGCATATTGAATGAGAGTCTGCTTTAAAAAAGAGATTATTCCCCAGGAATTTAAGTTACTGAAATTATAAATTTAAAATACATAAAATTTCAGGGTGTGATAGCTCTAAAAAGGAGAGACGGAATCACAGAAATGAACAAGAAACAAGATATTATTTAAAAAGATGAAGAAGAGCTGAAAAATAAAACCTAAAAATGTAATAGTAAGAATAAAATATAATAATAATGGGTAGGTTAAACAGCAGACTAAAATTAGCTGAAGACAGTGAATAATAAGATAGATCTAAATAAATCCACAACTCATAGTATGGAGAGTAAAAAGGATGTAGCATACGAAAGAAAGATTAAGAGATAAGGAAAATAGAACAAAAGATCTAATATAAATACAATTGGAATCCCAGAAAGAGAGAATTACAAAAAAAAAAAAAAAAAAAGATAAGAAAAGAAGCACTATCTGAAGGTATACTAATTGATAATTACCTAGAAATAAAAGTGTAAATCCACAGATGGAATCCCAATTTATTCAAAACATCATAAATTCACACACACACACACACACACACAAACACACACACTTTAGAGTAAATGCGAGTTACCAAAGACAAAGAAAAGATTTTCAAAACATATAGATGGAAAGCACACTTCACCTATAACTAGCCAGGAAATTCCCCAGACAATAAGGATCTCCAGTAACAATGAAATCTTTTGAAATGCTCAGGAAAAATAACTATCGGTCTAGAATTATCCAACAAAACTATCTTTCAGAAGTTAAGATGCAATAGAAAATTTAAAAGGATAAAAAATTAGACAAATGGCAATTCAGTTAACAACTCTAAAAGACTTTCTAACACTTGACAAAATAACCCTATAACAATCTTAGATAAAAGAAATAATTTTGATCAAAGAAATTAATAAATATTTCATTTATGAAATAATAGTAATGTGTAATCTGTACAACTAAAAAGAGACAGGAGAAGCTTACTGAAAAATAACTACATGAAAACCAGGGAAGGAGAGATCAATATTGAAATACTCTAAGATTCTTATATAGTTTAACAATAAGGTTAAGGAATTAATCTTATATTCTGGTAAACAAGCATAATAAACTGTGAACAACAAACAATAAAAAATAAACAAATAAATAAATAAATAAATAAATAAATAAATAAATAATAAATATAAATTTAAAAAAAAACCTTAAGCAGCGCATAACTTCCAAAATATGCATAGACACCAAAACAGGAACTACGAACCTGCAGAAAGGAGACCCCAACACAGTGTTAAAAAGGAGACCCCAACACAGCAAGTTAAACAAAATGAGAAGACAGAGAAATATGCAGCAGATGAAGGAGCAAGGTAAAAACCCACCAGACCAAACAAATGAAGAGAAAATAGGCAGTCTACCCAAAAATAAATTCACAGTAATGATAGTAAAGCTGACCCAAAATCTTGGATATAGAATGGAGAAAATAAAAGAAACATTTAACAAGGACCTAGAAGAACTAAAGAGCAAACAAAAAATGATAAACAACACAATAAATGAAATTAAAAATTCTCTAGAAGGAATCAATAGCAGAATAACTGAGGCAGAAGAACAGATAAGTGACCTGGAAGATAATATAGTGGAAATAAATACTGCAGAGCAGAATAAAGAGAAAAGAATGAAAAGAATTGAGGACAGTCTCAGAGACCTCTGGGACAACATTAGATGCACCAGTATTCAGTATAGGGGGTCCCAGAAGAAGAAGACAAAAAGAAAAGCTCTGAGAAAATATTTAAAGAGATTATAGTTGAAAACTTCCCTAACATGGGAAAAGAAATAGTCAGTCAAGTCCAGGAAATGCAGAGAGTCCCATACAGGATAAATCCAAGGAGAAACATGCTAAGACACATTAATCAAACTATCAAAAATTAAAAACAAAGAAAAAATATTAAAAACAGCAAGGGAAAGCAACAAATAACATACAAGGGAATCCACATAAGGTTAACAGCTGATCTTTCAGTAGAAACTCTGCAAACAAGAAGGGAGTGGCAGGACATATTTAAAGTGATGAAAGGAAAAACCTACAACCAAGATTATTCTACTCAGCAAGGATTTCATTCAGATTCAAAGGAGAAATTAAAACTTTAAAGACAAGCAAAAGTTAAGAGAATTCATCACCACCAAACCAGCTTTACAACAAATACTAAAGGAACTTCTCTAGGCAGGAAACACAAGAAAAGGAAAAGACTTACAATAACAAAAACAAAACAAGAAAATGATAATAGGAACATACATAATGATAATTACCTTAAATATAAATGGGTTAAATGCTCCAACCAAAAGACATAGACTGACTGAATGGATACAAAAACAAAACCCATATATATGGTGTCTACAAGAGACCCACTCCAGACCTAGGGACACATACAGATTGAAAGTGAGGGGATGGAAAAAGATATCCCATGCAAGTGGAAATGAAAAGAGAACTGGAGTGGCAATTCTCATATCAGACAAAATAGACTTTAAAATAAAGACTCTTACAAGAGACAAAGATGGACACTACATAATGATCAAGGGGTCAATCCAAGAAGAAGATATAACAATTAAAAGCATTTATGCAACCAATATAGTAGCACTTCAATACATAAGGCAAATGCTAACAGCCATAAAGAGGGAAATTGACAGTAACACAATAATAGTAAGGGACTCCAACACCCCACTTTCACCAATGGACATATCATCCAAAATGAAAATAAATAAGGATACCTAAGCTTTAAATGACATATTAAACAAGATGGACTTAATTGATATTTATAGGACATTCCATCCAAAAAAACAGAATACATTTTCTTCTCAAGTGCTCATGGCACATTCCCCAGGACAGATCATATCTTGGGTCATGAATCAAGCCTTGGTAAACTGAAGAAAATTGAAATTGTATCAAGTATCTTTTCCAACCACAGTGCTATAAGACTAAGTATCAATTACAAGAAAAAAACTGTAAAATATACAAACACATGGAAGCTAAACAATACAATACTTAATAACCAAGAGATCACTGAAGAAATCAAAGAAGAAGTCAAAAAATACCTAGAAACAAATGACAATGAAAACACGATGACCCAAAACCTATGGGACACAGCAAAAGCAGTTCTAGAGGGAAATTTATAGCAATACAATTGTACCTTAAGAAACAAGAGGGCCTTCCCTGGTGGCGCAGTGGTTGAGAATCTGCCTGCCAATGCAGGGGACACGGGTTCGAGCCCTGGTCTGGGAAGATCCCACATTCCGTGGAGCGGCTGGGCCTGTGAGCCACAGCTACTGAGCCTGCACGTCTGGAGCCTGCGCTCCACAGCAAGAGAGGCCACGATAGTGAGAGGCCCATGCACCGCGATGAAGAGTGGCCCCCACTTGCCACAACTAGAGAAAGCCCTCACACAGAAATGAAGACCCAAAACAGCAAAAATTAATTAATTAATTAATTAAAATCACATGGAAGCTAGCAAACAAACAAAAAAAAAGAAACAGGAAAAATTTCAAAGAACCAAATATTACACTTAAAGCAATTAGAGAAAGAAGAACAACAACAACAACAAAAAAAACAAAGTTAGCAGAAGGAAAGAAATCATAAAGATCAGATCAGAAATAAATGAAAAAGAAATGAAGAAAACAATAGCAAAGATCAATACAACTAAAACCTGGTTCTTTGAGAAGATAAACAAAATTGATAAACCATTAGCCAGACTCATCAAGAAAAAAAGGGAGAAGACTCAAATCAACAGAATTAGAAATGAAAAGGAGAAGTAACAACTGAGACTAAGCAACTATATGCCAATAAAATGGACAACCTGGAAGAAATGGACAATTTCTTAGCAAAGCACAACCATCTGAGACTGAACCAGGAAGAAATAGAAAATATAAACAGACCAATTACAGGCACTGAAATTGAAACTGTGATTAAAAATCTTCCAACAAACAAAAGCCCAGGACCAGATGGCTTCACAGGTGAATTCTATCAGACCTTTAGAGATCAGGTAACACCCATCCTTCTCAAACTCTTCCAAAATATAACAGAGGGAGAAACATGCCCAAACTCATTCTAAGAGGCCACCATCACCCTGATACCAAAACTAGACAAAGATGTCACACAAAAAAAGAAAACTACAAGCCAATATCACTGATGAACATAGATGCTGCAATCCTCAAAAAAATACTAGCAAACAGAATTCAACAGCACATAAAAAGGATCTTATACCATGATCAAGTGGGGTTTATCCCAGGAATGCAAGGATTCTTCAATATACGCAAATCAATCAATGTGATACACCACATTAACACATTAAGGAATAAAAACCATATGATAATCTCAATAGATGCTGAAAAAGCTTTTGACAAAATTCAACAACCATTTATGATAAACTCCCCAGAGAGTAGACATAGAGGGAACCTACCTCAACAAAATAAAGGCCATATATGACACCCCCAGCCAACATTGTTCACAGTGGCGCAAAACTGACATAATTTCCTCTAAGATCAGGAAAAAGACAAGGGTGCCCATGCTCACCATTATTATTCAACATAGATTTGGAAGTTTTAGCCACAGTAATCAGAGAAGAAAAATAAATAAAAGGAATCTAAGTCAGAAAAGAAGAAGTAAAACTGTCACTGTTTGCAGATGACATGATACTATACATAGAGAGTCCTAAAGATGCTACCAGAAAATTCCTAGAGCTAATCAATGAATTTTGTTAAGTAGCAAGATACAAAATTAATGCACAGAAATCTCTTGCATTCCCATACACTAATGATGAAAAACT
The DNA here is from genome assembly GCF_028021215.1 of Eschrichtius robustus. NCBI lineage: Eukaryota > Metazoa > Chordata > Mammalia > Artiodactyla > Eschrichtiidae > Eschrichtius > Eschrichtius robustus. The sequence goes on along the minus strand of NC_090840.1, from coordinate 31,782,592 downwards.
TGATAGAGAGATTAAGGAAACACTCCCACCTACCATTGCAACAAAAAGGATAAAATACCTAGGAATAAACCTACCTAAGGAGACAAAAGACCTGTATGCAGAAAACTATAAGACACTGATGAAAGAAATTAAAGATGATACAAACAGATGGAGAGATATACCATGTTCTTGGATTGGAAGAATCAACATTGTGAAAATAACCATACTACTAAAAGCAATCTACAGATTCAATGCAATCTGTATCAAATTTCCAATGACATTTCTCACAGAACTAGAACAAAACATTTCACAATTTGTGTGGAAACACAAAAGACCCTGAATAGCCAAAGCAATCTTGAGAAAGAAAAACGGAGCTGGAGGAATCAGGATTCCTGGCTTCAGACTATATTACAAAGCTACAGTAATCAACACAGAATGGTACTGGCACTAAAACAGAAATATAGATCAATGGAACAGGATAGAAAACCCAGAGATAAACCCATGCGCATATGGTCACCTTATCTTTGATAAAGGAGGCAAGGATATATAATGGAGAAAAGACAGCCTCTTCAATAAGTGGCACTGGGAAAACTGGACAGCTACATGTAAAAGAATGAAATTAGTACACTCCCTAACACCGTATACAAAAATAAACTCAAAATGGATTAAATACCTAAATGTCAGGCCAGACACTATCAAACTCTTAGAGGAAAAGATAGGCAGAATACTCTATGACATAAATTGCAGCAAGATTCTTTTTGACCCACCTCCTAGAGAAATGGAAAAAAAAATGGGACCTAATGGAACTTAAACGTTTTTGCACAGCAAAGAAAACCATAAACAAGATGAAAAGACAACCCTCAGAATGGGAGAAAATATTTGCAAATGAAGCAACTGACAAAGGATTAATCTCCAAAATTTACAAGCAGCTCATGCAGCTCAATATCAAAAAAACAAACAACCCAACCCAAAAATGGGCAGAAGACCTAAATAGACATTTCTCTGAAGAAGATATACAGATTGCCAACAAACACATGAAAGGATGCTCAACATCACTAATCATTAGAAAAATGCAAATCAAAACTACAATGAGGTTTCAACTCACACCGGTTAGAATGGCCATCTTCAAGATATCTACAAACAATAAATGCTGGAGAGGCTGTGGAGAAAAGGGAACCCTCTGACACTGTTGGTGGAATGTAAATTCATACAACCACTATGGAGAACAGTATGGAGGTTTCTTAAAAAACTAAAAATAGAACCACCATATGACCCAGAAATCCCACTACTGGGCATACACCCTGAGAAAACCATAATTCAAAAGAATCATGTACCACAATCTTCATCACAGATCTATTTACAATAACCAGGATATGGAAGCAACCTAAGTGTCCATTGACAGATGAATGGATAAAGAAGATGTGGCACATATATACAATGGAATATTACTCAGCCATGAAAAGAAACGGATTTAGTTATTTGTAGTGAGGTGGATTGACCTAGAGTCTGTCATACAGAGTGAAGTAAGTCAGAAAGAGAAAAACAAATACCATATGCTAACACATATAAATGGAATGTAAAAAAAAAAAAAAAGGTTTCTGACGAATCTAGGGGTAGGACAGGAATAAAGGCACAGAGGTAGAGAATGGACTTGAGGATATGGGGAGGGGGAAGGTTAAGCTGGGACGAAGTTAATGAGTAGCACTGACAGATATACCCTACCAAATGTAAAATAGATAGCTAATGGGAAGCAGCTGCATTGCACAGGGAGATCAGCTCGGTGCTTTGTGACCACCCAGAGGTGTGGGATAGGGTGGTGGGAGGGAGACACAAGAGGGAGGGGATATCGGGATATATGTATACATGTAGCTTATTCACTTTGTTATATAGCTGAAATTAACACAATATTGTAACACAATTATACTGCAATAAAGTTGTTTAAAAAAATAAAGAAGCAAAACCAGACACAGGCATATATATTGCTTTTCAAAGCAAGGGAAAGATATCACAATTTTAAGAATAGCGATTAATTCTAAGGGAAGCAGAGGAATGAAATATGGACTAGATATAAGTAGATGTAAAGGAGTTGGCAATAATTTATTTTTAAGTTGGGATGATGGATTTTCAGGTTTATATTATTATGCTATGCTTCATAATTTACATATATGTTAAGGATATTGTTTTACTTGTATCAAATATTGCATAATCAGAATTATATTATTAGAAAGGGTCTTGCTAAGAGTACAGAACCCCAAAATACTATTGATCCTAATCAAATATACCAGTAACATTGAATAGAACTTTTCCTGCAAAAAAATGTGTTTGAATTGAGAATTAAGGGAAAATTATAATTTTGACAGAGAAATGGAAAGAAGAAAATATTAAGACAAAGAAACTATGTGGAAAAAATCATAGAGTGTAAAATAATTAGGACATGTTGGTTTAGAACAGGATTTCTCAACCTCAGCACTATTGAAATTTTGGGACCCATTATTTTGGGGAGCAGGGAGGAGTTTCCTATATATTAATTGCATTATTCCTGGCCTCTATCCATAGATGCTAGTAGCAACCTCAATTGTAAATAACCAAAATTGTCTTCCAGCCAAAACTGTCTCCAGTCTTTCCCAACTGTCCACTAGGGGAAGGGGAGTGCAAAATATTCCTCAGTTGAAACCCCTGGTCTAGAAAATGGGATAATTAAATGTGACCATTAGTAATAAGCTAAAACTATGAAGTTCAGTTTTATTTAATTTGTTGAAATTATTTAGTGACAGGTTGATGAAGTCGATTTCTATTATGGCCCATTGGAATCCACCAAACTAGATTTAACAAGAGAATAAAATGAACACACCTATGATTTAGAACATTTTACTAACAACAAAATATATATTTTATGGTATATTAAACACATTTTTATGTTTATGTATTAAACCAGTGACAAAAATCCCTGGCTTAAAATAAAAGTTTTTTACCTAATGAAACTTTTCATTTAGAGTCCTTTTTGTGGGAGTGAATCTACAAAAATTTTAGCTGGATGAGTGGTATTAATGTTTTTTACCTAATAGAAACATGCTGGGGTAATGTTCATTTCTGTTTTGCAGTTTATTTCTCAGCAAGGAGATCCAGAAAAAATAAATTAGTTGCAATTTAAACTTTTAAATTTATCTAAACTTTCAACTTAATTCCCTGGCCTTAACAGATAACCATGCATCTTAAATTGAAATCAGTTTATGTAATTATATTCACAGATCTTTTCTGCCTCATTTTTGACTTTTACTCATTGTTTCCTCATGAATTCCTGCCTTTGGGAAAAAAATGGATGTGTTTTATGCCCATCACCCCTTCCATCATAAAATTCTACTCAGCACTCAAGACCCAGCCTTTATCTAATCAGACTACCAAACTTTGTCTTAATCATTAACTCTTTTATTTGTAAATTTGTGGTCCACAAATATATACAGCACATTTACTTTAGTATCTTAAGAACATAATGAATTCTTACATAATAAATGAAACTAAACCAGAGATATCTTACAACATGCATTTCCAGACACAATAGATCATATTTTTTATCTTCTCAACATATTTAAAATAATCATTTTAATCAGGTAATAAGATAACTTCAAGTAGAACACTTCATACTTTATCCTGAGGTCAGCTGGTGCAAGTCACCAGGAGAAAGTAAAAGAATCATTGAAGAAGCATTGGGAAATAGTTCCCATTACCTGGGTTTATTATCAACTCATATTATTTAAGTCAAACTAACCTGACTCACCCTGATTTATTTTCAACCCTGACCATATTCTTTCCCAAACGTTATCTCTTCAGTTCAAGGTGGTGGGGTTGGGGGCAATGACAGCAGGAAGGAGATCATTATCATCATACCCTTCTCTCAAGTTGACTGTTCTGTCCATTTCTATTCAGGACCCTGGAGGTTTATATCTGTTATTATGTTATTTTTCAAAAATGAAGAACCATTTAACACTACTACCAGCAGTATATAAGAGTATACAATTTATTGACCATGAGCATAACAATAAATATGATATAATGATAAAGATAATAAAAATAAAATAATACTATATACTGGACTTTAAGCACTGTTAGATGCCATAGATGAATTTTCATTTAATTTTCATTTCACTGCAACTCTATTATGTATAGTCTGTTATTATCCAAAAATTACAGATGAGGAAAGTAAAGTGCAAAGTGTTAAGCACTGAGTCCAAGGTCATAGTTTGTGAGTGGGGATGCAGGTCATCTACCCATATAGGATAGCTGAACAACATGCAATTTAAACCACCCAAAGCTACCCACCTGAGTTTAACTCTAGTAACACCTAATTTCTCACCTTGACCAATTTGAATAGGTAAAAATGTAATTTCATGCATTTATAATTTTTGTTAATACTAGATGGCACATATTTTTGTACATATTATTCAACTGTATGTGTTTTGTGAATGTTCATTAGCTATTTCTCACCTTTGTTCTGATTGGACCATTCTACTGAATTATTTCATTAATTTGTAAAAGACCTTTAAATAGAAAGGATATTGGCAGTTTACCTGATTTTCTCCCACTTCGTCATTTTCAGGAAGTGGGAGAGAGCAAAACTCCCTTATTTCATGAGGAAGAATTAGGGGGCTCCCTCTATTTGGCTTGCCTATGGGGAATATCCTTCCTTTATTTGGGTACCAGATTGACAGGCATAAGTCATTTTCCCAGTATTGTATTACATTTTTTCAGTTCCATCCAAACATTTTATTGAAAAGTTGGGAAAGGCCAGTGTTACTATTTGATCTCAATGATATTTCAACTTTGATGATTTTTCAAATGATATATTCTTTGTCTTTTCATTGTTTAAAATTTCCCCCTATAATAATATGCAAAATATATTTCTTAATTTCTTCAAATATAGAATGTGGTTTAACAGACAGTATTTTATCCATTTTCTTTTTTTAATTTTTTGATGTGAAATAATTGGTTTTCTGAGTTCATAGGCAGCAGTGCTTTCTAATCAAAATGTTATGAAATTCACACAGTAAGTCTTATTAAGACTTTTGAAAAATAAATAAAAAATATTATAAAGAATTATACATTCAGTATCTTACAAAAATTAATTCCATAGAATTCATAGCAACAGTGGAAACCAGATTAATTTTATCTTCCAAGTTTCCATAATTGAATAAATTACAATTTGAGTTTAACTAAAGCACATTTTGCTGTTGTGGTGCTTTTAAATTCTTTGACACTTGTCCCTTTGAAACATGGAGTTTCATTTCTCTCCCAATGAATATGGGCCCCTAAGTGAATCACTTCTAATGAATAGAATGTGGTGAAAGTAATGCTATGTGATTATGTGTTCTGAGACTATGTGCTAAAAAGCATATAGATTCTGCTTGGAGCTAGTGAGATATCTCTTTCTCTCTCTCTCTTTCTTCCCTCATTCCTTCTCAAGATATTTGCCTTTAGAGCCCAATCACCATGTTTAACAGAAACCCAGGCCATGCGGAGAGACCCAGGTGGAGAAGGACCTCCACCAATAACCAACACCAATTTGCAAGTTATGAGAGTGTGCCACTTCAGAAGTGGACCCTCCAGGTCCAGTCAACCTTTCAGAAGAATGCAGATCCAGCCAGTATCTAATTGCAGCCTCATGAGAGACATTGACACAACTTGGAGCTAAGTTTCTTACAAATTTCTGGCCCACAAAATCCATGAGAGATGATAAAGGATTAGTGTTGTTTAAACACATTGCTTTTGGGGGAGATCTATGAAGTGGCATAAAATAACTGAAACAGCTATGTACAAAGGAAAAGAAGGATATTTTAAAAATTACCTAGAAAATTCAAGGCAAAGAAATATAACAATATTTTGTAGATAATAAATACATGAAACATAAGGGAGTATACATATACAGATTACTAATTGAAATATGGGCAGTTGTCTAATAGTCTTAACCTTACTTTCAGTCATTAATTGATGAGTATATAAAACAATGGAATGCTATTAACTTTGATTCTTCTGCTTACATCAACAATTAAAGAAGAGGGTAGAGAACTGGCCATATTCCCTGCTTTTCTCATGTGTTTTAGAAGGAAATTAAATAAGTATGTGGACAAAGAATAGAAAAGATGACTAAATATACAAAGATGAAAGTTTTGTTTCTAAATATTTTTACTAGAGTCTTTGGGTAATACACAAGTGTGAAATACTGTGAGCTTAAATAGAATGACCTATAGGAAATATGGAGAATATATAAAAATAGCTACACATATGACAAGGGAATGTTTAATAATGGGGTACCCTAGAATAAATTCTATGACCCATTATTTCATAAATTATTTGAAGAAGAAGATGCATTGAGAAGCATGTGACATTTTAAGGGCCCTAAACCCAATCAAGAAGAAAAATACTGAGATAAGTCTGAAAAGCTATAAAAGAACTCACAGAGATATGACTAGCCATAAAATTGGAAGATGTGTTTACTATGAGAATGTATAGGAATTTATCCAGAGAAAAATAACTCGTGAGATGTACAAAAAGTTAGAATCTGAACAATCAGCTATAAGTGAAGAACTTATTATTTGGAGTCAGAATAGCCTAGAGTTAATTTAGGAAAAGAATTATGTCCAAAAAAGTATGCTTAGAATTTAAATTATCAGAAGTATTTTAAAATGTCTTTATTTCTCACTGGCAAAATCAAAAGAGTGGTTGAAAATATAAATGCCTTGGCTATAATAGTCAATCTCCTGGTAGACAAATGTTCTCACTGAGTTAAAGGATAGATAAAATAATGTGTGTGTGTGTGTGTGTGTGTGTGTGTTTAAAGATATCAGAGAGCTGTCAGGAGATCTAGGACTTGAGAAGAAAAGATCCTGGTGAAAAAAGAACCAAAAAGAGAAAGGGGAGCCTATATACTAGGTAAAAATTGGACATTTTGAAAATTCTGAAACTTTAGATAGAGAATTGATGTTAGCCTGCAGAGAAACCATGAGAACTTTTATGAATCTTATATATAGATAGAAACCAAAAATTGGAGTTTGAGGATATGAAGGAAGCCATGATTGAGAGGCCAAGATTTCTGAGAACAGGGAAACAGCAAGAAGTAAACCCCAATACTTTCTTGTACCCTTCAGGCTTTTGACAAATTTATAAAATGAACAGGATAAAATTCTAAGAGACAAGAAAAAAGGCACTGAAGCACAGAACACAGTTTTTAGTTGGCTTATGGCAGTAAGGACACAAAAATTAGAATATAAGACTGGTCAATGGTGGTAGACTCTGGTAAACACCACATGTTCCAATTGGGACATCTAGAGAGTTATGCCTTAGGAGCAGGATCTTAAAAGGAACGTAAACCAGATTCCATTCAGTCTCTGACAAGATTGGGGTGATCTGTCCAAATTTCAGAACTGAATATTATCTGGATGAAAATATTGTCCTCTAGGAACTCTGATTATTTTATACACAATGCCTGGCATTCAGTAAAAAATTACTAGGCAACCCAAAGAACTGGATGTAGAGAAAAACTTGAACATACACTCACACATACCCACCCACTCCACACACACATATGATGCAGATATTGGAATTATCATTCATAGACTTTAAAATAACTATGGTGATTATGTCCAAGAAATAGATTAGAAGATGAGGAGGTTTCAACAGTTAAATTAAATCTATTACAAAGCATCAAATAGAAACATTTGAACTAAAAAAAATAAATAAGTGGAATGAGTAACTTACGTATATTTAATAGAAGAGTGGCACAGTAGAAGAGACGCTTAACAAATGTAAAGATATATCAACAAAAATATCCAGGCTGAGGTATACAGAAATCAAAGAATCTAAAAAAGAGAGAAAAGAGCTGAGATATGCAAATAGGACACAATGAAAAATATATAACATGGAAATTCAGATAATGGAAAAGGAGAAAATAGAGAAAAAGAGTAAAACCAATATTTAAAGAGAAAATGGGAGGAAAATTTCCAAGACAAATATAAAAATCACAACACAGATTAAAGAACTGTTAAAAACCCAAGAAGATTAAACACAGACAAAATTACTCAAACAGACATCATAAAATCTGTAAAAAATACAAACACATGGAGGCTAAACAATACACTATTAAATAACCAAGAGATCACTGAAGAAGTCAAAGAGGAAATAAAAAAAAATACCTAGAAACAAATGACAATGAAAGCACAATGACCCAAAACCTATGGGATGCAGCAAAAACAGTTCTAAGAGGGAAGTTTATAGCAATACAATCCTACCTCAAGAAACAAGAAACATCTCAAATAAAAAACCTAACTTTACACCTAAAGCAATTAGAGAAAGAAGAACAACAAAAAAAAAAGACCCAAAGTTAGCAGAAGGAAAGAAATCATAAATATCAAACCAGAAATAAATGAAAAAGAAATGAAGGAAACAATAGCAAAGATCAATAAAACTAAAACCTGGTTCTTTGAGAAAATACACAAAATTGATAAACCATTAGTTAGACTCATCAAGAAAAAAAGGGAGAAGACTCAAATCAATAGAATTAGAAATAAAAAAGAAGTAACAACTGACACTGCAGAAATACAACGGATCATGAGAGATTACTACAAGCAACTATATGCCCATAAAATGGACAACCTAGAAGAAATGGACAAATTCTTAGAAAAGCACAACCTTCCGAGACTGAACCAGGAAGAAATAGAAAATATAAACAGACCAACCACAAGAAATGAAATTGAAACTGTGATTAAAAATCTTCCAACAAACAAAAGCCCAGGACCCAATGGCTTCACAGGCAAGTTCTGTCAAGCATTTAGAGAAGAGCTAACACCTATCCTTCTCAAACTCCTCCAAAATATAGCAGAGGGAGGAACACTCCCAAACTCATTCTAAGAGGCCACCATCAACCTGATACCAAAACCAGATAAAGATGTCACAAACAAAAACAAAACTACAGGCCAATATCACTGATGAACATAGATGCAAAAATCCTCAACAAAATACTAGCAAACAGAATCCAACAGCACATTAAAAGGATTATACACCATGATCAAGTGGGGTTTATCCTAGGAACACAAGGATTCTTCAATATACGCAAATCAATCAATGTGATAAACCATATTAACAAACTGAAGGAGAAAAAACATATGATCATCTCAACAGATGCAGAAAGAGCTTTCAACAAAATTCAACACTCATTTATAATAAAAACTCTCCAGAAAGTAGACATAGAGGGAACTTACCTCAGCATAATAAAGGTCATATATGACAAACCCACAACCAACATTGTTCTCAATGGTGAAAAATTGAAACCATATCCCCTAAGATCAGGAACAAGACAAGGCTGTCCACTCTCACCACTATTATTCAACATACTTTTGGAAGTTTTAGCCACAGCAATCAGAGAAGAAAAAGAAATGAAAGGAATCCAAATCAAAAAAGAAGTAAAGCCGTCACTGTCTGCAGATGACATGATACTATACATAGAGAATCCTAAAGATGCTACCAGAAAACTACTAGAGCTAATCAATGAATTTGGTTAAGTAGCAGTGTACAAAATTAATGTACAAAAATCTCTTGCATTCCTATACACTAATGATGAAAAACTTGATAGAGAGATTAAGGAAACACTCCCATTTACCATTGCAACAGAGAGAATAAAATATCTAGGAATAAACCTACTTAAGGAGACAAAAGACCTGTATGCAGAAAACTATAAGACACGGATGAAAGAAATTAAAGATGGTACAAACAGTTGGAGAGATACACCATGCTCTTGGATTGGAAGAATCAACATTGTGTAAATGACTATACTACTCAAAGCAATCTACAGATTCAGTGCACTCCCTATGAAACTACCAATGGCATTTCTCACTGAACTAGAACAAAATTTTTCACAATTTGTATGGAAACACAAAAGACCCCGAATAGCCAAAGCAATCTTGAGAAAGAAAAACGGAGCTGAAGGAATCAGGCTCCCTGACTTCTAAATATACTACAGAGCTCCTGTAATCAAGACAGTATGGTACTTATACAAAAACAGAAATATAGATCAATGGAACAGGATAGAAAGCCCAGAGATATACCCACACACATACGGTCACCTTATTTTTGATAAAGGAAGCAAGAATATACAATGGAGAAAAGACAGCCTCTTCAATAAGTGGTGTTGGGAAAACCAGACAGCTACATGTAAAAGAATGAAATTAGAACACTCCTTAACACCATACACAAAAATAAACTCAAAATGGATTACAGACCTAAATGTAAGGCCAGACACTATCAAACTCTTAAAGGAAAACATAGGCAGGACAGTCTATGACATAAATCACAGCAAGATCCTTTTTGACCCACCTCCTAGAGAAATGGAAATCAAAACAAAAATAAACAAATAGGACCTAATGAAACTTAAAAGCTTTTGCACAACAAAGGAAACCATAAACAAGAGGAAAAGACAACCCTCAGAATGGGAGACAATATTTGCAAATGAAGCAAGTGACAAAGGATTAATCTCCAATATTTACAAGCGGCTCATGCATCTCAATATCAAAAAAAACAAACAACCCAACCAAAAAATGGGCAGAAGACCTAAATAGACTCTTCTCCAAAGAAGAGATACAGATTGCCAACAAACACATGAAAGGATGCTCAACATCACTAATCATTAGAGAAATGCAAATCAAAACTACAATGAGGTATCACCTCACACTAATCAGAATGGCCATCATCAAAAAATCTACAAACAATAAATGCTGGAGAGGGCGTGGAGAAAAGGGAACCCTCTTGCACTGTTGTTGGGAATGTAAATTGATACAGCCACTATGGAGAACAGTATGGAGGTTCCTTAAAAAAACTAAAAATAGAATTACCTTATGACCCAGCAATCCCACTACTGGGCATATACCCTGAGAAAACCATAATTCATAAAGAGTCATGTACCACAATATTCAATGCAGCACTATTTACAATAGCCAGGACATGGAAGCAACCTAAGTGTCCCTCGACAGATGAATGGATAAAGAAGATGTGGCACATATATACAATGGAATATTAGTCAGCCATAAAAAGAAATGAAATTGACTTATTTGTAGTGAGGTGGATGGACTTATAGAGTGTCATACAGAGTGAAGTAAGTCCGAAAGAGAAAAACAAATGCCATATGCTAACACATAGATATGGAATCTAAAAAAAAAAATGGTTCTGATGTACCTAGGGGCAGGACAGGAATAAAGATGAAGACATAGAGAATGGACTTTAGGACATGGGGAGGGGGAAGGGTAAGCTATGACAAAGTGAGAGAGTGGTATGGACATATATACACTGCCAAATGTAAAATAGATAGCTAGTGGAAAGCAGCCACATAGCACAGAGAGATCAGCTTGGTGCTTTGTGACCACCCAGAGGGGTGGGATAGGGAGGGTGGGAGGGAGACGCAAGAGGGAGGAGATATGGGGATATATGTATATGTATAGCTGATTCACTTTGTTATACAGCAGAAACTAACACACCGTTGTAAAGCAATTATACTGCAATAAAGATGTTTTTAAAAAAGATACATCATAGTAAAACTGTTAAAATCTAAGGAGAAAATCTTAAAAGCAGTGAGAAGTGGCAAATAAAGGGGGGAAGAGTCAAATTTACTTAAGAGGGAAACAGTAGCAGTGACATCTGACTTCTCAACATTAATATGAGAGTCAAAGACAATAGCATGACCTCTTTAGCATGTTTAAAGAAAATAACGACTGACCTAAAACTCTGATTTCCAGACAAATAAAATCCAGGATAAAGCAGTTCCACACTAGCATAAGTCCTAAATGATTTCAGGCAGATGGATATGCACAAGTCTAAGGATAGCCTTAAAGAAGGAAAAGCCTCAATGGAGGACTTATACTACCAGATATCAAGATTGTTAAGAAAGCTAGCATAAAAATCAGAGTGATATATTAGCATCAGAAATAAGAAAAATTTATTAGTGAAACAGTCTAAACTCCAGAAATAAATTCATATACAGTCCGCTGTTTAATGACAGTCATTATATAGCAATATGGTAGGGAAAAGTGGTCTTTATGATCAATACTTCTAATCTGACTGGATATCCATATGGATAGAAAAATATGAACATTGACAGCTAACCTCACACTATATACTTTAATGTGAAAGGTAAAACCATGTAGTTTACAAAATGTAACATAGGAAAATACCTTCATAACTGTGTCCAGAAAAAATTATATGCAAGACATATTAAAAAAGCATTGACCACAAGTTAGACTTCATTATAATTAAGAACATTTGTTCATTTAAGAGAAAACACAATTAAAAGTATGAAAAGACAAGGTGTTTATTTGGAGTAGATATTTGTAATTCCTATATGTAAAGAAACTATATGCAGAATATATTGTTAGAATATAATTCTTCATAGATTTCTTGCATTTCTGTACATCTTACACATGAGGTAGTAACTACACTATTTTTCTGGGCTACCTTTCCACACTGTATAGCAAACAGCCTTGAAAGATGCAGAAAGTGGACCACTCTGGAGCAAAGAGCAGTCATGCTTACTGCCCAGTATAATAAGCATATCTTTCTCTAGAATAAAGCAGGCATGCTTAGTGCCCATTATAAAAGATTTTGGTACTCTAATCTCAGATTTCTTCCTCTTTAATACATCACACTGAATGGGCCAAAATCACCCCCATAGAACATGGGGTAACGGGAAACTAATAAAAATGTACTGATGTTCACGATGCTTGATTTACCATGAGTAATAAGATCCTCTGTCTCTGACCCAGGCGTCTTTTGTCTTCTTTCAGCCTGAAATGGTGTCAGGCTAACTTCTTACTTCTCAAATAGGACAAAATCTCAGATCCTTCACAGCCCTTGATGTACATAAAGAACGTCAACAAATCAAAAATAGGTAAGCTAATATAAAAATAGGCAAAATACATGAAGGAGCAATTCACAAAAAGGAATATGTGAATAAGCATGTGAAAATTGTTCAACATCATTAGTCTTCTGGAAAGTATAAATTAAAAACACAATGATATAGCACTCATCCTGCAGAAGAGCTAATAGAAAGATTGACTCTAGCAATTGTTCATGAGACTGTGAAACAATCAGAGCCCCATACAGTGCTGAAGGTAGTGAAAAATTGCTACTTACATTTTGGGAAACTATTTTTCACTATTTGAGCTGAAGGTATGTATGCCCAGTGAATGGGCATTTCACTGTATGTGCGTGTACATGTATGGTGTGGTGTGTACAAAAAGACATGTAGTATGATATTCAAAGCAACACTATTTTTAACAACCTCAATCTGGAGCAACTTTAATATTTATCAATATGATAGATAATATATGGTGTTATGTATTCAACAGAATATTTTATAGTATTGAGAATGAACAATGTGCAAAACCATGGATGAATCTCACTATATGCTTACCTATAAAAAGCCTTTCACAGAATAGATTTATACAATTTTGTTTCTTTAATGTAGAGTTCCAAATTAATCTTTGGTTGTAAGAATCTTATTACAGTTAGTTTGGAGATGTAGTGCCCAGAAAGGAATCACAAGTGGATGGATTGCTAGTAGCGTTCTATTTCTTGATCTAAACATTGATTACATGGATTTTCAATTTGTGAAGATCAGTTAAGCTGTACAATTAGGACATATGCAATTTTGTAATATGTATATTTTACATTACTGAAAAAGTTTACTCTAAAAAACTTAATGTAACTGAACTGAGGAAGACATGGGAACCCACAAAATATGGCAGTGATCTCTACTTTAGAGCCAACATTCTAGAGTGCATAATATCTCTACTGCTTTATTCTCCTTCACTTTGCCAATTTAAATCCACCTTCAGTCTCTCAGAAATCATTATCACTTCTTAGTTGCCAAATCCATTAACCTTTTTAGCTCATTCGTCTCTTGGTAACTACTTGTACTTAATCTATGGTCTAGTAAAACTTTCAGCTCTTTTAAACTTCCTACTAGGCTACTTACTCTATGTTCTTCTGTTTGAACTACTCTAAGTTACTCTTCTTCATGATTTCCTTCTCTTCTACCCTCTAAATATTAACCATGGATTTTATTTTGTTTTAGTGTTTTTTCTTTCTACACCCTTTGTCTTTCTCTTTATTCACTACCATGGATGAAACTACCTATATAATAAAGACTTGGAGAAGTATAATATTAAGTCACTTTTCTTTCTGAACTCCAAACCCAAATTTCACTGCCCCATAGGAATCTCAAATGAATATATATAAAAGTTATCTTATTATATCTTCAGATCTGCTGCAGTTTTTATATTCTATACCTTTGTTAATGTATCAGCACCCATCTAGTCATCTAAAGCAGAAACTTGGTGTCATCCTGAATTTTTTTGTCTGTGTTTGTTTGTTTCTTTGCCCTTTATGTCAACTACTATCCACATTAACTTGGTCACATTGATTCTGTTATTTAAACTCTGTTAGGCCATATTATCCTTGTCGTCCATGCCACTGCTGCCTTGTTTCAGATTCTCATTGTTTCTCCTATATGTATTTTGATTAGAACACAACTGGTTGCCCAAACTCCAGTTTCAAACCCCAAGACTCAGTCCTACAACAAAATTATAATTGAACTGTTCATTTTCTCATCTGAGATTTCAATAGCCTATACATACTTTTATTTTAGCACCTGGAACACTCACAAAACTTCCTTGTACTTGTCTAAACATCCACCTGACAATCATAGACTGAGACTGGGACTTTATCTTATTGGTCTCTGAATCCACTATGCTGGCAATGTTTTAGATGTTAAGCATATGGTCGTTGAATGAATTTAAGTCTCTGTGATTTTAGCTGTTTGTATTTTTCTGTTTATTTATCAGTCTCCCCTATCAGGCTAAACTAGTTGAGAGTAAGGTCTGTGTGCTTGATCTGATCCTCAATAACTGCTTAATGAATAAATTCATGTAATGGAATTAAGTTTGGCTGAAATAAACTTTGATTAGGCACTTGTAGGGTACTAAAAGATAAATTAAAAAGCTTTACAATTGTTGAAAGGAAAATAATGCATAAAAAATCAGTGGAATAATTGTGAGATAAGTAGTGAATTTATTATGGAAAAATCATAGGTAGTTATATTGTTATCTTTTTATGATGGAAAACCTTGTTGGGGAAAATTCTATTCATATAATTTTCCAGAAATGAACAGATTGATATTTCAGGACAAGTCATCACATAAGCCTACATGTAACAGTGGCATCAGATCCAGGTGTTTAATAGGGTGGGCAGAAAAATAGACTCGCAGGTCACATATATAGCCAAGCAATTTGGTAGAAATTAATAAAAGCTGCAAATAATAAAGTGTGGGTACAAAGTACAATTGTATTAAATAAGTTATTAGGGGAACAACAATATTGTATCTAGGAAGGGTAATCCCTACTAATTAATTGGGATGTGTTGAGAAGATACTTAAGAAACTAGAAGAAATATGTGGATTTAAATTATTTAGATTTTCAAAAATCTGACAATGGTCAATAGCAAAAACCATAAAACAGGTGACTGCTATCAAGTTAAGAGAGTAGATGGACTTTATCCTGAAAAGGAAATTGTCTTAGAAACGGAAAATGAGATGTGTGGAAAACACAGGTACTTCTCTGGGTAAAAATAAAGTTTTTTGGGAAGATCTGTTCTAGATGTATAATTTAGAGAAATGTGAATAGCTTTAAGTTTGAAGTTTGGATATTGAATATTCAAATATAAAAGAATAAAAACCAAAGCTCTTTATTTGTGTTAGTGTGAAGAAAGGTGCTTTTACTAATCTAGGTGCTATGTATCTTTAATAGCTTAGCGGCCAAAGGAGACTGGAGTTTTGAAAGCAATTGCATATGGTTAGCATTTTTTTTAGAATTGGTAACATATTGTTGGAAATTTCTAATTAGCTGAGTAAGAAGCATATGTTATAAAATAATTTAAAATTATATATTTTTATCTACATTTTCCACAGGTGTTTTACATTTTTATTTGGTAGTGTCTTGCTTTTTCAAGGCTTTGATCCTCAAAAGAGGCTCTGAATTATCTTTCCTTTTTTTTTGCTTTCCATTTTCTATGTAACAGACAACTGTGCTTAATGATCTGCATGGTGATGATGAATTACAATCCACTTCTCTCCCTTTATTTTTTACATAGTTGACCTGAAGATATCACAAGATGGAGGCCAGAAGGATACAAAATGACAAAAAGTGAATATAATTAACATGATAGATGATGATATGATGGTTATCATGATAGGAACTATGATATTAGAGAAAAACATACTGAAATCTTTATATTAACTTTTGTAATATTTGCCACATTGTTAATGCAAGTTACAAGTGTTGCATTTAATTCTGCATTGTATTTTCAGCTCTAATTTTGTTTGTCCAAAAATTTGGCTACCGAAACTTGAGTTACTAATCTGAAAATATATCTACATAATCTCCTTTCCAAAGATACAAAGGGAAGACTCTAGATTACTCATTATTATAACATGTGGAGATGGAACTACCTTAGCAGAATTAAATGGAAAGTGTATTCTTCATTAATCAACAAATATCATAACTCATTCAGTAAAGTTCATTTTAGCCTCCACTGGTTCCTTTTTATCACTTATTCCCTGTTCTCCAGCCAGTGTGGAAGAACAGTGACTGAGGAGGCTCATGCAAACTCTCAGTATGCAGCTAAAGATGAAGAAGCTCCTATATTTCTGCAAAATTCTTGGGAGAGCAGTTCTGAGCACAAACATTTCATATCAGAATTTAGCACGTTGGATCTGTTCTATAATCTTTCTGTATCTATTTGAGTCATGTTGAAAAGTAGCAGATTATGAAGTTTGTAGTTTTTGCCTAAAACCTATTTATTAAAGTTAACAGCAGGGTAATTTGATAAGATTCTTATTTCCTCTAAGCTAAAGCAACATGAATTCCTAAAACATTGTGTGGAATAAAATTCATCATAATCTAGATTATTTATCATGATACTGTAGAAAATAAAGAAGGCAAAGTATTGAAAGAGAGAAAAATTGCTGACCTTGAAGACAAATAGACCTGAATTTGAATCCTGATTCTGCCAATTACCAGTAATATTCCTTGTTATTTATTTAACAATACTAGCTATGCAGTTTCTTCATAAGGAAAACACAGATGGAAGAATCTCCCTTGTATAATTATTATAATGAATGCAAATACCTAGTACAATGTCTGAAACCAAGAAATTGCTCCAAAATGGTAGCATTCACTATTATTATTAATGTTGGAGGACCCAGACTCCAAGTGGCTGCAAATGATTCACTTTTTGGTAATTGTACTTTTGTGTAATACCCTCCCTCTGTTCATATATGTGAGCTGGACAATGTGACTCACATTTAATGAATAGAATATGGAAGAAATTATAGTAAATCACTTCCAAGATTATGTTGTAAATGACTGCAGGTTCCATCTCAGACAGTCCTTCTGTCTCTCTCTTACAGTCACTGTGGAGTAAGTCAGACAACATATCACAGAGATACTTAAGCAACATATGGAAAGCCCATGCAATAAGAACAGTATGTCTAGCCAAGAGCTAACAGAAGTCATGGCCTACAGAACTGCCCCTAGTCATGACTTTTGACAGCCTAGCCAACAGCTTTCCTTTTACAACCGTCATGAGAGATTTTGAACCAGAACAACCCAGTTAAACCACTCTCAGTTTCCTGAGGCACAGGGTTTGTGAGATAATAAATGACCTTTGTTTTAAACTGCTCATTTGTTATATAGCAATGAATAACTAAAAAAATATTATCATTATTGAAGTTATTTACAAAGAGTGACTGAAAAATCATATTTTAAGGATTTTTCCCAAGACTTTTCAAGTATTAAAACTTACACACAAAATCTTTAATTTTCTACTTTTTTTTTTTTTTACTAAGGATATATTAATAATTTAGTGGAATATACAAAATCTGCTTTTACACAGCTAAAAATAGCTTTTGGTAAATATTACTTTGTTGTTAGGATAACTAATGAAACAGCATTAGTGATGGAATAAGTAGAATCATTAATATACAGTTTAATTCTCATTTCTTAACATTGACTGCCTAAGGTGGTGTGATCACAATAAAGCAGATACTAAAACTTTAAACAATGTGAAAAGAGGAGTAAATGATTTATAGGATTTATACATAGGGTATTAGCATGAAGAAACTGAGAGAGGTAAAAATTAATATAGTTTATTGGGGGACTCTTAAAAGTTAAGCTATGTATTGATGAACAGTGGCAGATGGACTGGGTAAGAAAGGTTGAACCAGATTATGGGGGTTAGTTTATAATGGGTTATTTGAACTGTAGTTACTTAGACACCATATTAGGATTTTGAGCAATGGAATAATGTGATGATAGTGATGTTTTATCAACTTACCCCTTCATACAGCACAGGATGGTAGGTGCTCTCTAGTGGAGTATAGTTAAGTTCCTCAGAAACTTTTGTATCTCTTATGGATGGCATCTGTTACTGATTAAGCATGCAGTGGATGATAAATTCTTACCTTGTGTATGGAAACTAACAGTTCATGAGCAAACATTAAAGGAAATGATATTCCTTTTGGTGTCAGCATTGTTTCTCTTCTTTTTCATTTGTGCCATAAGGTTACATAAATGTCTTTTATGTTGATTTAGGTGATGACATTTATTCAAGGCAGGTTTTGTGTGTGTGCACTTGTGATAATAAATCAATTGAAAATCATATTCAGCACAGGGAAAAGATTTTGGGTTCAAACAGAACCAAGTACAAATTTGCCTGTGCCACTTAACCAGCTTTTAAGTTATTTACTCCAAATCTTCCTTTCTTCAGCTGTGATTTGAGGGTAATTATACCTACCTGAAGGGGTAGTTGTAAGGATTAACATTCTGGACCATTGTGGGTACTCTGTGGATATAAATTTCCATTCCCTTTTAGTAAATGAGGAAACTACTTTCCAGTTAATTAAGCCTTTTGCAATTAAAAGGTAATTAGTAGCAAAAGAAATCTCAAAATCAGGAGTTTGCGTGACTTGCCTTTTTTTAAGTCAATATTTGTAATACATTTTTAAGTCTTTCTGTCTGCTGAAGAAATTTCCAAGACTACACTGAAGTTATTATATGAATTTATTTTCATAGGGTCTGTAAAATCATGAAACATAGGTGCCGTATTCATTGCTTTACTTATAAAACATACACACACACACACAAATTTGTCAAGACATTTAGGTTATGGTTTCCTTCCAACTCATGTATCCTAGAAAGAAAACATTTTTCAGAACATTTGAAATTCATAAGCACATTGCCAATAGAATATTCTGCCAATTCCTAAGCTAAAACCCCAGGCTTTCAAATATTTGTTTGCTAAATAAAATTGAGACAAGCTATTCTGCTACACCTCTGCTGAAGTAATTAAAACATGAGGGCTTATTTTACACAATATGTTGAACAAATCACAGCCAGATGAAAAGCATTTCTATTATTAAAAAAGAAATGTCTTTTTTATTTTTGCTTTCATTTTCATCTTCTATTTTGGTTTCATCACTTTAAAAGCAAACTTGAAGAAATTAGATAAGGAAGACACTTAGGTGACATCACATCCTTTTGCAAGATTCAGAAACGTTTTTCAAGACCTTCTATGAACACCAGGCCAAGTATGAATCTTCTGATTTTCTTCATATGTGCCATATAAATGTATATATTTTAAGTTCACCACTTTACTAAAATATTTTTGAAGAACTGGTTCACTTAATCCTCACTATTGTTGACTGCACAAATAAGTATCAAATTTGTGATTCTGCATTTTAATTTTTTCTTCACATATGAATGATAATTGCTCAAATAAAATTATACATTTATCTTATCACTCTTAGAACACAAATATGAATTCCGATCACTGTTCTAAAATGAGCATTGAAGGAAGTCAAACACATTTGCCTTTCACCATTGGTATCAATAGCTGTAAATAGTTATAAATAAATAAATATATATGTATATATTAGGAAGCTTGCTGTAAAAATACATGATTATGTTAAGGTGTTAAGCTTATCATTGTTTTTATATTTTTCCCATTTGGTTGGCTTTTACTAAAAAAAAAAAAAAAAGGCAGGCTAGGGAGTGTAAAAAGGAGGATTGCTTTAGAGAAAAACAAAAAAGAAACACCTCCTTTAAAAAATTAATATGAAAGAAAATACCACCTTGTTGAGCCAAAATAGGTTCTTCTGGGAAAATGCTTCTGTTAGGGAAAAAAGGAAAAACATCAGGAGTTCTGAATGAATCATTAATATATTATGGCTTCTTTACTATAGTCATGGTTGTTTGATTTATTTATTAATGTTTTATAAAAACAAATTTGTTTATAATTTGTTAATAAATCTCTATACAAATACCTGGGTATAGAGAATTGATTTTGTTTGTTTGCTTTTCTTTTTTTCCCCCTGAAAACAGAAACTATGTATACCTAAACAATCAGGTTCATAACATCACCAAAAATGAATTATCAGGTGGCAATGAACTAGGAAAAACAAAATTCAGAAAACAACTAAAAATTTACCTTCCCAACTTTTAAATTCTCTAATTCTTTAATATGTTCCCATCTTCATAAAACATGCAGTTGTACTTGAATATACGTCAGTCGTTTCTGCCCATGTAAACAATATCCAGTGCAAAGAAACATATTGTATGAGTTTACTCTGAGGGCCATATATACCCACTCTAATGACTCAGTACACAACTAAATCTATTCAGGTCTTTCTGTAATACCCTTTCACTTGCTTTCGTGTTAATTCCTCCTTGCTACATCCCTCACATTGCAGTTTGTATGCTCTTTCTGTGAGGGACTGTATTATAGACCTCAAGAGCTGGTAATTTTAACCTTAGTGTTCTATAATTTTCATTTTCCTTTAAGAGATAAAAATGAACCAGCTAAATACCTGAGTTTATCCAGGTGCCCAAATAGGCCCCACCTCCATCCTAACTCCTTAGGCTTCTTCCTTCCCCATCCTAAAATTACTTTCACAACATTTTCCTAAGGATACTGTACATACTCATGATTGGCTTAATAAATGTTAGGGGAGGTTCTCCAAAGTAAAATAAAAAAAACATTTCTGTTGTCCAAACATGTAGGCTGAAAAAGCAGGAATTTTATGAACAAAAAGTATTAATTATTTTGCAAATTATTCTTCTCATATGAAAGTATGAATTGGATTCCAGCATTATGAACGTTTTGATAGATAGGCTGATAGGAAACAGAGGCATGCTGCATGCACAGACTGACCTTGAGCTTGCAGCTGTGTATGCTATTTACAGAGGGCTTGCTTGTTCTAATTCTGCCTCTTTGCATCATAGTAAGCCCAACACTCTTACTCAAAAAGAGCCAACCTATCTCCTTGTTGTGACCAAGCCCTGTTTATTAGAAGTAGCATATCAATGCTGTTACAGTAAACCTTTCAAGCACTTCTGCTCTAGGATAAGCTTATGTCAGTGAAGAAACGGATATAGTCAAACACATGTAGGAATCACAATCTAGATATGCTGGTACAAGCAAGTGAATGAAACTTTTTACAATTTTGTTTTACCATTTCTTGCTAATTATTCATTATCCAGTTGAGCTCAAAGATTGCAGAATAAAGTCAATTTTAGACGCTATGTGAAAATAATGTGAAATATTTATAAAAGGATCTTAAATTGATCACTTTTAAGATCATAACCATTTAGTATACTAAATGGTATACTTTGAAAATTTAAATAAAAATCTAGGTTCAATTTTTCTATCTTTAGCAGTAATGATAGTAAAATATGAAGCAATTTTTTATGTGGATTTTGGTGTTTAAGGGGTTATGATCAACTCTAACTTAATAATGGGAAATCGCATAACTCAAGAAATTATTTCAATCATTCTATCACTCAATTATTTCCCTTTCTAGTTTTCTGTTCCCCTCATCACTGCCTTAGTTTAGGTCCTCAGCACCTAATAATTCTGGCTATTAAAGAAGTCTTCTAACTGCTGCCTTTGCCTTCAGTCATTTCCCACTGCAATCATACCTGCACACTGATGCCAAATTACCCTACAGCAATATCATTTTTATATTAATTTTTCATGGTATTCATTGCCTCCTACATAATGATCTAACTCTTAAACCTAGCATTCAGAACTCTTCAAAACTTGATCTTAGCATACTTTCCAATATTGTCACTCATATATTTTTGTATCAAGACCATGTTTAACCAGTTAGTGTGTTAGTTTTGGTAAAGTCAAAACTGATATTTAAATTCCAGTTCTGATACTTAACAGATTTCTGACCCTGGGTAATCCAATGTACTGGAGTTTCAATTTCTTGTCATGAAATATGGGGAAATTTTAACTCAAAACCTTGTAAAGTCTACTAATAATAGGAATAGGAGTAATAGTAATAATAGCAGCAGCAGCAGCAACAGCAGCGGTAGTAGTAATAGCAGTAGTCAGAATAGGAGTAATAATAGTAGTAGTAGCATAGTAGTAGCTGTTAACTACCAGTCTTTAAGCAGTAACCTATGTTTAGGTACTTCACAAAATATTTTATATACACTACATTATTGAATCCACCAACAGCCCTATAAGTAGGTTATTTTAGACCTACTTTACAAATAAAGAAACTGAATCACAGAGAGATTTATAATTGACTAATCTTTTACAGACAATAGCTGAGTAAGGGTTTTAAATCTGATCTGTCTTAAAGGACTTAAGTGGAGTAAAACTAACTTCAAAATCACATGCAATATTGTGCTAATGCCTTCATTTTTCTTGGGAGAAATTCCATAGTTCTCAGATTCTCTGAGGAGCTTGTGAGCCCCCAAAAGCTCGGAATCATTGAGCTAAACTCTCAGTTCATTAATTAAGAACAATGGACTTGGGAGATTCATCTTTTGAGACTCTGGTACTTCATATTGTCTGGCACACAGTAGAAAAATCAATTGCATGTTAGGATAAATTCCTTATCAATGAGTCTATAAATAGTTCCTTGCACATAGTGGATAATTAGTAATTATTCAAAAATATATGTCACATAGTTGCTGCTGATCTGCAAAATTGTAGCACTTAATGCCAGGATTGTTATACGAGGCATACTTAGAATTATGACTGAATAAATAGTACTTACAGTTCACATACAGTAAAAGGGCATATAATTAAAATCAGTTGCTGAAAAGTGGATTTGCATGTATTATACAATTACTTTTGTTTAGGTAGTCACTAAAATTGACCTCTTTTGCACTGGCTACAGAGAGAGGAATGTAAACCTCCAGAATCATCTTGACCATTAAATTGAGCTGTCCACGGCGAAAGTATAGCACATATAAACCACACATGAATAAATGACATGGGACATAAATGAGATTGTTCTTAGACTCCTAACTAGGCTTAACAAGAGAGGGGAAAAATACTCTTGTTAATATCATGGTGCAGTTACCCACATCCAATCTTGATTTATTTTTTTAGAAGGACTATTTTGAATGTCGTGAAGACATGTCTAATTTACTAAAAAAAAAAAAAAACAAAAAACAAATAGACTTCATATCCAAACTATAGCCTAAATGATAAAACATTTACCTTGGCCTTGATTATCCAACTATTTTCCTAGGGTTCCAATTTACCTGGCTAAAATAGACCTAAGTTATTTTAATTATATTGATTTACTCTAAAGTCCTTACTAAATTTAAAGCTATAAATGTTTGGTGGTAGCATATCTTTGAAAATACATTTACTGATTTTTGGAAGACCTATTAGATGGCTATTTGTTTGCCTTATATTTTAATGGCCTGGTGTTTAATTATGCCATATTATTGTAGACTAGTGGCATGCTCCAAACCTAACTGCATCCAAACAGGCAAACTCTGTAACAATCCCAGAAACCCTCCTCAATTGCTGAAGAAATGTTTTGAAATATAATTTGAAAATGGAAGTCCTTGTGCTGAACCTTTATCCTAATTGTAGCAGTACTATTTCCTTTTCTTTTGAAAATATTTTCTTTGTTACAAGGCTTTAAGACTTGAAAATTAGAAGCAATGAAAATGATTAAAACTTTTTGAGCAGTCAGAATTGTACTGAGGAAGTATGTTTTAAAATATTAAGTTCAGCATTTATTTAGTGGAGAAAAAAAAGAGAAACTATAGTTACAGATTTTTAGAAAGAGCTCTTATGCAGCAACTGTGCAGCAGCTGTGAGCTTCAAACAGGTAGCTTGATAAGGTAGCCCTTGTCTCCTGGATGAAAACTCTGAAGCCTTGAGCAGATGTTTAGGGCTGAGGACAAAGTAGACAAATCCACTTCCTCAGCACACATTTTTTTGGTTGTGGGCCTAGACTGTAACGGGGCTTAAATCAGTTCTGCCAGTTACTAGGTAACTTTGGCCAAATCACACAACCTATGAAAGTCTTCATTTCCTGATCTGTAAAATGGTGATAATAACAAAATTTAACTAATATGGTAAGACATAGTACATGTGAATATTAACTGATATTCTTCGTGTTGCTTTTATAACACTTTATAAGAACTTTTTGTTTCCTTTAATTCTAGTCTTAGGACATCATTAACAGTACTATATACAACAAAATCCTTTAAAAGTTTGAGCATATGTGAAAGAAAATTAGATTTGTCATTAAACAAAACTCAATAAAATTTATCTGACACACATGTAAATGCTATTCAAAATTGTAACTTTATTGCATTATATTAGCTCATATATGGTAAGCAACTAATGAATTATTGTAATAATAAGCTTTTTTCATAGTTAAGCTATGACTCAATTGAGAGGAAGCATCTAGAGGAGGAGCCAAGGAACCATTCTGAAGGTTGAGGCCCTTGGGGATCAGGTGAAGTGTTGAGGATAGGAAGAGTGGGCAGGAAGAAGGCAAGAGAAGGGCACTAGACCCTTGAGGACCTGGAGGCTTGATGAAAGCGTAGAAGTGGAAATAAGAGATGTAAGAAAATCTTACCCAAGATCGGCTTCTATCCCCTTCTATCTTGCAGAACACAGCAGTGATCTAACTCTTGTGTGGAGTTGGGCAGCCAGGATGTGGTTTAGAGTCCAACTCTCCTTTGTATGGAGAGCCTGATTGAGCAAGTGGAAGGGAGTGAGAAAGTATGGACCATGAAGTTTCAATGAAAAATTCAGTGACATAATTCTTGTTCATAATAAATGCTCAATACATAGTATTTTATTCTTGTTCTTTTTTCACATGTCTACAAGACTTTTCTGGCTCTCCAGCAGGGACCACAGGTTTTACTGTTCACCAAGAAAGAGACCCTTTCTTCAATGAAATGCAAAGAGAATAGAAATAAAGGTGCAACCAAGGCATAAGGTTTTACACATTTGAAAGAACATATGAGACAGGAAAATAGCTGATATTTTTATCTTTGGAAGTTTTTAGTCACAGACTTTCCCTCAGACTTAGAATTTTTGCCAAACCTTTCAGTTTATGTAGAGATAATTGGACTGGACAATATTTAATACAACTTTTTGTCTCAGGATTATTGTACAAATATTCAGATGCTTTAGAGTAGCTTCCTTTTCTACTCAGTTCTTTTCTTTTTTCAGCTTTTCTTTCCTATTTCCTAATCCTAACCAAATTGTGAGGAATTAGAGTGCTAAAATGTCCCATATTACTTATCTGTTGCTGCATTAAAAAAATCACCCCAAAACTTAGCAACTTAAAACAATAAACATTTATTATCTCACACAGTTCTGAGGGTCAAGAATCCAGGAGCAGCTTAGCTGGGTGGTTTTGACTCAAGGTACATCATGAATGTGCAGTGAAATTATTGGCTGGGGCTGCAATTATTTGAAAGGGCTGGAGAATCTACTTCTAAGCTCACTCATACAGCTGTTAGCAGGAGGCCTCAGTTTTCCACATGTGCCTCTCCCCTCTATATAGGGCTATTTATACAACATGGGAGCTGGATTCTCCAGAGTGAGTAATGAGAGAGAGAGAGAAATAACCAAGAACGAAGTCATGATGTATATTATGACCTAACTTTGAAAATCAGGTACCTTCACTTCTGCAGTATTCTGCTCTAGGAAGCAGATACAATGAAATACCAGGAGGTGGGAATTATTTGAGCCATCTTGGAGGCTGACTCCCATATATTTCTTTAACTTCTCAAATAGCAAAACCAATGTGTGGATAGTGTGAGAGGGCAGAGGTTTAAGAGGCCTATCCTATTTAGGCCCATCCTATTTAGAAGGCACTGAAGTAACTACCAATAATCAAAGATTTTATGACAATTTCTGAATTTTATTTCTAGACATGGATTTAAGTATTTTAAATTTAAGTATTTAAAATTATGAATTTTCTCAAATTTGTTCCAATCATTTAACCTACAAGTAAAAATTAAGAGTTTCTATGCATCAGAAGCTATCAGGGCAATTATGATATGTGTTACAATCAAGTTATGTACAAAAAGCCAAGGATACACAGAGACAGACAAACTAAATTTACCTGGAGAGTTGGAGAAGGATTCACAGAAGAGGTGTTTCTGAGTTTTGTTTTAAAAGGTTAATAAGATTTTGTAAGACTGACAAAGAGGTAAACAAGAAGATAAACATTAGAAAAACAAATGCAGAGTTTCAGCAAGTTTCAGAAGATAACATACAGAATGATACTATATTTATAAAGCTATAATTTATTTAAACACATATTTGATTAAATATAAGTAAGGGACTGAGAAATTCAAACTCAGGTTAGGGATTGCCTCTGGAGGGACTGGGACAGCCAAAAGTAAGGGAGAAACCAGAGATAGATTCAATGGTGCTAGTGTTTGAATACGTTTATAGGATTATAGATGTCAGAATTATGTATAACAATTTTTATGTATGAAATATTGAATAGTCATTTTTGATATTCAGTGTATGTTGTCAGCAGAGGGAACAGCATATGAAAATGCATGGAGGGGTGAACGAGCTTAGAATAAAATATAAAGACATAATTATGGCAAGGATATTATAAATAATGCATTACATTTCATAATATACAGTTCAGTGTCCTGAAATTATATTGGAGTATACAAAGGAAAGAAGATTAGAGATTCAATTGAAAGCGACAAACTCAAAACTCAGAATCTTGCGAAAGAAGCAAGTACTATTTCTGTATTAAGAACCAGGAAGCTGATTTCTCCTTTATTGCCTGCATGATGATAAGATCAAGGCATATTACAATTGAAAATCTTGAATCATGTGAATTAATGATAAGTTACAGGAGCAGTTATTATTTTCACCATTAGGAAAGAGGTCTGGTGGATTTCAATTGTCTAAAACTCATCATGTGCCAACAACTTTTGTTCCAAGTGGAATTCAAATCACAGGGTGGTACTTCATTTAACAACTTACCCTTTTAAACTATTGTGAAGCTGCAAGTATGGTTTAATTATATTATTGCCAATCATCTGAAGAATGGTAATTACTTGGAGCTTTTGGCCAGTATTTCTGATTAAAAGTGCTATGGCAAACTCAATAGGTCATAGGTTCATGTCCTGAGCCTATTAATTTTCTTCTAAAGCCTTACTTTATTCCTTACACAAGGAATCACTCCACCCTTGGAAAAGATGCTTAGAAAAACTTGACTGATCTGAAGTGAACATGAAATGTAATGACTTTTGCTGTTATCATTTTGATTCACTTTTTATTTTTTTTTCATTTCTCCTACTAGCCAAAAAAATAAATAAAAAAGTGACTAAAGCACTATTTTCCTGTGAGAGATTTGAAGTGCTTGTTAATTCAACAAGGTCCAAAATGTTGATGGATAATTAACAGCGATACTTATCTGACCAAGAGTGAGAGAATGAGTTCCTACATGTTTATCTACAAACAAAGTTCAGGATACTTTTTTCCTAGGGAAGGGGACGTGATACACAGGAGGAAGTTATGAAGATTGGATTCTTTTCCTTTTGAAGAATAAAGACAAGGCATAATCCCTGTAAGGCCACATTGGGACTTTCTGACAAAGAAGTTGTATCTGTTTTGATAAAAGAAGGCCAGGAGAGTCTAGAGGTATTTTCCAAACCAGCGCTATGGTCTTGCTGAGCTTAGTTGTCACCATAGCTTCCTGGGAACCTTGAATGCCAACCCTTGAGCTTTCTGCTCTTGGTTCCACTGCCTTGTTTTTTGTTGGTCCTTTGGCTGCTTGATGGATCGTTGTTTTGTCATTCGGTCTGTTTTTGATAAAAAATTTATCTCACTTTTAGCCCACTGATAGCATATTCCAGCCAAACTTTACATGTATTTTCTGGGTGTGGGTATGCCCAGAAGCTGAGCATACATGTGTCCTACCACTTTGCACCTTATTTGCAGTTGCAGTGTCTCATCTATATCAAATTTGTATCTTAACAAAGATGTCTCTGATATGAAATCACAAAGGTGTTCATTCCAGAGTTGGTGTTAGATGTCTGACATATAAAAATGCCTGTGACTCATCTTCTCCCTACCTTCCTCTCACCTGTGAGTATCCTATGAGACACAACCTGAAGTCTTTTCCCTATTTTACATACTCACACTCTCACAGTTCCTAAATCTATTATTAAATGGCTCCCTCCTTCCTTCTGTTTTTTATCTCTGCCTGTGACTAGCACATGCTCACTAGATGATCCCCGATAGCATGTTTCATTGTTGTTGTTGTTTTTTTTAACTCAAAGTGGCATCTTAAAAAAAAATCTTGTTCTCCAGTATCTCTGAACTCCTGTGCCTTTTTATTCTCCACTGTCTGATGTTGTGAAATTCCACTCTCTGTCCTTACTTCCTCCAATCATTATAATTCCTCCTCTAAAAACAAACTTGTTCTGCATTTCCCAACAATGCAGAATGTGGAAGTATCTTGTAGGCAGTAGAAAAATAACAAAAATTTAAGCAAAGACAGTTACCGGAAGTTGTCCTTTCTCCCACTATACATTTTTCCCTATATGCACCGTGTAATTTCACTCCCTGTTTTGTCCTTAAGTCATGTTCTTTAATTCCTTTAAATAATAATAATCTCTTATATTTGATATATTGGGATCATGAGATTTAATTTTAGGCCCTTTCTTCTGTTTGTATCTGTCACCATAGAAGATTAACAGCCCCAACTCACTGATGCTCATGTGGTTCGACTAAATTTTTGGAATTAACAAATATCCATGGAGGACTGGCTCTTTTCCTCAGGAGTTGACTTACGATGATCCAGGAGTAGACAACATGTAGAGGCCATTAGCAGGGGTTTGACTGAACAAAGTCAGACCAAGTATCTCCGAGAGTTTGCACTAAATAGATTCACTGTGCACATTTACTACTAGTGGAAGAGATTTTTTTTTTTATTTTCAGTGAGAAACAGACCCTCTAAGATAAATATGTTTTGTTCAGATTATGTATGAATTGATTAGAATTTGTATTTAAAGAGCTAAGACTAGATTCCTAGTTTTTATGACTGCTAGCCTATGACATTTATTTTACATTATTATAGGCTACTAAGAAAGAGAAGCCTTAGTCTAGGAGTTATAATAACCTAAGTTCTTGTCACAGCTCTGTAAATACAAAGATTTGCTATTCTTGACAAGATTTGTCACTTCTATGCCATAATTTACTCATCTGTGTAAAAGTAGGGATTGTAACTACCCTATATTTTTTGCTGAATTGTTAGAATTATGTTCACTATGAAGGTTACATAAGTGAGATATAGTATATTACATGCTTTCTAATTGGAAGAATATTTCAACAGCAGTAGTAGCAATTTCTGATGCTAATGTTCTTTCTTCAACTTTTATTCCTTATTCTTCTCTTTCAGTTTCTAAATTTCTGTGACTTCACTATCATCACCTCCCCACCACCAACCCCCCTTTTTAAAATCACATATTGTATTTTGCCCATAGGTAATCCAATGATAAAATCACACTGATAGTTGAAATTAAAAGTTCCTCTTATTTTTCTTGGGTAAAATTTTGATAACACCAATTATCCTTGTCAATTCTATACTTGGATATTAGTTATAATAGTGTCTTTTCTTCTCATTTGCACAGGAAATGACTTATTTCTTGTAGCGGTTCATGAACTGGGACATGCTCTGGGACTGGAGCATTCCAATGACCCTACTGCCATCATGGCTCCGTTTTACCAGTACATGGAAACTGACAACTTCAAACTACCTAATGATGATTTGCAGGGCATCCAGAAAATATATGGTAGGTTACCACTGATTCTATTTGGTTAACCCTATAGTGAAGTGCAGAATTTCTGCTGTGTTTTCTTTGTTGAGATAGATGCTCTAAGTATATTAGAGAGATAAATACTGAAAAAAAAATCTATTGACAAAAGTCTTCTATCAATCAAGTTTGGTTGGCAATAATCCCAGATATCTTAATATGCAGATAATGGGAAAGTCTAGGCACTGATAAACTTTTCTTACTGAGTTTAAGTGAAACCTGAAATTATAGTAAAGGTCAGAGAAGCTTTAGTATTTAAAATTTGGGTAAAAATGTAATAAATGAATATAACCAATAAAAACAATGAGTCATAGAAGACTTTCATATAAGATACTGAGACTTTGGTAAAAGCTGACAGATTGATTCTCAGTTTATGATATTTGATGGTAGATAGATGCTAGACAAATCACTTTGGAAAATGCTGAAAATACTCTTGTGTGATGGATGTAACAAAATGAACTCAAAAACATGTAATTATTGACTAAGAGGTAAAAGGTAACAAATGGCTAATTTACTAACACATAATTCACAGTAAATTTCTAGTAGAGTAAAATAATTTTAATTTATGGGATTCAGTCAATGAATGCAAGGTAAGACAAAAGGAAGAAAGACTATTACACATATTTACTATAATCCTAACTCCCTCAATAGGACCACTGACCTTTATAAAGACATTTATTTCACACAAAATTGTTAAGAACTTGACATTTATTATTTACATATAGAGAATACACTTTACTAAATTAATGAAGTGAAACTTTCATTTTACAATACAAAAACAAATGTGTGTTGTCTATAATATTCAGTATTCAGAAGATGTCATTTGCATTTTAAAATATCATAGTTTAAGTTCACTAATCTTTTTTGCATTCATGAGTTTCTCAATTTCAATGTCTCAGTGTTGACCATTCTCTCAAGGTTAAAATACGTTTTGGAGAAAAGGTCAACTTTTGTGCTGCTCTTTATTTGGGGGATACTGAGAAAAGAGAAATGTCCAGGACTCAAAACTAAATAGCTCATATGTTGAATGAGCTAGCCTATGCCTTTGTGTGTGTCATCAGAAATTCTGCCAAAGTAGTTAACTGAAAGGAGGCTCTTTCTCATGACCTCATGAATTAGTAGTCTAGACTGAAGGTCTGCAAAAGAGTATTCTTTCCATATCTAAATAATAAGTGTGAACAGCTCTGTATTTCTTTTTAAAAACATAAATCCCTTGAGGAATGATGTTTTACATCTGTACCGAATTACATCTAAAAAATTTGGCTTGATTTAGAAACCTCTTTTTAGAAATACTTCTTTACATTAATATTTTACTAGTGGTGTTTTAATCAATAGGTGTTTTAGATTCAGTATTCAAATGAAACACTGTTCTAGCAATTTGTCAAGACATTTCATTAGAAGAAAATAATGAAAGTCAGGAAAAGTTGATAAAATACAGTTAGATACATAGGGATAGAATAAACTTTGATTTGTTAATGAACTATTAACAATATTAGAAATATTTGCATAGAATCATCTATCAAGATCTAGGATTAACTTTGGTGGAGCTTACATGCATGGTTCCAGTATTCATTTTAATTTATTTATGATTAATACACCACCTACTTCCAAAAAAAAAAGATTTGAAAGCAGACTTTCCAATAAGGGCTGTGGTGAAGCTATTTTAAAAATCATTAAAAATTAACAAAGGCCTAGTTACTTGGATCCAGAATTCAGCACAATAAAGACAGTTTCTGATAGACTTGGCAATGGTTTGTTGGGTAAGATGGTTTGTCTTTTCAGGAAGTATACAATCTTAAAGACCTCTTAACTTGCTTAGTCTGAACCCTCCACTGATGAGTGATTGTCCTCTGTAGCATATTTTCCAGCACTATTCCAGTTTTAAGTGAGCCAAGTGCTGTCCTCATATTTTCAAAAGGTCCACCTGACAAGATTCCTCCACCAACAAGACCTCTACCGACAGTGCCCCCACACCGCTCTAATCCTCCAGCTGACCCAAGGAAGAATGACCGGCCCAAACCTCCCCGGCCTCCCACTGGCAGACCTTCCTATCCTGGAGCCAAACCCAACATCTGTGATGGGAACTTTAACACTCTAGCTATTCTTCGCCGTGAGATGTTTGTTTTCAAGGTAGGAAGCTGTGATTTTTTTTTTTTTTAATGGTAGATCAAGTGTCTACAGTGTCGCTTTAGAAAACAAGTTCTCATTCATTCTAACACCACCTTCCCAGACCTCTCACAGTTAGAAGTTTCAAAAAAAGTATCTTAAAATAAAATGCACAAATGGGCTTAAATGTCTAGCAGAAGATTGTTGTAACATTCTATTTGAGGAATGCATTTATGTCAGCAAAAGCTAAAATGCCTAGAAATGTGAGGCTAAAAAGTGCTGCATGTTATGAACAGATAAAAAAGCATAATTTAAATCATGAATAGGAACTAATAGGGATGATTTGCTTGGGAGCTTAGCCACTTTCAGGCGTACTGCAGCTACTCTATCTTTGGTTTGCACATCTTTATGAGATCCTTATAATTTCACTAGACAGTTAAAGCATTGTTTTTTAAGAGGAGTATTGATCATTTTGTTCAGGGTCTACTGGTAGCCATTTACGTTAAATCTCCTCTATGAGACCATCACTTTGATTTTACATATACATGTTGTTGTTTTCTTTAGGCACGCATTTATAGCTATCTAATTTACATTGTTTTTTAAAATGTTACAAGCTAAAACTAATTTTACATTTTGCTAAATGTGCTTTTCAGTGACGTTGAGTTCTCCAACAATAACACTAAAAAACAGTGTATCAAAATAAATTATATAATACTAAAAAGTGAATGTAATGTAATACTGAAAAATATTTTCCCCTCAATGTTTGTAAACCAATCTTAAAGATGAATGAAAAATGTAAGATTTATGTTGGCATTAGGGCACTAAAATAGCTACATTTTACCAATATCATCCATTTAAAAATAAAATAATGTGCTCTCTTTTTCAGTAGACATGAATCAATAAATATTGAAATATTGCCCTACTTATCCTACCTACTAGAGGCCATACTTTGAAAATATAGATATTATATAATTTTTAATAGGCCAAGTACTTTATTTACTTTATTGGAAATTAAGATTTGGATTTAATATAATATGCACAAGAGCATCATACTTTCCAGGAAAAAAATCAATGCTTTTCTTCAAACACATAAATAGATTTTTGAATTTTATAAATGCCCTGCAATAATTAGTTAGATATCTCCCCTTTAATTTAGATAGATTAATAAATTTAGATTCAAGGAGTAAAGAAAAAAAGCTTACTATATATATGTGTATATCTATATATACATATATATAGATATACACATATACTCATTACTCATTGTGGCTAAGCCCACGGCAACTAGTTGAAATGAACACAAAATGCATTAATTTGTTTATTCTACAAGACACCAAATGACAACTGAAAGATTTTTTTTTCACTGTTTTGGCTGAATTTCCACATCCAAGCTTTATACCTTGATATCATGGTGATATCACCAAAGTGGTGCCAACTTTATCTGAGAATAAGACATGAAATTGACTCTGGGTACATTCATTTCATTTTTCTTGTCTGACTAATTAGATTGCCAATCTCAGAAGAGACCAGTATCTTCATGTCTAATGATCATTTTTACAAACTTTTTGCTCTGCACATTGTGGGAGATTAGTGAGTGCTCTTGATTGACAAAATGAGATCCTGTGATGGCTGGTTCTTGGAATCAGGGATGAGTAACAAGCACACAGACCAATTCTCAAATAAAATGCAGTGGCCACTATTTTCAAGGTCAAAGCAAGTGTATAAAGAAACATGACCTTTTTTTTTTTTTCTTAGATTCCATATATATGTGTTAGCATATGGTATTTGTTTTTCTGACTTACTTCACTCTGTATGACAGACTCTAGGCCCATCCACCTCACTACAAATAACTCAGTTTCGTTTGTTTTTATGGCTGAGTAATATTCCATTGTATATATGTGCCACATCTTCTTTATCCATTCATCTGTTGATGGACACTTAGGTTGCTTCCATGTCCTGGCTATTGTAAATAGTGCTGCAATGAACATTTTGGTACATGACTCTTTTTGAATTATGGTTTTCTTAGGGCATA
This sequence comes from Eschrichtius robustus, assembly GCF_028021215.1. Classification (NCBI taxonomy): domain Eukaryota; kingdom Metazoa; phylum Chordata; class Mammalia; order Artiodactyla; family Eschrichtiidae; genus Eschrichtius; species Eschrichtius robustus. The sequence continues at coordinate 31,748,257 of NC_090840.1, read as the reverse complement.
TGCCCAGTAGTGGGATTGCTGGGTTGTATGGTAGTTCTATTTGTAGTTTTTTAAGGAACCTCCATACTGTTCTCCATAGTGGCTGTATCAATTTACATTCCCACCAACAGTGCAAGAGTGTTCCCTTTTCTCCGCACCCTTTCCAGCATTTATTGTTTCTAGATTTTTTGATGATGGCCATTCTGACCGGTGTCAGATGATATCTCATTGTAGTTTTGATTTGCATTTCTCTAGTGATTAATGATGTTGAACATTCTTTCATGTGTTTGTTGGCAATCTGTATATCTTCTTTGGAGAAATGTCTATTTAGGTCTTCTACCCATTTTTGGATAGGGTTGTTTGTTTTTTTGTTATTGAGCTGCATGAGCTGCTTGTAAATTTTGGAGATTAATCCTTTGTCAGTTGCTTCATTTGCAAATATCTTCTCCCATTCTGAGGGTTGTCTTTTGGTCTTGTTTATGGTTTCCTTTGCTGTGCAAAAGCTTTTAAGTTTCATTAGGCCCCTTTGTTTATTTTTGTTTTGATTTCCATTTCTCTAGGAGGTGGGTCAAAAAGGATCTTGCTGTGATTTATGTCATGGAGTGTTCTGCCTATGTTTTCCTCTAAGAGTTTGATAGTGTCTGGCCTTAAATTTAGGTCTTGAGGACATGGGGAGGGGGAAGGGTAAACTGTGGCAAAGTGAGAGAGTGTCATGGACATATATACACTACCAAACGTAAAACAGATAGCTAGTGGGAAGCAGCCGCATAGCACAGGGGGATCAGCTTGGTGGTTTGTGATCACCTAGAGGGGTGGGATAGGGAGTGTGGGAGGGAGGGAGATGCAAGAGGGAAGAGATATAGGAACATATGTATATGTATAACTGATTCACTTTGTTATAAAGCAGAAACTAACACACCATTGTAAAGCAATTATACTCCAATAAAGATGTTAAAAAAAAAAAAAAAAAGAAAAAGAAACATGAGTAAGGCCTGCTTCTCTAAACTCTTATGGTACCTTGGATTCCTTAATCAAAACTCTCTGCAGGACGGAGTTCCTAAACTCTGTCTGCGTTTAATTTCTTTGTTTCACTAGCCCTGCCTCTCTTTCTGAGAATAAGTTCTGTAGAAGATATCTTCTTTATAATTTTTGTACTCATCTCCTCTTTCATATAATGAGTATGTATGCCCAGGGTAGTTTACCAGGTCCCCAGGATGTGTGAATAGAAAGCAACACCCAGTCTTAATGGAGCTCATACTCCAGGAGTGAAGACAAACATAAACCTAAGTACTTTTTTTTTTTAAACATCTTTATTGGAGTATAATTGCTGTATGGAAGAGCATTCGAGGAAGTACAGTAAAGGGTCTTCCCAATTAATATAGAAAACCAAGCTCACAGCTCTGAGTAAAGAAAGCATTTCATCATTTATCCAAAAAAAAAAAAAAAGAAAAGGAAAGGAAAGAAAAAAAAAACAGAAATCATTTGGTTCCTTTTACTTTGTCAAATTTTTGTCTGTTCATTTGTCACAAAATGATTTGTTCTTAAATATGACCATCTTCGCTTACAACCACCTACTGAATTCTACTGAAGAATCATAGTTATTATCATTTCCATAGAAACAAATTTATTAACACTAGTTAACTTTCCTTGAAAGTACATTTAACCAAGTCTAGTAAGTACAAAGTATGATCCAATTTCATTTGCAATATAGCTTTATTTCATAAAAGAAGAGATGTTATATGAGAGAGTGAGAAGAAAGATACTTGTTCAAAGAGATAAATTATATTTCCATAATGTTGATTTGTGACTAAACTCCTTTCAATTGATCAGAATTGAACTTTGTGACTCTTCTATTCAGTAGCTTATAATCTCTTGGTATTTAATGTCAATTTGTTTCTTATTCTATGCTAAACATCTCCCATGGAGCAATATTTGCTCCTTTCATTCATTTTTGTTTTATTTTAAAATTTTCTTCCTTTGTTGAATATTCCTGTTTCAATTTTATTGTCCTTGAAATCTGGAACTGTGCCTTTCTCACATCACTTGTATAACTATATCACATTACTCACACAGAATATTTGTTCAATTTTTCAAGGGTATATTTTGTCTTTTCTGTATGTATGCCATTGAACTTTTGCAATTAAAAGCTGAAAATATGATTTTTCCTTTAAAATGCTTAAATTTTGTCAGGGAAAGGACAACATGTAATTATCAATCAGAAATGGTTCTTTTAAATTGACGCCCACAAAACAGAGAACAATAATGGCCCTTTACACTTAAGAGAATATCGGCTTAAGCCTGGGGATAATAAGATAATAGAAATAACCGTGGAGTCCAGGTAGTAACTTACCAATAAGCAGTGTGTTCCAGAGTAAGAAGAAAACCCAAATGTCAAAATCACTGAATATCTTTTGTCAGCTTTCAAAGATCCAACATACAGACCTATAGGCTCAGAGAAGTGAGGTGAGGAAGCACTTGAGAGTTTCATATTAAGGTTCCTACTTGACCTCTCCATTCAGATGTCAAATTCAACATACTTAAACTTGAGCTACTGATCTTCCTTCATGAACCTACTCCTCTGCTTCTTTTTTTCCATTCAAAATAAGGGCAACTCCATCTTCCCATTTATTTAGTAAATAAAACTTAAGGATAAAGCCAAATCCTTTTGGCTATTCCTTCAAAAACATGTTAAGAATCCACCTACTTTTCTCCCCTTCCAATGCTACAGTCCTAGTCAAAGGTACCATCACATCTCACCTTCATATTGGAATATCCTCCACATTCGTTCCCTTGTTTCCTCTCTTGCCCCATCCTTCCAGCCTATTGTCAGTTCTGCATGCAGAATGATCCTGTAAAATCATGCATCAGATCATATAACCACACTGTCTAAAACCCTTCAATGTCTGCCAAGGTTCCTATCAAACAATCCCACTTCTTGGTATATATCCGAAGGGCGTGGGGAACACTATCTCAAAGAGGTATCTGCACTCCCATGTTCATTACAGCATTATTCACAGTAGCCAAGGTATGGAAACAAGCTAAGTGTCAACAAGATGAGTAGATAAGAAAGTGTGATGTATACATATACATATATATACAATGGTATATTATTCACCTTAAAAGAAGAAGGAACTCCTGCCATTTGTGAGGCTATGGATGAATCTAGAGAACATTATGCTTAGGGAAATAAGCCAGACACAAAAAGTCAAATATTGCATTATCTCGCTTATATGTAGAATGTAAAAACATTAGACTCATAGTAACAGAGAGTAGAATGGTGATTACCAGGGGTTGAGGGGTGGAGAAATGGGGGATGTTTGTCAAAGGGTAAAACTTTCATTTATAAGATGTATTTCAGTTATAAGATGGAGTAGCATGGTGACTATAGTTAATAATGCATCATTTACTTGAAATTAGCTAAGAGAGTAGATCTCAAGTGTTCTTACCACACACACACACACACACACACACATACACACAGATTGGTAACTATGTGAGGTGATGGATATGCTTATTTGTTTGATTGTAGGTAATCATTTCACAATGTATACTTATATCAAATCATCAAGTTGTGCACTTTAAATATATACAATTTTTATTTGTCAATAGTACCGCAATAAAGTTGGGGGAAAAAAACAAATTTCTTTCAGTTTCCCACAAGGCTCCATGATCAGCCCCTTTCACGCTCCCCCTCTGATATCACCTCCATTTTCTTACTCCAATCACTTTTACTCACTCGGTTCCAGGCACACTTGTCTCCCCTCTGTTCCTTGAACTTGCCAGGCTTTCTTGTCTTTGCAGGTCTTTCCCTATCAAATACCAAATATTCACATTATCTTCTAGATTTTTGCTGCTATTTGTAAAAGTCAGAAGACTATCTCCAACCTCTAGTACTGTCCAAACTGTCTGTTCTTACATAGGTCCACATGGGGCTAGATATATGAAAGGAAACAATATTTGTAGAAATTCAAAAATGTTTATTGTGAGTTATATAAATTTTGTGCCATTTTTGTGACCCCACAGAATTGATTTGTCTTTTACAGTTGGATGAATTCTCTCCCAGCTCTCAACTTAACGATGTCACTCATTCCCATTGCACAGTGGTGTGTCATTGTTTACATCAGTATAGGATAATACTTAAACTCTTATCTCTAGACGTTAGAGATAAACTTGGAGTCAGATCCTTCTTGTCATAGTCTCCAAGCAAGCACTGTATCTACTCCTTTATTTACTGCTGAATTGCACAGTGCTCTAAACATAGTAGACGATAAATATTTGTTAAATAACTTACATTCCACAATGGCTAATAAATTCCACCATAGGTATGTAGTAAATTCAGAAAATGGTAGCTATTATGTAGCAAAACAGACTTGGTATTTTGAATTACTCATTATATTCATTAACTCAAATTCCCATGCTATTTGACATTATCTTAAAACGTAACTTTTAGGTGAATAAAGATCACAAAAAATGGCTCTAATTCTTAAGATATAAGGGAAAGGAATGGAATACTTTTTTATTGTTGTTGTTTATATCATATGACTCCATAAAATGATTAAAAATATTTTGTTAGCAGAGTATTCAAAAAGTGTTTTACAAACAAACAAACAAAAATACTTAGAGAAATTGCACAGAACAGAATAATCTAAAATTACTCTGAGTCAGAGCTTAATTCTGTACTGCCAGGAAGTATTACCTGATAATATTAGTAGTACTTTGTAACTGGGGCTAGACTCACATTAGAACAAAGTGAGAAATTGCCAACACAGTATAGGCAGAGAATTAAATAAAATTTCCTTGTACCACAAAATCATAGTCTTTCAAATATTTTAGGTAAACATTTTAGGCAGCAATTGGAATTATGTGTAATACTGCATTTTAATGTCAATATTATTTTTTTCAAAATACCTGTATTTAATTATGATTTAAAATTTACTCCTTGAAACATTTAAATTTTTTTATTGACATTTCTGACTGCTTAAGCTGTTGCGGCACATATATAAGAATTCAGTAGAATGGATTCATAGTCACCTGAGTTTCCAATTTCTTCTCTAGACACTTTATTTTGGGGTAACCATGAACATTTTAAGCACATATTTGGATACTTGTTTTAGACTCAATAAAACTATTTTTATAAATAATATAAAACAGAACATTTAAAATATATATATAGTGCATATTTTGGAGACTAAAATATGTTTTATCATGTACATTTTATTTTGTTATTAATTTATAGTATGAATAAGGCAATCCTATACAGTCATGCAAAAATGTTTTTTGAAAGTATATTGTGAGCTAATTGAAAGACCATTTCACTCCATAGCAATATGACTCTTCCTATTCTACAATTAGTAATAATCTAAATATTGTCAGTGTCAAAGATATATATTTTCTTGTTCCATGTTTGTCATAATCTATATCTTTATATTGAGAGTTTTACAAAGAAAGTTCTCATATTCACCATACATGGTTCAAATCACTTTAACCTTAATGTAAGTTTAGTTCAAGATTTATATTGCACATAAAGGTAGGGTTTATTTTTAATTTTAGAAGTTATGAAAACAGCACTTCTCCCAATTTTTTCCTTCATACTTGGCATGTGTGACTATACAACTTTTGACCTCATATTTCTGTAACGCAAAAATGAAACTTTATTCTTTCCATTCCCTTTTTAAACTTTCAGTTAGCAGTATTGTGATTATCAGTTTGCTTTGCAGGTTATGTGAAGTAATTTAAACATTGAGTCAGCACTTCAAAATTTCTTAAAACACCTGTTTATTTTATCTTTTGCAGACAGTCTTAACATGTATAAATACCTAAAACAAAGCAGAGTGCAAAGCTCTCATTATTTGTAAATTATGTAACAATCTACTTGAAAAATTCCATGAAAATCAACAGGAAAAAATTACAACTACTAACAATGTTAAGAAAGATATTCTGAACCATAGTAAAAAATTGAAATATAGCCTAATAACCACTTAGAATATAATTGAAAAATAATTTTCTTGACATAAAACAGTAACTCATAGGATTAAAATTAATTAGCAGTATCTGGCCCATAGGCAGCATTCAATATATATTTATTAAATGATTAATGTTTTTACTTTTAACCCGTCTTGTCTGCATTTAACTTTTATGAGGGATGTTCTTGAATGTTTTGTTCATTCTTCTATATGTACTTCTTATGATACTTTAAAGTTTCAGTGCATTATATTGTGTTTATTTACATAATTATAAGTAAAATTGGAAAAAAAAGATTTCAGGTTTAAACTAGAGCATTAGTATCTCTTACAATAAATAGGAAATATGCATAGATTCCAAATTAGTAATCCCATGCATGGCAATTCATCCCAAAATAATGAAGTAAGTCTAAAATGAACAATGGTATTTATTACAGCTTTCTTGCCAATAGGAAAAAAAGTTTGAAGCAACCAAAATTATTCAGTAATATGGTAGTGGTGTAGCAAATAATAGTACATCAACTTAATGGAATGTAATGCAATGACTTGAAGGGTGAATTAAAGAGAATATATGAAACAATGGGACATGATTATAATGTAAACACAAACAAAATAGTAAAACATAAAATTTTATGTATCATGAATTGCAGTATTTGAAATATGTGTGTTGATAAAGCATAGAAATTATAGAAAAGCGATGTTAGACAAATCTTAAATGATGGAATTGTGAGTGGTTTTTAAAATGTGTACTATTGTGATAATGTTGCATACACATATAATAGTTCAAAATAGAGTTGCACAACAAAAGCTAGATATCTGTGAAGGCTGTAGTACATTAAATAATGGGGAAGCCATATTATTTTCAAAAATATAGGTAGTCAAAAGTTATTAAAGTATACAGTGGGAGGTGTGGGTAGGATGATAGAATATGAAAACTCTGAGCTCACATTCTCCCATGAGCATACCAAAATTACAACTATTTACAGAGCAACTATCAATGAGAACAACCTGAAGAAAAGATTTTCAGCAACTAAAGCTTTAAAGAAGAAACCACAACCAGATGGGTATAATGGGTGGAGATGCAATAGAGTCAAGACCTACAGCTCCAGGTAGGCAACCCCCAAATGGGAGAATAATCACAATTTCAAGGGTTCTCCACCAAGGAGCAGTGTCTGATCCCCACATTGGGCTCCACAGCCTGGGGGTCCTTCAATGGAAAGATGAGCCCCCAGAATATCTGACTTTAAAGGTAAATGTGGCTTGTGTATGAGAGAGGAAAATGGCTGTAAGAAACAGAGACTATGCACTTAAAGTACGCCACAAAATCTCACACACTCTGACAACGAGTGTAGAGGCAGTAATTTGAAAAGAGCCTGGGGCAGACACAAGTGCTGATCTTGGAGAGTCCCCCTTAGGGGAAGGTGACAACTGGGATTCCCACTGGAGATATAGATGCAGGCTGCAACCATTTGGGGAGCCCATTCTACCACGAGCACACTGGTGCTGACAAGCACAATTTTGGAATCCTCCCTGTAGCTTATAAGCATTTGGGGCTCACCTACACACCCACCAGTTGGCAGAAGTCCCAGGATCTCCTGAGCTGAGCAACAACAGTGTGAGGACCAAGCCCCAATAGTGGGCCAAGGACTCAGCCCCACCCCCTAGCAGGCTGGCTGCAGTCCTGGGCCCCACCACCTGGGCCCCCACTACCAGGACCCAGCACCACCCACCAGTGGACAGGCAGCAGCCCTGAGACTCCTCAGGCCAGGCAGCCAGCTGCACAGGGTACCAGTTGCTGACAGCTTCAGTATGAAGCAGAGCCTGATAGCCAAATGAGTTAGAGGGCAGCTCCACCTACTAATGAGCCATAGTACTTGTCCACACTACAATGGAAGGGCCCATGAAGCCCATATAGGGGCACCCCTAGAGTATATAGCTCTGGTGACCAGAGAGGAGTGTACTGTTGGGCCCCATAGCATCTCCAACATCAGGCCATTTTTCCAAGATCAGGAAATATTAACAAACTACCTAGTACCTAGAAATAAAAACAGAAAATTAGGCAAAATGAGACAACAGAAGAATATGCTCCAAACAAAAGAACAAGATAAAAACAAAGAAGAGCTAGGGAAAATGGAGATAAAGATTCTACACAATAAGGAGTTTAAGATAATGATCATAAAGATGCTCAATGAGAAGACTGGATGAACACAGACATGCAGAAGCTTAACAGAATTAGAAAATATATACAAGAACCAAAGAGCTGAAGAATACAATAACTGAAATAAATACCCTGGAAGGAGTCAAGTAGATTAGATGATATACAGAGGAATAGATCAGTGAACTGGAAAACAGAGTAGTGGAAATCACCCTTGCTGAACAGAAAAAAGAAAAAAATAAAAAATTTAATTAAGATGTTTTAAGGGACCTTGGGTACAATATCAAGTGTAACTAATATTCACATTATAGGGCTCCCAAAAGGAGAAGAGAGACAAAAAGGAGAGAAAACTTATATGAAGACATAACAGCTGAAAATTTCTCTAACCTGGGAAAGGACAGAGCCATCCAGGTCCAGGAAGCACAGAGATTCCCAAACAAGATCAACTCAAAAGAGGTCCACAATAAACACATTATAATAAAAATGGCAAAAAATGCAGACAAAGAGCAAATCTTAAAAGCAACGAGGAAAAGCAATTAGTTACATACAAGAGAACTCCCATAAGACAATCAGCTGACATTTCAGCAGAGACTTTGCAGGCCAGAAAGAGTGGCACAATATATTTAAAGTAATAAGAGGAAAAAGCCTACAACCAAGAATTATCTACTCAGAAATGCTATCACTCAGATTTGAAGAAGAAATTAAGAGTTTTATAGACAAACAGAAAATGAAAGAGTTTAGCACCACTAAAATGATTTTACAAGAAATATTAAGTGGACTTCTCAAGGTGGAAAAGAAAAGATGACCACTAGAAATATGAAAATTAGAAAAGAAAAATCCCATGACTAAAGGCAAATTTTCAGGAAAGGTAGTAGATCAAACCCACCTGTAAAGCTAGTAGGAAGTTTAAAAGAAAAAGTTAGTAAAATAGTCTATATTCACAATAAGTAGTTAAGGAATACACAAAACAAAAAGTTGTAAAATATAAGGTCAAAAACATTAAACCTGTTGCAGGGAGTAAAAATGAAAGGTTGTTACATTGAATTCAAACTTAAAAAGATCATTAACTTAATCATGTAATGTACACATTGTTATATACACACCTCATAGTAAGCACAAACCACAACTATATAATATATGCAAACACAAAAAAAGAGAAAGGAATCCACACATAACACTAAAGAGAGTCATCAAATCAAAGGGAAAAGAGCTAAAAAACAAGAAAGAGATTAGCATATCAATAAATAATTACTGTACATATAAATGAAGTGAATGTTCCAATCAAAAGAGTGGCTGAATGGATTAAAAAAAAGAAGCAAGACCCATATATATATATATATATATATATATATATATATATATATATATATATATATATATATATATATATATATATATATATATATATATATATATATTGCCATAAGGGACTCACTTCAATCCTAACACAGACCTTAAGTGAAGGAATGGAAAAAAAAAGTGTATCATACAAATGGAAATGAAAAGAAAGCTGGGGTAGCAATATTTATATCAGATAAAATAGACTTTACAACAAAGACTGTAACAAGAGACAAAGAAGAACATTATATAATGATGAACAGATCGATACAAGCAGAAGATATAAGAATTATAAATACAAAGGTACCCAATATAGGAGCATATAAATACATGCAGAAGATACTAGTAAGCATAAATGGAGAAATTTACAGTAACACAATAATAGTAGAGGACTTTACTATCCCACTTATATCAATGGATAGGTCACACAGACAGAAAATCAATAAGGAAACAAGGGCCTTAAGTGACATATTAGATTAGATGTACTTAATAGATGTACTTAATAGATATATGGAGAACATTCCATTCCAAAGCAGCAGAATACATTCTTATCAAGTGCACCAGGAATATTCTCCAGGATCACATGCTAGGCCACAAAATATATCTTAATAAATTCAAGAAGATTGAAATTATATCAAGCATCTTTTCTGACCACAATGCTGTGAGACTAGAAATCAGCTATAGATTAAAAAATGCAAAAAAACACAAACACATGAAGGTTAAACAATATGCCACTAAACAAACAATGGGTCACTGAAAAAACCAAGATGGATATCAAATATTATCTGTAGACAAATGAAAATGGTAACACAACCATCCAAAATCTATGGGACTCAGCAAAATCATTTCTAAGAGGGAACTTTATAGTGATAAAAGCCCATCTCAGGAAACAAGAAAAATCTTACATAAACAACCTAATCAAAGAACTAGAAAAAGATGAACAAACAAAACTCAAAGTTAGTAGAAGGAAAGAAATAATAAACATCAAAGCAGGAATAAATAAAATAGAAACAAATAAAACAACAGAAAAGATCAATGAAACTAAGAACTGGTTCTTTGAAAAGATTAAAAATAAAAATTAGTAAACTTTTGGCAGACCTGTCAAAGGAAAAAGAGAGATAGGTCCCAAAATAAATGAAATCAGAAATGAAAGAGAATTTTCAGCTGACACCATAGAAGTACAAAGGATCATAAGAGATTACTACAAACAGTTATATGTCAATAAAATGAACAACCAGATTGATATGAATAAAATCCTAAAAAATGTACAATACCCTAAGACTAAGTCTGGAAGAAATAGAGAATATGAACAGACCAATTATGAGTAATTAAACTGAACCAGAACTGAAAAAAAAAAGTTTAGGACCAGAAAGCTTTACAAGTGAATTCTACCAAACATTTAGAGAAGAATCAATACATATCCTTCTGAAACTACTCCAAAAAATTCAAGAGGAAGGGTTGCTTACGAAGTCATTCTAAGAGAACAGAATCATGCTGACACCTAAACTAGACAAAGACACCACCAAAATTTTAAAAAAGGTAATTACCGGTCAACATCAATGAAGAATATAAATGCAAAAATCACTGACAAAATATTAGCAAACTTAATTCAACAATACATTAAAAGGACCATAAATGCTAATCAAATAGGATTCACCCAAGGATGCAAGGATAGTTCAATATATGCAAATCAATCATTGCAACACCTCACATTAACAAATTGAAAAATAAAAATCATGTTATTATCTCAATAGATGAAGAAAAAGCTTATGACAAAATTCAACATCCATTTATGACCAAAACTTTCAAGAATGTCATATAGAGGGACCATACTTCAATGTAATAATAAAGCTTTATATGACAAGCCCACAGGTAACATACACAATGGTGAAAAGCTAAAAGCATTTCCTCTAAGATAAGAAACAAGAAAAGAATGCCCACTTTCATCATTTTTATTCAACATAGTATTGGAAGTCCTAGTCACAGCAATCAGACAAAGAAAAGAACTAACAGGAATCCAAAATGGAAAGAAAGATGTAAAACTGTCACTGTTTGCAGATGACATGATACTATAGAACATTCTAAAGACACTGCCAAAAAATATTAGAACTCATAAATAAATTCAATAAAGTTGTGGGAACAGTTAATATACACAGATTTGTTGCATTTCTATACATTAAAAAGAAACTATCAGAAAGAGAATTTAAGAAAACAATTTACTCTTACAATTGCATCAAAAAATAACATACTGGGCTTCCCTGGTGGTGCAGTGGTTGAGAGTCTGCCTGCCAATGCAGGGGACACGGGTTCGAGCCCTGGTCTGGGAAGATCCCACATGCCGTGGAGCAACTGGGCCCGTGAGCCACAACTACTGAGCCTGCGCGTCTGGAGCCTGTGCTCTGCAACAACAGAGGCCGCGATAGTGAGAGCCCTGCGCACCGTGATGAAGAGTGGCTCCCACTCACTGCAACTAGAGAAAGCCCTCACACAGAAATGAAGACCCAATGCAGCCAAGAATAAATAAATAAATTTATATAAAAACAAACAAAAACAAAACAAAAAAATAACATACCCCTGAATAAATCTAACCAAGGAGGTAAAAAGACCTTTACTCAGAAAACTGTTAAGACACTGATGAAAGAAATTGATTTTGACACAAACCCACAGAAAGATACACTGTGCTCATGGATTGGAAGAATTAATGTTGCTAAAATGAACATACTACCCAAGCTAATCTACAGGTTCAATGCAATACCTATAAAAATTCCAATGACATTTTTCACAGAACTAGGAAAAATAATTCTAAAATTTTTGTGTAACTACAAAAGATTTTGAATAACCAATATAACCTTGAGAAAGAAGAACAAGGCTAGAGGTAAAACTCCCTGATTTCAAACTATACTACAAAGCTACAGTAATCAAAACGGTATGATACTGACACAAAAAAGACACATAGATCAATGAAACAGAATAGAGAGCCCAGAAATGAGCTCACACTTACATGATCAATTAATCTATGACCAAAAATAGCAAGAATATACAATGGGAAAAACAGCCTTTTCAATAAATGGTGTTGAGAAACTGAACAACTACATTCAAAAGAATTAAACTGGACTACTTTCTCATATCATATACAAAAAAAACGAAAACAAAAACAAAACCCTCAAAATAGATGAAAGACTCAAATGTAAGACCTGAAACCATACAACTCCTAGAAGGAAGTATAGGCAGTATGTTTGTGACACTGGTCTTAACAATATACATGTATGTGTGTGTGTGTGTGTGTATATATATATATACATATATATATATATATATTTGGTATATCTCCTCATGCAAGGGTAACAAAAGCAAAAATAAACAAATGGAACTACATCAAACTAAAAAGCTTTTCCAGAGCAAAGGAAATCATATATACAAAGAAAAGGCAGCTTACTGAATGGGAGAAGATATTTGCAAATGATATATCTGGTAAGGGGTTAATATCCAAATATTCAATGAACTTATACAACATCAGAAAACAAACAAGCTGATTAAAAAATGAGCAGAGGAACTGAATAGACAGTTTTCCAAAGAAGAAATACAGATGGCCAACAGACGCAGGGAAATATGTTCAACATCATTACTCATCAGGGAAACGCAAACCAAAACCTCAGTGAGATATCACCTTACATCTATCAGAATGGCTGTTATCAAAAGGACAACAACTAAGTGTTGGTGTGGTTGTGCAGAAAAGGGAACCTTTATGCACTATTTGGAGGAATGTAAATTGGTGCAGCCAATATGGAAAATAGTATAGAGGTTCTTTAAAAAATTAAAAATAGAACCACCATGTGATTCAGCATTTTACTCCTGAGTATTTATCTGAAGAAAACAAAAACACTAATTCAAAAAGGCATATGTACCCCTATGTTCATTGTAGCATTATTTAAAATAGTCAAGATATGAAAGCAACCTAAGTGCTCATCAATAGCTTAATGGATAAAGATGTCATATACATATATATACATATATATATATGTATATATATATATATATATATATATATATATATATATATATATATATATATATAAATATATATAATAGATGATGTAATATATTACATAGCTGTTAAAAAGAATGAGATTTTGCCATTTGAGACAACATGGGTGGACCTAATGGATATTTTGCCAAGTGAAATAAGTCATGCTGAGAAAGGCAAATATGGTATGATTTCACTTATGTGTGGAATCTAAAAAGCATAACTAATGAACAAACATAACAAAACAGAAACAGAGTCATTGATACAGAGGTGAAACAGGTGGTTGCCAGATGGGCTGAGGGTGGGAGAATGAATGAAATAAGTGAGGGAGATTAAGAGGTACAAACTTCTAGTTACAAAATAAATAAATCATGGGGATAAAATGTACAGCATGGGGAATATAGTCAATAATATCATAATATATTTGTATGGTGACAGATCGTAACTAGACTTATCAGGGTGATCATTTTGTAATGTATAGAAATATTGAATCACTATGTTGAGCTTGGAGTTAATAGTGTCAGTGAGTTATACTTCAATTTAAAAATAGTTTAAGTGGGTACTCAGAAAATAATACCTGCAAACCTATCATTTTATTTAAGTTAAAAAAATTAAAAGTTAAGTATTCATTTGAATTTTTCCTTAGACTGAAAATGAGTATGTTCAAAATTACAGTGATAACTTTTGATAATGTGATTTAACCTAGCTAGCAAAGATGTACAATTAGATGAGGATCTTGCCCAGTATGCATTAATCTTGAGTAAGAATAGTCTCTAGAAAATCAAGCTTACTAAATATTTTGCTTACAGTTTTGCCATTTTGTAGGCACCATGGTGAGAATTTATTCAGTTTACTATAGAAGTACTTTTAAATCATGAAAAGTGACAAGGTATTTGGCAATTAATCCAGAGAGTGTTGTTAATTTATGCAGTGTGAGAGCTGTCATATAGCAAGATTGTCAGCTCAACACTGATAAATTGAATTGTAAGCTGTGTAAGTCACTTACCACAAAGACTGGTACATAGCAAATGCTCCAGTAATTTCAGCAACTGCTATTAATGTTGCAATAGTAGTTGATGGTGTTGTTGCTATTATTATTATTATTACTATTAGTGTTGTGCAAAGCACTATGGTTGACCTTAATGAGATTGCATAGGAGTCTATGACAACACTCTTTGCTCTTAAGAATCTAACTACTGCACTCATTTATTCATTATTTTTTATTTTTTAAAGTTTTGAATGACTACCAATTAATAGCTAGACATTGGGAATGAAATGATGTCCAAGCCACTCCCTTTTCTTTCCTTCAGGAAGATAGTAGTCTAGCAGAGGAGATATCAGTAACTTGATGATCAAAATGCCTTGTGATATACTCTAATAGGTTAATGCACAAAGTGCAGTGGGAGCACATAGGAGGGCCACAAAAAGGAAGGATTTCTTGTGGAAGATATCTAATCTGCATCCGTTTGAACAATGTAAACTTAGCCAAGCTTGGAGGTAAGAAGGGGTATGGTGCTGTAGGAAGCTAATGAAATTTGATGAGAGATACAATTGGGACTACTTCCTAAAGGATCATTAATGCCATGTTGAGAACTTGAGGCTTTGTTCTGCAGGCTAGGTTAACTGCCCAGAAGAATTGACTAGGAGCGACTAGGTAGGAAAATAATGTAGGGGACAGAGCTAATGAGAAATGTTAAGCCAGTGTTGGATCCTGGGAGAAGAATTGGTAAGAGCAAGACTGAGCCCCATTAATAATAGGTGGTATTGAAGACAACTAGCAAAACAGGGATTTGATGACCAGGGCAAAAGAGCAGCTCTAAGAATGGCAAAACTAGGAATAGGTGGTTGGTCACTGAATCACAGAGGGCCAGGACTGAAGTTTTTTAAAAGATACTGCTTGCCTCTAAATGTCATGGAGCTGAAATTATGAAGATAATCAGAGGGTCAGAAAACAAGAAGATGTCCTACCTGGAATTGGATGAGAAGTACCAGGTCTTTCAAGTACCAGAATATTGAGATTTCTGTAAAAAGAAGTTACAATGTTTCTCTTTCACTGTAAAAGTATTATTTACTGAAACTTTATTTTTTTAAAAAGGTATATTCTTTTTAAAATTTTTTTAAAAATTTATTTTATTGAAGTATAGTTGATTTACAATGTTGTGTTAATTTCTGCTGTACAGCAAAGTGATCCAGTTATACATATTTATACATTCTTATTCATATTCTTTTTCATTATGGTTTATCAGGATATTGAATATAGTTGCCTGTGCTATATTCAACAACGACCTTGTTGTTTATCGATTCTATATACCAGGGGTCCCCAACCCCTGGGCCGTGTATCAGTGGTCTGCGGCCTGTTAGGAACTGGGCCAAACAGCCGGAGGTGAGTGGTGGGCTAGCGAGCAAAGCTTCATCTGCCACTCCGCATTGCTCCCATTACCACCTGAACAATCCCCCCTCCCCAATCTGTGGAAAAATTGTCTTCCACGAAACCAGTCCCTGGTGCCACAAAGGTTGGGGACCACTGCTATATATAATAGTTTGCATCTGCTATCCCAAACTCCCAATCCATCCCTCCCCCAGCCCCACCTTGGCAACCACAAGTCTGTGAGTCTGTTTCATGGATAATTTAATTTGAGTCCACATAAATGGTATCATATGGTATTTGCCTTTCTCTTTCTGACTTACTTCACTTAGTATGATAATCTCCAGGTCCATCCATGTTGCTGCAAATGGCATTATTTCATTCTTTTTTATGACTGAGTAGTATTCCGTTGTATATATGTGTCACATCTTCTTTATCCATTCATCTGTTGATGGACATTTAGGTTGTTTTCTTGTCTTGGCTATTGGGAATAGTGCTGCTATGAACATAGGGGTGCATGTATCTCTTTGAATTATAGTTTTGTACAGATATATGCCCAGGGGTAGGATTGCTGGATCATATGGCAACTCAATTTTTTGTTTTCTGAGGAAATTCCATACTGTTTTCCATAGTGGCTGCATCAATTTACATTCCCACCAACAGTGTAGAAGGGTCCCCTTTTCTGCACACCCTCTCCAGCATTTGTTATTTGTAGATTTTTTTTAAAGGCTTTTCTTATTTATTTATTTTTTTGGTTGCACTGGCTGTTAGTTGCGGCTCACCAGCTCCTTAGTTGTGGCATGCGAACTCTTACTTGTGGCATGCGTGTGGGATCTATTTCCCTGACCAGGGATCGAACCTGGGCCCCCTGCCGTGGGAGTTCAGTCTTACCCACTGTGCCACCAGGGAAGTCCCTGTAGATTTTTTAATGATAGCCATTCTGACCGGTGTGAGGTGGTACCTCATTGTGGTTTTGATTTGCATTTCTCTAATAATTAACAATGTTGAGCATCTTTTCATGTGCCTGTTGGCCATCTGTACGTCTTCTTTGGAGAAATGTCTATTTAGGTCTTCTAAATTGGGTTTAGAATTGGGTTGTTTTCAATTGGGTTGTTTGGGTTTTTTATTGTTGTTGTTGTTGAGTTGTATGAGCTGTGTGTATATTTTGGAAATTAAGTCTTTGTCCATAGCATAATTTGCAAATATTTTTTCCCAGGCCATAGTTGTCTTTACATTTCATTTATGGTTTCCTTTGCTGTACGAAAGCTTTTAAGTTTGATTAGCTCCCATTTGTTTATTTTCTCTTTTATTTCTATTGCCTAGGGAGATTGACCTATGAAAACATTGGTATGATTTACATCATATTCTTAAAATGCCCTATTACAGGGCAGGAGACATTTATATTGAGAACTAAGTGTGTCTATTGTTAAACCACTGCTTTTTTTGCATTTCACCTAGAACACTTGCTGAGTCTCTGCATTCATTGGCCTGCACTGCTTTACTTATAAAGTGCAGTTATTTGTAATAGCTACAGGCCAGAACATTAAGCAAAGACTGTTTATATCCTTGATCTGAAGCTCCAAGGAGCTGATGTAAGAGCTGTGTGCTGCTGACACATACACTGCCTTGTTCGTAATTCTGAAGTCCTTTGAAATAGAGACAACATTTTCCAAGTTGTTCACTGCATTTGCAGTTACTATCATCAGTAGGAGAAATGTTGAAGCTTCTTTTTGATTCCTGAAATTTTCCACAATATTTGTTAAAATATATTGATTGTGTATACCTAGTTTTCTTATTGTTCTCATAAACAGAAGATCAATAGAGGATCAAAACTAAGTTATATGACTGAATCATGTTGCTGTACACCTGAAACTAACACAATATTGTAAATCAACTATACTTCAATTAAAAAAACTTATATGATTAGAATTCTGAAGACTGTTGAAAAAATTATAGTTTACTAAATAAACATGTAAGGACAATTCCCCTACACCTCTCTTATGGGAGATTCTTTTCCTTGAATAAATAAATGTGGGAAATGGTTTATGTAGGAAAATAGGAGAAATGGTTACTTATATATAGTAATATTTTAATTAATTTATTTGATGCATATGTGTTGTGTGCCAGTTGTATTTAAGAAAATATACTAAGTTATGGTAAAAATGGAAAAGCCAGGCTTTGAACACTTGTATGACCAGGATTCCACCACTGAGCCCGAGTTTCTTCTATAAGGTGAGAGTCTTTGCAATTACCTCATTGCCACTGCCTTCAAAGAGATTACAGTTCAGAGTGGGAAATAGACAATAATCACCAAATCAGAAGAAGACAAGTAAAACTATACCTGTAGTAAGTGCAAAGAAAAGAAGGTATATATTGCAATAAAAATATATACATGATTGTTTTGTTTTAATTCTTAAAACTTGATCAATAATATCAGGGAAGTCTTTTCTGAGGAAGAGATGCTTGAACTGACAGAGCTATCCCCTGTTTGTTGTAAGAAGAACTACATATTCTGTTGAAAAGAAATCTAGATTAAAAGTCAAGAGCCATGGATCTTAGTGCCGGGATATTATAAACATGATGAGAATTTCCATTTTTGGACTATAAATTTCATGTGTGTCAAATAAAGCAAATAATAGTAACTGGGTAACTCATCTCAGAATGAGATAAGATATGCGAAACAAATTTGACTGTTTAAAGAACTGCACTAATGTGAGACATTGCAATCATTGACCAAATTTTAGGATGAATTTTTTTCTTAATGTGTGATGCCAATATGTCATTTCTACAGTTTAAAATTTTATTGTCAGTATATGTTATATTGGAAGCTTCAGATGTCTTAAAAACTAGATATTTCTAGACAATAGAGTAGTCAAATTAATAGTTAGCAGAAGTAATATGAAACCTGAAAAACATGACAAATTTAAATCAAGATTAGGAAGTAAAGTTTTAGTTAAATACTGCCCATTTTCCTCATCCTCTCTGGCTTTCAATTAAAGAATTCTGTTTCCCCCTAGTGAATAAATTGATTCTTATATTCTTTTCAGAATATGTATATAGAGATTTGATATTGTGAACCATTCCATAAGTTAGATTTTGTGAAAATAATTAATTATGGATATATTCCTTACGTGAGTATTTCTAAGAAAAATATTATAATAACATGAAAATTTATTTAATTATAGTGATTAAGTTAAGTAATTTATTTTAAAGAATCCACATATTTAATATTAATTTAATCCACATATTAGCTCTCATAGAAGGAGAACAAAATAATGGTCATATAATTCCATCAACATCTAAAATTTTCCCAAGTTTAGCTGTAATTTTCTTTACAAATTTAGATACTTGTTGGCTTATTTTAGTTTTCCTTTTTATATTGATTAATTTTCATAATATTTTACTTGGTTTGGCTTTTAAATGTGTCAAACTAGGGCTGGGTCATGTTAATACTGAGCTCTAAAGCTGTTTTCTACTCTGCATTCTTTTTCTTAAAAGTCAATGTAGTGTTAAGCATTTCCATCGAAGTATTTAGTTTCGTTTTTTTTGGGTTTTTTTAAAGCTGTAATTACATACTTGACCCTTAAAACAAATAATTACTGTGTTATGAAGAACTGGCCTAGCTCAAAAAGATGTCTGGCCTTTGCCCTTGCTTTGTGGACATAATCTATGTCATACCTAATAGAAGTGTCTTGGTTAGGATTGGGACCAATCATGTGATTTAGGGAGGGACTTTGGGTTGTGCAATATCAGTTGACCTAGATACTGAGTCCAACCCTATCAGTAAGCAAGCAAGCAAACAAGCATGCCTTCCAAATGAAGCCATAATAAAAAAAAACTCTGGACACTGAAGCTCAGGTGTGCTTCCCTGCTTGGCAGTACCTCATGGGTACTGTCATACTTTGATACCAGGATGGTAATATATTCTGAGGACAATGGAACTTTCTTTTCTGAATCTCTTCATTTGGCTCATTTTTTAATCTGTATTCTTTCCCAGTAATAAACCATAACCATTAAGTATAATAGTTTTCAGTGGAGTTCTTTGAGTCCTTTGAATCTAAGAGTGGTTTGGGGGACCTCCTGAACTTGCAGTTGGTGTCAGAAATGAGAGTGATCTTGTGTGGACTTTTCCCTCTAATTTTGTAGTTGGACCCTACATCCTTGCAGTTGGGATCAGTAGTCTTGGCAGACTAGGCAATCTGGAGGACTTGTGTCCTATACTTCACAGTTTGGCTAACTCCAGGAATTTGACAATATCCAAATTTCCCAAATTTCTTAAACTCAGAGATAACTCCACATTTTTCAGTTAAAATTAATTTTTAAAAATTAAATAACTTGTAGTGTATCACCTGTTAGTAATGCCTCCTTGAATCACAGCATAGTTTTGTAATCCTTTAACAAACTAATTTGTAGATTTCCTTATAATTAATTCTCACTTTCAGGATGGAAGAATGGGGTTTACCATATCCTAAGTTCCAGTCTTTTCTTGTTCTCATAGTTTGAATAGAAAGTTTGAGTAGCACTAATCATATATAGAAAAATTCCTTCACAACCTATTTACTGAGGATCATTATAGATCATATTGTGATTTAGCTTTTAAAAAGTTATTTCTTCCTTTCAAATAGTAAAAATTTAAACTAAAATTATAAGACATTTTCCCTGATATCAAAACTCACCTTAGGAAAATTTAAAAGAGCTGACTTCTCAATAGAGAGCACTAAAAGAGTTATGGCAGGTGACCTCAAATATATAAACACTGCAATGTGAGGGGGACTATTCTGTGTATGTGCAGAGGTAAAACTAGAATCAACATCAGGAAGCAGATTTTGCCTCAGTGATATCTCCTCTCATACTGAAATTGTCACTGCAGAGACATGCTCAAAATTCAGAGACTGAAGTTTGCTCTACTGAACACAATAAATATGGTCTCTTTCAGTTTTTCAAACTTATAATGTTAGGATGTTTCTAATCTCATTTTTCTGATGATGAATGAATCTGCTAGGAAATTAAAACAAATATATACACTCACACAGCTATTTATTTATTTATTTATCCATCTATCTTTTTTATTAAAACTTGATTTCTTTAGAGTAGTTTTATGTCTACCCATGTTGACACAAATGGCAAGATTTCATTCTTTCTAATGGATGAGTAATAGTTCACTGTATAGATATACAACTTTTTTTTATTCATTCATCTATTTATGGACACTTAAGTTGCTTCCATATTTTGACTATTGTAAATAATGTTGTGATGAATATATGGGTGCATGTATCTTTTTGAATTAGTGTTTTTGTCTTTTTTGGGAAAATACCCAGGAGTGGAAATGCTGAACCACATGGTAGTTCTATTTTTAATTTTTTAAGGAACTTCCATACTGTTTTCATAGTGGCTTCACCAATTTACATTCCTCCCAACAGTGCACAAGGATTTCCTTTTCTCCATATCCTCACCAACACTTGCTATTTGTTGTCTCTTTGATAACAGACATTCTGGCAGATGTGAGGTGACATCTCATTGAAGTTTTCATTTGCATTTCCCTGATTTTTAGTGATGTTGAGCATCTTTTCATGTGTCTGTTGGCTATCTGTATTTCTTCTTTGGAAAAGTATCTATTCAGGTCTTCTGCCCACTTTTAATCAAGTTGTTTGGTCTTTTTTGTTGTTGAGTTTTATGAGTTCTTTGTTATTTTGTATATTAATTCTTTATCAGATATATCATTTGCAAATATGTTCTCCCATTCAGTAGCCTGTCTTTTCATTTTGTTAATAGTTTTCTTCACTGTGCAAAAGCTTTTGAGTTTGATGTAGTCCATTTCTTTATTTTTACTTTTTTTGTCCTTGCATGATGAGACATATCCATAAAAATATTGCTAAGACTAATGTCAAAGAAGATGCTTCCTATGTTTCCTCCTAGGAGTTTTATAGTCTCAGGTGTTACATTTAAGTCTGTCATCTATTTTGAGTTTACTTCTGTATATAGTAAGAGAAGGTCATCCAGTTTTACTTTTTGTATGTAGCATGTAGCTTTCTAGTTTTCCCAGCATCATTTATTGAAGAGGCTGTTTTTCCCATTGTATATTCTTGCCTTTTTGGTCATAGATTAATTGACTATGTAAATGTGGGTTTATTTCTGGGTTCTCTATTCTGTTTCATTGATCTATGTTTTTTTTTGTGCCAGTACCATACTGTTTTGATAACTGTAGCTTTGTAGTATAGCTTGAAATCAGGGAACTTGATACCTCTAACTTTATTCTTCTTTCTCAAGATCTTTTGTGTTTCCATACAAATTTTGGAATTATTTATTCTACTTCTGAGGAAAATATCATTGGAATTTTTGTAGGTTATGTATTGAATCTGTAGATTGCCTTGGGTGGTATGGTCATTTTAACAACATTAATTCTTTCAATCCATGAACACAATACATCTTTCCATGGGTTTATGTCAAAATCAATTTCTTTTATCAGTGTCTTATAATTTTCTGAGTAAAAGTCTTTTACCTCTTTAGCTAGATTTATTCTGAGGCATGTTGTTCTTTTTGAAGCAATTGTAAAAGTAAACTGTTTTCTTAAATTATCTTACTGATAGTTTGTTGTTAGTTTTTAGAAATGCCACAGATTTCTGTATATTAATTTTGTTCCTATAAATTTACTGAATTCATTTGTGCTTTTTAATAGTTTTCTAGTGGTGTCTTTAGGATTTTCTATATATAGTATCATGTCATGTCATCTGCAAAAGTCCATTTACACTTAAAGTAATTATTGATTTATATCTACTTATTGCCATTTTGTTAATTGTCAGAGGGTTGTTTTTATATATTTTTTTTGTTCCTTTCTTCTTTAGCTCTTTTTCCTTTGATTTGATGACTCTCTTTAGTGTTATGTGTGGATTCCTTTCTCTTTTTTGTGTGTGCTTGTATATGTTATAGATATCTGGTTTGTGGTTATCTTTATGTGTATATATAACAACATACACATATGTTAAGTTGATCTCTTTATGTTGGAACGTAATATAACCACCTTGCTCTTTTACTCCTCTCACTATTTTTAATGTTTTGACATTATATTTCACATATTTTTGTTTTGGGTATCCCTTAACCACTTTTTCTGGATATAGAGGATTTTACTACTTTTGCTTTTTATCCTCCCTACCATCTTTATTAATGGTTGATCTACTACCTTTATTGTATATGTGCCTTTACTAATGGGGTTTTTCTTTTTATATAGTTTTTATATTTCTCATTGTGGTCTTTCCTGCTTAGAAACATCCTTCTGGCATATCTTGTAAAACTGGTTAAATGTTGTTGAACTCATTTAATTTTTGCCTGTCTGTGAAAACCTTGATCTCGCCTTCAAAATTGAATTATAGCCTTGCCTGGTAGAGTATTCTTGTTTGTCATTTATTTCCTTTCATCACTGTGAATATATTATGTTACTTTTATTTTGGCTGCAAAGTTTCTCCTGAAATGCCACTGATAGTCTTATGGTAGCTTCCTTGTACATAGCTAATGTTGCCGACCTTCTGTACAGTCAAAAGTCTGTGTATAACTTAGAGTTGGCTGTTTGCATCCACAGTTCTTCCATAGCCACAATTTTTCCATATCTATGTTTCTGCATCTGTGGATTCTACCAACTGTAGTTTTTGTAGCACTGTAGTATTTACTATTGAAAAAAATCCACGTGTATGTTGGTTTGTGAAGTTCAAACCCATTTTGTTCAAGGTTCAACTCTAGTTGCTTTTCCCTTGCTGCTTTTACAATTCTTTCTTTATCTTTATTTTTTGCCATTTTTCATTACAGTGTGTCATGTCTCTTTGGGTTGATCTTTTTTGGACTCTCCATGATTCCTGGACCTGAATGTCTGTTTCCTTTTCCAGGTTAGAAATGCTTTCAGCTGTTATTTCAACAACTAAGTTATCTGCCTCTTTCTGTCTCTTGTCCTTCTGGGACCCCTATAATGCAAATGTCAGCCTGCTTGGTGTTGCCCAGAGGTCACTTAAACTAGCCTCACTTTTTAAAACTGTTTGTCTTTTTCCTATTTAGCTTTAGTGATTTCTACTAATCTGTCTTCCAGTTTGCTGATTTGTTCTTTTGTATCATTTAATCTACTATTGATTGATTCAAGTCTATTCTTTATTTCAATCATTGTATTCTTCAGCTCCATTATTTTTCTTCTTTATATTTTCTAACTCTTTGTTAAACTTCTTTCTCTGGAGTTTGTTGAGCATCTTTACGATCATTACCTTGAGCTCTTTATTGAGTACATTGTTTATCTCTATCTCACTTTGTTCTTTTAGATTTTTACCTTGTTCCTTCATTTGGAACATATTCCTCTGTTGCCTCATTTTGTCTAATTCTCTATTTTTATTTCTGTGTGTTAAGTAGTTGGGTTACATTTCTCAATCTTGAAGAATTGGCCCTATGTTGGAGACATCCTGTGGGGACCAGCAGCACACCCTTTTCTGGTCACCAAAGTTACATGCTCTATGGGTAGCTTCTATGTGGGCTGTGTAAGCTCTGTGTTGTGGTAGGTCTGACTAATGTGGGCACACCTGTAGGCAGGGCTGGCCCATGGCCCAGTTGTCTGCCAGGCCCTGCCTCTTGTAGAGACCGTTGGCCTGTTGGTGGGGAGGCCAGGTTCTGGAGCAACTGGCTGCAGGACCTGTGTTTTCCTGTAGCTGGTTCCAGCTAGCTGGTGGATTGGCCTGGGTACTTGCCTGGCTGTGCACCCTAGAAAGTATAGTACTGATGCCTACCAGCTGGTGTCAGGTAAGCCCCCAGATCTAATATGCTTCTTGAGAGGACTCCAAAATTTCATTTGCCAACACCAGTGTCCTCATGGTAGAAGGACCTCCCCATAATGGCTTCTGCCAGCAGAGTCTCTGTTTCCTACAACCCTACAGCTCTCCTGTACACAAGCCTCACTGGCCTTCAAAACCAGACATTCTGGGGGCTCATCCTCCTGCTGCAACACCCCTGGACTGAGGAGCCTGGTATGGTGCTTGGATCCCTTGCTTCTTGAGGAGAACCTCTGCAATTTCGATTAACCTCTTGTTTTTGGGTCACCTACCCAGGTGTTTGGGTCTTGACTATACCACGTCTCCAGCCCTCCTACCCACCTTGTATTTTCTTCTTTATCACTTTAGTTGTTGAAAATCTTTCCTGGTAATCTTCATGTTGTTCTCATTGATAGTTGCTCTGTAAACAGTTGTAATTTTGTTATGCCTTTGGGAAGAAGTAAGCTCTGGGTTTTCCTATTCTGCCATCTTGGGCAGCCCTCCACACAGCTCTATATTTAGATAGTACTTGTTAGAAGATGGTGTGACTTTCATGTGAGGGATGCAAATTTTTTGGATTCTATCAGCCTCCACATTGCCTGATGGGAAGGTTTCTAATCATCTTTTTGACAGGAGTTGTCTCAGTCTGGCAGTAAATTATATGTCTAAGGAATCACACAAAAGACCAAGAACTTAAATTGCTTGTTTTTTTGTAATAGCTCTATCTATCTTGTTTATTTTAAAAATACCAGAAGACAAAAGACAAAAATGGCAGTGATCCTCTGAAGAAAGAAGAAAAAAGAAAACAGAAAATTAAATTCTCAGTTTTGCTCAAAATGTCATTGCCAATGGCATTTGCATTTGAAATAAGAGCACTGAAGTGCTTCTTTCATTATGCCATTTAATACAATATGGCCAAGTATGTTTTTTTTTAAAGTTGTTTTTATTACTAATTCAGTGTATGAAACATTACTTCCATAATACCCCAAAAGGATCTAGGAAAGCAACCCATAATCAAACCCGTTAATATTTCTTTATTGAAACATAAATTATCTCAATAACCATGGTAAAGCATCTCTAAAAATCTTCATATCAGTTCAAATCAGACTCTATGCTGAATGAGTTTTCAATCTGTCTGAATTTTAGGATTGTGGATGAGAGATTAGAGACCTGTACAGTGAATGTTGTCCAGCAATGTAAACAAATAACATTTTGGTTATTTTTTCCTTTAGGAAAATTTTAGGAGTAACATTGTTTATGTTTCAAATTCTTATAAGGTACAAATAGTAAAAAGTTTTTGTGTGCTTAAAGTTTAACAAGTTATAACTGGCTTTTCTATTCCATTCTCTTATTTACAACTCTATTTCCAATGCTTACCATAGCACCTAGCTTTTGGAGGTGAAAAAATGCATCATTATTAAATGAATTCCTTTTACTCACTGATTTAGGAAGTCTATTGAATGCTCAGCTACTAACTTGACAATGTTATTCAAAAAGATACTGTTAAGGACACCCTTACTTTTTCATAGAATCATTAGATAATGAAGCATAGATTCATGTTAAAGGAATGTACTGAATTTTGAAGTGATTTTTATGACAGCAGAAAATCACCTTACAAATAATACTCAAGAGCGTCATTGTTGTTGACCTTTCAAATATCTGTAAATAGGATAGCTGCTGCTGTGAATTTTCTTGTAAGTTTCAGCAGAGCTGGAAACTTGTCAACTTCCCCCATTTCTCCTACAACTCGACACTGAAACTGCAAGAGGCATTAAAATAGCCTTTCCCCGTGGTATGGATTCGGAACTAAGGCCACAGAGATAAGAGACTTGCACAGAAGACCAAAGTCAGAGGCTACAGTCAAACCAGAATCCAAGACTCTTAGTCAATTCTACCTAGCATGCAGTTTTGTTTTATGTTGCTAGAGGCAAAAAGAAATTTAAAAAATATACTCTGGATGTTTCAGTCTATCTATAATTATAATAATTGCAATAAACTTACAAAAAAATGAAGGCAATTTTAAAGGCATAATTAATAGAGCTTTTCCCTTTTAATGCCTTTCAGCAAATTGTTGCCCTCTTTTCTGCCATACCACTAACCATTGCCAGTAGTAAAATATTAATGTATTGTAAAATCTGTGGAGCTCTGCCTTTTATTTTTGTACCTAATCAACTCCGTGTATAATTTTGTAACCATGTGGCCCCACCCTGAATTACAGTTGCAAGCTATATGCATTAATAAGATGGAAACTACCAGGAATGAAATAAGCCATTGAAAGTGGTTAAGAAGGCCAAAGGAGGAAAACTGAAATCCTTTTGACAAGCAGTTTCTGAAGCTGCTGACATTCTTTTAAAAGACCTTTTTCATGTTAGCTCACAGAGAGGCTTTGCATAACACACCAAGTAAAACCTATAACTGCTGCTGCAGTACAAGGCACTAACAGTTTTTCATGACACCTGGAAGGAAAATGGACAAACTTTCCTACTGCTGACATTTCAGTTTGAAATTATGTTTTTCAAGTGTTGGATAAAGGAAACAAAGACATAACTTCTTTTGGGATGTATTGCTGGTCAGTATCTACTTCTTTCATTTCCTTGAAAGCTGTGTATTGCAATGTCATAAATATTTTTAAAGATATTTTATAAGTAACAAAAATGAAGTAAACTTTTTAAACACTGGATCTGTGCTACATAAACTTAAGAATAGCCAGAACATAGTAAGAGGGAGAAATGTACTTTTTCTTTTGGTTACCTCATGTTTTACAATTTTGGTCAATAAACAACTTTGAAAATAATGCCATGGCCCATCTTAAAATAAAATAATATTAATTAGAAAAACAGTTAACAATATCAATAGTTATGGGATTTTTTAATCCTTCTGATTACTATCAATAATTTCAGATAATTATAATTCATTTTTACTAAATTAGTCTACAAATTAATAATAGCACAAAATAATCTTAATAAATTATTTTGGTAGTAATTCTCTTTGTCAGTAGAATATGGTTGTCTAGCATGTATCTGTTACTTGCAAGGATTCTGTTGACTTATGTAGAAGAAACCACCATAGAATAGTTATTTAAAAGCTAAAGCATGTTTGTGGAAAAGAAATAAATATAACTATCCTACATGAAAATGAAAAATATACTATGGTGATGCCCCAAAACCCCACAATATGCAGTTATGTTATACATGAAATAAAGAGTTCTTTCTGTTATTTACAGTAATATACTCCACCTTGGTCCAGGCCCAAGACAGACCTGCCTTATACTAAATAAATGTTTTGGGGTTTTTTTTAGTATTAGTTGTTTTTTTTTTGTTTGTTTGTTTATACTGCAGGTTCTTATTAGTCATCAATTTTATACACATCAGTGTATACATGTCAATCCCAATCGCCCAATTTAGCACACCACCATCCCCACCCCATTGCGGTTTTGCCCCTTGGTGTCCATATGTTTGTTCTCTACATCTGTATTTCAACTTCTGCCCTGCAAACCGGTTCATCTGTACCATTTTTCCTGGTTCCACATACATGCGTTAATATACGATATGTTTTTCTCTTTCTGACTTACTTCACTCTGTATGGCAGTCTTTAGATCCATCCACATCTCAACAAATGAGTCAATTTCGTTCCTTTTTATGGCTGAGTAATATTCCACTGTATATATGTACCACAATTTCTTTATCCATTCATCTGTCGATTGGCATTTAGGTTGCTTCCATGACCTGGCTATTGTAAATAGTGCTGCAATGAATACTGGGGTGCATGTGTCTTTTTGAATTATGGTTTTCTCTGGGTATATGCCCAGTAGTGGGATTGCGGAGTCATATAGTAATTCTATTTTTAGTTTTTTAAGGAACCTCCATACTGTTCTCCACAGTGGCTGTATCAATTTACATTCCCACCAACAGTGCAAGAGGATTCCCTTTTCTCCACATCCTCTCCAGCATTTCTTGTTTGTAGAATTTCTGATGATGCCCATTCTAACTGGTGTGAGGTGATACCTCATTGTAGTTTTGATTTGCATTTCTCTAATAATTAGTGATGTTGAGCAGCTTTTCATGTGCTTCTTGGCCATCTGTATGTCTTCTTTGGAGAAATGTCTATTTAGGTCTTCTGCCCATTTTTGGATTGGGTTGTTTGTTTCTTTAATATTGAGCTGCATGAGCTGTTTATATATTTTGAAGATTAATCCTTTGTCCGTTGTTTCGTTTGCAAATATTTTCTCCCATTCTGAGGGTTGTCTTTTCGTCTTGTTTATGGTTTCCTTTGCTGTGCAATAGCTTTGAAGTTTCATTAGGTCCCATTTGTTTATTTTTGTTTTTATTTCCATTACTCTAGGAAGTGGATCAAAAAAGATCTTGCTGTGATTTATGTCAAAGACTGTTCTTCTTATGTTTTCCTCTAAGAGTTTTATAGTGTCTGGTCCTACATTTAGGTCTTGAATCCATTTTAAGTTTATTTTTCTGTACGGTGTTAAGGAGTGTTCTAATTTCATTCTTTTACATGTAGCTGTCCAGTTTTCCCAGCACCACTTATTGAAGAGACTGTCTTTTCTCCATTGTATATCTTTGCCTTCTTTGTCATAGATTAGTTGACCATAGGTGCGTGGGTTTATCTCTGGGCTTTCTATCTTGTTCCCTTCATCTATGTTTCTGTTTTTGTGCCAGTACCATATTGTCTTGATTACTGTAGCTTTGTAGTATAGTCTGAAGTCAGGGAGTCTGATTCCTCCAGCTCCATTTTTTTCCTTCAAGACTGCTTTGGCTATTTAGGGTCTTTTGTGTCTCCATACAAATTTTAAGATGATTTGTTCTAGCTCTGTAAAAAATATCATTGGTAATTTGATAGGGATTGCATTGAATCTGTAGACTGCTTTGGGTAGTACAGTCATTTTCACAATATTGATTCTTGCAGACCAAGAACATGGTATATCTCTCCATCTGTTGATAACATCTTTAATTTCTTTCATCAGTGTCTTATAGTTTTCTGCATACAGGTCTTTTTTCTCCCTAGGTAGGTTTATTCCTAGGTATTTTATTATTTTTGTTGCAATGGTAAGTAAGAGTGATTCCATAATTTCTCTTGCAGATTTTTCATCATTAGTGTATAGGAATGCAAGAGATGTCTGTGCCTTAATTTTGTATCCTGCAACTTTACCAAATTCATTGCTTAGCTCTAGTAGTTTTCTGGTAACAACCTTAGGATTCTCTATGTATAGTATCATGTCATCTGCAAACAGTGACAGTTTTACTTCTTCTTTTCCAATTTGTATTCCTTTTATTTCTTTTTCTTCTCTGATTGCCATGGCTAGAACTTCCAGAACTATGTTGAATAATAGTGGTGAGAGTGGACATCCTTGTCTCGTTCCTGATCTTAGAGGAAATGCTTTCAGTTTTTCACCATTGAGATTGTTGTTTGCTGTGGGTTTGTCATATATGGCCTTTATTATATTGAGGTAGGTTTCCTCTATACCCACTTTATGGAGAGTTTTTATTATAAATCGGTGTTGAATTTTGTCGAAAGCTTTCTCTGCATCTATTGAGATGATCATATGGCTTTTATTCTTCAATTTGTTAATATGGTGTTTCACATTGATTGATTTGCGTATATGGAAGAATCCTTGCATCCCTGGGATAAAACCCACTTGATCATGGTGTATGATCCTTTTAATATGTTGTTGGATTCTGTTTGCTAGTATTTGGTTGAGGATTTTTGCATCTATATTCATCAGTGATATTGGTCTGTAATTTTCTTTTTTTGTAGTATCTTTGTCTGGTTTTGGTATCAGGGTGATGGTGGCCTCATAGAATGCGTTTGGGAGTGTTCCTTCCTCTGAAATGTTTTGGAAGAGTTTGAGAAGGATGGATGTTAGCTCTTCTCTAAATGTTTCATAGAATTCACCTGTGAAGCCATTTGGTCCTGGACTTTTGTTTGTTGGAAGATTTTTAATCACAGTTTCAATTTCATTACTTGTGATTGGTCTGTTCATATTTTCTGTTTCTTCCTGGTTCAGTCTTGGAATGTTATACCTTTCTAAGAGTTTGTCCATTTCTTCCAGGTTGTCCATTTTATTGGCATAGAGTTGCTTGTAGTAATCTCTCATGATCGTTTGTATTTCTGCAGTGTCAGTGGTTACTTCTCCTTTTTCATTTCTAATTTTATTGATTTGAGTCCTCTCCCTCTTTTTCTTGATGAGTCTGGCTAATGGTTTATCATTTTTGTTTATCTTCGCAAAGAACCAGCTTTTAGTTTTATTGATCTTTGCTATTGATTTCTTTGTTTCTATTTCATATATTTCTGCTCTGATCTTTACGATTTCTTTCCTTCTGCTAATTTTGCGTTTTGTTTGTTCTTCTTTCTCTAGTTCCTTTAGGTGTAAGGTTAGATTGTTTACTTGAGATTTTTCTTGTTTCTTGAGGTAGGCTTGTATGGCTATAAACGTCTCTCTTAGAACTGCTTTTGCTGCATCCCGTAGGTTTTGGGTCACCGTGTTTTCATTGTCATTTGTCTCTAGGTATTTTTTGATTTCCTCTTTGATTTCTTCAGTGATCTCTCAGTTATTTAGTAACGTGTTGTGTAGCCTCCATGTGTTTGTGTTTTTTAAGTTTTTTCCCCTGTAATTCATTTCTAATCTCATAGCGTTTTGGTCAGAAAAGATGCTTAATATGATCACAGTTTTCTTAAATTTACTGAGGCTTGATTTGTGACCCAAGATGTGATCTATCCTGGAGAATATTCCCTGAGCACTTGAGAAGAAAGTGTAATCTGCTGTTTTTGGATGGAATGTCTTATAAATATCAATTAAATCTATTTAGTCTATTGTGTCATTTAAAGCTTCTGTTTCCTTATTTATTTTCATTTTGGATAATCTGTCCATTGGTGTAAATGAGGTGTTAAAGTCCCCCACTATTATTGTGTTACTGTCAATTTTCTCTTTTATAGCTGTTAGCAGTTGCCTTATGTATTGAGATGCTCCTATGTTGGGTGCATATATATTTATAATTGTTATATTTTCTTCTTGTATTGATCCCTTGATCATTATGTAGTGACCTTCCTTGTCTCTTGTAACATTCTTTATTTTAAAGTCTATTTTATCTGATATGAGTATAGCTACTCCAGCTTTCTTTTGATTTCCCTTTGCATGGAATATCTTTTTCCATCCCCTCACTTTCAGTCTGTATGTGTCCCTAGGTCTGAAGTGGGTCTCTTGTAGACAGCATATATATGGGTCTTGTTTTTGTATCCATTCAGCAAGCCTGTGTTTTTTGGTTGGAGCATTTAATCCATTCACGTTTAAGGTAATTATCGATATGTATGTTCCTGTGACCATTTTCTCAATTGTTTTGGGTTTGTTTTTGTAGGTTTTTCTTCTCTTGTGTTTCCCACTTAGAGAAGTTCCTTCAGCATTTGTTGTAGAGCTGGTTTGGTGGTGCAGAATTCTCTTAGCTTTTGCTTGTCTGTTAAGCTTTTGATTTCTCCATCGAATCTGAATGAGATCCTTGCTGGGTAGAGTAATCTTGGTTGTAGGCTCTTCCCTTTCATCACTTTAAGTATATCATGCCACTCCCTTCTGGCTTTCCGCTGAGAAATCAGCGGTTAACCTTATGGGAGTTCCCTTGTATGTTATTTTTCGTTTTTCCCTTGCTGCTTTCAATAATTTTCCTTTGTCTTTAATTTTTGCTGATTTGATTACTATGTGTCTTGGCGTGTTTCTCCTTGGGTTTATCCTGTATGGGACTCTCTGCACTTCCTGGACTTGAGTGCCTATTTCCTTTCCCATGTTAGGGAAGTTTTCGACTATAATCTCTTCAAGTATTTTCTTGGGTCCTTTCTCTCCCTCTTCTCCTTCTGGGACCCCTATAATGTGAATGTTGTTGCGTTTAATCTTGTCCCAGAGGTCTCTTAGGCTGTCTTCTTTTTATTCTTTATTCTTTATTCTGCTTTGCAGCAGTGAATTCCACCATTCTGTCTTCCAGGTCACTTATCCATTCTTCTGCCTTAGTTATTCTGCTATTGATTCCTTCTAGTGTAGTTTTCATTTCAGTTTTTGTATTGTTCATCTCTGTTTCATTGTTCTTTTATTCCTCTAGGTCTTTGTTAAGCATTTCTTGCATTTTCTCGATCTTTGCCTCCTTTCTTTTTCCGAGGTCCTGGATCATCTTCACTATCATTATTCTGAATTCTTTTTCTGGAAGGTTGCCTATCTCCATTTCATTTAGTTGTTTTTCTGGGGTTTTATCTTGTTCCTTCATCCGGTACATAGCCCTCTGCCTTTTCATCTTGTCTATCTTTCTGTGAATGTGGTTTTTGTTTCACAGGCTGCAGGATTGTAGTTCTTCTTGCTTCTGCTGTCTGCCCTCTGGTGCATGAGGCTATCACTAAATAAATGTTATGGTACTTCGTATTAAAGTGAGAATTCAGTGTGGGTTTTGGGCAAACTCTGATATAGTATGTAGAAATTGTTTTCTTAAAGGTCTTAATTATTCATTTCAAACATAAAACATTTATGGCATTGTTGAAATTGCTACTGTAAACATGAAAATAAAAGGGAAAATGCCACTTAAGATTGTGTTTTGTGTTCAGCTTTAACCCAGACACCCTTAAAAGAAGTTATAACACTTCTTTATTTGTAATCTGCCTATCCAGGTAAAGCCTAAAATGATGTCTCTTCTGCTATTAAAAATGTCATTTGAGGATTATTTAAAAATCATCAATTATTTGTGTTGTTATTATCTTAACTTTTTTTAACTTTTGTTTTAAATTTAATTTGTAAGAAATGCAAAGAACTACCAATATATGGATGCAGAAAAAATTAAGGTAGTGTAAGTCAGAATTGCTTGTATTTTGACATGTTAAAAATGGCCAGGAAGGAGGCCAGGTATCATTCAGTGGTGAAAATCACAGTGTTTCCATGTCCAGTGCTTGGGTTTATGAGACAGGCTGCCTCAGTGGCTCAAACTCTAAACAACTCAATTAACAAAGTAAAGACACCAAAGACTGCCTGATGCATGAGCTAAAATGACAACTTATCAATTTACAGTGAGAATTATTATTATCACAATGAAAAGTGTAAATTATTTATTCTCAAAAGAAGTCTGCATTATAAGTCATATTATAATCAGAAAGCTCCTTCTTAAGCAGTTGGACAATCTTAATGGTGTCCTGGAGCCATCATTTTTTGATAGCTTGATACTGCCAGTGTTACTGCCAGCACATGGTTGAAATTGTACACGGTTATGTATTAAGATTTCAGGAGACACACTCCCCTAGGTGGTATTGAAGTCCCCTTGACCAAAATCTGCCTTTTTTTTTACCCCCTATTCTTGACTATGTGCAGACTAAATTGCCCATTTTCAAAACTTCCACTTATACAGGATTTCTTTAGAATATTTAGTATCTGAGACTTACATACCTTTGACATTATTCAATAGATTTGCATGAAACTATCCCCAAGAGATACTTACCATCTTTTGAGTGAGTTATTGCTACATATGGCAATCTGTTTATTATAGGCTAACTTCTTATTTAACTTTCATAGAAGTAAATTATGTGTACAAAATGTAACTTTGAAGTTACTACATTTCCAATATAAAGTTTGGAAAATATTAATGGCAAAGATCAAATTGGGAGAGAAATATAAACATATTTTTTACTTTAAAGAATGCTTTTATATTTCTAAAAAGCATACTTCCACCATGAATAACTTGAGTCTCCATTTCTTGTCCAAAGCATTTATTGATATATTCTTATGATAATTATTTATAAGGTGTCTGTCTTTGCCTGGAAGCCTTCTTGGACCTGGGGATATTGCAGTGAGCACCCCAAAATCCTTGTCCTACAACGAACTGTATTTGAGTGGAGGAGGAAACAGTGAAAAATCAAATAAATATACATAAGTGTAGAAGGCATCAATAAATGCAGTGATTAAGGTGAAACACAGTAATGTAATAGAAGTTAAGGGTTGAGACAGGTGGGAAGATGCCTATTATAGTTTGGGTGGTCAAGAAAAGTCTTTCTGAAGAAGTGACGTTTTAGCTGAGGTTTAAATAGCAAAAGGAGTCAACAAGGCAAAAATACGAAGAAAGGACATTGCAGTTAGACCTACAGCTAAATAACATTATGTTTTTGCTCAGGTTCTAAACAACAACAGCAAAATTTCTGAAAGTTGTGGTCATGGTACTTCCACCTGTGCTACCACAATTTGCATTTCAACTGACATCACCAGTGGGATTATGGGAATATTCCAAATTTCTGATCAATAGTGACAGTGTTTCTGCTAAAGACTGGCTCTAGAAACATAGAGTTTAGGATTATCTCAGTCAACGTTTTCCCATAGCTTTGGGGCACTACTGCATTTAGGAATTTATTTTATTAAAAATACAGGAGTTTTAAAAGAAATCAGGAAGGGGAAAAAAATCCTACCATCCATCAAGGACTAAGGTAGCACTGTTCAATAAAACCTGTGATGATGAAAGTGCTCTATGTATATGTGCTGTTCAGTATGGCAGCCACCTGTCACATGTGGCTGTTGAGCACCTGAAATGTGACTGGTGCAACCGAGGAGCTGATTTTTGAAGTTATATTTAATTAATTTAAATGTAAATGCATTGGTTAATACATTGATTAAAAGGATATCTTAAACACAGTATATTTATAATGAATTAGTCATGTAGTCATGTTGCTGCTTTTACAACTTTCTCAATTGCTTTTCCTCTGACACAGACTGAAATATAGTTTTCTCCTTTCTGTGGTTTTAGAGGTAATTGTGAAACACTCGACACAGGGAAGAATTGAACCAGAACAATATACAAGAAGCTATTAAATTGAAGAGAATTAGTCTCTGTTCCCTTGATGTGTTTTGTGTTCAGTCATAATTTTCAGTGTTTCTGACTAGTAAGAAATAGTAGTAACAGAAACTGAGTAAGGAAAAAAAAATCCATAAGGATCTTCAGGGGAAAAAATAGGTATTATTTGTGGTGTATCCCACCATCCAAAGAAATAGTTTAACAGGAATGAATGATAACATAGAAATATCTATATTTGCAATAGAAATATTGCAAAGTTATAGTTTATCTATATTTTTTAGTGGTCATTTATAATAGAAAAAAACTCTGATTTTTAAAATCATGCAAATGGCTATTTTGTTTAATTATGATGATTTCTTGCTGTTAATCTTAAAAAAGAAAAAAAACCCACCTGTAGAAATCTGCTATGAAAGTGCATAATGTTCTCTAAGCCCCAGGAAGAAGTTACTGTAAGTAAAAAAAAGAAAAAAAAAATGCATTTTGGAAGATCAATAGGAAAGGGGAAGAAAAGACTTTCCAATTTCCAAGATTTTCCAGAAACAATATTGATTACTTTTGTAAGCCTAGCTTGGCAGATGAAATAAAATATATTTGTTTCAGTATAATATTTGGTAACAATGTTAGTTTTGTATAAACTGGATCACATGAGACATATTTGAATCACTAAAACTATTTCAATATTATCCAAAACCATCTTTTTAAAATTTTTTTTTATGTAATTATGTATTTATTTTTAGTCTTCAACTTCAGGTTTGGAAATGAATGGAACAATGCATATGTGTAAAGTTCTATTAAAAATGTGATATAGACACACTTTTACTTATAACTAGTAATATACAAGTAATTTTTAAAATTTTCAAATAATTGCCCATTTTGCTAATGAGTTTGAACACCAGAGAATGGTTGCGCTAAACAATATTTTACCAACTCACTTTATGCATAAGATAACTCACTAACTCAGTTTTCCTTTTAGAAAATAATGGTCTAAATGTAGCCTGACTCAAAAAAATTTGAGCCATAAATACCTAACATTAAGAAATATTGTATTAACACAAAATGATTTTTATATTGTTTTTATTTAATCTTGAATGGAAAGAGTACTTATAAAATTAAGTGAAGTGATTTTCTTTAACATCATCCTTTTAAATATTAATTCATTTGCATACAATTAAAATAGTATTTGCTTCACACAATAATCAATAACCAACTTTTCAAGAATGGATGTATGGCATCAAGTGAGATTCATCTATATTTATAATGTCTATTAAACGAATTACAATTGCAAATTCTTTT
The DNA here is from genome assembly GCF_028021215.1 of Eschrichtius robustus. Classification (NCBI taxonomy): domain Eukaryota; kingdom Metazoa; phylum Chordata; class Mammalia; order Artiodactyla; family Eschrichtiidae; genus Eschrichtius; species Eschrichtius robustus. Next base: position 31,711,561 of record NC_090840.1, on the reverse strand, counting down.
TTAACCACACAGTACAAATCAAAAAAATTTGAAATGTGCAGAAATATTGCAAAAACGATAAATGAGGATTTATTTCTGTCTTCAAAAGACAGAGAAAAAAATTAAATTGCTCAACTAAATAAACTGGTCTTCTTTCTTCACTTTCATGTCAATTTGAATCTTCATGAAGAAATACAGACAGGATAACATATTCTCAATTATACTTGAACTTTCAATGATATCCCCCAACATATAAGTTGTAAATAAGCATAGCATAAATGAGCAGTTGAAATACATGTGATTGAGCAAGGAGGAATATTCCCACCTATTTAAATGTTTTTCATAGACTCACCTTTTCTTTTTTTAACACTTGGAGACTAATTTGGGTTACTGTTTATTATCTGCAGTATTGTTTTATTCACTTGGCATCCTCACTCTAGGATGTGTATGTTTCATTATTTAGCATTTACTATTGATACTTTACCTTAAACAAATGTCTTCTTCTTTCCAGTCATTGCAGTAATATGCTTGCCTCCTGAAATCCCCAATGCTTTCTTTTCTAAACCCAAGTAAGCATCTGCCCCATAGCTAGAGCACAATGCTGCACAGCTTTTGTCAGACCCTTCTAATTCTACATTTATTTTTATTTTATTTCTTCCTCATTTTAGTCCTTCATCTATATACCTGTTTTCTTATACATTTTATTTTATTGATCTGGCATTGGATATCTCATCAAGATACTGTTTTTATTTCATATAACATTTGTGTGCAGTTGCTTCTAGAATTGTCATTTTCCTCTTGTGACCACTCCACCCTCCCTAGAGCTCATCCCCACCACGAACCACTTAAACTTCTGGTTTTCAAATCTCATTTCCCCTTCTCCGAAAATATGTGTTCTCTTACCCACCATTACTCTCAACCTGGTGCAGCATAGATTATTTTGTACCTTCCTTTGGTATGATGCGTGTTACTTCCTTTTCTATAGTACCCCTATGAAAGGACCTATGAAAGTCTAGTCAACAACATCATCTTTCCTCACCTTCAAAGGCTTCTGAAATCCCTCTTAATTTATGAATCTTCCAGCCAAGTGGAAGAGACATACCATTTGTTTTATGCAAAAATATTACCATCTTAAGCTTCTATAATTTCACAAACCATCAAATCTTATCTATCAATTTTATTTAATCTTCTGTCATTAGATTCCTTCTTGCTTAGAATAATTTTCAAAAATTATTCAACCACATCAATAGTTGTCCAAGGCTCCATTATTTAGCTGAAATATTAGGAAACTTATTAACTTATATTTATTTTGGAGAAGTTTCTCCTTTTTTTTTTATTCAACAGTAAGCAAATATTGCTTACTCATATTAGTTTCACTTGATAGATTGTGAACCAATAGCACAAGTGCTTTACATTTGCTAATGATTGTGATAATCTGACTTCCCTCAGGACCGATTTAGAACTTCATTACTATTTTATTGCACATCAAGTTGTTTGTTGAGGACTTTCTTTGAGCTTAAGGAAGGGTAATTACCTTTTGAACTCCCTAGTTAAGTAAATAAACCACAGCAAAACAGTAGCAACAGAAGGCACGTTTTCAAGAGTATATTAGCATAAAGTAATTAAGTAATGGTAATGAGGATTGGTCTCTCCTGTTATGGCAACAACTGCACCTGAACTCTGAAACAAAGTCCCTTAGGAATCTTTCATGGTTTTTTGCTTTGTAATTTCTTGGGAATTCTCCGCTCAATCTACCCTTATCTCTTAGGAACAAAACTCTAATTCAACGTATACCTTTAACACCTAATTTGTTGACAAGTAACTTTGTATCCCTTTGAAAGAAAAAAAAGTTTCCCTCCAGCACATTCCCTTCTGGGCATCTAACCTGCTTTCCTCCCTTCCCCCTTAGGCTTCTGCACTTGCTCAGAGATTTTGCATAGAGTCTATTGATGACTCTTTATTTCTGTCCAGGATATATTTCTTATCACTGATTGTCTGCTCTGCTTTCCACATTCTTTCAGCTCAATGAGTTTTCCTCCATTTAGTATGGTTAGGACTGGGGGAAAAGAATATGACAGGTTGAAGAGGAAGCCATAAAAATAATACTCCATAGCTCTAGCTCAATCCTTGATTCTTCTGATGTCACATTATGGAATATCTCTTTCTCATGAAATATCTCTCTTTCCCCTTCTCTACATCATGACCTTGTCATGGCACCTTGGCCAATACTATACTACAGGATGCAATGGGGAAAAAAAGGAGGGTCACCTACAGGGCAGGAAGAGCTCTTGGGGAATAGAGGCATAGTTTTAAGTGAATGTCCCTGGAGGTGGTGAAATCTGAACTGAGTCATAAAAAAAAAGGAAGGAAGGAAGGGAGGGAGGGAGGAAGGGAGAAAGCAAATGATAATGATGCTCATTTAGAACATGTAGAAACAGGCTGGCAAATGGATAATTTCCATATAGTGATCTAAGTACTTTGGTAGATATGGGGTGCTGTATGGGCCGTAAAGATGGACTGGGGAAGACTTTCTGTGGGGGCACTTAAGTTAAATATTGACAAACCAGGCCCCCTACATCCAAGCCAAGGAAAAGATTTACTCATGTGTCTCTCTTTCACTGTCTGTTTTTCTCTGTCTTTGAACACTTATTTAACACACAGTGCTGGGTAATATACCAGAACTGAGAAGTGCAGTGTTTGAATAAGATAGATGAGGTGCATACTATGATGACAGACAGGTGAGCAAATAAACAAGATAATTTCAGAGAACGATAGATACTATGAAGAAAATAAAACATGATGAGCTGATAGAAAAAAATTGAGGAGACAATTTTAGATTTTGTGGTTAAAAAACTAAATTGAATACACTGCCCTCTCAATTACCTTGAGTAAAAACTTGCCTATACTTTATTCAGCAGGAACATAGTTTTTATTGTAAATGAGACATCTTTCTTCATGTCAAAAATAAAGAGATGGTAATTCCTGATAGGTGTGCTAATGACACAGCTGTTTCCCAGCTCGTTATATTCACTAAATGGTAGTTCCCATTTTATAGAGGCGGCAATAATAGCACTTCACACACCCCTTGAAATTAGTTGTTTGCCTCTTTTCCCCTCTAGAATGAATGTACATTCTTAAAGAGTTCATATTTTTGGAATCCAGAACTGCTAGTTCAGTGGGAGGAATGAAATTTTTTCTTTTTTTTCAACTCAATTACATATGTGAATTGAAACTTAGATCACCCTGCCAATATTCATGATCCTCATAGGAGTGGGGGGAAAGTAAAATGTCATAGTACTGTGTGGCGCAATCATATCTACCATTTGAGGCTCCTTTCCCTAAAGGCAGTGTATTGACGAAGCATTTTTCAGTAAACTGTTTTTTTCTGCATCACAATCATTGCAAAGTGGTTTCTGAACAAGAGTAGATGCAAAAAGAAACAGGAAAAAAAAAAGATATAAGGTCCTAAAAAGAAAACAGTGTAGACACACAACCATCTTTCATTTGCTCCTCAGATCTTTCTATTACAGGGTTTAACTACAGTTGGTATAGCAACACTTCATAACCATTCATTATTTGCATATATAAATGGAATAAAAACAAATATTTATGTTATTACATTATGCGTGGATAATTATTAATTTTTCAGTTTTAAAATTGGTATTCTTTTTGTTAAGATTTTATAAATACTAATTAACAAGTGATCCATATCTGACATATCACTTAACCTTTTAGTGTGTAGATTTTTCAATATAAGTTGATTGAAAAAAAATTTTTTTTTTTTTTACATTTGGAGACTATAAAAAATATCACATAAATTTAGCACACGTGGTAAACAAATTATTCTGAAAATACCAACTCTCTTTTCCTCTGGAACAAAAATATACATTTTATTTCTTAAAATAATTTACATTTCTAAATCCAGATGGTAACTATAATAGATTCTTTCTTGAAAATAGTCAAAGATATTAAGGGAGATTCCAGAATTGTGACTTTCAAAATTGATTTAGAAGAATCACTTGTGAATATGTTACTTCCTTCCTCCATTATAGTGAGTCTGTGTTTTAAGCATTTTTCAAAAACTACAGACAATATCCAGACCTATTTGACCTATTGAAATGTACTTCTGTATCATTTCTCCTGGAATGACATCTGGTTAATCTTTGATTGATGAGCCCTGAAAATTGTGCCTGCAAAATCATTGCAGACATTCATGACTGTCTTGATGAGAAAGTATCTTTTAATGGTTACTTTGAACAGGTTTTCTCCTAAGGTTTATATATCAAAAGACAGTTTGTGTCAGCTCTTGTGATAAGATAATGAAAGCTTTCCAGAATGGTATTACCTTTACTAGATACATCTTTTAAGCATCCTTTCATAGTTTTTTTTTTTTCTCCAAGTTATAATTTTACTTTTTCTTTTCTAATGTTGAAAAAGAAATATAGCTAATTATATGTAAATGGTCTTTCTCTCTTTAAATATCCCAGTACCTTTCACAATTCACAATTTATTTATTTATTTATTTGGCTGTGCTGGGTCTTAGTTGGTGGCACGCAGGATCTTCGTTGTCGCGTGCGGGATCTTCAAAAGTACAGAAAAGTTGGAAGAATGAGCATGTGCACATCTAATATATAGATTTAAGAACGGTTAGGGTTGGCCTCTATTTTCTTTACATATGTATGTGTGCATGTGCAAAACACATGCCCAAGTGTTTGGTGAAACATTTGAAAGAAAGTTGTGGATATTATGAAACTCCACTTCCAAATACAGGACCCGGTGACTATCCAGGCATTGCATATGGCTGTTATGTCTACTTAGATCTTTTAACTGATTATTCTCTCCAGCTTTTTTCTCCCTGCCTTTTTTTTTCTTCTTCTTTCTTGCTGAGACTAGGCCAGTTGTCTTATATACCATCTCACATTCTGAAATGTGTTTGACTGCTTAACTGTCATTTAACTTATTCCTTTTTCCTATAAACTGGAAGAAGTTAAGCCTAAAGGCTCAATGAAATTCTACTTTAAACATGTTTGGCTTCTACATGGTTGTACTTCATAGATGATCCTGTGACCTTCAAATGTCCAGGTATTCTATGTTTTATCACGTTAGGTGGCGTATAATATCAAGTTACTATGACTGATGCAAAGCTTGATCACTTAGTTAAGGTGGCAACTGCCATATCTCTGCATCATAAAGGTGTACTTTCAATATTAAAATTAGCATAAACACACACATGCACACTCAAGTGCATGTAAAATTTTAAGCAGGTCAGTGGAGTGCATCAATCTTCAGTTTCTAGTCTTGATATTGTACTTTTGTTATGTAAGAGGTATCACTGGAAGAAACGGGTGAGAGTATAAGGAATCTCTGTTTTTTTCTTAAAACTATAATGTGACTCTATAGTTACTTCAATATAAAAAGATTTTTTAAAACTTGTAGGCAATTTATGTGTTGGATTTAGTAATATATATTACTAAAAATGAATAGATTTAGCCTAATAATTGTTATTTATTAATATCAATTGTATTCCAGTAGGCTCAGTAATTGTGCACATGATTGAGAGATATAGGGTCTAGCATATGGTATGATTAAGCAGTGTTTGAACACTAAATTTTATAAGAAATTCTGATCATTTGCTTTTACTCTGTGCATTGGAAGAATGTGTAAGACAATGAGTCAGTCCAAATGGAGAAAGTGTTAGTACCAAATCATATTTTTTCTTTTAACTGCAAACATGGCCATCGGTAATCTTGTCTTCACATTCCCCTTTTATTCCTCTTGACCTTTCAAAAAAGCAGTGGCCTAGGACAGATGCTCTCTTAGGAGACATCTCTAAGGATGTTTCTCTCAGGCTTAGAAGTCCTTGCTGGCTCCATTTCCTGCCCAGATTTACGTAGCTACCCATGCACTGCTGGCTCCCTAACTCCAGTTACCTGTGACATCACTTGATGATTCTGGCTTCCAAGGGTGGGTCCAGGGTGGAACTGTGGGTCTCAGAGGTGTCATTCTGCCTAAGAAGCAGTAGAAGCAAATACACGCCTACCACAGAGTAGAAGGCCAACATTTCTTCCTCTAATTTTAAGCACTCATTCAGATTGCTTTCCCCTTTATTATGCATATAGCTGCCACGATTTGGGCTTTCTTCCACTACTATTACATATCTGATTTTTTTTTTAAGAACCAGATTAATTTTGATCACCAGATTCCCTAGACACTCTCCAAGCCATATATTAAGTCCTCAAAAAAAAATAATACATGATTGCTTATAAATAAATCTGTATTATAGTCATAAAAATTTTTCTAATTTTTTTCATAACTGGTGAGTTCCCTTGATTTGATTAGAATGTCATTTTAATAAATAGTTTGGCACCCATATTAAGCAGTTACCTTGATTTAAGCAATCTTGGGTATATTTGTTATTCAACACATGTGGTTTGATTAAAAAAAATAAAGAGGTATGTCCATTAAATATGTTTAGGGCTCCTACACTTTGCAAGACACAGTACTCAAAGCTGGTAATTCAGTATCCCTGCCAACCCACTGTTCTCGGGCACATAACACAGTGGAACAGTGGGAAGACTTCAAGACACAAAAACAATTATATAGTAACTGACTGTGTAAGTACTATAAAATTACAGACTACTGTGAAATAGTATAGTAGAGTCACCTAATTTCAATCAGGGAACAGCTAAGGCCTTTTTGTGGAAAGGATATTTTAGCTGAGAACTAATAGATGATTCACAATCAGTGAAAAGTATGAGGAAGGGAAAGAACATTCAAAGTGCAGCAAACTGCATAGAAGTCTTGAGGAAGAAAAGAGTTTGACTCTATCGAGAAACCAGAAGGAAGCCCATGTAACTGGAACACCATGAACACAGAAGAACCCCGTGAGGGACTGCACAGGGGCTGGGGGCAGGGCTGAGTTTGAATTCTGCTTCAGATGCAGTAGGAGGCAAACCAGTGGCTTTCAGTTGGCATTGCAGTCATCTGAGTGAAATACAATGGCAGCCTGAGTAGCATGGTGACAGTGATGATGATGAGAAATAAAGAGATTTGAGATGCTATTTTAGAAGTGGGAAAGACTAGAGGAAGCCTGAGGTGGCACAGCAGGAGGGGGCTGCGAGAACAGTGAATGCCTTCTGGAAACGTTCATGTTGAGACATGTGAGACATTCATAGATTTACATCAAGTTGTTGGTTAAATAAAAAAATCTTATATTTTAGAAGAGAAGTAAAAGTAAGTCAGTTCTACTAATTGGTTTTTTATAAAGAGGCCTGAAGACAGCATCCTCTACTGCAAATACATCGGTGACATCATCATCTTCATATGCAGACAGCAGGAGGACACTTTTTCTGTACAGTTGTCAGCAAACAACGTGCAGATTAGATTATAAACCAGAATTTTAGAGGGAACAGAAGAAAAGCAAACTGCATTTCTCTTGTATGTTACTGCTTTGTGATATATACCATAGATTTGTTATCTTTGTGAAAAAAATGGTCTGTCTGGGTCCCATACTACATGGAAAGAAAAATCTATATGTAAGCTACAGAGTGTTCGTACCTGAAGTGAAATATTGGTGTTTAAGTAGGAATTCCTATTTGATAATTTTTAAGCACGATGCTTTTTCACAAGTTGACTTTGCAAATGTGCTAGCTGTGATGATTTTTAGTGTATCCTATCCCTTCCCACCCTTTTCTTTCTATAAGAGCTGTAGCCAAAAAGAGGTCAGAGGCAAGATACAAACAATATTTTTAGGGGGCTGTAGAGGTGATTCCTCATTCTTTCCTTTACATCATAGGCTAAAACAAAACATACGTTGTTTGGAAAAGTGAAAACATTTTTTTTTTCATCTGCCCATGGTTCAAAGTCCTTTATATATCATACCCTTGCAGAAAATGAAATGTGTACTAATCATCTTTCTATTCATAGCACTTTTGTGTTCTTGTGACTTCCATATAGCTTTTGGCTTCTAAAAACTAATCACTTACTTTAACTTTGCCCTTTCCTCCCTAACTTTTGTTTTCTTTCAAGAAATACTTACTGAGCTTCTCCTATGTGCAAGGCATTTTTCTGGAAAGAGGAAGCCATAAGAAAACTAAAGACAGACCTGTTTGCCATCATTGAGCTTGTGTTCTAGTAGAGAGAGAATGAACAAAAAATAAGTAAAACATGTATTGTGTAAAACAGTGGTAAATGTAATCGATGAAAAAGCAGAGGAGGGGGGAGAGTAAAAGCAAGTATGGGTGGGTGGAGTGAGGGGCTTCAATTTTAGATAAGGTGGTCAGAGAAAGTTTCATTTGGAAGGATAATTTGCACTGAGACCTCAATATTATTTTAAATATCCTCTCTCTGCAAATTAGTCACAAGCACTTTTTCTGAAGTGGCCATCTATAGTGACTGTGGTATGTGTTTACATCAACTGTGACAGAATACTTGCTAAATTATTTGTACCATTGAATCCTGCTAAACAGAAGAGTTGTGAATAAATTGAATAGAATCACAACCTGAGCATCTACAATTTATATGACTCTCTGCCAAGGCTACTATCAATGAGAAATAAACATGAATTCACCTATGCTTCCGCATTACCTTGAGAAGATTTGCAAATTAACTCTGCTTACCTTGAGGGAGTAATTTCATTTCTTCCTTCATTAGTGGCATTTTGGGATTGTACTTCTATCTTTTGACTGCAGCCTATTTGTCCCAAAGAGCCACTGGCCCTGTCTCAGTATGTGGGGAGATTCTAGCAATGTGAAGTGTTTCTCTGGGAAAAATTGGAATATATTTCTGGGCTTTTTCATCCAATTTCTTCCTATTCTTCATCTTAGAGAGCTTTTTGTTTAATTGTTCCATAAATAATCATGGTCAGTTATTTCTTTGTCAGAATCCAGTAGGTTTTTAGCCATTTTTATTTATTTTAGGATATATGTTACAATAATTTAAAAATATTTTATGTGGAGATTGGAATGACTTTAACACCCAGTTAAAAACCCCTGCTGCAGCTAGACCAAGATGCTGTTTTTGTTTTAAATTATCAGAATATCATCTGCTCACATACTACTGACATTAAACTTTGGATCTTAATGCCCATACATATTTTCTTAGGTCAATCGTTTCATGAAATAACTTTGTAATTTAAAATCAGCTTAATGTATCTCCTGCATGTGGATCAAAAAATTAATGAATTCAGGATTAATGGTACTATGGTACCTGGTACTATGGAAATTATCAACATAAGGTTAATAACATAAGGAGATGTTGTGGGAAGGAGATGCATGTCTAGAGCCAAAATATGACTAAAATTTGAAGAATAAATAAGAAACAAGACAAAATTGTAAACAGAACTATAAACAGGAAAACCAGGGTACCTAGTTTCAATATAATTTTAACAATAAGCACCAACAGTTTTAATGCTACCATGTGCCAGATCCTCAGAAAGTCCTTTACATTTAATATAGTAATCATACTATGAGTCAGTTATTGGTAATAACTCAGTGACTAGCACCTCAACCAAGGTGACACAGTTATTAAGGAACAGAACAAGAATAGAATGTGAACTCAGTCATTAATTAAGCTACTTCCTCCTTTATCTATAAATAGCAAAATAAGTAGAGAAGACAGCCCATTATAACTAGAGCAAAGTGCAATTATTCAAAGATTACTAAGAAAATTTTAATATTTTGGATTGATTTAGATAGAAAGAAATCTCCTTTTCATCATATCACCTGAAATCCAAGAATCCTTAGTAGATTGTGTGTGTGTGCATGAATGAATATATGAATAACTGACAAATTCTAGGAAATCTAGTCAGGTTAACCTATTCTTAGCCAAAAGCTTGGGAAAACTCTATAATAAATCACTTACTAATACCTAAGTTGGGGGAAGAGAGCAGAGAACAATTGAAATGGAAGTCTTTTTGTGATATGCACTTATCTAAATAGTACAAATATATAACTTGCAAGTAAAACTCTGCTTGTAAATACTGAAATAAAATGTAATAGTAAATTTTATTTTATTGGAAACTAATTTTTTAAATATACCTAGTTTTTCTCATATTAAAGCACTTCGGATAGTTTCTAAATTATTCCAAAATTTTCAATAGAAAACAATTTAATGTCATCAGGTATACATTTTGGGGAAAGAGTTTTTGCCTTTAGTGAGAATTTATGGTGAAAAATCTTGTGTGTAGTCTAATTATTAAGTCAACAATATTTATAAATACCTGCTATGTAGCAAGTCGTATATATTATTCACTAGAGATAAGAGTAAACACATTTAATATAAAACGGCCTGTGCTATGACTGAGTGAAGTACAGGTTACTATGAAAGCGAATAGGAGAGGCAATTGACCCAGATTGGAATCCACTCTGATGATCTTCCTTCAAGATTACTTTGTTCATTTAAGGTGACAATATAATTTATCATCCAAACCAGGACACATTTGAAGGTGAAAGAGGACTCTACTTATAATTACATGGGAAAGTAGTTGTCACATGGGTATACCAGGAGGCATGGCCTCCCTATTTCATCCCAACACTTCAGGTGGAGATCTTGCATATGTCTATAAATGCAAAGGTGCATATGTAATCGTATGCTGCTCTTATATTTTGGAAAGCTCACTTAATCCACAAATCTGGCAGGGACTTGTCTGTGCTACCTCTGTTTTTCAATCTAGAAAGCCCTGGAGATAATGTAAACTGCCAAGATTAAGTAGTTTTACATTATCTTTTTAACCACAATGTATGGATTAGACATTGGGTAGTTTACTACAGAACGTTTGTGATCATTCCGGGCAAGGTAGCTGTTTCTTTGACTGTTTTGATATAGGCTGGTGATAACAGCACTAGCTTAGCTGTGAAAGCATTAAACCATCACACAGGGAAGTTCCCCGAGGCCTCACCTTTGTTGAAAGATGCTTGTGTTTGGTTTGTAGGACCAGTGGTTTTGGCGAGTGAGAAACAACAGGGTGATGGATGGATACCCCATGCAAATTACTTACTTCTGGCGGGGCTTGCCTCCTAGTATCGATGCAGTTTATGAAAACAGTGATGGGAACTTTGTCTTCTTTAAAGGTAAGGAATGTTTCCCATGTCTTGCTCTGCTGTATCTTGGTCATTTTGCCCAGGGCCTTGTTGCACATATAGAGATGAATAAGTAAAACCTGTTGAGTGAGGTTAAGTAGCTAATTCATTTTATAAAATGAACCACATATGTTAGCTACAAATATAAATGAAGTAAAATCAAAGATAATTTTTAATTCTCTAAGTTATATTTTCTCATATGGTATCCTCATTTGTAAGTCAAATTTTGGAGGCATTGTGATCGCTTAGAATTTTTAGATTTGGCCTAAAAGCACCAGAAAAATAAATACACAAATAAGTGAATGAATGAATTAAAAGTCATTTTTCTATTAACTAAGGGATTTGGGGATTTTTTTTAAGAGCATTTGGAGTTGCTTGCTGTTTTTATGCAATGAAATCCATTTCACTTCTTATTTTCATATATAATATCTTAAACTTTACTTGATTTAGTCAGTTTATGTTAAATAGTTTTCAATAAACTAAGAAATTGCTCATAAAGGCAAGGAAAACTTATGAGTAGAATAAATTCACCCAATCATTTTACCGAATAAAATTTATTATTTGTTATTTATCTGAGTGACAAAATTCAATTGCACAAATACTAATGTCTAACACGCAAAAGTGAAATTATCTGGTAAAGTGAATTTAAGTCAAGTGACTGGTACTCCATCTTCTAAACTTGCTAATATTCAAAACAATAAATCTTAAGTCTATTGGGGGGACAGGGAACACAGACTGACTGAGTTGTAGGACTGAGAGAATTGTGAAGAGAACGTAATCTGAGGAAAACTAGAGTGCAGAATGAATATGATTGAATGGATTGGCCAAGAGCCTAAAGGACTGAGAATAAGCTTAAATAAGGATTGAGACTGAGGGAAAAGAAAAGGGATCTTAACCAAAAAAAAAGGCAATTATTCTCAGGATCAAACTAGAAGAATTCATAGCAGTGATGAGAGTAATGAAAACACAGGGTTTGAGAGACACTTGTGATATTTTAAGTGAAGTCCAAACCACCCATGTAAAGTGAAAGTGTATACTCAGAATTTATCTTTACAAATTATAAATTGAGAAAGAGGGGTATAGTACATTAATTATAAGAACATGATGATCCTGCATTCATTCTGCCAATTTTGAGCACTTGCTAGCTGTAAGAACTGGACAGCTACTCAGTTCCCTTTGCCTCGGTTTCTCCACCTGGAAAACGGGATTGGTAGTTCTCCCCATCTCAGGATTAGTTTAAAGACTAAATTAATGACTGCATGTGAAGTGCTTGGTACATGTGAGCCCTCAATAAATGCCAACTATTGCTGCTGCTGGTGTGATTACTATTAATATTCCTGCCCTCCTGCTATCTATAATAAGTGTATAAAGGAAGTAACCAAAAAAAAAGCAATTATTCTCAAGATTAAGCTAGAAGAATTCACAGTAGTGAGGAGAGTAATGAAAACACAGTTTTTGAGAGACTCTTGTGATATTTTAAGTGAAGTCCAAACCACCCATGTACTGTACCATTGTGGACAATGTACATGTACTGTACCATTGTGGACAAAGAAAGGATACATCTAAAGGTTCTGAATCTTAGGGGCATGATATTTGGAGAAAAATTATCTTCCCATACACTATTCTTTGGTTCTGTGCTCGGTAGCAGCAGAAAAAAAGTGAAGAATAAACCCTAGGCAGCCTATGGCTTGAGGGCTGTCCCATGGGGCCCTGTCTCATCACAGGATCAATAGTGCTGTCTGACAAAACTGCCTGAGGAGAAACTGCCACAGTCATAAACCAGTGTTCCTACAGTTCTTTATTGCCTCAGGGCCTTCTCACTTTTTTCATGTTGTCTCTCCTCACTCACTCGCTCTGGAATGGCTAGCTCCTTTTCATCTTTCAACAGCTGGCATAAAAGGGACCTCCACAGAGTGCCCTCCCTGCCCACTCCATTTAAAGCAGTATCTTCCAACTTGCACAGCTCTTGTAAAAATTTGAAATTATCTACAGCATTCAAATATAAATTTCATGAGAGATGGAGCTTGTTTATATTTTCTTGCACACCACTGTATTTTCAGTTCCCAGAACAGTGTTGGGTGCATAGTATGTGCTTAACAAACATTTTAATAAAAACAATATGGTTAAATATTGATTTGACTCAATAAGGTATTTCTTATGTTGTGATGCTAACAACAGGAAAAACTCTGTCTCTTGTCACATATATATTAAACTTTTAGAATGTTTAGCTTGCCAGTGGTGTCTTCTTGATATACTGTCTGTATCAGGAAATGTCTAATCTTAGAACTTTGTCACTCCAAGGAACCTGCTGTGATGTTTCCTTCCTCCAGTTTACTCTCCACATTACCTTCAAATAAACCTTCTCCAAACCCAGCTATGAACATCAGCTCCCTTATTCCAAACATCATTGCTTATCCAGAGGGAGCCACAAGCTCTGGTTGTTTCCAATAAGACCACTCCCTTCCCTGGTATCTATCTCATTATTGGCAGGAGAGTTAAGAGTCATAGAACCCTGAGATTTGGGTGACACACCACTCCCTTTCCTACCCTTCTCACAATAGTCACAATCAAAATGAGTGTCTCAGCTTGCCACCATCTCTTTATGGCCTTTATCACCTCAAAGTCTAGATAATCAGATTAACTCTCATCCCAAGACCATCATCCCCATCTTGCTCTATGGACCTTGAGACCACCTCATCTCTAGCAGTCCAATTTCCCTCCCTGTTTAATTTTCTGCATATCATCCAGCAAACTATATGTTTCACTTATTAATTGCTCATCTGTATCCTTCTCAATAGAATATCAGTTCATAAGGTCAAGGTTTTCTCTAGTTTTTTTGTTTTTTCTTTTAAATACTGTTGTACTGACAAAGGAGTAATCTCCAAAATATACAAGCAGTTCATGCAGCTCAATATCAAAAAAACAAACAACCCAATCCAAAAATGAGCAGAAGACCTAAATAGACATTTCTCCAAAGAAGATATACAGATTGCCAACAAACACATGAAAGGATGCTCAACATCATTAATCATTAGAGAAATGCAAATCAAAACTACAATGAGGTATCACCTCACACTAGTCAGAATGGCCATCATCAAAAAATCTACTAACAATAAATGCTGGAGAGGGTGTGGAGAAAAGGGAATCCTCTTGCCCTGTTGGTGGGAATGTAAATTGATAAAGCCACTATGGAGAACAGTATGGAGATTCCTTAAAAAACTAAAAATAGAACTACCATATGACCCAGAAATGCCACTACTGGGTACATACCCTGAGAAAACCATAATTCATAAAGAGTCATGTACCACAATATTCAATGCAGCACTATTTACAATAGCCAGGACATGGAAGCAACCTAAGTGTGCATCGACAGATGAATGGATAAAGAAGATGTGGCACATATATACAATGGAATATTAGTCAGCCATAAAAAGAATGAAATTGAGTTATTTGTAGAGAGGTGCATGTACTTAGAGACTGTCATACAGAATGAAGTAAGTCAGAAAGAGAAAAACAAATATCATATGCTAACACATATATATGGAATCAAAAAAAAAAAAAATGGTTGAGAAGGACCTAGGGGTAGGACAGGAATAAAGATACAGACGTAGAGAATGGACTTGAGGACACGGGGAGGGGGAAGGGTAAGCTGGGACGAAGTGAGAGAGTGGCATGGACATATATACAGTACCAAATGTAAAATAGATAGCTAGTGGGAAGCAGCCACATAGCACAGGGAGATCAGCTCAGTGCTTTGTGTCCTACTAGAGGGGTAGAATAAGGAGGGTGGGAGGGAGACACAAGAGGGAGGAGCTATGGGAGGAGCTATATATATATGTATATGCATAGCTGATTCACATTGTTATACAGCAGAAATTAACACACCATTGTAAAACAATTATATTCCAATAAAGATGTTAAAAAATAAACAAACAAACAAATAAATAAATAATGAGCAAAGGGGGCATACAATTATAGCATATAGAGAGCTTTAGAACAAATCTTATTCTGAGTACTTATTAAGTGTCACTAAACATCTTTCAGCTGACGGGCAGGGAAAGCAAGCCTCTTAAACCACAAAATAAACATTTTCTAAGTAAAAAATAAATAAATGAATAAATACTGTTGTATCCCCAAGATCTTAAACCAGGAGTTGACAAACTTTTTCTGTAATGACCAAATAAGAAATATTTTAGCCTTTGAAGCCCATACCATCTCTATTACATATCCTTTTATTTTTTTTAACCTTCAAAAATGTAAAAACTCTTCTTAGATCATGGGCTGTACAAAAACAGGTCATTTGTCCTAGTTTGCTGAACTCTGTTTTAAACAATGACTGGAATGTAGTAAACACTAAACAAATAATTATTGAATGAATGAAGAATAAAATTCAAGTCCCAATATGTGTTTGTATTCACAGCTCTATACACGTTGGTCTCAGCCTATACCAGCCATCCTGGCTAACTGTTACTAATGTATTTAAGCATTATTCTTCTCCAAGTTGTTCTTTTCTTTGGCCCTTTTTCCCTTTTTTTCTTTCTCTTTTATGTTTTTCTCTTCTAATCTGTACTATACAGCAGTACTTGTACTTAACTAGCTTAGTCTTTTATTCCTTCTGCTTACCTGATGCCCGTGGTGGTACACAAAGTTATTTAATCATATATTTCCTAAATGTACTTAGTGTTAGCCTTGCTTTCATCTTACATAAGAATTTGAAGGTGTGGATTTGAATATAACCATAAACTAATATTATAATTTTAGTTATAAAATATAAATACTGTCTTAGTAATATAAATAAAGCATATGTTATATTCAAGTGAACTTTAATAAATATCTTAAGAATAGGAAACTGCTAGATACAATTAAAACTTCATATTTTGGTATAATTTGTATAATTTTTCAACTTTGGGCAAAATTGTATGTGTTTGTATGTCACATGCAGTGGGAGTTGTCAGTACACAATTATAAAAACATATATTGCTTGCCTTCTATAGATGTGATCAGCTGTATATTCTTAATAGAATTTTATTGGTTTTTGATATGTAAAAGTGTAGTATAAGGGTGGTCTCTGCTTCCAGCCAAGATGTAATAATAGGGATCAGATTTATCCTTACACCTAAAACCACCAGAAATTGGACAAAGTATATAAAGTGATGATTTTCACGACATTGAACATCAAGAATAAAGGTAGTGAATCTTGAGAGTTAAAAACAAAGAGAAATAAGCCCAGAAACTGCCTCAGTTTCCTGTCTTGAAAGAATTTCCAGGCTGTGGCCAAACATACAGAAATCCAAGCAGAACTCAGAAGATTCTCTCAGTTGAGGAGATAGAGCTGAGAGTCAAGTGAGAATAAGGTGGCTACAGTTCACAAGACAAAGTAATGCAGAGGAAAGAGCTGCACAGAGTGAAGACCCAGAGATTAGCAAAGAAAACTCCTAAGGGATGGGAGAGAGAATTGGTCAGCATATGTGTGTAAGGATGCAACTGAAGTCTGGAGAAAGAATCTTGTGATAGATATAAAAGAAACAATGCCTGACCCTCACATAGGGCTAACAGTACTTGTTCCTACCAGTCACGGGTTGTCCATGGGCACTGGATAGAGTACTGAGAAGAGTCTTGCCTCAGTAGTGGGGAATAATTATCCCAGAAGGAGCACTGTTTCAGTCCTACCTAACAAATCTTAAAACACCTGAAGTAATCAAATTGTTTCTAAGTAACAGTCCTAGAACAAAGCTCAAGAATAATTATAGGGATATAAAACTATTCACCCAACCAGGCAAAATTTGCAATGTCTGACTTTCCCCATAAGATCAGGAACAAGACAAGGGTGTCCACGCTTATCAATTCAATTCAACATTTTACTGGAGGTTTTATCTAGTGTAATAAACATAATGTAAAACTGTCAACATGTTCACAGACAACATGACTGTCTCTGTAGAAAATTGGATGCCATCAACCAATTATCTATAATTGATCAGTGAGTTTAGCAAAATTTCAAGATATAAGACCATAATACAAAAATTAATTGTAGGGCTTCCGTGGTGGCGCAGTGGTCGAGAATCTGCCTGCCAATGCAGGGGACACGGGTTCAAGCCCTGGTTTGGGAAGATCCCACATGCCGCGGAGCAACTAGACCCGTGAGCCACAATTACTGAGCCTGCGTGTCTGGAGCCTGTGCTCCACAACAAGAGAGGCCGCGATAGCGAGAGACCCGCGCACCGCGATGAAGAGTGGCCCCCGCTTGCCGTTGCGCAACTAGAGAAAGCCCTCGCACAGAAACGAAGACCCGACACAGCCAAAAATAAATAAATAAATAAAATTAAAACCAACCAACCAACCAAACAAACAAAAACTATTAAAAAATGATTAACTGTACTTCTATATGTTTTCAAGATTGTGAAGGTTCTAAGACTTTACCGTATTTGTAAGCTAGCAAGTTAGCCTGCCACACTTTCATGAATGTTGTCAGAAGACATGAGATTCCTGACTCAGAGAAAAAGAAAGACTCAAAAGCAGTAGCCATTTGTATGAGTTCCCTGAGCCCCAGTTCTCAAAGGGTGACGTGAACTGGGCCTGTTAACACCTATACTTGTAATCAGTTTACATGCAGGAGAGGAGCCACAAGCTTAGAGAACCTAAATTTTTTTTTTTAACATCTTTATTGGAGTATAATTGCTTTACAATGTTGTGTTAGTTTCTGATGAATAACAAAGTGAATCAGCTATACATATACATATATCCCCATATCCCCTTCCTCTTGTGTCTCCCTCCCACCCTCCCTATCCCACCCCTCTAGGTAGTCACAAAGCACTGAGCTGATCTCCCTCTGCTATGCAGCTGCTTTCCACTAGCTATCTATTTTGCATTTGGTAGAGTATATATGTCAATGCCACTCTCTCACTTCGTCAATAAGGAGTAAGCTGCTTAACTTTTCCCCAGAGGGGGCCTTTTATTTATTTAATTGAAGAGTAAACAAACCATCCCTTTATTGTGGAGGGAGATGTTTTCTCTATAACCCAACATTGTTGATATACAAACATCTTTGGAAATAAAGTCCAAAAGAAAGGCATTATCAGTGCCTCGGCTCACAAGACATGCTGAGAAGCAAGTGACCTAGGGAGAATTGTCTCCCGTCACATACTAGCAAAGAATAATCAATAACTGAACTTTTTAAAAAAATTTAAAATGACATCAGAAATATCAAATATTTAGGGATCAATCCAAATAAAATGTGTATGACCTAGACACTGAAAACTATAAAAATTTGCTAAATGAAAGTAAAGAAGACAAATGGACAAATATGCCTTATTCATGGTTTCAAGAACTTGATATTATTACAATGTCAATTCCTGCCAAACTTATCTATAGATTCAGAACAATCACAATAAAAATCTCAGCAGGTTTTTTTGTAGTAACTGTTAAGCTGATTCTAAAATTCATATGCAAATTAAAAAGACCTAGTATAGACAAAACCTGTTTGAAAACACTACTTGATTTCAAGTCTTATTTCTTTTTTTTGGCCTTGCTGTGCAGCTTGTGGGATCTTAGTTCTCCCACCAGGGATCAAACCTGGACCCCCTGCAGTGGGAGCTTGGATTCCTAACCACTGGACCACCAGGGAATTACCTCAAGTCTTCTTTTAAAGCTACATTAATCAAGACAGTGTGTCTTTGGTGTAAAGATAGAAAAACTAGATCAGTGAAACAAAATAAAGAGTCTAGAAATAGACTAAAAATATATATGAACAAGTAATTTCTGACAATAATACAGAGAAAATTTAGTGGAGAAAAGATAATTTTTCAACAAATGGTGCTGAAAACAGGATGTTCATATGCAAAAAAGTAAATTCTAATCCACACCTTGCACCATATATAAAAATGAATTCTAAGTGGTCCAAACCTAAATGTAAGACATATAACTGTAAAACAACTAGAAAAAATTAGGATAAAAATATATGTGACTATGGCTTAAGCCAAAATTTCTTATATTTAATGCCAAAATCACAATTCATAAAAGAAAATGGTAAATTGGACATCAAAAATTTTTTAATTTACTCTTCAAAGACACTAAGAGAATAAAAAACATGCCATCAGCTAAGAGAAAATATTTGCAAACACATATATGAAAAAGGATTTGTATCCAGAATATGTAAAGAATTCTCAAAACTCAATAAAAAGAAAGCAAGCAGCTCAAAAATAAGCAAGGGTTTGAACAGAAACTTCAACAAGGATAATGTACAGATGCCATGTAAGCACATGAAAAGATACTAAGCAATATTAGTCATTAGGGAAATGTAAATTAAAACCACTATAAGATACATATTTGTTAGAGTGGCTAAATTTAAAAAGACAGACCATGCCAAAGCAACCATGCCAAGCTGACAATTCCTTTAAAAGTTAAACATGCAGACACCATTGCACTCAGACATTTTCCCAAGAGAAATGAAAACATTTGTGCAAAGACATCTACACAAATATTCAAAGCAGACATATTTGTGATAAACAAAAACTGAAAACTAGTCATATATCCTCAATAGGTGAATGGATAAACAAACTATGAAATATCCATATAATGGAATACTACTCAGCAATAAAAAAGGATGAACTACTGATTTGTACTATAAATGAATGAAGCTCAAATAATTATGCTGAGTTAAAAAAAATCAGACAAAAAACGAGTACATGCTGTACTGTTATATTAATACAAAATTCTAGAAAGTCCAAACTATAATCTATAGTGATAGGAAGAACCTCAGTGGTTGCCTGAGGACAAGTGAGATAGATTGGGCAGTATGGAATACAGAGGAGCATAAGAAAACATTTCAGGATGATGAACATGTTCATTATCTTGATTATATAGATCTGCTGGATATGCTGACAGATATATACATATGTTGAAACAAATTACATATTTTAAACATGTGTTGTTTATTGCTTGTCACATCAGTTTATGTTGGAATAGTTTAAGTATTTCATAAATTTAAATATATTGGTGACCATGGGTAGTAAAATTTTATTCCTTCATTGTTCCACAGCATATTAATTATGAGCATCCAAATTAATACTGTTCTGGTTCAGTCACTTACTTAAGCCCAGTGATAATCAAGCAGGGTGTCCCCATATAGCAGAGATGCCTCAGCCCCAGAAACCTCTCTTCTTGGTTAAAGTTCTTGTGCTATTGAGAACAAACATGAGAAATTAACTAAATATTAATATAGACTTAATCCATTTACTGCAGATATATTTAAAATTATATAATCTCAATTTAATTTAGATGTTACAACTTACAATGATTATATTTTCAAATAAGTGTTCATATTGGAAATGACTATATAACATATTTTGACGCCCACATTTTGAATAATTCCATATTTGTTATTTTATATTACTTATCTATGTTCTATTTCTTGCTCTCTGTTCTAATTTCCCTAGTCTTATTTTTGTTTATATTTTACCATCTTATCACATTTTTGCATAATGAAACAAAGTATAAGTAAGTAGTTAAATATCTTAAGGAATTTTCTTTTCAACCTCACATCTATAATTTTTGTTTTTGTTTTTTCTTAAGAAGCCAGTTTTAATATCTCCTTTCACTGGTCAAGATGCTACTCAGTATAGCTGTGTATATTTGAGTGTAAGGCTGGTTGTATAAACTGCGGGCCTTTCTACTCCATGCTAACCAGTCTCATGGTTTGGTATATGTGACACATGGTATACCTAGCGTTGTTTAGAATAATGATGTCTAAACAGACCCCCTCATTCCTCTACTTGATATTTAGCAGTGAACTGAGTCAGTCTCTTCTATTTATGTTCAAAAGTTGGTTTATTTAGTGAGAAAGCCCCAGAAATAGAAAATGTATTGCACTTCAGGGAAGTAATATGCTTTTCTCCAGCAACTTAATGTACCACACATTTTGTGCTAGTCAGCTGTCTGAATATCACTCAGGCAAATTATTATACAGGTAAATCCTGTATAATAGAGTAATGTTTTGTAAGCATAATCAAGCCAGGTGTTTATATCCTTGATTATGAGTCATGTTCAGGATGAATGGTTATGAGTTAATAATATCAAATATCTATGTTAGAAATTGAGCTGGTGTAATGTCCTTCAAGAGTTGGACGTAAATTTAAAAAACACCTTCAGTGTTGTCCAAATCAGTAGTAGTCAAAATTAAGTAGTTGAAAAGTTGTCTCAAAAGTTGTCTCATGTTGTTGCTATCACTCAATAACTTTTAAGCAGGACTTATCCTATTTGACATTTTCATTTCAAGAAGCAAAAATCTCTTATAGAATAGGAACCAAAATATCTGAGGCAGAAAAGAGGAGGGTAATAAAATTTGGGAATAAGAAAGGCATACAAAAGATGTAAATCAAAAGAGAAGAGTTGTCTAAAATATGTGGTACCAGGAGATGACAAAAAAAGAGAACTTTTGCTTAAGAAATGGTTTATGTGACTTGCATTACTACTTTATTTCAAATGCTCATAAACTGCAATTTATTTATGCTGCTTACAAATCATCACTTTTGAAAGATTTAGGAAGTGCTAATGAAGTTCATTTAAGATAAAAATGCATTGCTTCTTACATAGTAAAATGGATAATCTAAAAGATCTTTTAATATAAATAGCTGAATATAAGGATTACTTATTTCTGTACAAGAAATAATGGAAAATTGATGCCTAAAAAGTTACATTAAATTAAGAAACTTACATTCAGTGGCCTTGGTGTACACAATAATAGATTTATAACATGTAAACTGTGCTATTTTTTTGAATTAAAAATATTCAGAAAAATTTAATATTAATGTTTATATTTTATATTGACAAGAAGTGACCATCTAAACCAAGGGGCCAAACATTTAATATTTGAAAATCTCCCTTGATATTTTACCTCTATGTATTTATAATTATTCAGAAAATCTATTGTATGCTTTTCTTATGGCTGTTTTTATTTATACTTCAAACTGCAATATTTTTTCATCAGTAGTACTTGTGTGTCGAAATGTTCCTCATTTTCAAAAACTTTTGTCACATCCTTTTATTTCTTATGTTTGAGTTTGAGTTCCCTGGGAAGCAAACACTATGATAAAGTTACAGGGAGGGAAGTAAACCTGTGAAAGATAAAGAGGGAGGAAGCAGGACCGGCACAGAGTCTTGGCAAACCCAACAAGGAACTCCAGAGCAAAGATTGCTCACTAGAGAAGTCCCAGGTAAGGCAGAAATAGCCAGAATCTAGTACCTGCTGTGCTCAGTCAGGAAGCTGGAAGCTGCCTGGAAGCTGCCCAAACAGAGCATGGCCCGACAAAAGGCACTCAGCTGACTGCTTGGCCTAACTATCAGATCCAAAGGCATTCAGCTGAATGGCCAGTTCTTTTTGCAAGGGAGATCTAAGACACTCACATCAGTGTCTGCCACATTTGGATAAGTATTCAAAATTTTCTGCTTACTTGATAATAAATGCTGGTAATGAAAAGTCACATGACCTCCAAAATTGGGTATGTATTCAAATTTCTTGAGTAACCTACCTATAAACAATATAGAAATTAAAAGGTAATCCATAATTTCTCTTTCAGATATTTCATCATTAGTGTATAGGAATACAGGAGATTTCTGTTCTTTAATTTTATATCCTGCTACTTTACCAAATTAATTGATTAGCTCTAGTAGTTTCCTGGTAGCATCTTTAGGATTCTCTATGTATGGTATTATGTCATCTGCAAACAGTGACAGTTTTACTTCTTTTCCAATTTGGATTCCTTTTATCTCTTTTTCTTCTCTGATTGCTGTGGCTAAAACTTCCAAAACTATGTTGAATAATAGTAGTGAGAGTGGGCAACCTTGTCTTGTTCCTGATCTTAGTGGAAATTTTTTAAGTTTTTCACCATTGACACCGATGTTGGCTGTGGGTTTGTCATATATGGCCTTTAAGGAAACACTCCCATTTACCATTGCAACAAAAAGAATAAAATATCTAGGAATAAACCTACCTAAGGAGACAAAAGACTTGTATGAAGAACACTATAAGACATTGATGAAAGAAATTAAAGATGATACAAACAGTTGGAGAAATATACTATGTTCTCGGATTGGAAGAATCAATATTGTCAAAATGACTATACTACCCAAAGCAATCTACAGATTCAATGCAATCCCTATCAAACTACCAATGACATTTTTCACAGAACTAGAACAAAAAAATTCACAATTTGTATGGAAACACAAAAGACTCCGAATAGCCAAAGCAATCTTGAGAAAAAAAAAAAAAAAACAGAGCTGGAGGAATCAGGTTCCCTGACTTCAGACACTACTACAAAGCTACAGTAATCAAGACAGTATGGTACTGGCACAAAAACAGAAATATAGTTCAATGGAACAGGATAGAAAGCCCAGAAATAAACCCATGCACATATGATCATCTTATCTTTGATAAAGGAGGCAAGCATATACAGTGGAGAAAAGACAGCCTCTTCAATAAGTGGTGCTGGGAAAACTGGACAGGTACATGTAAAAGTATGAAATTAGAACACTCCCTGACACCATACACACAAATAAACTCAAAATGGATTAAAGACCTAAATGGAAGGCCAGACACTATAAAACTCTTAGAGGAAAACATAGGCAGAACACTCTATGACATAAATCACAGCAAGATCCTTTTTGACCCACCTCCTAGGGAAATGGAAATAAAAACAAAAATAAACAAATGGGACCTAATGAAACTTAAAAGCTTTTGCACAGCAAAGGAAACCATGAAAAGACAACTCTCAGAATGGGAGAAAATATTTGCAAATGAAGCAACTGACAAAGATTAATCTCCAAAATATACAAGCAGCACATGTAGCTCAATATCAGAAAAACAAACAACCCAATCCAAAAAAGGGCAGAAGACCTAAATAGACATTTCTCCAAAGAAGATATAGAGATGGCCAAGAGGCACATGAAAAGATGCTCAACATCATTAATCATAATCATTAGAGAAATGCAAATCAACACTACAATGTGGTATCACCTCACACCAGTCAGAATGGCCATCATCAAAAAATCTACAACCAGGGACTTCCCTGGTGGTCCAGTGGTTAGCACTCCATGCTTCCAATGCAGGGAGTGTGGGTTCAATCCCTGGTCGGGGAACTAGGATCCCACATGCTGCACAGGGCAGCAAAAAAAAAAAAAAAAAAAAAAGAAAATCTACAACCAATAAATGATGGAGAGGGTGTGGAGAAAAGGGAACCCTCCTACACTGTTGGTGGGAATGTAAATTGATACAGCCACTATGGAGAACAGTATGGAGATTCCTTAAAAAACTAAAAATAGAACTACCATATGACCCAGCAATCCCAGTACTGGGCATATACTCTGAGAATACCATAATTCAAAAAGAGTCATGTACCACTATGTTCATTGCAGCTCTATTTACAATAGCCAGGACATGGAAGCAACCTAAGTGTCCATCAACAGATGGATGGATAAAGAAGATGTGGCACATATATACAATGAAATATTACTCAGCCATAAAAAGAAATGAAATTGAGTTAGTTATTTATAGTGATATGGATGGACCTAGAGACTGTCATACAGAGTGAGTAAGTCAGAAAGAGAAAAACAAATACCATATGCTAACACATATATATGGAATCTAATAAAAAAACAATGGTTCAGAAGAACCTAGGGGCAGGACAGGAATAAAGACACAGATGTAGAGAATGGTCTTAAGGACACAGGGAGGGGGAAGGGTAAGCTGGGATGAAGTGAGAGAGTGGCATGGACATATATACACTAAAAATGCAAAATAGATAGCTAGTGGGAAGCAGTCCCATAGCGCAGGGTGATCAGCTCGGTGCTTTGTGACCACCTAGAGGGGTGGGATAGGGAGGGTGGGAGAGAGACGGTAGAGGGAAGGCATATGGGGATATAAGTATATGCATAGCTGATTCACTTTGTTATATAGCAGAAACTAACACAACAATGTAAAGCAATTATACTACAGTAAAGATATTAAAATTTTTTTTTTAATTTAAAAAATATTTTAAAAAAATAAAAATAAAGAAGAATGAAAAAAAGAAAAAGGTAATCCAAATAATGGGCACTGACGTCAGTCAGTGTCCTTAATCATTGATTATTGACATTATTTATTTGAGTAGGTAGAAGGCAAATTTGTTCAGCTGAATATTGTGTTATATAAGAAGTACCATTTATTGGGTACTATGAGCCAAATACAGTTTGGGTATATTATACATCTGATCTATCATTGTTTCCAGAACTTTTTATGAGAGGTGTTAGTATTTTATGTATAATTTAGGAAAGGAAGCCTCAGATTTAGTGACTTGCCCAATATCTCACAGCTAATAATTGGTAGAGCAATCATCCCCTAGTTCTGATTTCAAAGCTGTTGAATGTTCCACTAAACCACAGACACTAATAAAGAATATATTATTTATGATAAATTTTAAAAAATTTATAGTGTTCTCAAAGAATGTATCAATGTTGAACAGTAATCAGCCAAACAAAATTTATTGGATAATCCACGTACAGGCTCATTTTATATGAAGAAAAGCCAACCAATATGAAATTATGTTCTAATCGTTTATGTAAAAGGTCACATAGTAAATACTTTTGGCTTTGCGGATCATAAGGTCTGTATCATAATTACTAAATGCTGTTGTTGCAGGATGAAAGCAGATTAAACAATATGTGAATGAATTGGTGTGTCTGTGTTCAGATAAAATTTTATTTACAAAAACAGGCATCAGCTGGTGGCCCTAGTTAACTGACCACTGTTGTAATAGAAGATACAAAATATAAATGTATAAGTAGAGTTTTGTAGACTCTGAGGAGACAAAAATACAGTTGATTGTTTTAAAAACTTAGTAATTTAAAAAGGGTATCTAATTCATGGGGATACAATGAGCAAGACATGAGCATAATACAGTGGATTAATTAATAAACACTTCCAAAAATAAATGTGGAGTGATTAGTTGATAAAGGGGAAAGGAAGCAGGAAATTATCAGCAATTCTGAAAGCCAGACAGAGTGTATACATGTTCTGTTTTGAAAGTCAATTTGGAATTGTTAAGTTAAGCACTGAATTAAGAGACCTGGACTGTAGTACAAATCTATTAGCAATTGGTTGTGTGATTTCAAGCACATCACTTTTTTGACTTGTAAAATAAATGTGTTAGGCTGAATTCTCAACGGTTTTTCTGATCCAGTACATGTGAACAACACAGTGCACTCCTCTCAGTAACAGTGGCTCAGTTCAAGGGTGTTAAGAGAGTAGGTAATAGTCTCAGCCTCCAGAGTAGGCACTGTCCTCTTGATAAAAATTCTTAAAAGTAATTAGACACTATACTTTTCCTTGTAGGAATAAGCATGTAATTTAAAAATTCTTTTTGGTATTGTTTGCTTAGTGTCTCTTTCTTGTGCTGGTCCCTCAGCTCCACAAAAGCAAGACCCTAGTGTGTTTCCTTCGTTGTTGTATCTATAGCTCCTGGTTCAGTGACTGGCTATAATAGGCTCTTAACAAATATACATTATTGGATGGATGGATGGATGGATACATGCATTGCTTGGTGAATCTCATTGAAAAATTATTGGAATAGATGATCTATAAAGTCCCTTCAAACCCCAAACATTCATTGAGGTTATTTGTTTTATTTATAAAGCTTCTCTGTCTTTAACTCAGACTTGTTGATATTTTTCTCTGCATTCTGCCAAGTACAATGTCAGTAAGGACCAGTTTTTTCCACTTATTCCAGAAATCAACCTCATATGAAATCCAGTAAATGCCTTCTTTCTGCCAAAGAGGCAATATTTTCCTAGAGAACCAGACCGTCTGATGGTAAGGTAGCTTAAAAATCCACTTCTCCTATTAAAAATATAGTTGAATATGAATCTCACATATTTACTCAAAATCTAAAAAATAGGAACAAAGTCACTTCAATTTTGTCATGTGAAAATCTTACCTCATCAAGATACAAAAAGAATTGTATAATTTCCTTAATAAGCACTTGGAGAATTAACTGTATAGCTCACAATCATTGTTGCATTATTTTCTTGAAATTCTATGCCACAAATACTCAGCAGGCAAGATGTTGTTCATTTTAAATTGTTTTGTATGTAACTGCTGGAATCTCATCATGCAACCTTACAGCAAATGTTTACTGATGAGTTTTCTTTTTTGTTTTGTGTTTTAAAGAGAAATGAATACATTTTAAAAATCCCCTAGTGTTTGTTCCTAAAAGAAAAAAAAAAAATTTAAAGCTAATTGAGACCTTTTTAGACAAAGGCCTTGATCACTAAAAGTGAAGGGCAGATAGTTTCTCTTTTATTGATGGAAAACTTTTGACCAACAGTATTGGGGAGTATTTCCAAAACACATTACAATTCGCTCTCCTCAGAATAATGCTTTTATATAATAACAAGACTTTCCTGGAAGAACTGTAAGTCTTTGCCTTTCTTCACACATTATCCTCTCCTGAGACACACTGGACAACACATAAACTGTGTTTCTGTGAATATTTTCTCATGTTGTATGCACCAGGACATCCTGGGTACCCTTGAGCCTAGCAACATCACTAGAAAGCCTAGAAAGAGTGTGAAGAAATTTGCATGGAAAGGATAGAGTTTGGGAACTGCAAATGGAAGTGCTCTAAAGCATACTAGAGTGCTTCTTCTTGAAAGAAAAGGCAAACAACTGAGTTGAGCTGGTGAAAGTTTTACTCTGCATAGCCAGCGTGAGAGGCATTGAAACTATATACTGTTTCCTAATTAAAGCTGAGATGAAAGGAATGGATGTAATAAGTCACTGAGGTACAGGCTAACAGAACAGGACTTTTTTTTTTTCTTTCTTCTATTGTAAGGTTTTCTATGTTAAATGCCACAGAGATATGACTGAAATATAGAGCAAGCTGGAAAACAGCTCTGTGGATTTTCCATCTCACTAACTCTGGCAAGGAAGTGACCTGGGCCTTTTGGGTGTAGTTTTTTCATTATAAAGTATTCAGATTAAACAATGGCTCAGGAGAGGTATATATTTTTATGATAATATTTCCCAACATACAATTAAATATAATCACACAGTACTAGGTCATGCTTTTAAATTTTCTTAGACTTGCTGATAGTTATAAAATTAATTTTCCCTCTATCAGCAAGACACAAGACTGAAGTCCATGAAATTATTTATCTAATCTTTATTGTCCCTTTATGTGAAATTTTTGGATTTTGTATTCAATTATTTGTGTAACATTAAACATGGTTCTTTGAATCAATAACCATTTATTAAGCACCTGTTACTTTCCAGGCATTATATACAAGGTGCTACAGGAAAATGGAATCGGATATGTTTGTTCTCAAGTTGTACACAGTCTACAGTGGGTGGCGAGCCTGTGATTCATTAAAGTGCAGAGTACAAAGTAAAATGATAAAAGTGAAGACTGAGCACTCTGGCAAAGTAAGAGGTCCGCCTTACTCAGCTAGGAACTGCTTTCCAGAGCCATGATGTCAAGCTAAGTCTTGAAAGAGCCATACCAGTTTTCCAGAAAGGGAACTAAGCAGAATGTAATGTAATGTGTAATAAGAGACCCATATTAAGAAGAATCTTGAAATGACTTATAGTTGGATTTGAGTTTTATTGCAAATGCAATGGGAAACCACTTTAAAATGTGAACAAAAGAGATAAAATCAGGCATACATTCTAGGGAGATATCTTTAATGACTTGTAGAAGATAGATAAAAGAGAAGCAGACTGGAGGCAGGGAAACAAGGAAAGAGGCTTCTGGACTAATACAAGCTATAAAATAAAAGGGTTGCTCTTAAGTCACAAACCTGGAAGGCATATGATACAGTGGCTAAAAGCCAGGACTTTGGCCAACAGACTTGGGCTTATACACCTAATATCTGTGTTATGTTTGGATGGTCAAAAAGTTATATTGAACAGTCTCATTCAGTAAAAAGAAAAATAAACCCAACCAGGTTAATTGAGCTTAGGAATGGGTGTGACAGGAAGCCACATAGCTCAGAAACTGGCTACACATGCCATCTCTCTAATAGGCCTCCTTGTTTCTCTTCCATTTGTTCTTTGTATTTACCCCATTATTTTTTCTCTTTCAATCTACCTCTCTGATTACTCAATTTCTTCTTCCTCATAATGCATGCTTGCCTAGGGAACCATGGCTTTGCAGGCATCCTAATGCATAATGACTATTCAGTTCCCCCTGCTGGGTGGGAAAGTCTCTCAATATTCCCTGGGTCATATTGACAAGAAAGAGACATGAATGGCTCTGCTCATCTCTTCTGATCTGCCTAACCCATATCTCCATAACTCTGCAGAATTTTAACTGGCTCTAGGTTTGGAGTGGTAATATATAGGGAGGCTATGGAGAACAATGAGACCTACCTTAGAGCTTGTGGACAAGACAGTTGACTTTAAAAGGGATAATGGAAAAGCATACCTAGTACCTGGGTCAAGAAGAATGATCTGCAGGGGGCAGGTTCAAGGAAGAGTTACAAAATCAAACCGGCTGAACGTAATGATCCAATAGATATGAAAAACTATGAACAGGGAGGTTTCAGATGTGAGCCACTGAGTAACTAGCATGCCAAACAGGGAAAAACAAGAAGAAAGGTCTTTTGATGAGTTCAAATTTGAGCATGTGGGTCAACTTTGTAGAAAATCCCTGTAGGTAACTATATATCGTTTTTGGCTTTCAAGACATATTTGGACTATAGACAGCCATTTATGACCATTCTCTTTTTTGGATTCTTGGGGTTTTTTTTTTTTTTTTACTTTAGTCTTCCTTCCTTGTCTCCTCCAGCTCCTTCCTATTTGCCTATTCTTCCCTCATCCCTTATGTGAACTTTTTGGGGGTCACATGTTTCTAGAAACCCAGTCCTGGTTTCTCTTCATGCTCTCTGTATTTCCCTGTATTATCTCATGAAATCATAAATTAGTAAATGCCATATTTATGCTTCTGACTTAAAATCTATTATCTTCAAACACACATCCAATTGTCTATTTAACTTCTTCATTTAGATATCTAAAAGACCTCTCAAACTTTTGAATTGAACCCCAAAAGCCCAACCACCCCAGTCATCTTTGTCTATTTATGTAACACTATTATTCTCTCATTTACAAAAGTCAGAACTTCAGGATTTTCCATGATACAATGTTTTCCTCATTCCTCACAGCCAACCCATCAGCAATGCCTATAAATATCATCTCCAAAATATGTCATGATTCCTTTCCAACTCTACTGCTGACATCTTATTCCAGACTACTTATAAATAAATAAATAAATAAATAAATAAATAAATAAATAAATAAATAAATAAAATAAAAAATAGAAAACCTTTTAAAATGAATTATTCAGTGGCTTCCTATTTCACTTAGAATAAAGTTTAAATTTTGACAAGGCCATGGAAATAGAGGTCCTCACCTCTAACCTTACTATATACTCCTACGATGTTGTGTTCTAGCTATCTAACAAGATTTTTCCCATTGGGACATTTGTTCTTGGTATTTTCTCCCCCTCAAACCATCTTCAATGGGTTGGCTCTTTTGAGTTATGTGAGTCACAATTCATCTGTCACCCAAATAAAGGGATCTTTCCTATTTCCAATACAAAGAAGCCCCCCATCCACCACAATATTGTTATATCAATGTTTTTTTTTCTGTTTTATAGCACTTTTCATTTTGAAATTATCTTCATTCTTTTGCTTATTTAAGGTCAGTTTTCCCCATACCCATTCACTGTGATCTAATCTCCATGAGTAGAGATGTTGCCCTTCTTGTTCACTCCCATATCTCTAGTGTCTAAAGCAGTGCCTGGTATGTGTACTAAGTTGTTGATTAATAATTCAATTAATTAATTCTAGCAAAAGATCCTTTTTTTCTTTTTTTTAGGATGTATGGGTAGCCTCTTACATGGCGAGTTTATTTTTCTTTTTATTGGGGTATAGTTGCTTTACAATGTTGTGTTACTTTCTGCTGTACAGCAAAGTGAACCAGCTATATGTTTACATATATCCCCTCTTTTTTGGATTTCCTTCCATTTAGGTCACCACAGAACACTGAGTAGAGTACCCTATGCTATAGAGCAGGTTCTCATTAGTTATCTATTTTATAAATATTAGTGTATATATGTCAATCCCAATCTCCCAATTCATCCCACCCCCCATTTCCCCCCTTGGTGTCCATAAGTTGGTTCTCTATGTCTGTGTTTCTATTTCTGCCTTGCAAACAGGTTCATCTGTACCATTTTTCCAGATCCCACATATATGCATTACTATACTATATTTGTTTTTCTCTTTCTGACTTACTTCACTCTGTATGACAGTCTCTTAAGATCCATCAACAACTCTACAAAAGACCCAATTTCATTACTTTTTATGGCTGAGTAATATTCCATTGTATATATATTCCACATCTTCTTTATCCATTCCTCTGTTGATGGACATTTAGGTTGCTTCCAAGACCTGGCTACTGTAAACAGTGCTGCAATGAACATTGGGGTGCATGTGTCTTTTTAAATTATGGTTTTCTCAAGGTATATGCCCAGTAGTGGGATTGCTGGGTCATACTGTAATTCCATTTTTACTTTTTTAAAGCACCTCCATACTGTTCTCCATAGTGGCTGTATCAATTTACATTGCCACCAACAGTTAGGAGGGTACCCTTTTCTCCACACCCTCTCCAGCACTTAATGTTTGTAGATTTTTTTATGATGGCCATTCTGACCAGTGTGAGGTGATACCTCATTGTAGTTTTGATTTGCATGTCTCTGATAATTAGTGATGTTGAACATCTTTTCATGTGCTTTTTGGCCATCTGTATGTCTTCTATGGAGAAATGTCTATTTAGGTCTTCTGCCCATTTTTGGATTGGGTTTTTTTTTTTTTTTTTTTTTTGATATTGAGCTTCACAAGCTGTTTATATATTTTGGAGATTAATCCCTTGCCTGTTGCTTCATTTGCAAATATTTTCTCCCATTCGGAAGGTTGTCTTTTCATCTTGTTTATGGTTTCTTTGCCATGCAAAAGTTTTAAGCTGCATTAGGTCCATTTGATTAGTTTTCTTTTTACTTTCATTACTCTAGGAGGTGGGTCAAAAAAGATCTTGCTGTGATTTATGTCAAAGAGGGCTCTTCCTATGTTTTCCTCTAAGAGTATTACACTGTCTGGTCTTACATTCAGGTCTTTAATCCATTTTAAGTTTATTTTTGTGTATGGTATTAGGGAGTGTTCTAATTTCATTATTTTACAATATTTTCTAATTTTCATTATTTTTCAAACTGTCCAGTTTTCCCAGCACCACTTATTGTAGAGGCTATCTTATCTCCATTGTCTATTCTTGCCTCCTTTGTCGAAGATAAGGTGACCATATGTGCGTGGGTTTAACGCTGGGCTTTCTATCCTGTTCCATTGATCTATATTTCTGTTTTAGTGGCAGTACCATACTGTCTTGATTACTGTAGCTTTGTAGTATAGTCTGAAGCCAGGGAGCCTGATTCCTCTAGCTCTGTTTTTCTTCCTCAAGATTGCTTTGGCTATTCGGGGTCTTTTGTGTCTCCATACAGATTTTAAGATTTTTTTGTTCTAGTTCTCTGAGAAATGCCATTGGTAATTTGATAGGGATTGCACTGAATCTGTAGATTGCTTTCGGCAGTATAGTCATTTTGACAATATTGATTCTTCCAAACCAAGGACATGGTATATCTTTCCATCTGTTTGTGTCATCTTTGATTTCTTTCATCAGTGTGTTATAGCTTTAGGAGTGCAGGTCTTTTACCTCCTTGGGTAGGTTTATTCTTAAGTATTTTATTCTTTTTGTTGCAATGGTAAATGGGATTGTTTCCTTTTTCTGACTTTAATTGTTAGTATATAGGAATGCAAGAGATTTCTGTGCATTAATATTGTATCCTGCAACTTTACCAAATTCATTCATGAGCTCTAGTAGTTTTTTGGTGGCATCGTTAGGATTTTTTATGCAGAGTATCATGTCATCTGTGAACAGTGACACTTTTACTTCTTCTTTTCCGATTTGGATTCCTTTTATATCTTTTCCTGCTCTGATTATCATGGCTAGCACTTGGAAAACTATGTTGAATAATAGTGGCAAGAGTGGACATCATTGTCTTTTTCCTGAGCTTAGTGGAAATGGTTTCAGTTTTTCAGCATTGAGAATGATGGTTGTGGTTTTGTCATATATGGCCTTTATTATGTTAAGGTAGGTTGCCTCTAGGACCACGTTCTGGAGAGTTTTTATCATAAATGAGTGTTGAATTTTGTCAAAAGCTTTTTCTGCATCTATTGAGATGATCATATGATTTTTATTCTTCAATATGTTAATATGGTGTATCACACTGATTTTTTTTTTAACATCTTTATTGGAGTATAATTGCTTTACAATGTGGTGTTAGTTTCTGCTTTAGAACAAAGTGAATCAGCTATACATATACATATATCCCCATACCTCCGCCCTCTTGGGTCTCCCTCCCACCCTCCCTATCTCACCCCTCTAGTTAGTCACAAAGCACCAAGCTGATCTCTCTGTGCTATGGAACTGCTTCCCACTAGCTATCTATTTTACATTTGGTAGTATATATAACTCCATGTCACTCTCTCACTTTGTCCCAGCCTACACTTCCCCCTCCCCGTGTCCTCAAGTCCATTCTCTACGTCTGTGTATTTATTCCTGTCTTGCCCCTAGGTTCTTCAGAGTGTTTTTTTTTTTTTTTAGATTCCATATATGTGTCTTAGCATACAGTGTTTGTTTTTCTCTTTCTGACTTACTTCACTCTGGATGACAGACTATAGGTCCATCCACCTCATTACGAATAACTCAATCTCATTTCTATTTATGGCTGAGTAATATTCCATTGTATATATGTGCCACATCTTCTTTATCCATTCATCTGTCGATGGACACTTAGGTTGCTTCCGTGTCCTGGCTATTGTAAATAGAGCTGCAACGAACATTGCGGTACATGACTCTTTTGAATTATGGTATTTTCAGGGTATATGCCCAGTAGTGGGATTGCTGGGTCATATGGTAGTTCTATTTTTAGATTTTAAGGAACCTCCATAATGTTCTCCATAGTGGCTGTATCAATTTACATTCCCACCAACAGTGCAAGAGGGTTCCCTTTTCTCCACACACTTTCCAGCATTTATTGTTCGTAGATTTTTTGATGATGGCCATTCTGACTGTTGTGACGTGATACCTCATTGTAGTTTTGATTTGGATTTCTCTAATGATTAGCAATGTTGAGCATACTTTCATGTGTTTCTTGGCAATCTGTATATCTTCTTTGGAGAAATGTCTGTTTAGGTCTTCTGCCCATTTTTGGATTGGGTTGTTTGTTTTTTGATATTGGGCAGCATGAGCTGCTTATAAATTTTGGAGATTAATCTTTTGTCAGTTGCTTCATTTGCAAATATTTTCTCCCATTCTGATGGTTGTCTTTTCGTCTTGTTTATAGTTTCCTTTTCTGTGAAAAAGCTTTTAAGTTTCATTAGGTCCCATTTTTTAATTTTTGTCTTGATTTCCATTTCCCTAGGAGGTGGTTCAAAAAGGATCTTGCTGTTATTTATGTCATAGAGTGTTCTGCCTCTGTTTTCCTCTAAGAGTTTGATGGTGTCTGGCCTTACATTTAGGTCTTTAGTCCATTTTGAGTGTTTTTGTATATGGTGTTAGGGAGTGTTCTAATTTCATTCTTTACGTGTAGCTGTCCAGTTTCCCCAGCACCACTTATTGAAGAGGCTGTTTTTCTCCATTGTATGTTCTTGCCTCCTTTATCAAAAATAAGGTGATCATATGTGCATGGGTTTATCTCTGGGCTTTCTATCCTGTTCCATTGATCTCTATTGATCTGTGAAGTCTGGGAGCCTGATTCCTCCAGTTCCATTTTTCTTTCTCAAGATTGCTTCGGCTATTCGGGGTCTTTTTTATTTCTATACAAATTGTGAAGTTTTTGTTCTAGTTCTGTGAAAAATGTCATTGGTAGTTTGATAGGGACTGCATTGATTCTGTAGATTGCTTTGGGTAGTATACTCTTTTTCACAGTGTTGATTCTTCAAATCCAAGAACATGGTATATCTCTCCAACTGTTTGTATCATCTTTAATTTCTTTCATCAGTGTCTTATAATTTTCTGCATACAGGTCTTTTGTCTCCTTAGCTAGGTTTATTCCTTGGTATTTTATTCTTCTTTTTGCAATGGTAAAAGGGACTGTTTCCTTAATTTCTCTTTTAGATTTTTCATCATTACTGTATAGGAATGCAAGAAATTCATCTTCCTTAATTTTGTATCCTGCTACTTTACCAAATTCATTGATTAGCTCTAGTAGTTTTCTGGTAGCATCTTTAGGATTCTCTATGTACAGTGTCATGTCATCTGCAAATAGTGACAGTTTTACTTCTTCTTTTCCAATTTAGATTCATTGTATTTCTTTTTCTTCTCTGATTGCTATGGCTAAAACTTCCACATCTATGTTGCATAATAGTGGTGAAAGTGGACATCCTTGTCTTGTTCCTGATCTTAGTGGAAATGGCTTCAGTTTTTCACCATGGAGAATGATGTTGGCTGTGGGTTTGTCATATATGGCCTTTATTATGTTGAGGTAAGTTCCCTCTATGCCTACTCTCTGGAGAGTTTTTATCATAAATGGGTGTTGAATTTTGTCCAAAGCTTTTTCTGCATCTATTGAGATGATCATATGGTTTTTCTCCTTCAGTTTGTTAATATGATTTATCACATTGATTGATTTGCATGTATTGAAGAATCCTTGCATTGCTGGGATAAACCCCACTTGATCTCAGTGTATGATCCTTTTCATGTGCTGTTGGATTCTGTTTGCTAGTATTTTGTTGAGGATTTTTGCATCTATGTTCATCAGTGATATTGGCCTGTAGTTTTCTTTTTTTGTAACATCTTTTTCTGGTTTTGGTATAAGGGTGATGGTTGCCTCGTAGAATGAGTTTGAGAGTGTTCCTCCCTCAGCTATATTTTGGAAGAGTTTG
This sequence comes from Eschrichtius robustus, assembly GCF_028021215.1. Taxonomy (NCBI): domain Eukaryota; kingdom Metazoa; phylum Chordata; class Mammalia; order Artiodactyla; family Eschrichtiidae; genus Eschrichtius; species Eschrichtius robustus. The sequence goes on along the minus strand of NC_090840.1, from coordinate 31,675,490 downwards.
AGAAGGATAGGTGTTAGCTCTTCTCTTCTAAATGTTTGATAGAATTCACCTGTGAAGCCATCGGGTCCTGGGCTTTTGTTTGTTGGAAGATTTTTAATCACGGTCTCAATTTCAGTGCCTGTGATTGGTCTGTTTACATTTTCTATTTCTTCCTGGTTCAGTCTCAGAAGGTTGTGCTTTGCTAAGAATTTGTCCATTTCTTCCAGCTTGTATCTTTTATTGGCATATAATTGCTTAGTGTCAGTTGTTACTTCTCCTTTTTCTGTTCTAATTCTGTTGATTTGTTTCTTCTCCCTTTTTTCTTGATGAGTCTGGCTAGTGGTTTATCAATTTTGTTTATCTTCTCAAAGAACCAGCTTTTAGTTTTATTGATTTTTGCTATTGCTTTCATCATTTCTTTTTCATTTATTTCTGATCTGATCTTTATGATTTCTTTCCTTCTGATAACCTTGGGTTTTTGTTTGTTTGTTTGTTTTTTTCTTTCTCTAATTGCTTTAGGTGTAAGATTAAGTTGTTTATTTGAGATGCTTCTTGTTTCTTGAGGTAGGATTGTATTGCTATAATCTTCCGTCTTAGAACTGCTTTTGCTGCATACCATAGGTTCTGGGTCATTGTGTTTTCATTGTCATTTTTCTCTAGGTATTTTTTGATTTCCTGCTTGATTTCTTCAGTGATGTCTTGGTTATTTAGTAGTGTATTCTTTAGCCTCCATGTGTCTGTATTTTTTACACGTTTTTTCCTGTAATTGTTATCTAGTCTCATAGCATTGTGGTCCGAAAAGATACTTGATATGATTTCAATTTTCTTAAATTTACCAAGGCTTGATTTGTGATCCAAGATATGGTCTATCCTGGAGAATATTCCATGAGCACTTGAGAAGAAAGTGTATTCTGTTGTTTTTGGATGGAATGTCCTATAAATATCAATTAAGTCCTTCTTGATTAATGTATCATTTAAAGCTTGTGTTTCCTTATTTATTTTCATTTTGGATGATCTGTCCATTGGTGAAAGTGGGGTGTTAAAGTCCCCTACTATGATTGTGTTACTGTTGACTTCCCCTTTAGGGCTGTTACCATTTGCCTTATGTATTTAAGTGCTCTTATGTTGAGTGCATAAATATTTACAATTGTTATATCTTTTTCTTGGATTGATCCCGTGATCATTATGTAGTCTACTTCTTTGTCTCTTGTAAGAGTCTTTATTTTAAAGTCCATTTTGTCTTAGATGAGAATTGCTAATCCAGCTTTCTTTTGATTTCCATTTGCATGGAATATGTTTTTCCATCCCCTCACTTTCAGTTTGTATGTGTCCCTAGTTCTGAAGTGGGTCTCTTGGAGACAGCATATATACAGGTCTTCTTTTTGTATCCATTGAGTGAGTCTATGTCTTTCGGTTGGAGCATTTAATCCATTTACATTTAAGGTAATTAACAATATGTATGTTCCTATTACCATTTTAAAAAATTGTTTTGGGTTTGTTATTGTAGGTCTTTTCCTTCTCTTCTGTTTCCTGCCTAGAGAAGTTCCTTTAGCATTTGTTGTAAAGCTGGTTTGGTGATGCTGAATTCTCTTAGCTTTCGCTTGTCTGTAAAGGTTTAATTTCTCCATTGAATCTGAATGAGATCCTTGCTGGGTAGAGTAATCTTGGTTGTAAGTTTTTCCCTTTTATCACTTTAAATATGTTTTGTCACTCTCTTCTTGCTTTCAGTGTTTCTGCTGAAAGATCAGCTGTTAACCTTATGGGTTATGTTATGCGTTATGTATGTTATTTGTTGTTTTTCCCTTGCTGCTTTTAATATTTTTTCTTTGTATTTAATTTTTGTTAGTTTGATTAATATATGTCTTTGTGTGTTTCTCCTTGGATTTATCCTGTATGGGACTCTCTGTGCTTCCTGGTCTTGATTGGCTATTTCCTTTCCCATATTAGAGAAGTTTTCAACTATAATCTCTTGAAATATTTTCTCACTCTCTTTCTTTTTCTCTTCTTATTCTGGGACCCCTATAATTCGAATGTTGGTGTGTTTAATGTTGTCCCAGCAGTCTCTAAGACTGTCCCTAATTATTTTCATTCTTTTTTTCTTTATTCTGCTCTGCAGTAGTTATTTACATTCTTTTATCTTTCAGATCAGTTATCCATTATTCTTCTTCAGTTATTCTGCTATTGATTCCTTCTAGAGAATTTTTAATTTCATTTATTTTGTTGTTCATCATTGTTTGTTTGCTCTTTATTTCTTCTAGGTCCTTGTTAAATGTTTCTTGCATTTTCTGCATTCTATTTCCAACATTTTGGATTGTCTTTACTATCATTACTCTGAATTCCTTTTCAGGTAGACTGCCTATTTCATCTTCATTTGTTAGGCCTGGTGGGTTTTTACCTTGCTCCTTCATCTGTTGTGTGTTCCTATGTCTTCTCATTTTGCTTAACTTAGTGTGTTTGGGGTCTCCTTTTTGCAGGCTGCTGGTTCATATATCCCGTTGTTTTTGGTGTCTGCCCCCAGTGGGCAATGTTGGTTCAGTGTGTTGTGTAGGCTTCCTAGTGGATGAGACTAGTGTCTGTGTTCTGGTGGATGAGGCTGCATCTTGTCTTTCTGGTGGGGAGGGCCACATCCCGTGGTGTGTTTTAGGGTGTCTGTGACCTTATTATGATTTCAGGCAGCATCTCTGCTAATGGGTGGGGTTGTGTTCCTGTCTTGTTAGTTGTTTGGCATAGGTTGTCCAGCACCGTATTTTTCTGGTTGTTGAGTGGAGCTGGGTCTTAGCATTGATATGGAGATCTTTGGGAGAGCTTCCACCATTTGATATTATGTGGAGCGAGAAGGTTCTTTGTGGACCATTTCCTGAACTCGGCTCTCCCACATCAGAGACACAGGCCTGACACCCGGCTGGAGAACCAGGATCCTGTCAGCCACATGGTTCAGAAGGAAAGGGAGAAAAAAAGAAAGAATAAAATAAAATAAAATAAAATAAAATAAAATAAAATAAAAAAGTTATTGAAATAAAAACTATAAAATAATTATTAAAAACATTAAAAAACCAAAATCAATTAAAAAAGCAAAAAAAAGAAAGAAAGAAGGAAAGAAAGAAGAGAGCAACCAAACCAAAAAAACAAATCCAACAATTATAACAAGCGCTAACAGCTATACTAAAAGAAAAAAAAAAAAAACAAAAACAAACAAGCAAAAAAACCCAGACAGACAGAACCCTAGGACAAATGGTAAAACAAAGCTATACAGACAAATTCATACAAAGAAGCATACACATACACACTCACAATAAGAGAAAAGGGAAAAATATATATATATCTATATATCAAAAGAAAAAAGGAGGAAGAGAACAACCAAATCAATAAACAAATCTACCAATGATAATAAACTCTAAATACTAAACTAAGATAAACATAAAACCAGAAACAAATTGGATGCAGAAAGCAAACCCCAAGTGTACAGTTGCTCCCAAAGTCCACCGCCTCAATTTTGGGATGATTTGTTGTCTATTCAGGTATTCCACAGATGTATGGTACATCAATTTGATTGTGGAGATTTAATCTGCTGCTCCTTAGGCTGCTGGGAGAGATTTCCCTTTCTCTTCTTTGTTTTGCACAGCTCCTGGGTTTCAGCTTTGTATTTGGCCCCGCCTCTGCCTGTAGGTCACCTGAGGGCATCTGTTCTTTGCTCAGACAGGATGGGGTTAAAGTAGAAGCTGATTAGGGGGCTCTGACTCACTCAGGCTGGTGGGGAGGGAGGGATATGGAATGTGGGACAAGCCTGTGGTGGTAGAGGCCGGTGTGACATTGCAACAGCCTGAGGCATGCCATGTGTTCTCCTGGGGAAGTTGACCCTGGATCTGGGGACCCTGGCACTGGTGGGCTGCACCGGTTCCCAGGAAGGGAGGTGTGGATAGTGACCTGTGCTTGCACACAGGTTTCTTGGTGGCTGTAGCAGCAACCTTAGCATTTCATGCCCGTCTGTGGTGTCCATGCTGATAGCTGTGGCTCGTGCCCATCTCTGGGGCTCATTTAGGTGGTGCTCTGAATCCCCTCTCCTCGCACACCCCGAAACAATGGTCTCTTGCCTCTAGGCAGTTCCAAACATTTTCCCAAACTCCTTTCTGGTTAGCTGTGGCACACTCACCCCCTTCAGGCTGTGTTCATGCAGCCAACCCCAGTCTTCTCCCTGGGATCTGACCTCTGAAGCCCGAGCCTCAGTTCCCAGCCCCCACCCACCCTGGCAGGTGAGCAGACAAGCCTCTCTGGCTGGTGAGTGCTGGTCGGCTCTGATCCTCTGTGTGGGAATCTCTCTGCTTTGCCCTCTGCCCCCCTGCTGCTGTTCTCTCCACCGTGGCTCCAAAGTTTCCCGCCCACCACCCCCTGTCTCTGCCAGTGAAGTGGCTTCCTTGTGTGTGGAAACCTTTCCTCCTTCACAGCTCCCTCCCAGAGGTGCAGGTCCCATCCTTATTCTTTTGTCTCTGTTTTTCCTTTTTGCTTTGGCCCTACCCAGGTATGTGGGGAGTTTCTTGCCTTTTGGGAAGTCTGAGTTCTTCTGCCATCATTCATTATGTGTTCAGTTCGAGTCGTTGTAGGTGTATTTCTGATGTATTTGTGGGGAAGAAGGTGATCTCCACGTCTTACTCTGCCATCTTGAAGGTCTCCCTCTATCACATTGATTGATTTGTGTATATTTAAGAATCCTTGCATCCCTGGAGTAAATTCCACTTGATCATGATGTATGATCCTTTTAATGTGTTGTTGGGTTCTGTTTGCTAGTATTTTGTTGAGGATTTTTGAGTCGTTATTCATCAGTGATATTGGTCTTTAATTTTCTTTTTTTGTAATATCTTTGTCTGGTTTAGGTATCAGGGTGATGGTGGCCTCATAGAATGAGCTTGTGAGTGTTCCTTCCTCTGTAATTTTTGGAAGAGTTTGAGAAGGATGGGTCTTAGATCTTCTCTAAATGTTTGATAGAATTCGTGAGTCTTAGCTCTTCTCTAAATGTTTGATAGAATTCGCCTGTAAAGCCATCTCATCCTAGACTTTTGTTTGTTGGAAGATTTTTAATCACAGTTTCAATTTCATTACATGTGATTGGTCTGTTCATATTTTCTATCTCATCCTGGTTCAGTCTTGGAAAGTTATACCTTTCTAAGAATTTGTCCATTTCCTCCAGGTTGTCCATTTTATTGGCATATAGTTGCTTGTAGTAGTCTCTTTGGTCTTTCTGAGGTGTCTGTTATAACTTCTCCTTTTTCATTTCTAATTTTATTTATTTTAGTCCACTCTCTCCTTTTCTTGATGAGTCTGGCTAAAGGTTTTTCAATTTTGATTATCTTCTCAAAAAATCAGCTTTTAGTTTTATTGATCTTTGCTATTGCTTTCATTGTTTCTATTTCATTTATTTCTGCTCTGATCTTTATGATTTCTTTTCTTCTACTAACTTTGTGGGTTTTTTGTTCTTCTTTCTCTAGTTATTTAGGTGTAAGGTTAGATGGTTTACTTGAGATTTTTCTTGTTTCTTGTGGTTGGATTTTATTGCTATAACCTTCCCTCTTAAAACTGCTTTTGCTGCACCCCATAGGTTTTGGGTTAGTGTGTTCTCATTGTCATTTGTCTCTAGGCATTTTTTGATTTCCTCTTTGATTTCTTCAATGATGTCTCGGTTATTTAGTAGTGTATTGTTTAGCCTCTATGTGTTTGTGTTTTTTTACACTTTTTTTTTCATAGTGTTGTGTTCAGAAAAGATGCTTGATCCGATTTCAATTTTCTTAAATTTACTGAGGCTTGATTTGTGACCCAAGATGTGATCTATCCTGGAGAATGTTTCATGTGCACTTGAGAAGAAAGTGTATTCTGGTTTCTTTTTTTTTTTTTTAATTACTTATTTATTTATTTTATTTTTGGCTGCCTTGGGTCTTCATTGCCATGCATGGGCTTTCTCTAGTTGTGGCGGGTGAGTGGGGGCTACTTTTTGTTGTGGTGTGTGGGCTTCTCATTGCTGTGGCTTCTCTTGTTGCAGAGCATGGGCTCTAAGCGTGCGGACTTCAGTAGTGTGGCACACGTGCTCAGTAGTTGTGGCTCACAGGCTTAGTAGTTGTGGTTCACGGGCTCTAGAGCGCAGGCTCACTTGTTGTGGTTCACGGGCTTAGTTGCTCTGCATTATGTGGGATCTTCCCAGTCCAGGGATCAAACCCATGTCCCCTGCATTGGCAGGCAGATTCTTAACCACTGCGCCACCAGGGAAGTCCCTATTCTGTTGTTTTTGAATGGAATATCCTATAAATATCAGTCAAGTTCAACATTTAAAGCTTATGTTTCCTTATTTATTTTCATTTTCGATGATCTGTCCATTAGTGAAAGTGGCATGTTAAAGTCCCCTACTATGATTGTGTTACTGTCGACTTCCCCTTTTTACCATTTGCCTTATGTATTTAGGTGCTTCTATGTTCAGTGTATATATATTTATAATTGTTATATCTTCTTCTTGGATTGATCCTTTATCATTATATAGTGTCCTTCCTTTTCTATTGTAACAGTCTTTATTTTAAAGTCTAATTTATCTGATATGAGTATTGCTACTCCAGCTATCTTTTGATTTTCATTTACATGGAATATCTTTTTCCATCCCCTCACTTTCAGTCTCTATGTGTCCATAGGTCTGAAGTGGGTCTCTTATAGACAGCATATATATGGGTCTTGTTTTTGTATCCATTCAGCCAGACTGTGTCTTTTGGTCGGAGCATTTAATCTATTCACATTTGAGGTAATTATCGATATGTATGTTCCTACTACCATTTTCTTAATTGTTTTGGGTTTGTTTTTGTAGATCCTTTTTGTCTCTTGTGTCTCCTGTTTAGAGAATTTCTTTAGCCTTTTTTGTAGAGCTGGTTTGGTGGTGCTGAATTCTCTTAACTTTTGTTTTTCTGTAAAGCTTTTGATTTCTCCATCAAATCTGAATGAGATCATTGTTGTGTAGTGTAATTTGGTTGTAGGTTTTCCCCTTTCATCACTTTAAATATATCCTGCCACTCCCTTCTGGCCTTCAGGGTTTCTGCTGAAAAATCAGCTGATAACCTTATGGGGTTTCCCTTGTATATTTTTTGTTGCTTCTCCCTTGCTGCTTTTAATATTTTTTCTTTGTATTTACTTTTTGTTAGTGTGATTAATATGTGTGTTGGCATTTTTCTTCTTGGCTTTGCCCTGTATGGGACTCTCTGCACTTCCTGGGCTTGATTGACTATTTCCTTTCCCATGTTAGTGAAGTTTTTGACTATAATGTCTTCAAATATTTTGTCAGAACCCTTTCTCTTTGTCTTCTTCTCCTGGGACCCCTATAATTTGAATGTCAGTGCACTTAATATTGTCCCAGAGGTTTCTGAGACTGTCCTTAATTATTTTCATTCTTTTTTTTTTTTCATTCTGCTCCATGGCAGTTATTTCAATCATTCTATCTTATAGCTCATTTATCCGTTCTTCTGCCTCAGTTATTCTGCTATCTATTCTTTCTAGAGTATTTTTGATTTCAGTTATTGTGTTGTTTATCACTGTTTGTTTGTTCTTTAGTTCTTCTAGGTCCTTGTTAAATGTTTCTGTATTTTCTCGATTCTATTTCTGAGATTTGGATCATCTTTATGATCATTACTCTGAATTCTTTTTCAGGTAGACTGCCTATTTCCTCTTCATTTATTTGGTTTTGTGTGTTTTTACCTTGCTCCCTTGTCTGCAACATATTTCTCTGTCTTCTCATTTTGTTTAACTTACTGTGTTTGGGGTCTTCTTTCTGCAGGCTGCATGGCTGCAAGGTTGCCTTTCTTCAGTCTTTTGGTGTTTGCCTCCAGTGTTTGAGGTTGGTCCAGTGGTTTGTGTAGGCTTCCTGGTGTGTGTGTGTGTGTGTGTGTGTAGGGGGTGACTGGTGCCTGCATTCTGTTGGGTGGAGATGGATCTTGTCCCTCTGATGGGCAGGACCATATCAGATGTTGTATTTTGGGATGTCTGTGAGTTTAGTATGACTTTAGGCAGCCTGTCTGCTAATGTGTGGAGTGCATTCCTGTCTTGCTAGTTGTTTGGCGTGAGGTGTCCAGCAGTGGAACTTGCTGGCTGTTGGGTGGAGCCAGATTTTCTTGTTGAGATGGAGACTTCTGAGAGAGCTCTCACCAATTAATATTCCCTGGTCCCAGGAGGTCTCTGGTGATCCAGTGTCCTGGACTTGGCTCTCCCACCTCAGAGGCTCATGCCAACCCCTGGTCAGAGAACCAAGACCCTGCAGTCTGCATAGCATGGAAGAAAAGAAAGTAAAGAAAACAAACTGACAAAGAGAAACCCCAAGACAAATGGTTATAGCAAAATCAAACAGACAAAAACACACAAAGAAATACACATACACACAGAAACAGGAAAAAAAAAAAAAAAACAACAGAGAAAACAAAAAAGAAGAGACCAACCAAACAAATAAATGAACCCAAAGATGAAAACAAACAAAAAAATTAAACTAAGAAAAACAAAAAACAAATCAAAAGCAGAAAGCAAACTAAAAAAAGTCAAAGAAAGTATAAAACACACAAAAATGATGAAAAAAAGAAAGAAGAAAACAAATGGAAAAAACTGAAAACAAGAAAAAAGTAAAGTAAAAATTTAAAAATATAGTTAAAAATATAAGAACAAAACAAAACAAAGAAAAAAACAAAAACCAGGAAAAAATACAATATTACAAAAAAAGTAAAAATAGAAAAAATAAAATAAAAATATATTAAAAATAAAAGCATAAAAAAGAAAAGAAAAAATAAATAAAAATTAAAAGAATAATTAGAAAAGAACAACAGAATAAACAAAACAATAAAAAATAGTAATAATAATTATTATTTTCCTGTAGCCTCAGCTGTCATCGTCCTTGACCCCACAGTGAGCCACAGCCAATCCCTGCCTACCCAGGAAGTACTCCAATACCTCTAAGTAGGTCTCTGGACCTGACATGGGCACTGTGAGCCCAGCTCAGACTTTGACCTGCCCAACTCCTGCATGTAATTCCCCCCAAAGTCCACAGTTGTTAAAGCTAGGCCAACCTCAATTGTGGGGACACTCGTCTATTCAGATATTCCACAGATGTAGGGTTTACCAAGCTGATTGCCAGGATTTAATCTACTACTCCTGCAGCTGCATGGAGAGATTTCCATTCTTCTTTGGTCACACCACCCCTGCGGTTCAGCTTTGCTTTTGGCCCCATCTCTTACCTGCCCAGGCGAGAAGGGGCAAAAGCAGTGGCTAACTTGGGCACACTTACTCACTCAGGCTGGAGAGAGGGCTGGATATGGCAGCCAAAATTGAGATGTGAGGGGAGTGCCTGTGGTGGCAGAGGCCAGCAGGAAGTTGCAATAGCCTGGGGTGCGCTCTTCATTCTCCTGGGGAAGTTGGCCCTGGATCATGGGTCCCTCAGCAGTGGTGGGCTGCACAGGCAACTGGCGGGCTGCACAAGCCACAAGTTGTGGGCAGTGAGCTGCGCTTGCTCACAGGACCCTTGGCAACAGTGGTGGCAGCAGTAGCAGTCAGCTCCTGCCTCTAGGGTCCGAGATAGAAGCTGCAGCTCACGCCTACCCCTGAAGCTCATGTAGACTGTGTCCTCTGCCTGTGAGTGGAAGAAGCTCCTATGGCGGGCCAGCCTCTCTCCTCACACACCACCAACAATGGTTCCTTGTCTCTCTAGCAGGCCCAGGTTTCTTCCCAGACTCCCTCATTTGTGGCACACTAGCCCCTCAGGCTATCTTCATGCAGCCAACCCCAGTCCTCTCCCTGGGGTCTGACCTCTGAATCCCAAGCCTCAGAACCCAGCCCCCCACCTGCTCTGGTGGGTGAGCAGACAAATGTCTCAGGCTAGGGAGTGCTGGGACCCTCTGTACAGGACTCTCTCTGCTTTGCCCTCTGCACACCTGTTGCTGTGCTCTCCTCTGAGGCTCTGAAGCTCCCCCCAGTCCCTGCCAGTGAGTGGACTTCCTAGTGTGAGGAAACTTCTCCTCCTTCACAGCTCCCTCCCAGAGACACAAGTCCTGTCCTGATTCCTTTGTCTTTTTTTTTTTTTTTTTTCTCTTTTCTTTTGCCCTACCCAGTTACATGGAGATTTTCTTGCCCTTTTGGAAGTCTGAGGTCTTCTGCCAGCGTTCATTAGATGTTCTGTGGGAGTCATTCCTTGTGTAGATGTATTTATAATGTATCTGTGGGGAGAAGGTGAGTTCCACGTCTTACTCCTCTGCCATCTTGAGTGTTCTTCCCTGGCAAAAGATCTTTGATAGAGCTTCTCATTTCCACTCTTCTCTCTAAGATCCATTTTCAACAAAAGACCAAAGATCATCTTCTGAAAATAGGAAACAGACCTTATCCCTTTGTTAATTTAATCTCTTTGATGGCTTACCAGTGTACTCAAACTAAGATCCAAGCCCATCATATAGGTTTTCAGTGTTACTATCCTCTTGCTTATTACATTCCATGGATCTTCTTTCAATTTTGATCATATAAAACTCTCCTGGGGCTTCCCTGGTGGCACAGTGGTTGAGAATCTGCCTGCCAATGCAGGGGACACGGGTTCGAGCCCTGGTCTGGGAGGATCCCACATGCCACGGAGCGGCTAGGCCCGTGAGCCACAACTACTGAGCCTGCGCGTCTGGAGCCTGTGCTCCGCAACAAGAGAGGCCGTGAGAGTGAGAGGCCCGCGCACCGCGATGAAGAGTGGCCCCCACTTGCCGCAACTGGAGAGAGCCCTCACACAGAAACGAAGACCCAACACAGCCATAAATAAATAAATAAATAAAATTAATAACAATAATAAATTTAATTTAAAAAAAAAAGCTTATTAAAAAAAAAAAAAAACTCTCCTTTTCTTGGAACACTCTTCCCAGCATTCTTTGCATAGGTATCACCTTCTTCTCTTTCTTTAAATTTGGCTTAAGTGTTACTTCTTCAGAGACGCTTTCCTGATCTCCTTATTTGAAGTAAGTTCCCCTTATGTTTTCTTTTTCTCAACCCCTGATATGTTTCCTTTATAGCATTCAATAGTTTTTCAATTACTATAATTACATTTTTGTGTTTTTGGTTTTCATCTGCTGAATTCACTTGAGTTTGGGATGATCAGAGTAGTGATCAGGTCTGTCTTGTTCTCTTTAGTATCCTTGGTACGTAACATGATACTTGGGACACTGAAGGTACTCAACAAATGTTGTTTTAATTTAAAATGATAACAAATGGTAGTAGAAACTCTTGGGATAAATAAGATTACCCTGGTTACAAACTAGAGACTCCTACCTAAATCTAGCCTGAAGATGTGTTTGTTTGGTTCATTTGTGTTGTGGTGTTTTAGGCTAGTAAGTGGTTTTAAATTTTTTAAAATTCCTTTAGGTATAACATGAATGCTACAGTTTATCATAGTCCTCAGCTACAGTTAGTATTGAAATATTTTAACAATGAGGATGGCCTTACATCTAGTAGAAAGGACACAGGATATTTTGTCAGATATTAAGATACAGTTTTACTTTGCCAGATATTAACCTCAAGAGGAGTTAGTTACTCAAGAAGTTGCTTGAGTATAGAAAGATCCAGGATATGTCTCAATATTTGAATACCTCTGCCACTCCACTCCTGTCATCTCTAGACTGGCCCTTATAAGTATTTGAGTTTGTGACACCACTCTGTCCCTGTAGAATTTAAAATAAGAAGAGAAGAGGGAAGAGAACAGAGTCTTGGGAAATGTCAACATTCAAGGACTGAGTAAAATAAATGAATCTCAGAGAGGAGCAGCTAGAGAAGAAAGAGCAACAACAACAACAAAATGGTTTTCTAGCAGCTCAGGGAGAAAAGTTCTTTAAGTGGGCAACTGTGTCAATAGATAAGGGTGGAAAATTGTAGGCATTGGTGACTCCAGGACAAAAGTTTCCGTAGACAATGTGTATTAAGTCAACTTTCAGTGGAGTGAGAAATGGTTGCAGAATACTTGAGAGTCATACCGAAGAGGGGAGTGGTGTACATAGTCTGTCAGGGGTGTAGGGCATGAGGAAGTGTGTTGTCTGTAGATAATTTCAAAACAGAAATAAAGCTGACTGAAGTTCATCTTTTTTTTTGTATTGCCATACTCTGGCAATTCTGAACAAGTTTAGGGTTAAAATTTTGCTACCTTCAGTCACCACTCTTAAAGAGAAGGATAGTGTAACAGCTAGAAGAGGGCATCAGGTCAAAAGAGGATGACTTAATTAAACTAGCTGGACTTGTGAATGTTTATATATTAAAAGAAAAGGATCAGCCCAGAAGAAGTGTTTTAACAGAGTAGAGGTTGTAATCAGTACAGCAATATGAGGGCATATAAAATGCACAAAACACAGGAATGATTTAGCCTTGAATGAAAATAAGGCCTCTAATTCCTAGAGGAAGAATCCTTGACCCTTGATTCAAAACTGTTTCAATATGGCAAGTTGTAGATCTTTTTTATTTCTTAAATTAACACACAAATTCTGATTACATTATTAAGTAAGTTTTCATTATGTCCACTTTTGAAAATAACATTTATGTTTCAACGTCAGTATTCCAGGTGTGACTGCTACTAAGTTATTTCATGGATTTCATGTAAAAGAATTTTAAATGCATTGTGTTAGTAGATATATTCTAATTTCTGACATTAAATTAGTGTATTCTGCATTTGCACTTATTTCATACAGGTAACAAATATTGGGTGTTCAAGGACACGACTCTTCAACCTGGTTACCCTCATGACTTGATTACTCTTGGAAGCGGAATTCCCCCTCATGGTATTGATTCAGCCATTTGGTGGGAGGACGTTGGGAAAACCTATTTCTTCAAGGGGGACAGGTCAGTACACACTTCACATGAGGAAAACAGTTAACTAATGTTTAGAGAAGTCAATATATCTAGTCTATAATAGGCATGTACATTTGAGGAAAGAATCTGTGCAGATATAAGCACAAGAATTAATAAAATTGCAACCATTTTTAAACATATTTTAAAATAATAGTCAAGATAAATCTTCCTCTAATATACCCAAGTAATGTGACTTTCTTATGAATGTATATATACAGTATATATTCTTTCTCTTCTCTATAATCTTAACATGCTTATAAAACTATATAGGTAGTGTATTATATCTTTACAATGCATTTTCTTGTAATTTTACTTACTTTACTTAAAAAGTACTTTTTAAGAGAGGCTTTTTTTTTTTCCTTTTATATTTAAAGTTAAATTTTACACTTTGCACACAGTTAATTTTGAACATTTTCAAATACCTTCAGTTTAGTCATGAGTTCTATTTCTTAGGACACTATTTATTTAGGTACCAGCAGATAGGTGCGATGAACTAACCAAACTATCACTGGACTAAACACTTTTAGCTTGAAGTATAATATCTCTTTCTATTTTCTGTCATTTCTTTTCCTTTTATGACATTACTAACAGGGTTTGTAAAACAAAGTGAACTATTAGTGTATGACGTACAGTAGCCACTAGGCATACTAACTTCACCCCCTGCCCACTTTTTTACAGATATTACATGTAAAATATAAGCTGAAGGCTATATTTTTATTATTTTAAATTAATATTAGGTTAAAAAGAAATAAAGATGAAAAATCAAATTTTAGTTAACTATTACTAGTTGGGTCAAAATGTGACACTCATAAGTAACCTTCATTGTTAGGTAAAACTTAAATATGTTATTTTACAAGTAAATTTAAAGCACGCACATACACAAACACACATAAAAACAACAGGTTTTAATGAGCAACAAGCTAGTATTGAGTTTGCCTTATAATCTTAACATAATGTAACCCTATAAAATGTCTCCAACTTCATGAGAAAAATAAGGATATAAACCTTGTTTATTTTACACTTTGTAATTTTTGATAGCAAGTGACTTAAAATATTGAGCTTTATCTGTGAACAAAAAGATCCTATCATTTGTGTCCATGGATAAATATGTATACTTTTATACTGTTACATGCTTTTTATACATTAAATTTGTATATATTTCTATGGCAAAATATTCATAGCTTTTAATTCACTATCATGAAACTAAGGTTTTGCTGAATGTTTCTTACTAAATCACAAAACAAAAAAGATTCATCAAACAAAAACTCTATTAATGTAGAAGATATTACTTATCATCAGAAAAAGTATATGACTCTCAGTAAGATATGTGTAGTTAGAGTATGAAAAGAGAAGAATGAAGAAATTGCCACAGCTGGTGACCCCTAATGAAAATAAATCTGTGGACTTACATTCTTTAAAATAACAACCCTCAGGTTGTTAGAGTTTAATTCCTCAGCTGGTTTTAATTGCTTGAATGTACTCTTTCAGGACTAGGTTCAATACAGTCCAGTATTGTCTCCACCCCACCCCCACCCCCAAAAAGGGGTAGAAACAAAAGGCTGAGAAGACACCCTGGAGAAATTAACTTTTACAGGACAAAATATGAAAGCTTAACTTTCATATAACAGCTTTAATGAGGGTTTCATAGATGACAATAAAAACTGCCATTTTATTATCTGTTAGCCATACTTTTAAGAATGTTTCCATTCTAAAAACTTAGCATTTCTTGAAAGAATTAAGTTTAGAAATTAAATGTGGGCTACCTCAAATCAATGAAATCAATGAAGGTTACATACCAAATTTATAATGGAATAAAGATATAGTAAATGAGAAAAGGAGTTTTAGTTAATTTATTTCTGACTTGACAAGCTTCACGCAAAGTATAACAAAATATATAGAAATACTTTGATTTTAAGTTCTGCCTAAATAACTGCTTTTATAGGTTTTAAAAATATTTAAAGCAGGATCCCAATTAATTTCCATGTGTGTGATCTTATATATGAGTTCATGAGTCATAGATGTTTTATAAACAGATGACTTCATATTTGTATAATTGCTTAATTCCAAAGTCACACAATTTATTAATACATTCATTCTAGATTAAAAGTAGATGGAAAAGACATTAAACTATCTAACTCAAACATAAAAACAACAATTTGGTTATCACTTTTATATGAGAATTCAGTGAGTTTTTCTTCCTTATAGGCATTATATATTTACAATACTTATGAATTTTAAATATATATGTTTTTTTCCATGTATATTTTGAGAGAAAACATTTATCTTTATTTATTTCTTCCTCTTATTTCATTGACATTTTTCTGTTTTAAAAAATGTAAAACAGATTTCTATTTCTCTAAGGTTAAGATCAGAAAAGGATTTTAGAGATAACCTAGTCCAGGTGTAAAAAACTCAATTGCTTTAAGGGATCAGGCAAATAATGTATACAGTGCTGGGTACAGGAGTAATATATATGGCAATAGGGCGTGATAGGTACTGTGATGAGCTGGAAAGTACAAATACTCTAGAAAAGCATTCAAAATCAGAATCATTTATATAATCTGCTAGACAAATAAAGCACACCTTTAAATTATATTTGGTTCAAGTGCTGCCATATGTCAGTCCTGCATCATATTCACTTCCTACCAAAGTCTAGACTGCCTCAGTTACATTCCATAGGTATTCATCCTTCTATACCTGACTACCTGTGGTGACAGCATAAATATGAGACAGCCCATTCCATTCTCAATAGCTCTAATTCCTGCTTGCATAAGATTTCTGTACTCATCTTGGCATATCCCTTACTCATTTAGTTAAAACATTCTTTGAGCACATACTATGTGACATGTACTAGGTAATGAAGATATAGTGGTAAAAAAGACCACAAGTATTCTACTCCCATGGTCCTTAGATTCTATTAGGGGAGATAGTTGTAAACAGAGAAGAAATAAATGACCCTGATAACATTGAGAAACACTACAAGAAATATAATAGGTGATGATGTGATAGAGGTTCGTGGGTGGTAAGGAGTGGTTGGGAAATTAGTGTGGAGGTCAAGAAAGGCCTAAATTGTGAAGGGGACACTGATGCAGAGACTTTAGTGGGGAGAAATTTCAACCACATGAAGCTCTTCAGAACAGTGTGTTGTAAGTATACGAAATAGCAGTACAAAAGCAAAAATGTTAGAATGTTCAAATCAGAAAAAAACATTGTGGCTACAACATAGTGGGTAAGTGGCCGAGGAGGTCACACAGGTAAGCAGGGACCAGATTACAAGGCCCAGTAGAACATGGCAAAGACTGGATTTTTAAATTTTAAGTACAATGGAAAACATTGGAGGGTTTTCAACAGGAAAGTGCGTGTTCTGATGTGTATTCAAAAACATCATTATGGCCTCCATGTGAAGAATGGACTTCAAAAGTGGAAGCAAGGAGATTAATTGGTAGGCTGTTGAAGTAGTACAGGGGGACACAATGGTAGCAGTGGAGATGGAGCAAAGAGTTCAGTTTACATTTTGTATGTAATCATAACAAGTTTTTCTTATGCCTTAGATTTTAGGGGTGAGAAAAGCAAATCAAAGACAACATCTAGGTTTATTGCCTAAATAATTGAGTAGATGGTGCCATTTCTGAAGATGTAACAAAGAAGGGAAGGAATATTGGGGGAAAGGGACTAAGAGTTTGAAATGTTCATTTTCGGTTTGAGATAACTGCTTACACACCAATTAGAGAAATCAAGCAGATAGTAACAGTTCACAAGGAAAGGTGGGTTGGAGGCACAGATCTGAGAGTAATTTCATATAAATTGTATTGAAAGTAAGGGCTGACATGAAATCTCATCTGTATAGAGATAGCTAAAGAAGTATAGAAGAAATGATGTTTCTTTAAACAGATCTGTAAATTCAGATTAAAATGTCCGGTTTCACTGTTTCACATATAGCATGGAACTCAGTCCCTCAGACTCCTACTTGCCCTTTTCTTAATATACTATAATTTCATACTTGGATACATTTTGATCTTCATAGCATTTAGCTCTAAAATGTTATGTTCCTAAATCATCTCAGCACCTTCTCACAAATATACCCAAGACTCTCTTGTCATACTTCATTCTAGGCTGAACCGTTGAGGATTTTAAGACATTTTCAAAGAAAGAAGACAGAATTTAGATCTGTTTTGGTTTGTTTTATTATTATTACTACTAATAGCCAAACAGAAAAATACATTTATTTCCTATAGCTTAAGGTGTGTGTTTATGAAGTAATTCCTTTTTGTGTTTTTAAAATTATCCAACAGAGTACAAATTGATATTTTCAATTTTGTTGCATTTTTAATAAGGCTTCTGAAGAAAGAGATTTTGTATGATAATTTGGGTGTGAAAAAAAGTGGCCCTGGGTTTTGTGATAACAGAGGCAAGTAGTCTGACTCTAGAGTAAGAAAATGAGACAAAGTGGATGAAGAAATGACCGGGTCATATGAAATCAACCTTGGAGCCACTTTCTGTTCAGTTTGAGTTCAGTATCAAGAAACATTAAAGTATGTCATTTCAGAATTTTCTATACCATTTATTTGTTCATACAGAAGGAATTTAAGAAATTGTTGTATACTATTACACGGACAACTGTTTTGTCTTATGGTTATGACTCATGATCAAATCTAAAAAATGATGAATAAATCCCATTTCCATTCATAATTTATTTTAAAGGATTCATTTACAATGCTTTTCTCAAAGAATCAGAAATTTAAAGTCATAATTCTACTGCTGAGATTATTGATATATCAGAAGAAAAAACTATAAGCTTTATTTATAATAGCTTCTATCATTTGCTGACCTTACTGCACAAAATTCCAAAATTTTTCCAATATAATATCTAAATCTTAAACCCCTCCAAGTGGTTTATTTACATAATGTTCCAGGTGAATATGCTAATATACTTCTCAATGAACCCGTAAGCCTGTTTTTCAGGGAGAAAAATATCAGTGGGATGAGCTTTTTTGTTCATGTTGAAATATGTTCAAATATGTTAGAAATTAAAATGGAAACCTATATTTATGAATAAGCCATAGCATTTTTATAAGACAGCTGGATATAATGTGTATATATAATAATATAACGGACTGAAAAATATTATGATTGAATATAGTCAGATGATTCTAATCACATTGAAGTTTACTGGATATATATCAAAGCTGACACAGCAGGTAACCTGAGGGTCCAATTTTATGTTGAGTTTTTCAAAGATGGTGAAATGATCCCAAGTTATAGTTTTGCATTATCTACTAACAGAAAGAGGGAAAAATTGCTTTCATCCTGAAAAATTCATACCAGGATTATGTTCCTACTAGAGGGTACAATAAAATTCACATTCCATAAATATTTTCTTGAAATGTGATCTCAATAAATCTTATGTGTCTTGCACATAAGTGCTCAAAAAAGTGTTGGTAGGCAAATGGATCTATAAGCAAATAGAGCAAGGGATGAAGGAAAATTATACTGACACAATGAACATTAAGAATTTGAGTGAGGGCCCCAAGAGGGTAAGATGACAGGGGGATTAATGTAAGAATGCTATGTCAAGGGAAACACTAGCAGTAGTGTGGTAGAAAATTGTACTACACTATGAATCAAAGAGCATTAGTTTGAGTTTCAACTCCGTAACATTCAATAAGAGCAAATGTGACTAAGACATTACCTTTGAATAATATGATGCACAATGCTTTGTCATTGACTGAATTGCGTGACCATATATCCTATATCTATGTTAGGAGCTCAGCATAAGTATGTTTTAATATGCAATATAAAAGATATTTGAAGGATTTTAGTGAAATAAGATTAAAATAATGTATGTATATAAATTTACTTTATAGCTACAAAGCACTACATGAAGAATAGGTATTGTTACATGAACATTGTTATAACTACATCTTGGAGAACAAACCTGGTTTCTGAATATGTAGTAATCTTCCTTAAATCATATGTAGAGTGTGATCCCATTGTCCCTAGGATTTTAAATTATTCCTGGGTTAGCAGAATTTTAAAACTTGCTTTAAGTTCTGGTTTACACCATCTAAAAATGCCATTTATTGTAAGATACATCATAATTTAATCTATCATTGAGGGGAAAACTCTGCCCAGTATACTTTGACATAATATTGAGATGTGAAATACCTATAATAGAGATGTGAAATGTGAAAAAAATATGTATCTTGGAATCCGTGAAATAAGGTATTTGATGATTTTTCTGTGAGAAGTTTTCTTTATGATCAACTTCAGGAACCCATTAATATATATGACTATTGTAAATCCCATTGAAATATTTACTTGAGAGAAGAGATCTGGAGACTCTGAGTGCAATCTCAACCCCATTAATCATGCTATATTCATCACAGCGTGTTCTGTGATAGAGGACTATTCAAAAATAACTTAAAAGCAGATGTTTCCATGAAAGAAAATATACTTTAGTTTTGGTAGAACTTTGCACTCCCTACTTGTCTTCTTCAGAAAGATAAGCCTGGCTACCATTATTTCAGCTCAGTGCTTCTCCCTGAAGCTTTTCCTGATCTCTCTATCAAATCTGCCCTTATCTTCTATGTGATAAGAATCTATGACAAACACCTCTACAGTGTGTTTTCCTGTCTGGATAAAATCTGCCTCGTGGCTTATTATTGGGATACATCCTGAAACAATCTTTTTTTCTTTTCCATGTGAACACTGAAGATGGAGGAAGTGCTAATATTCCACATGTTACTTATCTGAGGTATCTGGGAATCTATAGCAAAACATTCTTTACAAGATCCCACAGCTCTGTAGATAAAGGATTCTCCATAGACCTGAAACAAGAGAATATACAGAAAAGACTGGATTTTTTTTTCTTTTTCTGATTTAAGCCAAATGCCAAATCCCAAGATAATGCATTGTGTGTTACTTCACAAATCTGTTGGTGAAATGCTACTTTTAGCATATGTTAAGGGATGTTTAGTGGTGGTGGGGGGGGAGAAAATGTTGTCAAACATATTTGGTATGTGTAGAAAAAAGAATAGTGACTTTTGAAATGGAACAGAACTGATTATAAGTCATTGTCCTCCAAGAGTTCTCCTCTCTCAAATGGAGACAATGACAATTCTCTCATGAGTTTATTGTGAATAAACATTTGATATAATGCATAGAGCATTATGCCCGCCCTAAAATAGGCAATATCTTGTGAACTCCCAATGGTTTCACTCCAGTTTTGTCAATCTTTTTGAACATTCAGACATAAAATTTTTGACTCTTAGAACATATAGGCAATAATGAGTGATCCAAAGTAGGGAGGTTCACAATTTGTTCCTTAGATGTCTAGTGGGTCTGTGAAAGTGGCCCAATGGCCACCCTGTGAAGGGATGAGAGTTCTGAGAGTTCTGACTCTTAGCAAGCTTTGCTTTTATCTGTTTATCCATCTATACACCAAGGACTCTAGTCAAGACTTGCCCTAAAGTCTACAGTCATATACCCAACTGCCTCATCAACAACTACTTTGATGTTTAACAGGCATCTGATTTTAACACGCTTAAAACCAAACGCACAATTCCTCAAACCTCCTTAACTTACCTTTCCACGCTTCCTTATCTCTCTGAATGGCAACATTATTCTTCCGTTTGTTCAGGCCCCAAAATCCTGAGTTATGCTCAAGTTTGTTCTCTCACATACTGCATTCAATCCATTAGTAATCTCTTTGGGCTTTTTCTTCAAAATAATATCCCAATCCCTTGAATTATCATCATCTCTCCAGTACACATTCTAGCCCAAGGATTACTGAAATGACATCCTAACCGGCATCTCTTCTTCTACTTTACCTCCTTCAACCTGTTTAACTCATAGCAGCAGTGTGTTTCTTTCAAAAATAAGCCATATCTTGAAGGTCCTCTGCTCAAAATCTTCATTGGCTTCACATCTCTCTTAGAGGAAAACAAAAGGTTTTGCCATAGTTTAAGGGTCTATCTAATCACAGGTGCTGGTTCCCACTCTGACCTTGTCTCCCTTTTGCTAACTCAATTCTAGTCACTCTAGCCTCACTGTGGATGCTCAAGCACTCCAGGCTCATGCCTGCCACAGAAACTTTTAATAACTAGTGACTCTACCTGGAATGTTATGCTCCCCAAAACTACAGAATGTTGCTTCTCACTTCTTTCTGCTCTCTGCTCAAACAACGGCTTATCAAAGACCTTGCTATCCAGTAATTTAAAATGGCTGACACATATTCCTAGATAACTTTTTCTGCTTTGTTTTCTTAATAGATCTTACCACCTCCTATGACAGTATGCACTTATTGACAATTTTTTTTTTTTTTTGCCTGTAATCTCTACATATCCTAAAATGTAAGATTGAGAAGAGCTGAGGCATGTCTGTTTTGTCCAAGGTTGTATCTCTGGCACCTACAATAATGCTAGAAACACAGTAGGTACTCAATAAATATTTGTTAAATAAATGAATGGGTAAATGGATCAAGATTATGCTTATTTCAAATGACGTATTCTGGTGCCTAAGTAAGATTTTTAAAAATCATGAAAACCTCTGATTTCTACATAGGTTGGTGATACCCTTTTGAATTGTAACTATGCTTAGCTAGAGTTTTAAAATTAATTTTTAGCAGACTGAATAAATATAAAATAACATATCCATTTTTAGCATATTCAAAAAAGGAACAGAATAAATTGTGTACACTGTCTTTGCATGATTTAAATCAGTTCTGTAAATCACTAAGAAGTACATAGGTAGCATGCAGCAAGGATTTAATGAATGCTAGCTAACTGTTATTGTTTGTATACGTAATTGTCTTTCCTATGCATGTGTTGTTGTTGTTTATTTATCCTTTTCAGGTATTGGAGATATAGTGAAGAAATGAAAACCATGGATCCTGGCTATCCCAAACCAATCACAGTCTGGAAAGGTATCCCCGAATCTCCTCAGGGAGCCTTTGTGCACAAAGAAAATGGTATGCAACATGTGCATTATATATTTCATGAGCTTACTAAGTATTTGAATAATCTAACCTACTTGTTCATTATGTTAAATGATTAGAAAGTAACATACTAGGGTTATCTCATATTATATTTATATAAAATTTCCTTCATAGATTTATATTTAATATTATGCTCAAGATGTTTTTTAACCTCAACCTATTTTAGTTTATAAGAAAAAAAAAGTAATTTTAAAAAAATGAAGAGTGTTAATTCCTTTGAAGTAACCTCACCTATTTTCTACTAAAATTCATGTAAAGATAGTAATAACAGACATATGTGGAACAGGAGCTGGTCACATAGAAGATATGTTATAAATGTGGGCTGAGGATTGTACAACATGTTGCGGATTATAATTTTTCATGTGTGCCTTTGGTCTATAGTGTCAGCAAACAAGAAAGATCCCAGCTCAATACAGTAAGGTTAGAATAGATGCATGATTGCTTAATAACAGAAACAGATCACAGAGCTGCCTTGCTCTCCATCTCAGGATTCGGGATGCAGTCAGATCCTAAGGGAAGTTAGCCAAGCAATGGGTAATCGATGCTCCTGTATCTGTTGGGTAAAGTTTGAACATTTCTCTCCACATTCAGGGATTAGTAAGTAGAAATAAACCATAATAATAATAATTCAAAATAAAATTTATACACAATATTCCAGAACAAAGGAAAGTGACATCAAACTGAAATACAGAGAAAAAGAAAATACCCTCTCAGATGATTTATAATAGGAACCAGAAGAAAATAATACATTATGTGGGTCCTATATAGCATGAAAAGTCTATAACATATGTGCAACAAGAACAAAATAAACATCATTTGCAAGAGCAAAATTAAGTGCATCTGGGGGAGGAATATCAAAAAAAATTAATGAAGAAACAGGGAAAAATGAAAAATCGACACCACCCACTGAAAACAATGGCTGATCATCAGCAAACTGCCAGAGTTTAAGAAAGCTTTACACTGAGTACAAGCTTGAAGGAACTGACACCCAGGATGATACCAATCAGAAAAATCAAACACAAACTGTGTTTTGACCATTGTTATATGTAATTTATACTACATTCTGTGTAATGATATCCCACAAGTAAAACACTGTATGCTAAGTCAAAAAGAACCTTGAAGCCCTGATTATAGCACTTACTGGAATTATAGTTTTTTGTGTATTCTATTGGTTCAGAGAATTAAAGGACCAAGTTAAGATATAGCCTGTATGTGACAAAAGCAGAAATCCACAGGAGAGGAGAGATTGAGATGAAACATATCTGTCTGAGATAAAAAGGAAATCAATAAGAAAATAAAGTTACAATGCAGTCAAATTGGAGACAGTAAAACCATATCAATATATGGCAAAAAACTCCACAAACTATGCAGATGTAGAAGACAAAAAAGTGAAATATAATCACAGGGAAAGCAGAAAACTGAGATGATCCCCTAAAATTAGAGCTGTAACCAAGAATCTAAGGGGGAGAGGAGATTTCTTGGGGTTAGATTAAAGGGGGTTGTTTCAGCCCAGATAAAACCAGCTCTATCTTACATTTACAGAAGTTCTACCACTGCTCTAGACTGCCCACAATAAAAGTTATCACACACTATACAAAAATATATGCAAAGAAAATTAAGCCAAGATCTTACCAGTGATTAAGTATAGCAAGTTTGATAAATTTTTTTCAATTTCTTTCCTTTATTAATATTCTAAAATGAATATAACTTTTATAATAAAATAACTTTTAAAATAAGTAATAACTATTTCAAAAGATTGAAAAAGTATGCATAAGCTTAATTCCTTAGTATATTAACTGTTTTTATCTTCCCTGTTTCTATTTGCAAGTCCATTAAAATTTGAGATTTGATTCAGGTTCTCTGGAAATAAATCATAATTATATAAAGGTAACAAAAAAACCTTCTGGCTGCATCTTGCCCCATGATTTTTCATATTCTTGTCCATCTGAAAATAATATTTGTTTAGTATAAATGGTTTCCTTACATTCAGAATTTAATATTTTCTTTTCACATGGCAAAGAATAACTTTGTAAAGTACTGGCAAAAAAACAAAGCATGTTGGAAAAACCAGTGCTTACAAACGACAAAAAACTACAGATGAAACTTCAACACATCTATGTCTTCTGTACCTTACCTGGTCCAGCCCCTTCTTTGATATCCTTCAACATTGAGATCACTTTTGATCTTTCAGGAATCCTTGAATATCCTTTTTGGTACACCATCCCTTGCACTCAAAAATCTCACATTACAACAATCAATAAATTTATATGCCTGTTTGTTATCCCCTCTAGTGTAAACTCTTCAAATGCAGTTACATAGTAACCATTCAATAAACATTAGTTGTTGAAATTAATTTTATCCCTTCCATTACTCTAGACCTTCACTCCCTTCAGTGAAGGAGATCTCCTATTTGTTTGAAACCCTTGTTCTGTAGGGTAGCGATATTAATCAATCTGGAACGTCTTAGCCTAGATAGTCTACCAATAGCAAATTCTCCACTTTTAATTCTCTATTCAAACCTCATGCTTGTGTTTTTTTTACCTTGAACTCAAATTTTACACAACTTCTTCCCTTATGTTTTTTATAGAAGAGCAAGCTCAATTTATTGAGTAAACACACTTATATTTATATAAATATAAATAAATGTATATACTTAAAGTAATTCCCTATAAGGATAAGTCCATGCACATGATACTTGACAGTCATAAAATCAGAGATGATAGAGCAATGAAATGTTTTTTCTAATTCTTCACCCTTCCACCAAGGTAGGAATTTCTTCCTAGGAATCTTCTCCTTATGGAAGTTTTCAAAAAAAAAAAAAAAAAAAAAATCCCAGAAGCTTAAAATTGAGCTATAGATTTTTGAAGATGTTTTCATATTAAGGTGGAATATGCCTTCCTATAATACCTATTGATATTAATTCTGCCACCTTGGCCAATGAAATGTGAATATGTGGTGCGATTTACTGACTTCCCACCATCTATCAGTTGTGCTACATAAATTTATCTAATTTAATTGTCCAACACAAATACCTCTTTACCTCATTTATAATTATTTATGAATGAGGAAAACAACATCAACTAGTTTAATTAACTTACTCATGGTCATGAAAGTGGTGATATTATATGTCTACGGTTTGAAACTAGACCATTCTAGCCTCACTGAATTGCTCTAATGCACTCTCTCCAAAGAGGAAAAATTAAAACATCTTTTCCTACATTATATCATTAAGGTAATTGACAATCTGTCATGTCAGGCCAGATTTTTCATTTTGTCACATTAGATATACCTTAGGCTTTCTCAGAATGTAGTTTCCTAATCCATCATCATCTCAGTTTTCACCTGTAACCATCTTAATTTAACAATTTTCTTATTTTCCTCTTTATTTTTAGCCCCTGAAAATAGCTACAATAATCCAAATGATATTTGACTTATGCTATATATATATATATATATATATATATATATGATTTCTTCTTGCTTTTGACAGTGTTTTAAGCAATGGCATGAGTTTTTAACTTATATTAAAATTGTAGTAAATAATCATTGCATTTACCCGCCTTCAAATCTCTAAGTTACTTGCTGTCAAGCCCTGCCTCCTAGGTATTCTATATTCTCTCCTTAGAAAATGCAATTTTAAGGTTAATACAAGATTCTGCTTTAACACTGCTGCATTTTGTTTTACTGATTACAGCTCCACTTTTAGCCTGTTAAAATAGTTTGACTCTTGATTCTGTTGGTGTATTAATTCTCTACCCCAACCCTCACTCTCTGTTAAAATCTACATGTGGGATTCAGACAAATATTTTCACAAGACCCAGGTTATTCATTCACATTTGTTAAACATTAATAAACTTTTTACTAATAAATATACAATAGTGGGAAACAGAGAAAACACACAGGCACTGCCATGCAGGATCTTCTATGAAGTTATAACAAGACAGCTATGGTAGACAATTTCTCCTTACATTTTAGGACTAAGCAATAGAACAGTCACCAGTGAAAACCAATCAAATACAAGGAAAACAAAAAAAGTCATCATATAATTCATTACAGCCTAACTGACTTCTACCTCAGAATTTCTCAAAAATGATACTTCAGGTAAGAGTTCATCTGAAGTTTCTACTCTTAGTAAGCATAACATCTACAAGATTATAACATCAAAGCTACTCATAAAAGAAAAAAAATGAGTATATAAACGTTTCTTCAACCCACTGATATTTCATAAATGTTTAAAAAAAATTATTGAATGAGATGAATTCTTCAGGATCAATGTTTGACAGATTTCTATTACCAAGATTTCAGGCTACTTCTTTTCAATTACTTTTATTCTCTTAACTCCTGACTAGATTTCTTACCTCTAACAAGTGTATTCAGCCAACTACAATTCTACTGTATATGGAGTGTGTTAGTATAAAACTTGGCCTGCAGACATGATAAATATGAAAATGGAAACTTCTGAATTTTTATATGATACCCAGTAGTTTCCTAGTAATTAGCTTTGACTAAAAATTAAAGATGAGGACACTTCCAGCTGTTGGTTTCCAGTTTACAAATATAAGAAGTACATTCACCTGTCTGCAAGGTCTGTTTCATTCTAGATCAATGCCATTATTCAACTATAATCGTCTAATGAACTTTATTTGGCAGGCCCTCGACATTTCTTTATCCAAGCTTGTTGAGGAATTACACTGGAGTTCATTAGTGTGATCAAATACCATCTCCCTGCAGAAAAATTTGAATCTACATACACCTGTTTTCACTTGGCAAGTTGTTCTGACTGCAAAACTGCCCTTCAAAACTAAAAGCAATAGCCGATTTTCATGGCATTGAACAGAATTATTTCTAGAATGAAATGACCTGAAGTGATGGTCTATCCTAGCTGAAAGTTTTTGAGAGATGTCAGAGTTTTTTGTTGTTATTGATTTAGGAGTGCTGTCTATCACCACCTGTGATGTTGAACCAAGGAGTATTTGTGAAAAGACAAAAATCTCTAAAGGACCTGGCCTTAGAAAAATCATTAAGATTCAGGCTCTAAAGCTAGACCAAGATTTAAATCCTTTTTTCAACAGGACTAGGGCATATCATTTTATCTCTGAGCTTCAGTATCTTTGCCTGAAAAGTATAGGTAACTAATTCTACCTGACAGAGTGTTTATGAGGATTAAAAGATGTCATTTACTAAGTTTTTAACACAGTGATTCTTCCATAATAAGTGCTCAATAGTAAAGGGGAAAAACCCTCATTAATGATTATTAACTCAAAAGTAGGCATACTATTCAAAATTAGATATCTCCCAAAATATAGTTTTTAAGTGATTATAACATTAAAACATTTCTTATTTTCTTGAATTTTATCTCAAAGTCACAAAGAAACTTGATATGAAAGAGATATGGACAGAAAGAAAAACCTGGGCTTGTTCCCAGGAAAAAAAAAACAAAAGTTAAGAGAATAGTCCTAAGAAAAACACATATTTGTAGTTTAATTGTCACAAGTTTACAAATCTATTATCTGCATCCATAATGTTTTGGAACATAAATCATATGTGTTGCTAAGTTACTTGAGCCTTCTACATACTACCTCCTCCCCCATGAAATATATGTTAGTTGGAAGTATTAAAGATAGAATTATAGATATTTTTGTACTCTATTCATCCTTTACTCTAAAAGGATTAATAATAGCTTTAGAAGTTCTGTAAAATGTAGCTAAGTGATAAAATTTTAACATAAGCTAAGTAAATAAGAAAGTTAAATAATGAGGACAAAAGAAGAGATAAAATGGGCATGGCCTAGAGCTGAAAAAGGTTACTGCAGAAAATACAATAAATACCTATTTAATTATTAAAATTCCTAGCATACAAAGGAAATCACCTCTAGTTTCGTGATTTATGATTTCTTGTGATTTCTTTTCCAAATGACAAAAACAAACTTGTTCCTTAGGAGGAGTACAACTATTCCTGATGCTAAGATGATTAGAAATTTCCTTTCAGGTGTTTCATGGAGACACCTCCTTATGATGTATTGCACAACGTCCTCAATAGCTGCATGAGGGCAAACAGGGCTTCTGTTTATAAGGCTGTTTCAGCATCTTTCAATACAGGTTGATACTCTCACACTAATGTGTAATTCTGTACCAGCAATCCTATAAACGAGCAACAGGATGAAGTTCTCTTTGCAGTGTAGACTAGGAGTAGATGTATAAAGCATGGTCTTTCAACAACTCTGTGCAAATATTATTTCTCTCTTTCAGCTGAGCTTTCCCTAGGCATTTGAGGGCACAGTTTCTGGAGCACAAGAACCAGATCCATTTCAATAGACAGCTGATCTGGGAATAGTGTTTTCTTCCTACAAAAATTGAGTGGCTTTAACATACATCTTTTAAGTAGCCTATTTAATTAAATGTCTATACATATACACTTTTACAAATAAGTGGTTCCTGTGTGTGTGTGTTTTCCCCCCACCAGGCTTTACGTATTTCTACAAAGGAAAGGAGTATTGGAAATTCAACAACCAGATACTCAAGGTAGAACCTGGATATCCCAGATCCATCCTCAAGGATTTTATGGGCTGTGATGGACCAACAGACAGAGATAAAGAAGGACACAGCCCACCAGATGATGTAGACATTGTCATCAAACTGGACAACACAGCCAGCACTGTGAAAGCCATAGCTATTGTCATTCCCTGCATCTTGGCCTTATGCCTCCTTGTATTGGTTTACACTGTGTTCCAGTTCAAGAGGAAAGGAACACCCCGCCACATACTGTACTGTAAACGCTCTATGCAAGAGTGGGTGTGATGTAGGGTTTTTTCCTTTCTTTCTTTTCTAGGAGTTTGTGATAACTTGAGATTCAAGACAAGAGCTGTTATGCTGTTTCCTAGCTAGGAGCAGGCTTGTGGCAGCCTGATTTGGGGCTGACCTTTCAAACCCAGAGGGTTGCTGGTCCTGCACATGAATGGAAACGCACTCATGGGGAAGCTTCCATGATGCACAGTACTTGCCGTTCTTCAGTCCTTTGTCTTTTTTTGTCATTCAGTTCTAGGCCTTTCCTCTGCACGCTCAATGCCCAGTAAATTTTCAGGATTACCTAAAGAGAAAAAAGAAGAAAAGATTCTTCTTAAAGGTTTCTAATATGTTTTTTCTGATGTCTGAGCCCATTTCTGGGGGAAAAAAGCAAAAGAGAAAACCCACAAATTTTTGCTTTACAGCAAGGAAAAAGAAAAGCTTAAACAAAAAACCCACAATTGAACGTTCAGGAAAGTGTGAAGACCCAAAACAGCTTTGTCTCCAAAGAAGATAGCTCTCTGACTGCTATGGACAGTCTCCTACGCTTCGTTTTTGTCAGGTGGGAGACCTGGAATACACATGCAGGACTTTAGACTGTTGGGACAGCCATTTTCCAACAAACAAGGGGCCAAAATATCTGCAATATTGTAACAGCCTTAATACTACATCCATTTTTCGTTTTATACAGCTGTTCTCAGCTATGTTTTCAATTTTTCATCACATTTATATTCACAGCTATATTCAAATGGGACCTTTTAATTGTTTTGAAGTGTTTCTAAACCCCTTCCTGCCACCTTACCCCTACATCATTGTGATAATCTCCCCAAGTTGTATTAGGCCACTGCCCCAGGCCTTCCATGGGTCTGTCAGGAGTATTCATTATAAGTGGAGCAAAAAGCAGTATGTCTTTAAAGTGGTTTAAAGTGACAGTTATTTTATAAGGATATGTGACACTAGTAATACATTGGTGTAACCCTTTGAGAACTATCAAATCAGCTTTCAGAGTCTTAGGATCTGGTAAATTATTGAACTGGGCAATGGTAAAAACAGGCACAGGTTCAAGAAGTTCAGGTTTTTAAAACAGATATCCTATAACCTCATGTAATTTTTAAGTGATTCACACTACTACATAAATGCATTTATAACAAACAGAAATGATGTTACTTGCCAAAAATTTTCTGGCAAATAAAAAAGTATTTTATTAAATATCTTGTAAGAGTGAAATTTTATTTGAACAACTGATTATAACAGCCTGTCTTTGTTGTTGTTGTTGTTACACAACACACAACACAATTTCTGTTTTAAAATCCATTGCATGAAAACTCAATTTGCCGTGGAAGATGCCGTAAGCATTGCCATCTAAAGAATGAATTAAAATGATGACTCTGAGATTGCATGAATATCCTCCACTGTATTAGCTATCTATCGCATGTCAACCATAGTTCTCAAAGGGTTAGTGTGGCTTCTGGCATTTAGCCATCCATTTGATAGCTGACAGAGCCAAGAGACCACCAAAGCATTTCATTGTTGAGTGTAATTTGTCCTAACAGCAGTATTGTCATTTTCACGTGACCTGCAGAGCAGGTTTGTATCAATATTTTTTTCCTAGAGAAAAGTCAGCAACTGACAGACCTCTTAATTGATTTTCAGGCGCTGCTTCTTGCAGTGAAAGGCTTTACAGCCACTGGGCTGTGAACTTATTAGAGATGGTCAGAACGAATGCACCCCATGAGTCAGACATTGGCTTTGTGTGAAAGCCAGCTTTTGAGGGGATTAGATTTTGAAACAATGAACAGCTTGCCTTGAAGATGATTATTGATCTGTTGACTGTCATTAACAAAAACTTAAACATTATCTTCTGTGAAAATTTTCCTTGAAGAGTCCTGTTCTATGTCTTTGCCCTTTGACCTTTAACTTGCAAACTGGCACAGAGGAAATCTTGTGTTGCTTCTCCATTGGAGTGTTAATTGTTCTCTAAAAACCTAGTAAGCATGAGCTGTTTCCTTAGAGTGGAGAGAGAAGGAGTGTTGATGGTGGATCTGCAGATGGACACTTTGCTCTTTACACGCACACTTTAAAAATGCCCTATAGGTAGAAGTGACTTTTAGTTTTCCTTTAATATAATTTCAAGTCTAAATTCATCATTTTAGTACAAATATAGAACTATGGGGGGGAAAAAACTCAAAATACTTGAAAGGCCAGTGTGGCTTTTATATAAAGCAGGAATTTTATACTAGTGAAAATTTCTTACTCATTTGCTAATAATACACATTTCCAGATGATTTTAATGAGTGTAGGTATACATTCTTATTTGGAAATGGATGGTTTGGCTGCCTTGAATTTGTATTTATACTCAACATAGCATGAAAATTAGAATGCCTCTCAGTTAAACTACATGTTTATGTTTTGGTTGGGGAAAATATTTTGTAATCATGGATGGCATGTTGCAAAGCCTTGCAGATTGTTATTTCTTACAACCTGAACATAAAGTAAGGCTAAGAAAAAAGGATAGTTAAAAAAAGTAATGGCTAATGGCTTTACAGCAAAACATTATGCAATGCAGACTGTATTTTGACAAGATGATGGAGATTATGTGTGTGAAGGCCAAGAAAGCAAGGGGAGAGGACAAGAATTAGCCCTGTAGCTTTATTTCAGTGCTTCCATTCTAGACAATGCTGGTATTATAAAGAGTGGCTTCTACTGCGCATGGAGCAAGAACTATATACATAAGCTAATTTATACAATGTTTGCCTGTGGGAGGGTTTAATCATTTTAGGGCCTGATGCCAAGAAAAAAAAAAGACTGGAAATTGTATTTTGCTGAAGATTGAAATGAGTAACTATGTCATTTGGGGACATATGTAAATCATTGAGGAATTCCATCAACCTGCATTGAAAATTGATTTTTTTTTCCTCTAAAATGAGAAAGAAACTAAAGAAGCAATCTTTTGCCTCTTTACTCATTTGTCACAATATCCTGATTCATCAGAAGACAGATATACAAGGGCTAGAAAATAACCATAGCATTAAGAAGGGAAACACTCTATCATTAAGCTTGAATTCTGGAAATGTCATAGATAAGTGTTGGGTCATATTTTCCTCAATATGAGATGAGATTTATGTGATAAGAAAAGGCATATATGGCTTCTCTCTTTATTAGAACATTTAAATTTTCAGGTTGTGAGACTACAAGAGATAAGAAAATATTAAGTACAACATAATCACAAACATTGGGATTCTATTTGCTTATTTTATGCCAGGCACTTTAGGGTTGCTGACTTCTCTTCCACTTGGGGTTTGAGGAAAAATGTCAATCCTAATGGAATAGTGAAAGGGAGAGCGACTAATTGGTCTAGCACATAAGAATAGTGATTCAAAAACAATGTGAATAATAAAACAATATAATGTACAAGTTCAGTATCAATAGAGATATACAACATATCAAATATTTTTCAACATTCTATCACTGATAGCATGGAAAGTTCAGACCTAGGGTTTCCTAAATTGAAATGAAAACACATTCACAATGACAAAAAATAATTCGCCTTCAGTTTCGTTATTTCTCATTACTTTAATATAAACATAAACGTAAACAAGGTAATGTTTCTTACATAAATTAACTATATTATAATTTTAGCCAAATATTATTTTTCTATATATTATTAACTGGACTGAATGAAGTATTAAACAGCCAATCAGTCTGTGTTCTCTATGAAGCAGTTAAGCCACAACAGATCTGTGGAAGAAGTTGTGAATTTAACTACTGACCTGTTTCAGAACAAAGTGTCTTCTGACATGGCATCAGAACAGGTGAATACAGATGCTCTTTACAATCACAAAGGTAACGTGCATAAATTAGAGAACATTATATGATACTAGCAAAGACAACTTCTGTTATAAATCAGAGGGCAAGACTTTTCTGAATTAGATGTAATAAATTACTAAGTAATAATTTACAAAAAAATAATTACTGAGTAATAAAGGATAGAGACTGATTTACTGAAACAAGCAAATGTTACTTTTACTATTCAGATTGCTTGTAATCTTTTTCTATTGACATATAATTTGTTTGTTTCACATACTAGATACTTGTTTTTATTCACTTTCTGTGGGTGATTTAAAAAACACAATGTGGTGGATGAGAACATTGCCCAACTTCACTGGTATTTCCAATACATGGATGATGTGTATATACGGGATCCTAGGGAAACTAATATAATACTTTCCACTTCTACATATTATGCTGTTATCTAGTATGCTACAAATACACACCCACACTTTGTGGATCTTATAGTAGAATAAGCAATGTGGCCATATTGACTAAATTCAGTGTGCTACCTGAAAAGGAATGGATGTTATAATCAAATAGACTGAGTTAACACAAAAGTCATTAAAATAATCTTTTTCTTTTTAAGTTTTGGAATTATTTCCAAAAACTAATAAAGGCAGTGGTTTACTGATAGTATTGAGTCTGTGAGACTGTAACATATACTGAAACAACCTCATGGCTGGTGGTGAAATCTTTTTTAGCAAACACAGCAGAGAGTTCATTGAACTTTTGATTCTCTCAAGAACACGTTCCAAAATATCAGATGTCAAACAGAACATGCCGTCTCAACCAAAAATGTTAAATTCAGATAAGCCATTATAAATAGTCATGAGTACAATCTTATGATATTGAAACCAAACCAACAATCTTATGATATTGAAACCTTTTGAAACCAAACGAACAATCTTATGATATTGAAACCTTTTGAAACCAAACGAACAATCTTATGATATTGAAACCTTTTGAAACCAAAAGGTTTCATGTCAATAATACTAGAAAATCTAACCATTTCATTGCATCTCATGCACCTTCCTGATTGATTTATTGTGATCACAGTTTATAACTGCCAGAGCATATGTATCTATGTTATAGAGTCTATGTTGCCTAGTAGGGAACCATAGCTACATCAGAGAAGTTATATTTAAAAAATTAGAACTTCCTAAATATCAGAAAAACTTCATAATAAAGAATGCAGTAACCAGGCATAGCACCACACGATAAATATGAATGCTAAATGTTAAATTTATCATATATTATGAAAATTAAAGAAGAGGAAATATGAGTCTTTTGTAAAATAAAAAAAAATCATATAGCACTCCTTAATACAACTGGAAAATTTACTTTAGCAAGTATAAAAATAGTAGAACAATGCAACTTCAGGCTCTTCACACTAGTGATGAGTATGTGATATATCAATGTATATAATTAGACAGTGGTCATTAGCTGTTACCCTGCATAAACACATCTGATACTCATGCATTGCCTTCTAGGCTAAAAATGTCAAAGTTAGATATTCAGTAACCTCAGTTGGAAAGATCTACATAATGTTAGAATCTCCTGAGAAAAGCCATGTCCCTAGGATAGAAATTTACCTCAATAATCATGTAACACAAAACACTTGGCAGAGTAGCAAAGAAGTTGCCTTAGTGTTTCAGTCTCATCTAATTGTAACCATTGTCTTTCATGTACTACTCAAATCATTTTTCATTTGTTTACTTTGGTGTAATTTTGAAATGATTCTGATATTTTCCAGGTCAGATTAATAACATCCAATTACAAATATCTCTTCCAACATTTTATACATATATCTACTTTGAAATTTAAACCAATAGTATATAAAGCCTAAGAATGAACACTGATTTGACAAATTCACAGAAATTGAGTGAAAAACAGATGTGATATTGCAAAATTTCTGTCAATTTCCTGGTAGAATACTGAAGTATCAGCCTTCAATTTTTAAACACAACTGTGAGCTTATAACTGGACATGTCATGCATTATTTTTTAGAACAATGCTAATTCTTTGTACTAAGTAAGGGTATAAGATCGTGAGTGCTGTAATGCAGCACCTCAGGCACTCATAACTAAAGCTCTTAAGGAAAATAAAGGCATAACCAGTAACTCATGGTTAGTGCATAATAATTATAAAAGAGTTATGTATGGGAGATAATTCTGAAGATTTATGAAGATTCCATGCTTTTTCAATTTAAAGAGCAGCATGTCTTAAAATGTGTCTTATACTAACATTGGACTGGGAATAATGTTCAAGTTTGCACTCAACAAATCCTTATGTTCAAGAGCATACTGGACAGTGTAGGATAAACACATCATAAACTAGAATGTTTTGCTGATTCACATAACTTTGTCATGTGCTCTGCTATAGTGCTGGATTTATATGCCGTTAAGAAGGAAGAAGAAAATCAATTAAATATAAATTTGAAAATTGCATTATGTTAGGCCACTTAGCTTCAAAGCAAGATGTTATTAACTCTTATATCATATAGAAAAACCAGAAGGAGAAAATGGTGAACATGAATGAAATGATTAACTTTTTGACTTACAAAGACATTTCTTGAGTATCTTATCCACTTGTTTTCATCCATGAACAAATATCACTCACAATATAAACATTTCTATAACACTTGGTCTGTAGCTAGATTGGATCCCAGGAGAAATACTTTTGGACACAGGCGTTTTTATACATGCCTCCTATATGATGAAGCTTCAGTGAGATGTGACTGCATGTTAGGATGCTTTTTCCTAGGATAGGATATGGTGCTGCTTGTACTTGCCATCTTTATTTGAATGTATGTTTCTACGTTGGCCTGCCTTGTCAAGATATAGATGAATAAAGCCTGGTGTGAGCTGTCCATTTGAGAAGTTACTAGAACACGTTTCATTTGCTCTTATGTAATGCCAATTTGAACTTGTTCCGACTCTATATACTGACAACCCAGTTGCAAAGGTAAAATATACTCTTCTTGAATGAATGATTCAATCCTTAAATCAATGTCGTAGTTTTGCTACCACTGAAATATCACAGAGGCCACATTTTTACTATCTTCTCACAGCTCTTTAGTATATACTATTGCCTGTGTAAAATTAGGTTTTTAGTTCTTTTTGTCACTTCTTTTGTATCTGAAGTGGAATTCATTATTCCTTTATATATTCATGAATGCAAAATTTCACAATTCAGTTACTTTTTTACTTCCAAACAAGTATGCTCTGTGTACCTTATTTTTCTCTTCCTTCAGTTCTGAAATTATTTGTTTGTGTTCTGTTTGTCACCCCAAAATACAGATGGTTGGGAGGGATATACTATTTTGTGTTGGTCTGTGCCTATATTTGCATTTCTTTCGATTTCTATCTTGCCCCCCACCTTTTTTTTTTTTTTTTACAGATTTGTTTTTCCCTTCCCTTTGTGAAAACCAGAATTGAACAGAATTGAATATCGTATGTGGTGTCCTGAAAATATGTTTGTCCCTCAGTTTTTTTCCTTCACAAGTTTCATGCAAAGATTTAGTTCCAATAAATTTCACACACCCTCCAATCTCTTGCATTGGATTCTAACTTTTCTAGAGCTATTTCCCTGAGAAAAGTGAAATGCTGAGTATGAAGGCTGTTGTCTATTGATAAGCCAGCTAAGGAAGTTTGCTTTTGGTTAATGTATCTTAAATAATTATACTGGAAAGTAAATACCATAATACAGTGTTTCATTTAAGGTACATCAGGAGTACATGAATGCCTAAAACCTCAATTCTTTGGTCTATTTCCCTTTATGTGTAAATTACATATATATTAAAAAGAGTGAGAGAATAAGAGATTAAGGGGTGTTATAGTGGCAGCTTTTTGCTGTCTTGGGTTTGACTGCATCAGCATTTCTATTGTGGACCTCTATTTTCAGGGGTTTTAGAGACTCACCCATAAAAATTTGCTTCAGGCTTAAAGGTCTTGAAATATTTTTTTTAGATATATAATTTTAAACCAATATATCTTGTTTTTATATTATAGGAGGGAAATAAATGGAGTTTACTAGTTCAATTTTGTGCTAATATAACTTTTAATGAGCTTAATTTTTTAATAAAACAAAATCTAACCAGTCCATAGTCTACTGATGGTTTTTTAAAAGAATCAATAATTGACATAGAGAAAATTGCCTGCTTTGTCAGTGTAACAACCTATCTTCAAGATATTTTAAAACTTGTAACCTATATTAACATTATCTTGATTCTAATAGTGGATCAGTATGATAATGAATGCAATTTATGCCATCCATATGAGCTATCTGGTAATATAGATTTGGAAATATATAGTATATTTAGTAAATATATGTGTATATATATATTTACTAGGTAGATTAAGGGAGGTAAGTGCCCATAAATTTAGTTTGTCAAGTAAATACCATATATATTTTAAAAAATTGCACAGACATTTATCTTTCAGAGTCAGAATTAGATGCAAGCAATTGCAAAGAAAAGTTGTCTCTTGGGTAAACAATACACATTTTATAGCTTCTTATGAAAATCATTTTTTTCTATATTGTAGTTATGGGAAATTAAAAGGATTTAATGCATAAAATTAATGCAGACTTTATTTAAATAGCATTAAACTATGAAGCAGAGAGAAACACTAGGAAATGAAATATTTAGGCCATTATCTTTTGGTTTATGACAATACTTTACCTTTATTTTCATTCCCATTGATATTTTCAGTTATGCAGAGAGTATTAAATTCTAACTTTAAGTGTCTGGATTGTTCACATTACACTCAACACTATTTCATTAAGTTTTTGATAATATGTAGTCTTCTGTGTGCAAGGAAAGAAAAGAATAACACATTTATTTGCTGAATGTGTTCTAAGGTTCGCAAATTGTTAGTGATTTTTTTGCCCACACAGGATTCTATACATTTATACCATCTTAAATCTGGCATATATATATATATATATATATATATATATATATATATAGTTTGTTTGTTTTTTTCAGATAGCTTCTATTGACAAACACAAAGCTTGTTTGTGTACAAATCTAAGGCTAAATAAATGGTGCTAAAGTGTATTATGACTGTCATATAATCAGGCAAAATTTTGTGGTGCTTAAATTAATTTTTTCATTGATTTATTGATCAATACATTGAACAGTGTTTATTATTCACAAGTTGTCTTTTATTGGTAAATCAAGGCCTCATAGCACATTGTTAACTAAAATGGTTGACTAGTCTATGTAACAGCTCACCAAGCTACTATCTCTTTAACTCCTTATAATGTTTCGTCAATAAAGGTCAAGGGATCATAATATTAATCTCATCGCTGTAGACCATTAACATGACAGAACTTTTCCACAAAGTACTTATGTTTACAATGCTATAACCCTTTGACTGCTACGGCAACCTTTAACTACACAAATGTCACAAGCTAGAATCATCAGCATGGTTCTTGCCATGGCAATCAAAGAGTTAAGGGCTGTGCAGTGATTTGTTTTATATTTATTAATTTATATTTATTTCATTTTCATTCAAGAAGGGGATTTTGGGTGGGGCAGTTTTTTTCTGCTGTAAGTGTCTTAACCTAGGGAAGGGTTAAATGGCTTTTTATACTATTGCATCTTCTGTACCTACCATCAATTTCATTGTGTTGTAATTAAAAAAAAAAACTGTCAATAAATAAGAGAACAGAAAAATGGTTCATAGACATTGTGGTTTACTCAATGATGATATACATACATTTGTGGTGATATATAGCAGTAGGCTTTGCTATCTATGTCTTTCTAATTGATATAAAACATAAAGTAAAAACTCTAAAGTAATTTAGGCCAAAATCTCCTGTGTGTGTTTGCCTGAAATAGTAAGTATATTAAAATGTCCACGTCAACTGGAGAATTGTTTAATTGCTACCTAGATGCCTATGACTGTGACCAAGGACAGAAGCAGGAAGTATTACTATATCAAATGTATTTCAGGCAAGTACCCATGAACATAGGATATGTTAAGATTTCATTACCACTTGACAAAAATAAAAATTACATTTTGGATAAGTGAGTATAATTTATTGATTAAAGTCCTAAATTTAATCAAAGAAGTTAATATTGATATCAAAAGTCTTTGGCAGAATCCTATTTAAGGATTTTTTTTTCCTCCTTCTTTTTCTTTAAATGATAGGACTATAGTAAAGGGTGGTCATGAATAGAGAACTGACTCACAGAGAGAAAACAAGAGTAAGGATAAACATTTTCATACTTAATATTTTAATAAATTATTTTCTTAGAATATCAAATAGGTACATGTAACCAAGTGCTTGAACAAGTGTTTCCTAGAAAGCAAATCTAATATGTATCAATAGTTCTAAAAGGTCATCTGAATTTTAAGAAGAATTAGGAAAGCATATTGGGAATAAAAGAAAATGTGTTCTCTCATGCAAAATTTAAGATGCATCTGTGCACGAATAAGTTAATATTATAAACTTTAATACACTCAGAAAAGAGGAGCTCTGAAGCAGAGTAACTAAGATAATCACAG
This sequence comes from Eschrichtius robustus, assembly GCF_028021215.1. Classification (NCBI taxonomy): domain Eukaryota; kingdom Metazoa; phylum Chordata; class Mammalia; order Artiodactyla; family Eschrichtiidae; genus Eschrichtius; species Eschrichtius robustus. The sequence goes on along the minus strand of NC_090840.1, from coordinate 31,636,530 downwards.
AAATTTAATTGTCTGAAGTAATAAACAGACTAGAAGGACAGAGGACTGTTTGTATTAAGTTCTTTGAAATCTGCATCTAGGCTGAGTCCCTGGAAATTGGGAGATCTTTCTCAAAGAGTTTAAAGAAATACTAAGATAAGCGTTGTACTTTTGGAACATGTCAGCATACAAAAACCTACAAGATTTAGTCAGCTAACAATATAGCTTATTTTTATTTGTAGAAGCTTTTAAATAAAAGATTGTCTTTATTTGTATAAGGCTACTAGAGATGTGTGACCATAAATATCAGGCTGAATCCAAGAATGAATCTCCCTTGTTTTTATTATCAAAGAGAAAAAAAGCTATAACCATTAATCTCACCCAGTAGAATTGTTTTTTTATATCTGAATCATTAATTTATATAATATTAAAATACACTATTATATCACTTATCTTACAATCAAAGACCAAATTAAAATAATATATTGTGGAGAAAAATAAAAATCCAAATAGGGGTACTGAGAACCTAACAACACACCTAACACACTATAGAAACACAAATATAATTTGTTGCGGTGAGCAGTGTTTGCATACTTTAAACCTTTTATAAAAGGTATTGAATGGGCATAACTTCAACCCAGTTTGATATGCCATCATTTCTTCAATTTAGTTACCACATGGTGTATCACTAGCTCTCCCTTCCTACTTCTTCCTCCTTCTCCTCCCCTCTGCCCCCCCTCCCGTTGTCTGTCTCTCTCCCTTAATTGCTTTATTCCTTCAAAGAAAAATTTATAAAGTCACTCCTTTCATATCTTCCTAACTCACAGTTTTTTACTTCTTATTATTTATTTGCACTTCTCACCATGCACTTGATGTAAAATTTCTTCAATGTAAATGATATATTTATTACTTAATCCACTCTTCCTAATTCTCTATCTTACTTGGCTTCTTAGCAGTATTTCATACTGATAGTTACTCTGCTATTCATACTTTTCCTAGACAGCTCCTTGAGGGTAAGACCTATTTATTTCTCACCTGTCTTCCATACACAGAGCCTGATACAGTACCAAGTTCATAGTCGGCCCTCAGTTAAATGTTGGCTTCTAGACATTAGAGTTTAGAGATTTTTCCCCCACCATACCTAACTTTTTAAACTGGTTCTTTTGAGCTTATATAATTCCCCCTATATGTCCTTTTTTCTTCGTGCAATGTAAAACTTAATAGAACTGACAAAGTAGGTAGAAAGATAGAAATATCCTTCATCATCTATATATGCATCCACCATCCATTCATTTGTTCATTCAACAATATTGAGATCTGACTACATCCCAGGCATTGTAGGTGTCAGGGCTGAATCAGTGACTAAAAAGTCATTCAGGACAATGAGCAACAAATAGTATGTCAGATCATAGGTTTGATGAAGGAAATCAGGGTACAGGGATAAGATGGGGATGTTTGGAACAGTAGGGTATTTCTAATCAGGTGCCATCTGAGTGGGGGCAAGAAAAATTGAGGGAGTGGGCCATGTGCACATCTGAAGGAAGAGCCAGTGCAAAGGCCCGGAGGAGGAACAAGCATGGTGTGTTGCAAGGAACAGCAAGGGGGCCATTGCAGCTACAGTGGAAAGAGCAAGGAGGAGAGGGGTGGATGTGTCCACGGAGGCAGCATTTGGGTTGTGTCTTATGGAGACTTAGGGGTACTGAAAGGAGCGAAGCTTTACGATGAAATGGGAAGACGCTGGAGGGTTGTAAGCAAAGGAGTGTAATGGGGCAAGGGTGGAAGCAGGGAAGCCAGTTAGGAAGGAAGCCACTGCAGTCAATAATAGGCAAAGAAGATGGTGACTTGGGCCAGGATGGAAGCAATGATGATGGCAAAACGTGGTTGCCTTAGGGATGGACTCTGCAGGTCCAGCCAACAGGCCGTGGTGGAACAGCTGAGAGGTGAGAGGGAAAGAGGGAGCCAGGAAGAATGGAGTTGCTGCTCCCTGCAAATGGAACTGGTCTGGGGGGATTAGGATCCCATTTTGGACATCTTTCTGTACTGTTAATAATGTTCTCATTCATGATGTGGGTGATGACTAGATGGGTATAGACATATGCAAAAATTATTGATCTACACACTTAACATGTATGCATTTTACTCTATGTAAGTTTTATCTCAAGGAAAAAATGCTGTTAAAGATTAAAAACAAAACCCCCAAAATGAAGTAATTAACTATACTAATAGTTACTAATGGGTCCACAAAAAAAAGAGGACTGAGAAATGAGCATTGGATCCAGCCCCTATATGTTCTTAACCTCTTTTATTCTACACTTTCTCATGGATCCTTATCCATAAGCATGGCTTTGGCTTTGTGGATGGGATATCTCATGAAATCCAGATTCACAATTTCCAGCCACTTGCTGGACAAATTAATCTGGATTTTTCTTTAGCTTCCCAGATTCAATCTACTAAATATAAAACCCATCACCATCATTTTTCTCCCATCAAAGTAAACATACTTCAGCCCAAATTATCTAATTTATTAATGGCACTAAATTTTCTTGATTACATATCCAAGAAAACACCAGGTGTTCTTGGACTTCTCCTTCTCCCTTTGCTTCATATGTCCCCGTTAGACATTTGCCAAGTCTATGAGTTCTACTTCTGCAGAATTACTGGCATCTGATTTTTCCTTGACATTTTTGTCCTATTTAGGGTTCATTAGTTCTTCCTTTCTCAATCTCCTTTCCTAACACAACCTCTCTCAGACTATCTATGACAGAACGATCTTCTCAAATTAGAGTTTGAATTGTATCATTTCTCTATAAAGACAAAGATTTTACATGAAGACCTGCCAAAATCTGTTTTTAACTTGATTTTCAAGCTTTTCACCAGTATATATTTTTATAGCTGAAACCATCCAAATACTTGCTATCCCTTACACATAATTTGGCTCATGTTGTTCTCTCCACTTTGAATTCCACCTTTCCCTTCTTTATCTTTCCTGACTTCACTGAAGAGATAAACTCCGCAAGTTTGAAACCTCATACTATTTTTGCATCTTGTTTTGTTTCGAATGATCCTATTGATATTGTTAATATTGTTCCCCTTTCTTTTCAGAGGTCTCTCAATTCAATAAGTTGAATGGTCATACTCGTATACAACTTTTTAGACAAGGCCTATAAGTTTATGTGAATTTGTTTTTATTATTTCTTTTCATTATCTAAGCTCCTGAGGATTGCAGCGTCTAATGCTGCAGCATCTAATGCAGTGCCTTGAATGAACTCCAGAAATGTTTGTTGCACTAAATTAAATTGTATTTTTTAATGCAATTGGCATTAGAGAAGCTTTATTACACTTTGTTATATATTCTCAAACACACTTTCTGAGTCTTATGAATAAAGAAAGATATTTAAAAACATTTGTTTACAAGATACAATATTTTAAGCAGTTGACCTTGATTCTTTCCAAGATCTTTCTTTTTTCAAAGCTCTTTAAATATTTCTCATTAAATAATAAAGAAAACCTCGAGTTTAGGCTAATCTTTTTTAATATTCATCCTTTACTTCTAATAATCAGCTTTTGAACCAGAGAGAATTCTTTAGCAACAGTAGCTGAGTGAAGTGGGAAGACCTGTGTTTTGGAGGCACCAGTGTATAGCAGTTATCTGATTTAAAATATTCAAAAAATCAAATTCAACTTTCTCAAATGTGTGCATAACACAAAAGAAATAGTGATTTGTTTTTTTTACTATGAATTGGTAGGGCAGATTACCTTACAAGTGAGAAATCATGAAAAAAAAATTTCAAACAAGAGTCGTTTTACCTATTCAGAGGGAAATGCAGTCCAAATTCTTGCTAGTATTGGGGTCTAGTATTGGGGGCTAGTATTGGGTCGCTATTACAGGATGTCAAGATAGTGTTCAATCTGCGAGGTAAATAAGAGATTGGTGACACAGATTCAAAAGAGAAAGAGCCCAGTCAAGGACAGAAAAGAGGACATATAAATAGTTCAAGGGCAGGGAAAGACACAGTTTTTAAAATATTATTTGTTGCTTAGAACAATTATCAGTGGACCTTTACATTTTCAATAGCTTTCACATTGAACTCTTTAAAGATTTTACCTGGCTTGTGATGTCTGTCTCAAAGCTACCTCGGCACTTTCAGGTCAAATGATGGCATATACTTTCACTCCCTCCAAACCCCTACTAAAACTGTAGAAAATGATTTTCTTTTCCTTTCAAAGACTTAAAGGGAGTACAATAGCGAAGACAATAGCAACATTTGGGAAGTTGGAAGCAAGTGGGCATCTGGTAACTGACCTAACACACCTAAGGCAATCAAATTATAAATTATAAACTTATAAACTGACAGAAGCAATCAGAGAGCAAGCCCAAATGTATCACTAGTATGCTGAAGTCTCAGGGAGTGGAAGCAACAAGCACCTGGAAACAAGGTGAATGGAGTTGACTAAATTAAGAAGGTCTGAAAATCATTCATAGGAACCAGTTAAATGCTCTAAGTCCTGTCCAGGCCTCCCCACTTTCTCTCCCCAGCCCCAAACTCAAGGTTTATTCTGTGGAGAGGGTAAAAATGGTCTCTGAATTGGGGATTGCCAGTGTTCTGTACCAATAACAGGGGGTTAAGTGAGCTTCTACATTTTAAAAACTAATGCAGAGACCTCCCAGACTTGCTATGTTTCACCACTGGAATGTCAGCAGCCAGTATGCGGGACGTTTTTGTTCTTGTTTTTGTTGTTATTTCCTTTAGGCAAGAAAATGGAACACTCTTCTTTGATGAATCTGACCAATCCAAGAAGACAATAAAATCTGTAATCAGGGTTTTCCCAACAAAAGGAGAGCAAGATTATTTTTAATAAAGCTCATACTGACAAGCCCCAGCCATGTAGTCAGTGTTTCCCATCACCTTTTTTTCCTCTCTGTTAAACAGGATCAGAAAACCAGGGATTTCTAGGTATCTAAAGAAAGGTTGAAACAGAAAGCTAGAGACCAAAACAAACAAACAAAATTAATAAGAAGGAAGGAAACAGATTTTCAGGGAGAAAAAAACCTTAATAAAACATCTTTTTTATCAGAAGAAAAAATTGTTTTAATCTTTTGTTTGAGAACTAAAAACTCAATAGATTGGAAGACAAAGTTAAGTCTTTTTGAGAATACAACAAAATGAGAAAGATATGAAAAAATTACTGGGACGAAATATTAGAAAATTAGAGAACAGAGCCACAGGTCCAGAAACCACAATATTCATAAAATTGTAATTCCAGGAAAAAAAACAAGAGAGAGAGAGGAAAAAAACAAAGGAGAGAAATGATTATCATAAAATTCAGTAAAATTACCCCAGAATTTAGAGACATGAGTTTTCAGACTGAATGTGCCTAGAGATGTCCTGTATAATGGATAAAAATAGACATACAAAAAGGTGTATCACTGTGAAAATTCAGAGCACAGGGGACAAAGAAAACACTCTACAAGCTTTCAGAGACAAGGTGGAAAATTACAAAGCACAAAGAATTAGAATGGCCTCAGATTTTTCTAAAGTAACACAGAAAACTTGAAGATCATAGAGTAATGTCTTCAAAATTCAACATAAACATTTTCAATATAGAATTCTATATATAAGCAAATATTAATTAAATGTTGAGTAAAATAGAGATAGGCAAAGTCTCAAAAAATTTTCTTCCCATGTTCCATTTCTCAGCTAGAGGATATGCTCCACTAAATTATGAGAAATTCAAGAAAGAGACACTGAATTCAGAAAAACAGGAGTTCCAAATAAAGGAAGAAAGAAGTAAAGGGATTATCCAAAACAATGGTGATGGGCATTTTCAAGATTACAAAGGTGCACCAGGAATAAAAGACAAGCAGTTCAGAATGGAGCAGCAAGACCAAGAGACTAGCAGGTTAAAGACTTTCATCCTCATGAATTTTGTTGCTGTGCCAGGCTTTTTAACCTATGAAGCTAAAGTGGGATGTGCTCCATCAAAACAAGAAAATAAATGAAGAATACCTACATGTAAGATCTGAGGAACAGAGATTCTATTTCTTGAGAAAGTCAAAGAAATTTCCTACAGTAACAGCAAAGATACATCTTAGGATAACAGGCCTAAAGAGCAGCTGATCCAAAATGAAAGAGAATGGATGAATCTAGTAGGTATATACATTGGGTAGGAGTATAACTACACACACACACACACACACACACACATATATATATATGTAGTTATATTCACATGAAAACACAAAGTGAAACCAATAGATTGCTTGATGTGATTGACCTTGTGGAAAATTGTACCTAGAGGTTTTTCGAAAGTGTAGGGAGAATTAACAATAGATAAAATAAAGATGAAACAAGTGTAAAAACAAGGCAATTCATTTAAGAAACATTTTTTAATTATTAAAAAGGTCCCATTCAGTGTTCAGTTCTGAATAGTTATAGGCATAATAATGTAAAAATTGATTTTTTTCTTTAACCAAAAATTGTAATGAAATATATTTAGAGGATAGGGGAAGGGAAGCAGAGATGACATAGGAAGACAGCTTAATCTTTAACATAGCAGGAAATCAAGAGATAATGTCTAAAATTGATTGATTTAAAGATAAAGGTACATGTATATTACTTAGAAATACTGAAGTATTCAATTCCAGGAATAAAAACAATCACCCAAAAATACCAAAAGAGGTTCTGGGGAGGACTATGAGAATGGGGGATAGGGCTTGAAATGGTTATATTTTGCTATAGTATTATTTTAACATTTTATGATATTTTATATGGTGTAACTATATTAATTTGATATAGAAAGTTTACATTAAAGCACAAAAAGAAAATCTATGGTCAACTTGTTCACAATTTTCTTCGACATAGGGATGCTCTGACCATAACTCCACATGCTTTGCCTCTGCCACTGGACATTAATCATATTCATTAGGGATCACTGTTTTTCTTTTCATCCACCTCCCAACATATCCCTCCTTTGTCTTTGATCCCCCTTACATTCTCCACACTTCTTTTTCAGCCTTTGTAGTCCCTCACTTAGCAGAGAGAAAGGGGAGTCATGAAAACCTTGGCAACTGATTTTCAAGGACACTTGACCCTTGCCTTAGGGAGATACTTGGTCACCTGTTTTTGGATGATGACAACTTAGGAAAGATATGTCATTCAGTTTTTTTAAGTTTGAGAAATGTTCTTCAAAGGAAAGGTCACTGGGGAAAGCAATAGTCAGTAATATTAAATTGGAATAGGATGTCATCCAACTCTAGGTCATCTGCCCTACCAGAAAGTGAGAATCCTCAAGAAATAGGTATGATTTAAGATCTGACAGAGAAGTCTTTGTGTATTACAGAAATACTTGTAATATTAACGCTATATGCCAATTTAGTGGTGTTACAGTGAAATTATAAATTATTATTTCTGAAAAAAATGATTATCGGTTCATTTGTCTGTTCTTTTGATATTAAATGAATCTCTGTTACATTTTAAATGTTAGCTAGAGCAAGGAACAGGATGTGCAAGCTGAAGTAGTGGAGTCAAATTTGCTTAAATTATTATACCACATTGTAATTAATATATTACATTATATAAGATGCATAACACAATGTAACATAATATTAAAAAATGATATATAATGTGAGAAATAGTATATTATAATATTACAGGTACAACCAGATCATGAGAGAATCCAGATGCTAACTCTATTTGGGATTTTCAGGGAAGATTTTATAAAGAAGGTAATGCATTTTTTCTTAAAGTAGAAGGTTAACTGGTAAACAGCAGGAAAGTAGCATTTTAGGCCAAAGGTACAGCTTATAAAAAGACGTATAAGTGTGACAGAGGACAGCATAATTTAAGAAAATGAGTTATTCTTCAACCAAAGCCCAATGTACAGGAAGGAGACCTGTGAATGACAAGTTCAAAGATATTGGTAAGGGCTAGATCATGAAGGAATTTGATTCCTCTAAATTTTTTTGCCCAGCCCACCTGCTCATTCTGAAACTACTCTTTACCATTTTAAGGCTTTTTTTTTTTTTTTTTTGATAAAGTCCGGTGGAGTTTTTTTTGTTTAATTCTATTTTTTTAAACTGAAACAATAAAGTCAGCCATTTCTTCCACTCCCCCAGCCCCTCGTCTCTTGCAACCACCATTCTGTTCTCTATAAGCTTGTTTCCTGTCTTTCATTTCTTGTTTTTGTTTTTGTTTTAGATCCCACGTAATATAAGAGAGATCACAGGATAATTATCTTTCTCTACCTAATTTCACCTAACATAATGCTCTCAAGGTCCATCCATTTTGTCCCAAATGACAAGAGTTTATTCTTTTTCATGGCTGATTAACATTTCTTTATCCATTTTTCAACAATAGACACCTAGGTTGTATCTATATCTTGTAAATACTGCTGCAATGAACATGAAAATGCATATATCATTTAAAATTAGTGTCTTCATTTTCTTCAGATGAACACTCAGAAGTGGAATTGCTGGGTCATACAGTAGTTCTATTTTTAATTTGTTGAGGAAGCTTCATACTGTTTTCCGTGGTATTTGCACCAATTTACATTCCAACCAACAATGCACGAGAGGGCTCTCTTTTCTCCAAATCCTTGCCAGCACTTGTGATTTCTTGTCTCCTTGATAAAGCTATTCTAACAGGTGTGAGGTGATATTGCACTGTGATTTTGATTTGCATTTCCCTGATATTAATGATGTTAAGCATTGTTTCATATGTCTGTTGGCCATTCTTATGTCTTCTTTGGAAAAACATCTTTTCAGATCTGCCATTTTTTTAATTGGACTTTTTTCTTTTTTTGCTGTTGAGTCATTTGAATTCTTTGTATATTTTGGATATTAGCCTGATATCAAATATATCATCTGAAATCACTTTCTCTCATTCAATAGATTGTCTTTTCACCTTTCTGATGGTTTCCTTTCCTGTGCAGAAGCCTTTTAGTTTGATATAGTCCCACTTTCTTACTTTTGCTTTCGTTGTTTTTTCTTTTGGTATCGAACTCCAAAATTCATCACCGAGACCTATATCAAGAAGTTGACCACCTCTGCTTTCTTCTAGAAATTTTATGGTTTCAGATTTTACATTCAAGTTTTTAATTCATTGAGGTAATTTTTGTGTACAGTGTAAGATAGTGGTCGCATTTCATTCTTTAGCGAGCAGCTGTCTACTTTTCCCAACACCATTTATTGAAAAGACTGCCTTTCCCCCATTGTATACTCTTTGTCATATTAATTGACCATACACACGTGGATTTATTTCGTGGATCCATTCTGTTCCATTGACCTACGTGTCTGTTTTAATGTCATATCATAAGTGTTTTGATTATTATAGCTTTGTAATATAGTTTGAAATCCAGAAACATGAGGCCTCCAGCTTTGTTCTTTTTTCTCAAGATTGTTTTAGCTATTTGGGGGCCTTTGCAGTTCCACACTAATTGTGGGATTGTTTGTTCTATTTCTGTAAAAATCTCTAATAGGGATTGCATTGAATTCATATATTGCTTTAGGTAGTATGGTCATTTTAACAATATTAATCCTTCCAATCCATGAGCACAGAATATTTATTTACTTGTACCATCTTCAATTTCTTTCAACAATGTTTTATGGCTTTTAGTGTGCAAATCTTTAACCATCTTGTTTAAATTTATTCCTAGGTATTTTATTATTTTTGATGCATTTGTAAATAGAATTTTCTTAAACACTTTCTGATAGTTCATTATTAGTGTAAAGAAACACAATAGATTTTTGCATATTAATTTTGTATCATGCAACTTGACTGAATTTGTATACAGGTTTTAAGTCTTTTGATGGAGTCTTTAGGATTTTCTATATACAGTATCATGCCATCTGCAAATAGTGACAGTTTTACTACTTCCTTTCTGATTTGGAAGCCTTTTCTTCCTTCCTTCCTCCTTCCCTTCCTTCCTTCCTTCCTTCTTTCCTTCCTTCCTCCTTCCTTTTCCTTTCTCTCTCTCTTTCTTCCTTTCTTTCTTTATACTGTTTTTTCCCCTAATTGCTCTGGCTATGCCTTCCCATACTTTGTTGAATAAAAGTTGTGAGAGTGCACCATCCTTATCTTTTTCCTGATCTAAGAGGAAAAGCTTTCAACTTTTCACCACTGAGAACGACATTCTCTGTGGGCTTGTCATATATAGCCTTTATTATGTTGAGGTATATTCCCTCTATACCTGCTTTGTTAAGAGTTTTTATCATAGATCACTGTTGAATTTTGTCAGATGCATTTTTCTATATCTATTGAAGTCATCTTATGATTTGTATCCTTCATTTTTGTTAACATGGTGTATCACATTGACTGAATTGTGGATGTTGAACTACCTTTGCATCCCTGGAATAAATCCCACTTGATCATTGTGTATGATCTTTTTTTAATATATTACTGAGTTCAGCTTGCTAATGTTTTGTTGAGGATTTGTGCATTTATGTTCATCTGGGATATTAGCCTGTAGTTTTCTTTTTTTGTGGCATCCTTGTTTGGTTTTGTTATCAGGATAATGCTGACCTCATAAAATGTGTTTGGAAGGACTTCCTTCCTCTTCTGTTCTTTTTTTTTTGAAGGGTGTGAGAATTGGTATTAATTCTTCTTTGAATATTTACTAGAATCCTCCCATGAAACTGTTTGGTCCTGGAATTTTCTTTGTTGGGAGGTTTTTTTATTACTGATTCAATCTTCTTGCTTGCAATCGGTCTGTTCAGATTTTCTACTTCATTATGATTCAGTCTTAGTAGACTGTGTTTTTAGGAGTTTATCCATTTCTTTTAGATTCTCCAAGTTGTTGATGTATAACTGTTCATACCAGTTTCTTTTGGTCATTTGTATTTATGTGGTATCAGTTGTAATATCTTCTCTTTCATTCCTGACTTTATTTGTGTCCTCTTTTTTTCTTGGTGAACCTAATTAAAGGTTTGCCAATTTTGTTTATCTTTTCAAAGAACCAGCTCTTAGTTTCATTGATATTTTCTATTGTCTTTTTAGTCTCCATTTCATTCACTTCTACTCTAATGTTTGTTATTTCCTTCTTTTTTAAACTTTGGGCTCCGTTAGTTTTTCTTTTTCTTTTTCCTTGAGTAATAAAGTCATGTTGTTTATTTGAGACTTTTCTTGTTTCTTGAGGTAGGCATTTATCACTATGAACTTCTCACTTACAACTATTTTTGCTGCATCCTATAAATTTTGGTATGCTATATTTCCAGTTGTCTCAAGGTATTTTTTGATCTCTCTTTTAATTTTTTAAAATCCATTGATGATTCTGTAGCATGTTGTAAATCTCCAGATATTTGTGAATTTTTCAGTTTTGTTAGTGTAATTAATTTCTAATTTCATACCTTTGAGGTCAGAAAAAAATGCGTGATATGATTTCAATTCTCATAGATTTATTAAGACTTGTTTTGTGGCCTAACATATGATCTATCTTGGAAAATGTTGCCTGTGAACTTGAGAAGAATGTGTATTCTGTTGCTTTTGAATAGAATGTTTTGTAAATATCTGTTAAATTCATCTGTTCTAACATGTTGTTTAAGGCCCATGTTTCCTTACTGATTTTTTCTGGTCTGGATGATCTATACACTGATGTAAGTGGTGTATTAAAGTCCATTACTATTATTGTATTGCTGTCTATTTCTCTGGAGTTGTTTGTTTGATCATGCAATTAAGACTCCCAACTGAAGTGCTTTTGGGCAGTAGAAGCTTAGGAGGGTAGGAGGACTAAGAATAGGAATGATCTGTCCTGGTTAGGCAATGAATGGTGAAAATTTGTCTATTTTAAAGGTGGTTTATATTTAATAGCTAATGGCACAAAGGAGCCAAAAAAGGACAATTAAATTATCACCTTCACTCCTTGGAATAAGGTACAATCGAAGGAAGGCTTTAAAGGGCCCAGTTGCTACTGCTACATATCTTTAGGAAAGACATGGGAACATCAAAAACTATGGGCTGCAGGCATTATTTTTAATAACACATGAAAGCTTAAAGAAAAAAATTAAATGAATATTTTATTGACTTAGGTATTTACTGAAAATTTAGGACTTTCTAAGAATTTCTTAACTTTTGCAGCATCAGGTTTGAGCAAGCTTGAAACAAAACCTTCATTTGATCCAGTGTGTTGCCAAATTACAATGTCCATTAATGCACAGTCTCACTAGGTCTCTTACATTAAATATAGGGTTTGAGTTGGGAAAGAATAGAACTACAGTCATTAAAATGATAGGAATTATAGGATTCAAAGTACTCTAAAATGTCCAATTAATTGTGAGCTGAAGTATCGCTTTTCCCCCAAACTAATGAGACTGTTTCTGCTTTGTTTGACGACCCCATGGTAACTTCTTCAATGGAGTTATCTTGCAAGAGAGAAGTTAATAAAATTCTTGCCTCATTCTTAACTCATTTAATTGTCTCCAGATATAAGAGCTAGAGTCATATTCCAACATGCCCTGAGGAGGAATTAATTAAAATGTCAAATATTGTAGAAAACAGCTTACATACCAAAATTTAGCTACTTTATGTCATCCATGTTCTGGGAAATATGTAGGAGGAAGGATTCTGAAGGTACTAGGCCAGAAAGGGAATAATATATTTCTTAATAGGCCAAATTTACCAGTAGGCTTTAATTACTAGAGATTCTGCAGCAAATGAGCTAGGTGAAACAGCAGGGAATATTGCAAAACTGTAATCAACATTGGTTCACATAAATTGAAGATGAGATGCCAAACATTCCTTGATATAATAACAAAGAAGGATACAGAAACTTAGTGAGAGGGAATGTTGGAGTGAATATATCACACGTAACTCATTCAACTATACCCAACCAGATTCCCAGATGAGGTCCCACAAGGCAGTCCATGTGATGCAGAGAGAAGCATCATTTATTTTGAAAGAATACGTTAGTAGTTTTTCTCTGCTAACAGGGATGCTAGTGAGAGAAACTACATATGAAAAGACTTACTATTTCAATGAGAATTCTATTAATATTTCAATGTTAGACTCCAAGAATGCACGAGCCTAAGTAACAATAATTGACCACTAGAGGCAAAGAGTGTGTGGTTACCATTACAATTAGTGGATCTTTGGGAGTAACTACTTAATTATTAAAGCCCCTGAGACCAAATCCCACAAGGTTCTATCTAAATTGCAGAACTGATAAAAATAATAAATATAGTGAACAGAGGTTTGACTCAAGCCAGCTCATAAGAGAGTTAGAGCTTTGTCAGTTGACCTGAATCAGATCTCAGACCTGAATCAGTTCATAGACTCAGAATCCACTGAAATAAAAAAGAAGCATCTAGTTACATCTGAGGAAGACCTTTCAATATTATCACAGTTGTGGCAGTGAATTTTTCCTCTAATCTTCCCTGAAAGTATTTGTGGCCATTGCCAGGGTAATTATGTTCTAAGGTAAGGTAATTAGCCACACTTTTTAGAGATTTTTAACAAAATTTTTATTTGAATATAGTGAATTTAAAATGTTGCATTAGTTTCTGCTGTACAGCAAAGTGAATCAGTTAGACATATACATATATCCACTCTTTTTTAGATTCTCTTCCCATATATGTCATTAAAGAGTACTGAAAAGAGTTCCCTGTGTTTTACAGTAGGTCCTTTTATTAGTTATCTACTTTATATATAGTATATGTAAATCCCAATCTCCCAAATTATCCCTTCCCCTCCTTCCCTCTCTGCAAACGTCAGTTTGTTTTCTACATCTGTGACTCTATTTCTGTTCAGTAAATAAGTTCATTTGTGACATTTTTTAGATTCCACATATAAGTGATATCATATGGTATTTGTCTTTCTCTGTCTGACATATTTCACTCAGTATAACAATCTCTACATCCATCCATATTGCTGCGAAGGACATTATTCATTCTTCTTTATGGCTAATATTCCATAGTATATATTTACCACATCTTCTTTATCCATCCTCTGTCAATGGACATTTAGGGTGCTTCCATGTCCTGGTTAATGTAAATAGAGCTGCAATGAATATTGTGGTGCAAGTATCTTTTCAAATTATCGTTTTCTCCACATATATGCCCAGGACTGGGATTGCTGGGTCATATGGTAGTTCTATTTTTAGATTTTTACGGAACCTCCATACTGTTCTCCATAATGGCTGTACCAATTTATATTCCCACCAACAATGTAGGAAGGTTCTCTTTTCTTCACACCCTCTCCAGCATTTATTGTTTGTAGATTTTTTGATGATGGCCAATCTGACCAGTGTGAGATGATACCTCATTATAGTTTTGATTTGCGTTTCTCTAATAATTAGTGATGTTGAGCATGTTTTCATGTGCTTTCTGGCCATTTATATGTCTTCTTTGGAGAACTGTCTATTTATATCTTCTGCCCATTTTAGTTTGGATTGTTTATTTTTTTTCATATTGAGCTGAATGAGCTGTTTCTATATTTTGGAGATTAATCCCTTGTCAGCCACTTCACTTGCAAATATTTTCTCCCATTCTGTGAGTTGTCTTTTAGTCTTGCTTATGGTTTCCTTTGCTGTGCAAAAGCGTTTAAGTTTAATTAGATCACATTTGTTTATTTTCTTTTTTATTTTCATTACTCTAGAAGGTGGATCAGAAAAGGTCTTGTTGTGATTTATGTCAGAGAGTGTTCTGCCTATGTTTTCCTCTAAGAGTTTTATAGTGTCTGGCTTTACATTTAGATCTTTAATTCATTTTGAGTTTATTTTTGTGTCTGATGTTAGGTAGTGTTCTAATTTCATTCTTTTACATGTAGCTGTCCAGTTTTTGCAGCACCACTTATTGAAGAGACTGTCTTTTCTCCATTGTATATTCTTGCCTCCTTTGTCATAGATTAGGTGGCCATAGGTGCATGGGTTCCTCTCTGGACTTTCTATCCTGTTCCATTGATCTATATTTCTGTTTTGGTGCCAGTACCATACTGTCTTGATTACTGTAGCTTTGCAGTATAGTCTGAAGTGAAGGAGTCTGATTCCTCCAGCTCCATTTTTCTTTCTCAAGATTGCTTTGGCTACTTGGGGTCTTTTGTTTTTCCATACGAAGTGTGATTTTTTTGTTGTTGTTGTTCAAATTCTGTGAAAAATGACATTGGTAATTTGATAGAGATTGCATTGAATGCGTAGATTGCTTTGGGTAGTATAGTCATTTTGACAATATTGATTCTTCCAAACCAAGAAAATGGTATATCTCTCCCTCTGTGTCATACTTGATTTCTTTCAACAATATCTTATAGTTTTCTGCATACAGGTCTTTTGTCTCCCTAGGTAGGTTTATTCCCAGGTATTTTATTCTTTTTGTTGCAATGGTTAATGGGAGTGTTTCCTTAATTTCTCTTTCAGATTTTTCATCATTAGTGTATATGAATGCAAGAGGTTTCTGTGTCTTAATTTTGTAATCTGCAAGTTTACCAAATTCATGGATGAGCCCGGTAGTGTTCTGGTAGCATTTCTGGTACTTCTTATTTGCCAGTTTGTATTCCTTTTATTTACTTTTCTCCTCTGATTGC
The DNA here is from genome assembly GCF_028021215.1 of Eschrichtius robustus. Classification (NCBI taxonomy): domain Eukaryota; kingdom Metazoa; phylum Chordata; class Mammalia; order Artiodactyla; family Eschrichtiidae; genus Eschrichtius; species Eschrichtius robustus. Next base: position 31,621,045 of record NC_090840.1, on the reverse strand, counting down.
CATGGCTAGGACTTCCAAAACTGTGTTGAATAAAAGTGGCAAGAGTGGACATCCTTGTTACCGATCTTAGAGGAAATGCTTTCAGTTTTTCACCTTGAGAATGATGTTTGCTGTGGGTTTGTCATATATGGCCTTTATTAAGTTCTGGTAGGTTCCCTCTATGCCCACGTTCTGGAGAGTTTTTATCATAAATGGGTGTTGAATTTTGTCAAAAACTTTTTCTCTATCTATTGAGATGATCATATGCTTTTTATTCCTCAGTTTGTTCATGTGGTGTATCACACTGATTGATTTGCAAATATTGAAAACTTCTTGAATCCCTGGAATAAATCTTGCTTGATCATGGTGTATGATCTTTTTAACGTGTTGATGGATTTGGTTTGCTAGTATTTTGATGAGTATTTTTGTGTCTATGTTCATCAGTGATATTGGCCTGTAATTTTCTTTTATTGGGCTATCTTTGTCTGATTTTGGCAGCAGGGTGATGGTGGCCTCATAGAATGAGCTTGGGAGTGTTCCTTTCTCTGCAATTTTTTGGAAGAGTTTGAGAAGGTAAGTGTTAGCTCTTCTCTAAATGTTTGATAGGATTCACCTGTGAAGCCATCTGGTCCTGGACTTTTGTTTATTGGAATATTTTTAATCACAGTTTCAGTTTCAGTACTTGTGATTAGTCTGTTCATATTTTCTATTTCTTCCTGGTTCAGTCTTGGGAGGTTGTGCCTTTCTAAGGATTTGTCCATTTCCTCGAAGCTGTCCATTTCATTGGTATATAGTTGCTTGTAGTAGTCTCATGATCCTTTGTATTTCTGTGGTTTCAGGTGTAACTGCTCCTTTTTCATTTCTAATTTTATTGATTTGAGTCCTCTCCCTCTTTTTCTTGTTGAGTCTGGCTAAATGTTTATTAATTTAGTTTATCTTCCCAAAGAACCAACTTTTAATTTCATTGATCTTTGCTATTGTTTTCTTCATCTGTATTTCATTAATTTCTGCTCTTATTTTTATGATTTCTTTCCTTCTACTAACTTTGGATTTTATTTGTTCTTCTTTCTCTAGTTGCTTTAGGTGTAAGGTTAGGTGGTTTATTTGAGATTTTTCTTGTTTCTTGAGGTAGGCATGTATAGCTATAAACTTCCCTCTTAGAACTGCTTTTGCTACATCCCATAGGTTTTGGATCGTCATGTTTTCATTTTCATAAGTCTCTAGGTATTTTTTGCTTTCCTCTTTGATTTCTTCAGTGACCCATTTGTTCTTTAGTAACATATTGTTGAGTCTCCATGTGTGTCTGTAATCTGTGATTTTTACAGATTTTTTTCCTCTAATTGATTTCTCCTCTCATAGTGTTGAGGTCAAAAAAGATGTTTGATATGGTTTCAATTTATCAACTCTGGTTTTGTGTTACTTTCAGCCTACATAAAGGTACTTAAACTGTCTGTCTATATAACAGAAACACCTGTAGAATTTCATAAAATGCTGAATCTTATGTCTCATAACTGATATATTGAACAAATTATTCATGTACAATTATATCACAGTTGGTAGGAAATCAGAAAGTCTAATGTATCTGAGTTTTCATTAAGTCTAAATTTAAAGATAAGGCAACAGCCACATTTTACAATGAGAATCATGTAAGAAAGGATGTAACATTATTTTGAACGTTGTAGAGGTGTAGTAAGAGTTGTATTAGAATAAAAAATTGTTAAAATGCCTAAAAAAAATAAAGAAAAGATGTTTGATATGATTTAAATTTTCTTAAATTTACCGAGGATTGATCTGTGAACCAAGATGTGATCTATCCTGGAAAATGTTCCATGTGCACTTGAGAAGAAAGTGTTTTCTGCTGCTTTCAGATGGTATGTCCTGTTATCATTTAAGTCTATCTGGTCTAATATGTCATTTAAGGCTTGTGTTTCCTTATTACTTTTCTGTCTGGATGATCTATCCATTGGTGTAAGTGGAGTGTTAAAGTCCCCCACAATTATTGTGTTACTGTCAATTTCCCCTTTTATGGCTGTTAACACTTGCCTTATTTATTGTGGTGCTCCTATGTTGGGTGCATAAATATTTACAGTTGTTATATCTTCTTGGATTTATCCCTTGATCATTACGTAGTGTCCTTCCTTGTCTCTTGTAACAGTCTTTATTTTAAAGTCTATTTTGTCTGATATGAGTATTGCTAGTCTAGCTTTCTTTTGATTTCCATTTGCATGGAATATCTTTTTTCATCCCCTCATTTTCAGTCTGTATGTGTCCCTAGGTCTGAAGTGGGTCTCTTGTAGAAAGCATATATGCATCTTGTTTTTGTATCCAATCATCAAGTCTTTGACTTTTGTACATTCAAGGTTATTATCGATATGTATGTTTCTATTACCATTTTCTTAATTGTTTTGGGTTTGTCTTTGTAGGTCTTTTTTCTTCCCTTTCTCTTTTGTCCTCTTGTCTTGTGGTTTGATGACCATTTTTAATGTTGTGTTTTTGTTGCTTTTTCTTTTTTGTGTGTGTATCTATTGCAGGTTTTTTGTTTGCATTTCCTATGACATTTGATATAGCATTCTATATATATAAAAGTTGTTTTAAGTTGTTGATCTCTTAATTTCAAAGGCAGTTCCCATTTCCTGCATTTGTAACCTCTTCTTCTCATGGCTGCTGGTTTTGATATCACATTTGTGTGGGGATGATTTCCTAGTTTTACTGTATGTTTGCCTTTACCAGTGAGCTTTCCCATTTGTGATTTTCTTTTTTTGTAGTTGCGGCCTCTTTTTTTTCCCCCTACCTAGAGAATTTCCTTTATCATTTGTTGTAAAGCTGGTTTGGTGGTGTTGAATTCTCTTAGCTTTTGCTTGTCTGTAAAGCTTTTGATTTCTCCATCAAATCTGAATGAGAGCTTTGTTGGATAGAGTATTCTTGATCATATGTTTTTTCCTTTCATTGCTTTAAATATATCATGACACTCCCTTCCCTCTGGCCTGCAGAGTTTCTGCTGAAAAATCAGCTGATCAACTTAGGGATTTCCTTGTATGTTATTTGTTTCTTTTCCCGTGTTGCTTTTAATATTTTCTCTTTATCTTTAATTTTTGTCAATTTGATTACTATATGTCTTGGCATGTTCCTCCTTGGGTTAATCCTATATGGGACTCTCTGCATTTCCTGGATTTGGGTGACTGTTTCCTTTCCCAAGTTAGGGAAGTTTTCAGCTATTATCTCTTCAAATATTTTCTCAGGGCTTTTCTCTCTCCCTTCTCCTCCTGAGACCTCTATTATGCAAATGTTGGTTCATTTAATGTTGTCCCAGTGGTCTTTGAGACTGTCCTCATTTCTTTTCATTCTTTTTTCTTTATTCTATTATGTAACAGTGATTTCCACTACTCTGGCTTCCAACTCACTTATTCATTCTTCTGCTTCAGTTATTTTTCTACTGTCCTTCTAGTGTATTTTTCCTTTCAGTTACTGTGGTGCTCATTGCTATTTGTTTGTTCTTACATCTTTTAGTTCCTTGTGGAGGAGATTTTCTTGTATCTTCTTGGTCTATGCCTCCATTCTTTTTCTGAGATTTTGGGTCATCTTTGTTATCATTACTCTGAATTGTTTTTCAGGTAGATTGCATATCTCCTCTTCATTTTGTTGTTCTTGGAAGTTTTTATCTTGCTCCTTTATCTGTAACATTTCTCTGTCATCTCATTTTGTCTAACTTACTGTGTTAGTGGTCTCCTTTCCACAGGCTGATAGAATCATAGTTCCTCTTGCTCTGGTGTCTGCCCCTCGAGGGTGAGTTTGGTCCAGGGGCTTCTGCAGGCTTCCTGGCGGAGGGGGCTGGTGCCTGCCCTCTGTTGGGTGGAACTGTGTCTTGTCCCTCTGGTGGGGAGGCCCATGTCAAGTGGTGTGTTTTGGAGTGTCTGTGAGCTTAGTATGACTTTAGGTATCCTGTTTGCAAATGGATGGGGTTTTATTCCTGTGTTGTTGGTTGTTTGGCCAGAGATGTTCCAGCACTGGAGCTTGCAGGCTGTTTGGTGGGACTGGGTCTTGGTGCTGAAATGGGGACCTCTGGGAGAGCTCACTTTGATCAATATTCCCTGGGGCTTCTGCTATCTGTGTCCTTGCCCCCACAGTGAGCTACAGCCAACCCCTGCCTACCCAGGAGACACTCCAAGACCCCTAGTTGGGTCTAGCCCAGGTTCTTATGGATGTACTGCTTTGTGCTATGTCCCAGTGCATGTGAGGTCTTGTGTGCACATTCCAAGAATGGAGTCTGTGTTTCCTTCAGCCCTCTGGAACTCCTGCCCAAAGTCCTGCTGACTTTCAAGGCTAAATGCTCTGGGGGTTTCTCCTTCTGACCCCAGACCTTCAGACTGTCTTGGAGGGTTATTTTTATGTGGAAATATCTCTATGTAGCCTGCATGGGCTACATAGAGAATATATAATTTTTTTTTTATTTTTTTGGTATAAGGGCTGTTTTTAGTATAGATGTCTGCCACCTCTGTCCTCAGTGTATGCTAGCTGTTATCCCCTTTATGGGAGGTGTGAGTGATGTTGTGGTGACCAGACCCTGCCCTGGATATTAAGCAGGGCCTCCCCTTTGCTCTGTGGTTGTCACTGCCTTGTCAGAGGCAGGTCTGCTCCCTAGTTGTTGGAATAGAGGCTCCCAGATCTGTTTCTTAGCTGAGTTTCTGATCTGTGGTGTGAGGTAGGCAGGATTGGAGCACTCCCACTAGGAGAGAAGCCAATGAATATTCCTCCTTTGGAGCTGTTCACCTGTGAGCATGGTCTGTTGTGTCACATTTCACCCATTGTGTGAGCTCACAGGTTACTCTGTTGTTGGCACTGCTCTTGGTCCCACCCTAACCATGGGTTTGACAGCAATTGGCCTTAGTGTCTCTCAGGCGTTGTTTTCACCAGGCCACCAGCATAGATCTGCTGAAGTCAGGTTCTACAATTGCAGTAATCATGGATCTGGACACACTGCAGACACTATGGGGCAGCTCAGACTCTCGTCTGGCCCATCACCTGTGTGTATGTGTCCATAAAGTCCACAGCTGCTAAAGCTTAGACCTGTCTTGACTACGGCGGCACTTGTTGCCCATTCAGATATTCTGCAGGCACTGAATTTACAAAGCCAGTTGTGGGGCTGTGATTCCAGCTGTGAGGAGAGATTTCAGCTCTTCTTCCTTTCATGGACTCTGGGGCTCAGCTGTGGTTTTAGCTCCACCCACAAGTGTCTGCCCCCAAGACTGCCCCAGAGCACATGAGCCCATCCCAGTGGGGACAGGTCTCACTAGGGAGCTGGTGGCTGCCAGTGTGAGACAGCCAGCCCTGGCAGGAGCCTTTCCTAGTGCCTGGGGAGGCAGGGGCTGGTGTGTGGGGAGAGAGGCTGCAATGGCGGCCCCGCCCTTTACACGTCACTCAACAATGGTGCTTCACTTCTCTGGTGGTCTGGGCTTCCTCCAGGAGCATTCCTGCTTGCATAGCTCCTCTCTTCTGTTCCCCTCAGGCTGTCTCCTCACAGCCAACAGCAGTCTTCTCTCCAGGTCTGCTCTCCAAACCCCATGTTCCACCACCCAGCCCCAGTCCACACCAGCAGACACATGTCTCAGGCTGGGACACACAGGGCTGTGGCTCGGACCTTCTGTGTAGTTCTCACTTTGTCCTGTCTGCCGCAAACTGGTTGCTGTGCTCTCCTCCGAGCCCCTGAAGCTCCCCTTCTGTTCCAGATGATCTCCTCACTGGTGAGGGGCTTCCCTGGATGTGGGAACTGTTCTTCTCCTTCAGTTACCCCCAGGGGTGCAAGTCTCAACCCACATCCTCTCCTCTTCCTTTTTCCTTCTTCTTTATTTTGTCCTACCTGGTTATGTGGTGCTTTTTCTTGTCCTTTTAGGTGTCCAAGGTCCTCTGCTAGTGTTCAGCGAGTTCCCTGTGAGAACTGTTCCATTTGTATATGTATTCTTGATTCCTTTGAGGGGAAAGGTGAACTCTGCATTCTCCTACTCCTCCACCATCTTGACTCCCCCATCTCATTTCTAGAGATATTTTAACACAGACTTTGCACTAACTCTAATTCCTAAGAACCTAAATAGCTACTCTGGTCTTCTAGGCAGGTATTTTATGGAGAGAGTTTTTGATTCAAGGCAGCCCCAACAAAATCCTAACAAGTGCTAGGGTTATCTCCCTAATGAGTTGGGAATATTACATTTAGCATCTTGTAGAGTCTTTATCTTCAGTATTCATCTAAGTGAAGAGTGATAGCAATAAGTAGCACCCAAAGAAATCTCCCAGGTCTCCTTCTTCATACAAAAATTAAAACTACTTCCCTGGAATAATGCACACAAAAAGTTAGGGTCATCATAAAAGGTTTTAAAAATTCAAAGATTGTTATTGCTACTACATCACCATTTAACTCCCCACTTTAGCCAGTTAAGAATATGAATGGGTTTTGGAGAATGATGATGGATCATCATAGTGATAATCAGATGGTGATTTAAATTGTCATAAGTATCTCAGATGTGATCTCCTTACTGGAATAAATTGTTCATTCTCTGTCACTTGGCTTGATCTGACAAATGATTTTTTTTAAATTTATTCCAATTAGTACAGAATATCTTATTGAGTTTTCTCACTTGCCAATGATAGCAGTACACCTTTGCCATATTGTACCATGTTATGTCAAATCTGTGTTATAATTTAGTTTGAAATGAAATAAATCATTCTTACCCTTACATAGAATTCTTGTCTGCCATCTACACTGATGACAGCATGCTGATGATAGAATCTGAATAGGATGAGCTAGGAGAAGCAGATGCATTCAGGTCAACATATGGAAAATAAATGTAAGAAGGAGGTTTGGTCAATCCAAAGAAATTTCTACGTGTCTAATTATTTAGGGCAAGCTAGAATAGTCCCTGAATTAATAATATAAAGTAATAATTAAAAATTATTAATAAGTTGTTTTCCTTATAGACACTACTATCAAGAAAGAGTTGCATGTACCATTTTGGATATGCTCTTCAACTCATTTATTCAATAATCTAAGACTGCTTGATTTGAGTGGACTCAGAGAAAGAGGTATGTGTCCATAGTTTAAAGGATTTGCTTTCTGGCTATCATTACTCAGTGTATTTACTTATGCTCAAAGTGCGTTTAGCATATTCAACATACAACAACCCATAATAGGAGAAATCTTCAAAGCTCTGGAATGAGAATCATGCACTTTACGTCAAGTAACTATTCTTATTTTGAAAAATAATTCTTGACTTGCTACTATGCCCTATTAGATATTGAATCACCAACCACGAGATTCTGGCATTTTCTGTGAACTGAATGAAAGTTAAGCATGCCAGTAGGACTCCAATATCAAGTGGAAGTGGTATATACTGGATGAGGCCGAAGCAGGTCCTGATTGCACAAGTTGCATGAAAAGATAATACACATTCCCAATTACCTGCACCTCCTGCAAGGTCACGCCTTCCTCAAGGCACAGCAATAGCCTGAGGAGGAAACATTTCCAGTCTGTTTTACTGGTTATTTGAAATGCTGACACCAACCGAAGAGGACTGTTGCAGCGCAAGAGTTCAATTCAGGTGGCTCTGAAGGAAAGCAGGGAAAAGAAATTCTTGAAGTGATAAATCTTCACTTTGCACAGGAGGAGAGATAGTCAGAAATAACTGTCTATACTGCTGCAGAGATAGTGGGTAATAGTTTTACTGGATGATCTGGCAGTTGAAGGGGACAAGACTGGAATCACAGTAACCAATTTGCCAGTGGATTTTCTTCATTGTTTCAGTTTTTAGAAACAGAGTAGTCTCTTTTCACAACAATGCTTTCTCATAACCAAAATCATGATCTATTTAACTGATAGCATTGCTCATGGTTTGAGTTTCCAGGCTATAAAATATCATAACACTTTAGATGTAAGAACATATTTTTTTTTCCCAAAAGGTATGAGATGTAACATAGTCAGCTGATATCCAAGCATTTAAACTAGATGCAAAGCCCCTAAAATATTTTAACTAATAGTATCACTTTCACCAAGAGGGCTAGTATAATGTGGTGAATAGAACTGGATAGGAGTCCAATGAATCACTAACTAAATTTTGAGAACCAAGGAAATCATATCCTTAACGTTTTTGTTTTCTATCTATTAAAATCATTGTTTTACTAGTCCTTTTCTATTCCAGGATTCTAAAGGTGATTGAAATGACAGGATTATTAAGATGACAAGGTTTCATTAAAAAAACAAACATTTATATGATAATGTGGATAAGGTGTTAATATAATAGTTCACTTTGGAGCTATGAGTTCCATCTCTTGGATCATATATTTTAGATGTTGATTTTATATCATACTTCCTTTAATATAATACTGCAGTGTTTCTCAAAGATGGCTAATTATCAAGAACTTTTAATGCATTAAGTGGCCATACTGATTGCTGAGTTCTATCTCAGCCTTGCTGAGTTAAATTTAACAAACACTTCAAATATTTTTGATGTTTGGCTATGGTTTGGGAACACAGCCGTTTGACATTTCTGGCTAATTCTTTCCTGAGAATATTCTTTGCTTAGCCAACAGAAATCTTTCCTTTCCTGGGAATGTGACCGAGTCCTATCATTTTCTATAATTCCTAGCTCAAGTTTGGGGATGTAGTATTGTGTATGTATATATATAATTGTCATTATATAATTAATTTAATGAACAAGGATTGAAGAGGCAATCCAGAGTATATTTCCTTCTAAATAAAGACCTTTAATATATTTGACAGATGGAAATGTTCCAACTTGAATTTGTTCGTGGCTGTGAATTATCCAATATACTGACAGTGATGTTCGATTTGAAACTCATTCATTCCTTCACTAGTCACGAGGCGAAACACCTTCTAAAGAGCATATTTAATTGTTCAGATGTTTGTGTGAAATTACTGCCGTTAATCACAGTATTGATTATGCTTCTCCTGTTTTCCTGCAGTCTTCTATTTTTAAACAGTCCCCTGAAGTGACACACAGAGGCATCCCTGTTATCCATGGCTTTCTAGTTTGTAATCTAATTGATAGATAAAAAATGTATTGCCTACCATTTAAATCTGCTGCTTGTGTTGAAAATGTAGTTATTTTTGTCACTTCCTGTTTAACACAAAGCAGGTTCTCTTCTGCAGTTTCAACAACTGGACCACTTTTTCTTTTGTCAGCATCTCCCTACATATTAGGACTGACCTTAATCAAAACCAACTAGTAGGCAAAGCTTTTTTGGCTCTCCCCCAGCTCACTTGTCAGCACACCTCCTTAACCCACCCCTATTTTCTGCCTTTCAAACTGTAAGCTTCTAGATTGTGTTCAGTTTTAAAGATCTCAGCTATCAAGTAGCTTAGCTTAAAATGTATAAACCTGTATGTCTCCTAGAGGTATCTGCATTTTGATAGCAACCTTGAAAATCAATAGACATCCTGCCTCAAAACTGGGAAACCTCTTGGAGTTAAAAATGTTTAAAAATCACTTTTTAAAAACTCTCAGAGATTTCTATCTTTTAGGGGAAGTAAATTACTTTTATTCTGGTGTAGGAGAGGTTATCAGTTGGTGTTAAATGATGTCTTCCTGGGCCTCAGTTCTCTAACCTGTAAAATAAAATTATTGAACTAGATTATTCAAAGTCACTTCCAGCTCCAAAATTTCAGCGTCTTAAGAATGTAAATTGGGCTTCCCTGGTGGCGCAGTAGTTGAGAATCTGCCTGCCAATGCAGGGGACACGGGTTCGAGCCCTGGTCTGGGAAGATCCCACATGCCGCGGAGCAACTTGGCCCATGAGCCACAACTACTGAGCTTGCGCGTCTGGAGCCTGTGCTCTGCAACAAGAGAGGCCGCGATAGTGAGAGGTCTGTGCACCGCGATGAAGAGTGGCCCCCGCTCGCCGCAACTAGAGAAAACCCTCGCACAGAAACGAAGACCCAACACAGCCAAAAATAAATAAAGAAAGAAAGAAAGAAAGAATGCAAGGGGTCTGGGCAAGATGGCGGAAGAGTAAGACGCGAAGATCAACTTCCTTCCCACAGATACATTAGAAATACATCTACACGTGGAACTGCTCCTACAGAACACCCACTGAATGCTAGCAGAAGACGTCAGACCTCCCAAAAGGCAAGAAACTCCCCACGTACTTGGGTAGGGCAAAAGAAAAAAGAAATAACAGAGACAAAAGAATAGGGACAGGACCTGCACCAGTGGGAGGGAGCTGTGAAGAAGGAAAGGCTTCCACACACTAGGAAGCCCCTACACGGGCAGAGACTGCGGGTGGCGGAGGGGGGAATCTTCGGAGCCACGGAGGAGAGCGCAGCCACAGAGGTGCAGAGGGCAAAGCGGAGAGATTCCCGCACAGAGGATCGGTGCCGACCAGCACTCACCAGCCCGAGAAGCTTGTCTGCTCACCCGCCTGGGCGGGCGGGGCTGGGAGCTGAGGCTCGGGCTTCGGTCGGATCGCAGGGAGAGGACTGGGGTTGGCGGCGTGAACACAGCCTGAAGGGGTTAGTGCACCACAGCTAGCCGGGAGAGAGTCTGGGAAAAAGTCTGCAGCTGCCGAAGAGGCAAGAGACTTTTTCTTGCCTCTTTGTTTCGTGGTGCGCAAGGAGAGGGGATTCAGAGCACCAACTAAATGAGCTCCAGAGACGGGCGCGAGCAGCGGCTATCAGCGCGGACCCCAGAGACGGGCATGAGACGCTAAGGCTGCTGCTGCCACCACCAAGAAGCCTGTGTGCGAGCACAGGTCACTCTCCACACCGCCCCTCCCGGGAGCCTGTGCAGCCCGCCACTGCCAGGCTCCCGTGATCCAGGGACAACTTCCCCGGGAGAACGCACGTCACGCCTCAGGCTGCTGCAACATCACGCCGGCCTCTGCCGCCGCAGGCTCACCCTGAATACGTACCCTTCCCTCCCCTCCGCCTGAGTGAGCCAGAACCCCCGAAGCAGATGCTCCTTTAACCCCGTTTTGTCTGGGCGAGGAACAGATGCCCTCAGGCGACCTACACGCAGAGGCCAGTCCAAATCTAAAGCTGAACCCTAAGAGCTGTGCGAACAAAGAAGAGAAAGGGAAATTTCTCCCAGCAGCCTCAGAAGCAGCGGATTAAATCTCCACAAACAACTTGATGTACCTGCATCTGTGGAATACATGAATAGACAACGAATCATCTCAAATTCAGGAGGTGGACTTTGGGAGCAGGATATATTAATTTTTCCCCTTTTCCCTTTTTTGTGAGTGTATATGTGTATGCTTCTGGGTGAGATTTTGTCTCTATAGCTTTGCTTGCACCATTTGTCCTAGGGTTCGGTCCATCGGGGTTTTTTTTTTTTTTGTACTTAAAATTTTTTTTTTTCTTAATAACTATTTTCTTAATAATGCTTTCCTTATTTTCTATTTTTAAAAATTAAAAAAATTTTTTCATAATAAGTTTTTTCATATTTTTTATTTTAAAAAATTAAAAAAAAAATTTTTCTTAATAAATTTGTTACTTAATAATTTTTTCTTATTTTTTATTATAAATATTAATAAATTTATTGTAAAAAATTTAAAAAAAATTTTTCTTAATAATTTTTTTCTTATTTTTTATTATAATAGCTCTATTTTATTTTATCCTCTTTCTTTCTTTCTTTCTATTTTTTCTCCCTTTTATTCTGAGCCGTGTGGATGAAAGGCTCTTGGTGCTCCAGCCAGGCATCAGGGCCGTGCCTCTGAGGTGGGAGAGCCAACTTCAGGACACTTGTCCACAAGAGACCTCCCAGCTCCACGTAATACCAAACGGCAAAAATCTCTCAGAGATCTCCATCTCAACCTCAAGAACCAGCTTCACTCAACGACCAGCAAGCTACAGTGCTGGACACCCTATGCCAAACAACTAGCAAGACAGGAACACAGCCCCATCCATTAGCAGAGAGGCTGCCTAAAATCATAATAAGGCCACAGACACCCCAAAATACACCACCAGGTGTGGATGTGCCCACCAGAAAGACAAGATCCAGCATCATCCACCAGAACACAGGCACTAGTCCCCTCCACCAGGAAGCCTACACAACCCACTGAACCAACCTTAGCCACTGGGGACAGATACCAAAAACAACGGGAACTACGAACCTGCAGCCTGTGAAAAGGAGACCCCAAACACAGTAAGATAAGCAAAATGAGAAGACAGAAAAACACACAGCAGATGAAGGAGCAGGGTCAAAACACACCAGACTTAACAAATGAAGAGGAAATAGGCAGTCTACCTCAAAAAGAATTCAGAATAATGATAGTAAAGATGATCCAAAATCTTGGAAATAGAATAGACAAAATGCAAAAACATTTAACAAGGACGTAGAAGAACTAAGGAGGAATAAAGCAATGATGAAAAACACAAGAAATGAAATTAAAAATACTCTAGACGAGATCAATAGCAGAATAACTGAGGCAGAAGAACGGATAAGTGACCTGGAAGATAAAATAGTGGAAATAACTACTGGAGAGCAGAATAAAGAATAAAGAATGAAAAGAACTGAGGACAGTCTCAGAGACCTCTGGGACAACATTAAACGCACCAACATTCGAATTATAGGGGTCCCAGAAGAAGAAGAGAAAAAGAAGTGGACTGAGAAAATATTTGAAGAAATTATAGTTGAAAACTTCCCTAATATGGGAAAGAAAATAGTTAATCAAGTCCTGGAAGCACAGAGAGTCCCATACAGGATAAATCCAAGGGGAAACACGCCAAGACACATATTAATCAAACTGTCAAAAATTAAATATAACGAAAACATATTAAAAGCAGCAAGGGAAAAACAACAAATAACACACAAGGGAATCCCCATAAGGTTAACATCTGATCTTTCAGCAGAAACTCTGCAAGCCAGAAGGGAGTGGCAGGATATACTTAAAGTGATGAAGGAGAAAAACCTACAACCAAGATTACTCTACCTAGCAAGGATCTCATTCAGATGTGGTGGAGAAATTAAAACCTTTACAGACAAGCAAAAGCTGAGAGAGTTCAGCACCACCAAACCAGCATTACAACAAATGCTAAAGGAACTTCTCTAGGCAAGAAACACAAGAGAAGGAAAACACCTACAATAACAAACCCGAAACATTTAGGAAAATGGGAATAGGAACATACATATCGATAATTACCTTGAATGTAAATGGATTAAATGCTCCCACCAAAAGACACAGACTGGCTGAATGGATACAAAAACAAGACCCATATATATGCTGTCTACAAGAGACCCACTTCAGACCTAGGGACACATACAGACTGAAAGTGAGGGGATGGAAAAAGTTATTCCATGCAAATGGAAATCAAAAGAAAGCTGGAGTAGCAATTCTCATATCAGACAAAATAGACATTAAAATAAAGACTATTACAAGAGACAAAGAAGGACACTATATAATGATCAAGGAATCGATCCAGGAAGAAGGTATAACAATTGTAAATATTTATGCACCGAACATAGGAGCACCTCAATACATAAGGCAAATACTAACAGCCGTAAAAGGGGAAATCGACAGTAACACAATCATAAAAGGGGACTTTAACACCCCACTTTCACCAATGGACAGATCATCCAAAATGAAAATAAATAAGGAAACACAAGCTTTAAATGATACATTAAACAAGATGGACTTAATTGATATTTATAGGACATTCCACCCAAAAACAACAGAATACCCATTTTTCTCAAGTGCTCATGGAACATTCTCCAGGATACATCATATCTTGGGTCACAAATCAAGCCTTGGTAAATTTAAGAAAATTGAAATCGTGTCAAGTATCTTTTCCGACCACAACGCTATGAGACTAGATATCAATTACAGGAAAAGATCTGTAAAAAATACAAACACATGGAGGCTACACAATACACTACTTAATAACGAAGTGATCACTGAAGAAATCAAAGGGGAAATCAAAAAATACCTAGAAACAAATGACAATGGAGACACGATGACCCAAAGCCTATGGGACACAGCAAAAGCAGTGCTAAGAGGGAAGTTTATAGCAATACAAGCCTACCTCAAGAAACAGGAAACATCTCGAAAAAACAACCTATCCTTGCACCTAAAGCAATTAGAGAAAGAAGAACAAAAAAACCCTAAAGCTAGCAGAGGGAAAGAAATCATAAAGATCAGGTCAGAAATAAATGAAAAAGAAATGAAGGAAACAATAGGAAAAATCAATGAAACTAAAAGCTGGTTCTTTGAGAAGATAAACAAAATTGATAAACCATTAGCCAGACTCATCAAGAGAGAAAGGGAGAAGACTCAAATCAATAGAATTAGAAATGAAAAAGGAGAAGTAACCACTGACACTGCAGAAATACAGACGATCATGAGAGATTACTACAAGCAACTCTATGCCAATAAAATGGACAACCTGGAAGAAATGGACAGATTCTTAGAAATGCACAACCTGCCCAGACAGAACCAGGAAGAAATAGAAAATATGAACAGACCAATCACAAGCACTGAAATTGAAACTGTGATTAAAAACCTTCCAACAAACAAAAGCCCAGGACCAGATGGCTTCACAGGTGAATTCTATCAAACATTTAGAGAAGAGTTAACACCTATCCTTCTCAAACTCTTCCAAAATATAGCAGAGGGAGGAAAACTCCCAAACTCATTCTACGAGGCCACCATCACCCTGATACCAAAACCAAACAATGATGTCACAAAGAAAGAAAACTACAGGCCAATATCACTGATGAACATAGATGCAAAAATCCTCAACAAAACACTAGCAAACAGAATCCAACAGCACATTAAAAGGATCATACCCCAAGATCAAGTGTGGTTTATTCGAGGAATGCAAGGATTCTTCAATATACGCAAATCAATCAACGTGATACATCATATTAACAAACTTAAGGACAAAAACCATATGATCATCTCAATAGATGCAGAGAAAGCTTTCGAAAAAATTCAACACCCATTTATGATAAAAGCCCTGCAGAAAGTAGGCATAGAGGGAACTTTCCTCAACATAATAAAGGCCATATATGACAAACCCACAGCCAACATCATCCTCAATGGTGAAAAACTGAAACCATTTCCACTAAGATTAGGAAGAAGACAAGGTTGCCCATTCTCACCACTATTATTCAACATAGTTTTGGAAGTGTTAGCCACAACAATCAGAGAAGAAAAAGAAATAAAAGGAATCCAAATCACAAAAGAAGAAGTAAAGCTGTCCCTGTTTGCAGATGACATGATACTATACATAGAGAATCCTAAAGATGCTACCATAAAATTACTAGAGCTAATCAATGAATTTGGTAAAGTAGCAGGATACAAAATTAATGCACAGAAATCTCTTGCATTCTTACCCACTAATGATGAAAAATCTGAAAGTGAAATTAAGAAAACACTCCTGTTTACCATTGCAACAAAAAGAATAAAATATCTAGGAATAAACCTACCTAAGGAGACAAAAGACATGTATGCAGAAAATTATAAAACACTGATAAAAGATGGAAAGATATACCATGTTCTTGGACTGGAATAATCAACATTGTGAAAATGACTCTACTACCCAGAGCAATCTACAGATTCAATGCAATCCCTATCAAACTACCACTGGTATTTTTCACAGAACTAGAACAAAAAATTTCACAATTTGTAAGGAAATACAAAAGACCCCGAATAGCCAAAGCAATCTTGAGAAAGAAAAGTGGAGCTGGGGGAATCAGGCTCCTTGACTTCAGACTATATTACAAAGCTACAGTAATCAAGACAGTTTGGTACTGGCACAGAAACAGAAACATAGATCAATGGAACAGGATAGAAAGCCCAGAGATAAACCCACACACATATGGTAACCTTATCTTTGATAAAGGAGGCAAGCATATACAGTGAAGAAAAGACAGCCTCTTCAATAAGTGGTGCTGGGAAAACTGGACAGATACATGTAAAAGTATGAAATTAGAACACTCCCTGACACCATACACAAAAATAAACTCAAAATGGATTAAAGACCTAAGTGTAAGGCCAGACACTATAAAACTCTTAGAGGAAAACATAGGCAGGACACTCTATGACATAAATCACAGCAAGATCCTTTTTGACCCAGCTCCTAGAGAAATGGAAATAAAAATAAAAATAAACAAATGGGACCTAATGAAACTTAAAAGCTTTTGCACAGCAAAGGAAACCATAAACAAGACCAAAAGACAACCCTCAGAATGGGAGAAAATATTTGCAAATCAAGCAACTGACAAAGGGTTAATCTCCAAAATTTACAAGCAGCTCATGCAGCTCAATAACAAAGAAACAAACAACCCAATCCAAAAATGGGCAGAAGACCCAAATAGACATTTCTCCAAAGAAGGTATACATATTGCCAACAGACACATGAAAGAATGCTCAACATCATTAATCATTAGAGAAATGCAAGTCAAAACTACAATGAGATATCATCTCACACCGGTCAGAATGGCCAGCATCAAAACATCTACTAACAATCAATGCTGGAGAGGGAGTGGAGAAAAGGGAACACTCTTGCACTGTTGGTGGGAATGTAAATTGATACAGCCACTATGGAGAACAGTATGGAGGTTCCTTAAAAAACTAAAAATAGAACTACCATACGACCCAGCAATCCCACTACTGGGCATATACCCTGAGAAAACCTTAATTCAAAAAGAGTCATGTACCAAAATGTTCACTGCAGCTCTATTTACAATAACCAGGACATGGAAGCAACCTAAGTGTCCATCATCGGATGAATGGATAAAGAAGATGTGGCACATATATACAATGGAATATTACTCAGCCATAAAAAGAGATGAAATGGAGGTATTTGTAGTGAGGTGGATGGAGTTCGAGTCTGTCATACAGACTGAAGTAAGTCAGAAAGAGAAAAACCAATACAGTATGCTAACATATATATATATGGAATCTAAGGGGAAATAAAGGTCATGAAGAACCTAGTGGCAAGATGGGAATAAAAACCAGACCTACTAGAGAATGGACTTGAGGATATGGGGAGGGGGAAGGTTAATCTGTGACAAAGTGAGAGAGTGTCTTGGACATATATACACTACCAAATATAAACTAGATAGCTAGTGGGAAGCAGCCGCATAGCACAGGGAGATCAGCTCAGTGCTTTGTGACCACCTAGAGGGGTGGGATAGGGAGGGTGGGAGGGAGGGAGACGCAAGAGGGAAGAGATATGGGAACATATGTATAGGTATAACTGATTCACTTTGTTATAAAGCAGAAACTAACACACCATTGTAAAGCAATTATACTCCAATAAAGATGTTTAAAAATAAAAAATAAAAAAAGAATGCAAATGACCCAAGGGTCAAGTGTTTCAATTAAAAAAAAAAAAAGAATGTAAATTGATTCTTCATGGCTCGTATGGGACATGGTCATGCAGAACTGGGTCTTATACATCTCTAGTTCATATGTGGGCACTGTTTAGTATAACCTGGGTATCAAAATCTTGATGGCATTTGAATTTCTTTGGGTCTAGCATCCATATCCAACAATATGTAAAGGACTTCATAGTGAAAAAAAAAAAATTAAATGAGAGTGAACTTTCTGCCAGAAAGCATATAGAGTTAATGAAAAGTTACTTTAGTGATATACAAATCAAACATATACTCAAAAGCGAAACTAAAAGATATATATATAAGAGATTATATATGATTTTTAGTTTGCCCTTGTATTAACTAAAATATCTCTTCTCTGTAGTGAGTTAATAAAACTCAGAATGAGATTGGCTAATCATGCCCTATACCCAACATTTATGGGGCCTAGGCCAAAAGTACAAAATGAGGCCCACATACCAAATATCTAAATATTGATATTAATCATTATAAGCCAAGCCAAGATAAAATGCATTCTACTCTTCTACCTTGACAAGTAGACCTTCCTAATAACTTGAAAGTTAGGCTTTAATTTAGAAATCTCAGACTTCTGCCCCAGATTGGGGTGGAGTAGAACCAACATGTGAATGCAGGCCCGGCCCAGGACTGCCCCATTTCTCTTTCCATCCCTGGCTTGATCCTGCATCTCAAGTAGCCACACCTCCAAACTCCTTCCACCAGACCAACAACTGATGGTTGCTCCCTACAATCCTGATGACATGGTCTACTCTCAAAAAGACAGACCCACACAAGCTCTGGAAGCAGCTTCAGAGTTATTTGGGCAGAGAATTCCAGGTGCTCAGGTGCCAGAGCATGTGTGTGCATCATCTCCAGATGGGCACATCTGCTCAGTCTTGTGGACTCCTCACCTTGTGAAGAAGACTACAGCCAGAAGAGCTCAAAAGCGGAGACCTAGAAGAGGGACCCAATTGCCCAGGTCTAGGAGTCAGACTGCTAGGGCTAAAGGACTGTTCAGTTCCATCCCTACTTGAATGCTCTTACACTTTCATTATTATGTTTCTATGTTGTTTGCTGATCCTTTTTTTTTTTTTTTTTGATTCTTTCCTTGGCCACAATGGATGTAACTGAATAGTCTTTTCCATGTCTTAGAATTTTTAACATCTCTCTCTTTCTCTTTGCAAATGTTTATAGTTTAATCATAAATAACCTATAGGTTTATAGCTATTCCTTTTTCTATTTTCTATGGTACAGTATCATGGAATACTTGAGATACAGATTCATAACCTCTGCAAAATGCATGTTGCAAGTCAGCTATCAAAATATTTTTTCTCTCTGTTGCTCATTGTGGTGGTGGGAAGGGTTTATATAAGAGTGCTTCAGGACTGGAAGAAAACAATGTCTATGTTGTCTGCCAACCAAAATTCTTCTCCATGCCAAAATCATTGCTTGGTAAATTTTGTGTCTCACAATCAGATGTTTTTCCCCCTTCTTTCTTTCTGGAATTTTGCAATTTAACCATTCCAAGACCACTTAGGTGAGTTCTATTTATAAATTAAACACTACTGTTAATTTCATGTTAATGAAATTTTTTAAGACTCTGAACATATCATCTGCCTGAGGCAAAAATATTTATTTTTAAGGAAATTAATGAATACAGTCTATAGAAGAGCAGAATATTTCCAGCATCTAATTAAGGAAAAAGTATACTGATCTCTAACTCTTACTCACAGTCAGAAACTGTTCTTACTTTTAAAATGAGATCTCTTTAAAATAATTTAAAAATACCAATTAAAGGAGAAAAAAGGAAACAAATTAGTATTTAAAAGGGGTGGTTTATTTTGCAGACTTTTAATTACAGAAACAAAAACTAGTAAAGCAGAAACTATTTTGGATTTTATTTTTGCAGTGTCATTTTTATATAGTAAGTATAATTAATGTTAATAATAAAAGCTATTGATATTTCATTCCCATGGACTTTGCTGAAAACAAGGAGTGTCCATACTTTTGATATCTGATATTAGAAGTATCAGAATAATTGTTTTCTATATATTGCTCTAGCTTCTGACAGGGAAAAAACCTGTTGGTTTCTTCCTTTAGCAACTTCATCAATTTCTACTTGAATTTTCTCATAGTCTTTATCTCCCCAGAATCCCCCTAGAAGGCTTTGTCAGTGTTGGAATCAAATACTCAAATACACACTTGTAACAGGTTCCTAAGCAAGTAAGGTTAATAGCCACAGAAGTCTTCTGAAATCTGAATGTAAATGCTGAATTGTGTTTATCATTTGAATGATTAAGGCAATATCAAATGGAGGATTTCAAGAGTCTTAGAAAATCTCTGGAAGTTCTAAAAATAATTTTCATGTATTGGAGAAAAGCTATGATGAATGTTGTTCTATGCTCACTCCTGATTTTCAGCCTTTCCAGGATTTAAAGAAACAGAAAGCCACAAATGCTGCCTCATTCAACTAGTTCAGTGAAAGTTTATTGAAACAGGTGTGAAAAAAATTCTGGTGTGTTGTAAATGAAATAAAAGCAGGAGAAACAATATGACGTATATTTATCTGAGGTGTACAGTTCACTTTTTAGAGGAGAATATATTTTTTTCTACAGAAATTGAGGGAAGTTATCAAATTAATATGTGAAAGGGATACTCTGGAAATCACTTCAGAGTTGCTGGAAGTAGACTGGAGAGCAAATTCATTTCTGAACCTGTTAACTGTGCCTCTCATCAAGGCCAAGAAACAAAATTTTAAAAAAGTATCACAAGCCATTTTGTTAGACCTAGAAAGCAACATGAACTGCAATCTTCTGTCAGATATGACAAAAAGTAACTTTTGTCTAAATCATTTTTTTTTTACCTTCAGAAAGAGTGAATAGTGATGGGGCATTCAATTAGCATAACTGACTGAGGAGTAATGAGTAGAGGGTGTATCTGTAGAGTAGATGGGGCTTGGACAATAAGTTCTAACCTCAGTGGTTTTTGAATGTGGACTTTTAGAATCAGAGAAATCTGAGATCAAATTCAAGTTCTTTTACTTAATAGCTGGGCAACTTTGGAAAGAGCAGAATGTACTATAGGTGGTTAGATTAAGTCATCAGTATGAATTCACGGTTTTTAATATATACTTAGAGATTGGCAGATATGAAAATATGTTTAGATATGGCTATGTGTATGTATATACAGATACATATACATGTTACCCTAGCTCTGTTAACTAAGAGGTCTTATAAGCAATGACCTACTAGTAGCAATGAGAGAAAGTAAATCACTCAAATCTTGGTTTCTAAATACCTTTATCCATTAAAATTAACCATGGTTTCTTAGGGAGAAGGCTGGTTCCAGGGATGAAAAAGAGAAAGTATAAGAAGTACCTGGAATATCTTGTTATGCCAGAAAGTAAGGAAGTGTTCAAGAGGGATGAGGTAATTCAAAAGAACACAGGAATCATCTTGAAGGGACTTCAAGTCATCAAAGTAGTCAAATATGGAACAATTTGAATATAAAAAAAGATAGCTATAGATTATAACTCACTGACTAAAAAACCCACGTGTTCCTACACATATATAAATGAATATAAATGGAAGAGAAAGGAACACTCTTCGTTATAGCAGGATGTTAGTCAATAAATATAGAAAGAAAGATGAAATTAGAAAATCATCAATGGAGCAAAAGTTGGTGGGTTAAAGTTTAATGAGGTATAGAATATTTATATAGTCTCAAATTATCACCCCACAAATTACTTATTAATTACAATGGAAAAAAGTAACTTTTGTGTGAAGAAACTTGGTAGATACAACAATAACCAAGTACTAAAGTTACCAACATCAGAAACATAATCAGAAACATAATGCATGCTTTCTAACAGGATGCACTAAGGAAGAAGAAGATCATGGTATTCCTCCCCAAAATATATAATCTGAAACTAATTATGAGGAAATACCAAAAAATCCCAAACTGGGGAATTCTCTACAAAATAATTGTCCTGTACTCTTCAATAATGTCGAGGTGCATAAAAACAAAATCTAAGGCATTCTTTCCAATGAAAGGAGATTAAATAGACACAACAACTAATTGCAATGCTTGATCCTGGACTAAGAAAATAACAGCTATAAAGTATTTTATTGGGCATTCGACAAATTTGGGTATGAGCTATGGATTAGAGAAATATTTTGCATCAATATTAAATTTCCTGATTTTGACAATTTGTCCAAGAGAATATAATTTTACTCAGGAAATATATAATGAAGCACTTAGAAGTAAAGAGGCATGATGCTTACACCTAACTCTCAAAAGGGTGAGTGAGAGAGAGAAGCAAAACAGAGAAAGAATTGATGGTAAAGCAAATGGGGCAAAATGTAAAAAAATTGTGAATCTTGACAAAGGGTATATAAGAGTTCCTTATATTATTCTTGAAAATATCTACTGAAATTATATTAAAATATAAAGGGAAGGAAGGAAGGAAGGAAGGAAGGAAGGAAGGGGGGGAGGGGGAGGGAGGTTGGCCATGACCGTGAGGTAGAATGGGCTTTCTCTGGCTTGATGGTTTGCACTGTTTAGAATGAAGGGGTAAGCAATGGATGGGCCAGACTTTTGCATGACCAATCATCCAAATTTATTCCTGTTGGGTCAGTTACCAGATTTGGTGGTACTCTGCTACTGTTTTATTCCTCACTTATGACACTCAAAATACAATAAAATACAGGTTACTTTTTGGTTCACCAAGGAAATGCTAAACTGATCTGGTTGGTGTGTACTTACTATTTGCTACTTTATTGAATTGGAATGTGTCTTTTTGTTGCAATATAATGTCTCCATATGTTTCAACAGTAAGGTAAATGCATATTTCAGAGCTAAAATGGTTATAAAAATCTCTACCCACAACTAACCTAGAAACTGTCAATTTTGTGACCTGCTCTATGACATATTAGTTGAAAAAATAGCTATTAATTTAAGAAAGAACATTTCTTTTTACTGTTAAGAAAAATAAGTCATGATTCTTAAAACATTATAAGATGAAATGGATATAATAGAATAAAACCCCCAATGGCCTTTGAAAGTCTAAATTGGAAAATGCATTCTCAGTGCAATTTTAATTAAAGCAATTGAATTTAAGCAGCTGAGAGATAAACAAGGAAATGGAAGCCCTAAACCTTAATTTATCACTTCGATAGAACAGATTATGGAAATTGTATTTTAAATATAGGTCTCCATTGGTTTGAGCTAAAAAAAAAAACTCTATCAGATACTGTGCTGCAAGGCATACTCCTGGTCTTTCATTTAATTGTCTTCTTGCCTAGTTGATTAAATAAAGATTAGTGTTTATTATCATCACAGCATTTTACAAGATTTAACAAATGAAGCTAAACAGCCTTTCTATGAGATGGGCAAGCCCATTGCTTTATCCTCATTTACAGAGAGATAAATAAAAGAGAAAACTCAAGGTCTCAAGTATCACAATAACAGGGAAAAGTAGAAAGTCATACAGCTTAACTTCTACCTAGGTCCTTGAACCACTTCTAGTATGTTCCATCTATTGATCACAAGAAACTTCAGATCTTTTGACAATTGTTAGGATTATATGATACCTGTGAAGAGATAAATTCTCGATAGCTTTCTCAGCTCACAGTAGAGGGAAGGGAGGGGTTATTTTGTAGTAATCACTCATACTAGTTTCCTATTGACACTGTAACAGATTACCACAAACAGTGGCTTAAAAAAAACACAGATTTATTCTCTTACAGTTCTGGAAGTCAGAAGTCTGAAAATCAAGGTGTCAGCAGGGCTAGTTCCTTCTGGAGGCTCTAAGGCAGAATCCATTTCTCTGCTTTTGCATGTTTCTGGAGGCCACCTGCATTTTTTGGCTCATGCCTCTTCCTCCATCTTCAAAGTCAGCATCTTAACATGGTCAGATCTCTTTCACAGACTCTAAACCTACTGCCTCCCTCTTATAAGAACTCTTGTGATTATCTGGTCCACTGAGATAATTCAGGATATTCTCCTTCATCTAAAGATCCTTAACTTGATCACATTTGTAAATATCTTTTTGCTGTATAAGACAACATATTCACAGATCCAGGCTTCAGGATGTAGGTATCTTTGGGTGGCCATTTTTCAGCCTACTGTACCTCTCAAAACTTATGTATGGAGGAAGGTAGGTGATATCCACTCTTTCTTCCCTTTACAGTCTTCAAATTAGAAATCCTGAGGTCACAAGTGGCTACCAAGACAAAAAAGTAAACCCCAAGGACACATCTAAATTGAAATGGAAAATTAAGGAAGCAATATGATGTGGTCAATCAGAGCGGGGGCTTTGTAATAGAAAGATTTGGATTCTAATCTGATATGGTACTAGTAGAGTAAGCAAGTCAATTCTCTAGTTAATGAATAAGCAGGCAAATTAAAACAAAATAACAAAAAAGGCTCCAGCTTACATCAATTCTCCTAATCTCCTGCCCTTAAATCTTCAAAAATTTACTTCATACTACCTTCTAATATACCTTTTCCTCTGGTCTAAGAAACTTCCTGTTGACATACGACCTGAAATATACTGAGAAGTCACCAGTTTGGATTATGTACCCACAGAAAGAAAACATACCCTTATCTCTCTTTATCCCTACATTCCAACTGAGGTGTCTATCAATACTATTAGTACTGACTTGGTCATTTACCAATAGAGAGACCTTAAGCAAGCCACATAATTCTCTGAGCCTCAATTTTCCTCTTTCTAAAATGGGCACAATAATCCTTACTTCAATAGAGTTTTGCGGGGTTTAAGTGAGATCATGCATGAAAACCATCTTGTACATAATAAATGGTAGGTAATAAACAAAAATAAATCCCCAAACCTTGGGATATGTTCCTCTCAAGAAACTCATTCCTCAAATTTCATTTTAAGCAAACACTTTTAGGCTATTCAGCCTAACAATGTGAGAAATATATGACAACAACACTGACAGGTATACAGATACAAAAACCTTCTCTCTTAGTAAATAAATATACACTGACATCCCAGCAGGCACTATGCTAGGCACAGCTCTCCAGGTGTGCAATTTCAGAGAAGACGAATCATTACACATAAGCTGAAACGCACAATGATAAAGAGATGAACACATTGGTTTCAGGAACAAAGGACAGACAGGTGTTTACTTTCCTCTTCTCCCTGACATCTGTGGAATAAGGTGGTGAAAAGAAATTGGGCATCAGCACAAATGATACCAATTCCTGGGTAAGTAAGCACACTTGACAAAGAATCTGCATTCTTTGTTTTTAAGGCACTGGGCAGATAGGAAAGTATTGCTTTTCAGGCAAAACCAAAAAAACTACAGATAAAATACCAGTCCAACAATGTCAGCACAAAATCTTTTTATTCAGCCAAATTAGACCTATGTCCTGGCTGATTGCCCATGAAAGCAGTAGTATTTTGTTAAACTAATTACATTGTTTCCTTGCAAAGAACAGTCTGAACTTTATCTGATTTCCTCTCTAAATGATAATACCTGTTGTAACCAAATTGCTTCATTCAGTAATGGAAAGGACTGGGAGCCTGTCTCTCATAGTCAAGCCTTTTGTTCTTCATTTCCTCTGCTGTCAAGTATCAACTGTCTCCACTTAGTTCCTCCTCACTCAGATATTCCAGCAACCTAAAGTCTAAGTAATTCCCAAACCACCACAAAGATAAAAAATCACAGAAGCAAATATTCAGAGGGAAAAAAGAGTAAAGTGGGTGTATGTTGGCTCTTTTTTAATTTTTAAATTTTTTTTAACATCTTTTGGCGTATAATTGTTTTACAATGGTGTGTTAGTTTCTGCTTTATAACAAAGTGAATCAGTTATACATATACATATATTCCCATATCTCTTCCCTCTTGCATCTCCCTCCCATCTACCCTCCCTATCCCATCTCTCTAGGTGATCACAAAGCACCAAGCTGATCTCCCTGTGTTATGCGGTTGCTTCCCACTAGCTATCTATTCTACGTTTGGTAGTGTATATATGTCCAAGACACTCTCTCACTTTGTCACAGATTAACCTTCCCCCTCCCCATATCCTCAAGTCCATTCTCTAGTAGGTCTGTGTCTTTATTCCCGTCTTACCACTAGGTTCTTCATGACTTTTTTTTTTTTTTTCCCTTAGATTCCATATATATGTGTTAGCATACTGTATTTGTTTTTCTCTTTCTGACTTACTTCACTCTGTATGACAGACTCGAACTCCATCCACCTCATTACAAATACCTCCATTTCATTTCTTTTTATGGCTGAGTAATATTCCATTGTATATATGTGCCACATCTTCTTTATCCATTCATCTGTCGATGGACATTTAGGTTGCTTCCATGTCCTGGTTATTGTAAATAGAGCTGCAATGAACATTTTGGTACATGGCTCTTTTTGACCTATGGTTTTCTCAGGGAATATGCCCAGTACTGGGATTGCTGGGTCGTATGGTAGTTCTATTTGTAGTTTTTTAAGGAACCTCCATACTGTTCTGCATAGTGGCTGTATCAATTTACATTCCCACCAACAGTGCAAGAGGGTTCCCTTTTCTCCACACCCTCTCCAGCATTTATTGTTTGTAGAGTTTTTGATGATGGCCATTCTGACTGGTGTGAGATGATATCTCACTGTAGTTTTGATTTGCATTTCTCTAATGATTAATGCTGCTGAGCATTCTTTCATGTGTTTCTTGGCAATCTGTATATCTTCTTTGGAGAAATGTCTATTTAGGTCTTCTGCCCATTTTTGGATTGGGTTGTTTGTTTCTTTGTTATTGAGCTGCATGAGCTGCTTGTAAATTTTGGAGATTAATCCTTTGTCAGTTGCTTGATTTGCAAATATTTTCTCCCATTCTGAGGGTTGTCTTTTTGTTTTCTTTATGGTTTCCTTTGCTGTGAAAAAGCTTTTAAGTTTCATTAGGTCCCATTTGTTTATTTTTGTTTTTATTTCCATTTCTCTAGGAGCTGGGTCAAAAAGGATCTTGCTGTTATTTATGTCATAGAGTGTCCTGCTTATGTTTTCCTCTAAGAGTTTGATAGTGTCTGGGCTTACATTTAGGTCTTTAATCCATTTTGAGTTTATTTTTGTGTATGGTGTTAGGGAGTGTTCTAATTTCATACTTTTACATGTACCTGTCTAGTTTTGCCAGCACCACTTATTGAAGAGGCTGTCTTTTCTCCACTGTATATGCTTTCCTCCTTTATCAAAGATAAGGTAACCATATGTGTGTGGGTTTATCTCTGGGCTTTCTATCCTGTTCCATTGATCTATATTTCTGTTTTTGTGCCAGTGCCATACTCTCTTGATTACTGTACCTTTGTAGTATATGCTGAAGTCAGGAAGCCTGATTCCTCCAGCTCCATTTTTCGTTCTCAAGATTGCTTTGACTATTCGGGGTCTTTAGTGTTTCCATACAAATTGTGAATTTTTTTGTTTTAGTTCTGTGAAAAATGCCAGTGGTAGTTTGATAGGGATTGCATTGGATGTGTAGATTGCTTTGGGTAGTAGAGTCATTTTCACAATGTTGATTCTTCCAATCCAAGAACATGGTATATCTCGCCATCCATTTGTATCATCTTTGATTTCTTTCATCAGCGTCTTATAATTTTCTGCATACAGGTCTTTTGACTCCTTAGGTAGGTTTATTCCTAGATATTTTATTCTTTTTGTTGCAATGGTAAATGGGACTGTTTCCTTAGTTTCACTTTCAGATTTTTCATCATTAGTGGGTAGGAATGCAAGAGATTTCTGTGCATTAATTTTGTATCCTGCTACTTTACCAAATTCATTGATTAGCTCTAGTAATTTTCTGGTAGCTTCTTTAGGATTCTCTATGTATAGTATCATGTCATCTGCAAACAGTGACAGCTTTACTTCTTCTTTTCCGATTTAGATTCCTTTTATTTCTTTTTCTTCTCTGATTGTTGTGGCTAACACTTCCAAAACTATGTTGAATAATAGTGGTGAGAATAGGTAACCTTGTCTTGTTCCTGATCTTAGTGGAAATGGTTTCAGTTTTTCACCATTGAGGATGATGTTGGCTGTGGGTTTGTCATATATGGCCTTTATTATGTTGAGGAAAGTTCCCTCTATGCCTACATTCTGCAGGGCTTTTATCATAAATGGGTGTTGAATTTTGTCGAAAGCTTTCTCTGCATCTATTGAGATGATCATATGAAGGAAAACACCTACAATAACAAACCCAAAACATTTAAGAAAATGGGAACAGGAGCATATATATCGATAATTACCTTAAATGTAAATGGATTAAAGGCTCCCACCAAAAGACACAGACTGGCTGAATGGATACAAAAACAAAACACACATATATGCTGTTTAAAAGAGACCTACTTCAGACCTAGGGACACATACAGACAGAAAGTGAGGGGATGGAAAAAGATATTCCATGCAAATGGAAATCAAAAGAAAGCTGGAGTAGCAGTTCTCATATCAGACAAAATAGACTTTAAAATAAAGACTAATTCAGTAGACAAATAAGGACACTACATAATGATCAAGGGATCGAACCAAGAAGAAGATATAACAATTGTAAATGTTTATGCACCCAACATAGGAGCACCAAAATACATAAGGCAGATACTAACAGTCATAAAAGGGGAAATCGACAGTAACACAATCATAGTAGGGGACTTTAACACCCCAGTTTCACCAGTGGACAGATCATCCAAAATGAAAATAAATAAGGAAACACAAGCTTTAATTGATACATTAAACAAGATGGACTTAATTGATATTTATAGGACATTCCACCCAAAAACAACAGAATACCCATTTTTCTCAAGTGCTCATGGAACATTCTCCAGGATAGATCATATCTTGGGTCACAAATCAAGCCTTGGTAAATTTAAGAAAATTGAAATCGTATCAAGTATCTTTTCCAACCACAACGCTATGAGGCTAGATATCAAATACAGGAAAAGATCTGTAAAAATTACAAACACATGGAGGCTAAACAATACACTGTTTAATAACTAAGTGATCACTGAAGAAATCAAAGCTGAAATCAAAAAATACCTAGAAACAAATGACAATGGAGACACGACGACCCAAAACCTATGGGATGCAGCAAAAGCAATTCTAAGAGGGAAGTTTATAGCAATACAAGCCTACCTTAAGAAACAGGAAACATCTCGAATAAACAACCTAACCTTGCACCTAAAGCAATTAGAGAAAGAAGAACAAAAAAACCCCAAAGTTAGCAGAATGAAAGAAATCATAAAGATCAGGTCAGAAATAAATGAAAAAGAAATGAAGGAAACGATAGCAAAGATCAATAAAACTAAAAGCTGGTTCTTTGAGAAGATAAACAAAATTGATAAACCATTAGCCAGACTCATCAAGAAAAAAAGGGAAAAGACTCAAATCCATAGAAGTAGAAATGAAAAAGGAGAAGTAACCACTGACACTGCAGAAATACAAACGATCATGAGAGATTACTACAAGCAACTCTATGCCAATAAAATGGACAACCTGGAAGAAATGCACAAATTCTTAGAAATGCACAACCTGCTGAAACTGAACCAGGAAGAAATAGAAAATACGAACAGACCAATCACAAGCTCTGAAATTGAAGTTGTGATTAAAAAATCTTCCAACAAACAAAAGCCCAGGACCAGATGGCTTCACAGGCGAATTCTATCAAACTTTTAGAGAAGAGCTAACACCTATCCTTCTCAAACTCTTCCAAAATATAGCAGAGGGAGGAACACTCCCCAACTCATTCTATGAGGCCACCATCACCCTGATACCAAAACCAGACAAAGATGTCACAAAGAAAGAAAACTAAAGGCTAATATCACTGATGAACAAAGACGCAAAAATCCTCAACAAAATACTAGGAAACAGAATCCAACAGCACATTAAAAGGATCATACACCATGACCAAGTGGGGTTTATTCCAGGAATGCAAGGATTCTTCAATATATGCAAATCAATCAACGTGATACACCATATTAACAAATCGGAGGAGAAAAACCATAGGCTCTTTCTTTCTTAATGGGTTTGAAGCATGTTCCATGTGTGGTTTTCACATTCTGTTAGGGCAGACTAGAATGTGATTTATAGACTCAAATTACTTTTACTAAAATTCCACTGCAACAGAACAACTCAGGTGTCCTCCAGAGCTGTTTACAATAGGATTTTATCTTTAATAGAAAGAAAACAGCACTAGTTCCAGCTGCTCTTGCTTTGGATAAAAATTTTATTTTTCATCAGTAGAATGTACAGTTTAGCTTGACAGCTGACCTCATATAATAAAATGCTATTTCATGCTATTTAGTTTAAAATTTCTCTCGTAATGCTAGGAACAGATAAGAGATCCAGGTGCTGAATGGCATATTTTTAGTTTTGATGGAATGGACTTTGTCAACAAAGTTGAAAAAGTGAAAGAAAAAATAAAACAGAACTGCTAAAAAAAACCTTACTTGAATGAAATCTAAAGGATTTAGCCTGGTGTTTTCATGAGCTTTGTCAAAAGTGTAAATGAAAATAATAAAAATTGGTTATGTCAGCAGAACTATATACTCTACAAAATAAAATAGCTATTGAAAGAAAAATCACAACAGAATGAAAATGTAATACTTGTGCTCTTTCTTTGTCTCCTTCACTATAAATGTCTCTCAAAATGTAAACAAAAGAAAACAGCCAGCATTCTTGACTTTAGGAGACATAAATTAAGAGATTTTGAACAGGTTCTTTGAATTCTAAACAAGGAGGCAACCAACCATGGAATCATCAAATTGTCACTAATGGTAAAACAAACATCTAATTCTAGGACACTTAATTCTAGCTCATTTGTGAACTATACCATGATTTAAATGCTATATGCAAGCAGAGGCATTAAAGTCCTTCACATTTTATAACAACAGCAGGTTGAACCATCCCCTACACAAGTCATACAATCAAGTGTACTGTCATTAAAGAAGAGAAATGGTGTATAGTTAGAGCCCTGGAATTGGAAAGTGTAGAATTGGGGATTCTTGTTAGCTCAGCAAGACAAGGGCATTGTCTATCCACAAGTCAGGATACAGGCAGCCAACTCTCAAAGCTAGGTATATGTTCAGCTAGTTATAGGCTCCAAATAAATGTACTAGGTAGTACTTTTAAGCCTTAAAACTTGCATTATTTTTCTTGGCATGTTTAATTTCAAACTTTATCTATTTTCTCATCTCTTTATACAGCATGCTGAAAGTTGCCAAATTATCTGTTCCTAATATAGACATCCTGGAATAGGGAGGTGACTAAACAGTGCATCACAGTTGGAAGCTATCATCTGACTTATAAAAGCAGACTTTCACTATTTCTCCACAGTAGTAATTGACCATTTAATATGGTCTACATAGTGATGTGTGTGTAAGGTGTGTGTGTGTGTGTGTGTGTTGTAATGGCCATCACTTAGTCTACTACTGTGGTCATAAGCACTGAAGTGTTTAGATAATTATCCAGTAAGATTCTAAATCGTTATTAGGAAATTAAATATTCAGATAATTGATGTATTAATATTTTATATTTATAATAATAAATAGGCCTATAATATCTACTTTGTGCAAAGCTCTGTAAAAGGCAATGGAAAACATGAAACTAACTGAAACATCTGATCATTAAAGATATTCATAACCCAGGAGAGGTTGGGGGGGGGTGCAGGAGATAAGCTCATATAAATAATAATAAATAAACCATAGTGAATAAATAGCATAGCTAACATTTTAGGTCAGTTTATTTTTTTCTTCACACTTTTATGAGATAGTGTAGTATTAGAAAAACTACACAGTTTTTCACCTCCTATGTCTTTCTTTCCTGTGTGTCTCCTTTACTATCACACTACTACCACAGTCACACAGGACACTGCTGGTTACCAAATGTGTGGAGACTTTTCTCCAGAGCAAGTGATTCTCTGCAACACCAGCTGGGTGTCCTACAATTCAACTCAATTCTGACACTAACCCACAAGACTGCCCTCCCCTCCCCCTCAATGTCAGATGCCAGTCTCACGGCCTGGTTTTCATCTATGCTTCTGGCCAGAGGTTCCAATAACCCCCCTCTTTGGGTTCAATTAATTTGCTAGACCAGCTCACAGAACTCAGGGAAACACTAACATTTACCAACACAGGAGTTTCTATTCCCTGTGAAGTTGGGGTGTGTGGAGTTGTGCTGGTGTGGAGCTGTTCACCAACCTAGAAGCTCTGAATCCCGTACTGCTGGGATTTTATGGAGGCTTCTTCTTGTAGTTGTGATCAATTATTAACTCCATTTCCAGCTCCTTTCAGTCTCTGGAGGAAGCAGGGTGGAGCTGCAAGTGCCAAGCTTCCAATCATTACTTGGTTTTTCCGGTGACAACTTATCCAGGAACCATCCAGGAGCCCGCCCAGAGTTGCCTCAAAAGAAGGAAAGGTGCTCCTAGTGCTCTGATCACTTAGGAATTTATTAGGACCTCTGTACCAGAACGGGGGCAGAGACCAATATATATATGCATATATATATATATATATATATATATATATATACACATATACATATATATATTTCTTTTCTTTTCACAGATAGATACTAGTATTATCCTTGCTTTATGTATAAGGAAATTGAGACCCAGATTTAAGGGATTTACCCAACATCACATAACTGAAAGTGATTCATTCATTAAGTTATTCATTCATTCATTTATCTAATCAACAAATATTTACTATGTACTTATTGTGTGTCAAACAGTGTTTTGGGTTTTACATTCAAAATCCTTGCTCTGAGGAAACTTACATTTTATTGGGAACGTGATGGGAAAGAATCAAAATACAAATTCACAATGACATATAATATTCCAGGAGGAAATAAATGTAAAAAAGTTTGAAACAAGACATAGTTATAGGCATAATGATTGATGGTGGATATGTACTATTTTTATGGGATGTCAGGGATGACTTATCTGAAGAGGTGGCATTTAAACTTTTCTCAGTTAGTTCAAAAATTCAGTAGTTTTATAACACTTTTACTTATGAAAATAATATGTGCTCATTGAGGAATATTTAGAAATGTAAAAAAAAAAAAAGAAAATTAAAAGTAATCCATCAAATAAAATCCCAAATAAAAAGTATTCATTATTCTACCACCCATATGTAATTACTATCCTATGATATTTTAGTGTTTGTCCTATGAGATAATTAGAACATTGAAATCATATTGCTTATACAATTCTATATAGTGCTTTTTCTCTTTCTTTGGATGATGAATATTTTTCAGTATCACTAAATATTCTCGTAACATATGATTTTAATATTTGCATGGTATTCAACAACAGGAATGGACCACAGTTTATTTAGACTTTCTGTTGTATTATCCTTTCTGTTGGATGTGTATATTACTTCAAAGTTTTCACTACTATAAATAATACCTAGATAATGACTTTTGTGCATAACTTGTGAAATTCTCATATTATTTACTTAGGAAATATTCTTAGGTGCCAAATTTCTGGGGAAACAAATGTGCAAAGCCAAATTTGATCTCTGGAAATCTCATATCAAATCATTCTTCCAACAACCTTTCATGAGTGCCAATTTAAGGCATTCTTTCTACTTAAGATTGTTACTTAATGTATATATCAGCTAATTTTATGAATGAAAATTTTGTTATAATTTATATTTTGGATATTGATCTTCCATTGAAAAACACTCTAAATTCAGATCCCCAAATACAGATGATTGTTGAGAATCCTAGCTTGTCTGTTATCTGAAAAGCAGGTTGGTTGAAGGTGCTGCTTTCCAATCCTGAGCTGTAGAAAGCGTGATGGCAGAATTAATTTTTGGCTTAAATCTATCCATTCATTCATTTATTATGCAGTCATAAAATATTTATTTAGTGCCTACCATGTGACAAGCAGTACCTAAGCTCTAAAGACTTAGCATTGAACAAAGCAAACTCCTTGCTCTCATGGAGATTTATTCTTATGGGGGAAAAACAAACACACACAATAAAAGCTAAATCTCAAAATGTGTGTCACATTTTGATAACTGCTATGGAAATTGTAAGTGCCACCAACATGTAAACTCCATGAGAACAGCCTTTTTGACTATTTTTGTTGACTGCTATGCTCCTAATACCTAGAATAGTGCCTGGAACATGACAGGTGCACAGTGAGTGTTTGGTGAATGGCATAATAAACAAATAAAATAAATGAAACAGGTTAATGGGATAGACAATGTTTGTTGGGAGTGTGTGTGCTAATTAATGTAGAGTGGTTAGGGAGAGGCTCAATGCCAACATGATTTGAACAGACACCTTGGCTCCTACAAGAACTAGAAAGAGGGCCAGAGTGGGTGCTGTGGAGATAGTGAGGAAGAGAGGAGCAGAAGATGCATTGTGGAGGAGGAAAGGAGAGATGAGACCCTGTAAATAAAGTCCCTAGCATTTGGTCTCAGTGTGATGCAAATCCATTGAAGAGTTTTAAAGGAGTGACAAAGTCTGACTTGTGTATTAAGAGGATTGCTCCTTCTTCCTGATTCTAGAGGCACAGAATGGAAACAAGAGTACACCATAAGGGAGACTGTTGGCAATAATCCACACTGTGGTCATGATGGCTTGGAAGAATGTTAGCTGTGGAGACAGAGATAGATGGGCCCCTGGGCTGGACAGCTGGTGTTTGTCAAGTGGATTAAAACTGAAGCTTTGTTCTCACCCAGCCGCTCCAAGGACAAAGCTAGAGGCAGAAGCTGAGCCCTGCTGAAGTAAAGAGATAAGATGACCACTCCTGAGGTCAAGGAAAACTTCCCTGTCTGCACATGCACAGGAAGTTTCCTTAAGGGTCAAAAAGAAGGGAGCGCCACCCCATAATAAGTGTGGACGTGCACCCACAGGCCTCTGGGGTGGGATCCATCTTAGCAAAAGGTTGCACACACATGTTGGGGAGGGTCCTGGGACCAGTTGGGTGTGAAAAAAGAAACAAGATAATTGGCCAAAGGTAAACAAAGACCCTGAAGGACTATCCTATATAAGCAATTTAAATCACGTTTTTACTGTGCTCCTCCTCATTAGGGAGGACGACCGTACCCTTTCTTTCTGGGTGTGTATTTCTGCCTTGCTTCTGTCTTTAATAAACAAACTGCTTCTCTGTGTGCTGTGTCTCTAATAATAAACTTTGTACCTGTTTTTACGGTTTTTGCCTCCTTGAAACATTCTTGCTTTCAAACAGGGGAAAGAGCCAGGGCCACTTTACTTCTAACCTCTGGCCCCTGGTGATCTAGTGGCTAGGATTCCTGGTTTTTCATCCAGGCTGCCCGGGTTCAATTCCTGGGCAAGGAACTAAGATCTCTCTTCAGGACTGCTCACTGCTGTCTCTCCGAAATCAGTCTGAGGATAGAGCCAACAGTATTTGCTGGTATTTAGGATGTGGTATGAGGGAAAAACTTGAGTCAAGGGTGACACCAAGGATCTGGCCCAAGAAAATAGAAGGATATAGTTGTCTTTTACTGGGGAAAAGTTGTGAAAATAATGTTTTTTTTAAACAGAAAATTAGGAAACTGCTTTTGAATATATTTAAATTGGTTTCAACAAATTTGTGAAGAAAAAAGCAATCTTTAATGTATTGAAAATGTTTTAAACAAACCACCTGAAATTCTCCATTTTAGGAATTAAGGTGTATAGTGAGAAAACAAAATGAGTTTATTTTAAATTATGTATAGTCACATATATCTTTGTAAAAAGCTCTTTCACTGAAATCCAGAGTAAGAAGCAGCACTGCCTTTGGAGCCCTTGAATTTAGTAACATATAAAGGGGAGGGGTCAGTCTTTACTTTGCAGTAGAAAATGGAGCAGCTTTCGTGTCTTGACTACCCTAGGGTTAAAAATATGGCAAAGATGCCTGATACATATGTCTGTAACTTTAAGATACCCAGTTGTGCGTTGACAGCACCTAGCAGGAGTGTTCTTTGTGAGCCCAGTTAAGACAATGTTTGAGTTATTACTGTTAATCTGAATTTATCTCTTATTCGCCTACTGGTAAGTGCTTGAAAATACCAGTTATACAGCTTTTCAGTGTTGGAAATTTATACATAAATAATTGTAATTCTTATTATAAATTAGTACCAGTCATTGAAATTTTATGAATATCTTCAGACTTTGCAATAATTTCACTTTGCATTCTACTGATAAATTTAATCCTTAACAAATAAATTTCTAACCATTCTTTGAAATATTCAAAACAACCTTCAATGTTTCTTGTAATAATATAGATGTGTGAATGATTACCCAGAGGGAAAGTTCTTATGTCTCAGCAACCTAAGGCATCTATGTTATGATGTTATAGATTTTTCTCTAGGTTTCTTGAACCATCAACAACTCTTTTAATTACAAGGAGCAGAACTAAAATATACAGTGATGGGTGTTGGAAAACACTGCAGGGTAATATTTTGTGACACCATGGAAGAAATATGTACTGCAGTAGTGAAGATGTAGCTTCCTCCAATGCAGAGGGTACTGGTCAAGTTCAATTAGCAAAAAGTATTAATAATGAGATTGCTTACAAGTATACATACACATTTTTTTCAGGATCTACTTGACTGAATCACTGACACATTCTCAAAAAGAAATTTCATTTTGAGAAAATTCACCCAAAATTAATTCTAAAGCTCATGGACTTATCCTATTTTGTGGCTCACACGAAAAGCTTTTGCCTCTGATTTTTCTCTTTTAATATGGATTCCCTCGGGAACCTAAAGTCAGGAAGCCTCCTGCATGCATCATAAATTTTCTACTGACATATTTAACTCAGCTTCCTCTGTTGGAGCCTAGTGTATTAACAAACAACTCTGACTTCCTAGAACACACACATTTATTGTGTTACAAAGTGACCGTTTTTTAGGCCTATTGGAACACAAATCAAAGCTCTCCTTTACCATAGGCCCATTGAAGGCCACTTTGATTCTTCCATCAATATTGGGAACTGCCAGAAAACTTTCATTTTTTTCCTGTGCCTGTTGGCAGTAGGAGAAAGGTTCTAATGAGTCCATTCTCAGCAAACATGACTTTCTTGGATTGCAGAACGCTAAATTACAAATCAGTTGCACTTTTCATCTCTGGATGTGAATGTGTCGGATGTTCTTCCTCTCTGAAACTGCCAGTTAGGAAGCAGGTTCTCCTATCCTGTATTTCAAAGCCTTATTCACGAACTGACACTAGTGTTACAATTTCAGTAATGGACCCTAAAAAAGCACTGCAGCTAAATGGTTCTAATTTCAATTACAAATGACATCGTATAGGATGAATGCTCAGATGCTTCAGACTCCAACTAAATACACTATGTCCTAATTGCTTTGCAATCTTTCACTTCAAATCAAGTGAAAACGGCGACGGTAACCCTGTTGCTTCAGTCTCTCCAAGAAGGTAAACACCAGGCTTTAATGGGCTGTGCTAATAATAACTCCGCAGAGAAGTTAAACAAAACTTCAATTCTTTTCAAGGCTGGCAACGAAAAGAAAAGTCTAAAAGGAAAGACTGTGAGTATCTGAGATTAGTACTAAACTTAAAAAAAGTTTTGGAAACTTTGATAGCCTACTTAAAAAGATAGTCAAAGAACTCTCGTGAAATTTTTGTTTCGATATATGAAAGCAACAAGATGAAATTCAAGGCAGACTGGAAGATTTCCCCTTCATTTCTTTCCAGTCTTAGATACTTATCAGAGAATGGTCCTAACTAGCTCAGAAAATTTATTTCAAAACATGTTTTATTTGTTCTTTTTTTAATTTTTAAAAATATTTATTTATTTATTTATTAACATTTTTATTGGAGTATAATTGCTTTACAATGGTGTGTTAGTTTCTGCTTTATAACAAAGTGAATCAGTTATACATACACATATATCCCTATATCTCTTCCCTCTTGCGTCTCCCTCCCTCCCACCCTCCCTATCCCACCCTTCTAGCTGGTCACAAAGCACGGAGCTGATCTCCCTGTGCTATGCCACTGCTTCCCACTAGCTATCTATTTTACATTTGGTAGTGTATATATGTCCATATGTACACTACCACTCTCTCACTTTATCCCAGCTTACCCTTCCCCCTCCCCGTGTCCTCAAGTCCATTCTCTAGTACACAACCTGTTTTATTTGAATGGTTCCTATATTTTAATCTCATAGAGAGTAATTTTAAAAATACTTTCCCCAACTCTATCTAGTCACCCATTTCTAAATATGAATCAAAAATAGGTCTGTGAGAAACAATTGGCAGTAGAAAGCAGAACACAGTATGAGACTAGTTGTGTAACAATAATTCTTTGCTTTCTGAGAATTCTAAGGGAGAACTGAGGCATGAGGCCAGGGCCAGATTAAGACAAAATTCCAGAGTTGGGAAAACATTGGGTAAACACTCAGTGATTCCTATTTCTCTAAAATGTTTAATTTGACATGTAAATGAAATATATTCATTTCATAATACATTTAGGCACTCGATAAATGTTTGCTGAGTGCATTTATGAAATGAAAATTTTAAATGCAGAATTCATTACTTTATAATTATATATTCATAAGTCACTGTATGTTTACAAAGTACTTCCCAATCCTACTCTTCATTTTAGAGCAGAAGAAATAGATTTGGATTAGCATTAGCCATAATGAGTCTCAGCTGAATAGCACTTTACAACTTTCCCACATATTATTTCACTGAGAGATGTTAAATGCCTTGTACTAAACCACTCCAAACCATGCCCTAAGCAGTACTCATGCCTTCGTGCCCACAGTACCCATTGAGCCATACTGCCTCTTCATCAGTCCCTGCATCATTATCTAGAGAAAAGCTGGCCGAAGAGCAAGTCCAAGTGCAGCTATTTATGGGATACCACTGAGGAGTATGATTATGGAGTCCTTAATCCTTTACTATAACAAGATTTGTATGCTCTAATTTCCCAGCTTTTAAAATCAGAGAATTCCAACTAAAAATTCCACATTACAATTTGAGAACACAAAATAAGATGGACAAATCAGATCCAGTAAGTTACTGTTCCCATTTTGTTCAAGAAACTGTAATTCCCTTAAACTCCAATTTGCCCACTTTACAGAAGCTGACTGTTTCCTTGCTTTCTAAATAATTCAAATTATCTCATTTCTTAAAAAAATATGAAATTGTTTTTAAACTAGATTTGTGTGTCCTAAGAAATGACATAAAGTAGAAGAGTGAAACAATACACTGTTAACAGATAAAATTCATTATCATTATACGCCATTTAGCTTGAAATAAACATGAAGCTCAAATGACACACTCTGTTTAACAACAAGAATAAATCACCGGGTTAGATATTGAGAAATAGGAATTTTAATCACTGAGAGTTTGGGTTTACTATTTCCAGGTACTTTCACATATTCATTTATTTAATTATCACAAAAATGCTATTGTTGCACAATATTACAGTTGAGAAAATTGAGGCTCAGAACATTAAAAAAAAAAAAAAAAACAGTATAGGATAGGGATAGGGTAGCACATAATAGCAGTCTTCAGTGTCAACCCAAT
Organism: Eschrichtius robustus; assembly: GCF_028021215.1. Taxonomy (NCBI): domain Eukaryota; kingdom Metazoa; phylum Chordata; class Mammalia; order Artiodactyla; family Eschrichtiidae; genus Eschrichtius; species Eschrichtius robustus. Next base: position 31,582,225 of record NC_090840.1, on the reverse strand, counting down.
ATGATTTTAGTACCAGAGCTTCTACCAACTTAGGCAATTTATTAAAAATTGCCAAGCCTCATTTCCTCTTCTATAACTTGGGCATGATGATAATACCTACTTCATATAGTTGTGAGAATTAAATGGGTATGCATATAAGGTGTTTGGCACATGGTCAGTATTCAATAAATATTAGTTATATAGGTATATACTATTAGTAACTTTCATAATTTATATGACCAAGATACTGACCCAGAAGTGGCAGAGCTGATTTTGTTTTTTAAATTGGGGTATAGTTGCTTTACAAGGTTGTGTTAGTTTCTGCTGTACAACAAAGTGAATCAGCTATATGTATACATATATATCCCCTCCCTCTTGGACACCCCCCCCCATCCCACCCATCTAGGTCATCACAGAGCACCGAGCTGAGTCCCCTGTGCTATACAGCTGGTTCCCACTAGCTATCTGTTTTACACGTGGTAGTGTACACATGTCACTCCCAATCTCCCAATTCATCCCACCCCTCTTCCCTCCTCCCCATGTCTACAAGTCCGTTCTCTACTTCTGAGTCTCTATTCCTGCCCTGCAAATAGGTTCATCTGAGCCATTTTTCTAGATTGAAGTAAGTGAGAAAGAGAAAAGCAGAGCTGATTTGATGTTAGTTCTGTCTGAGCACAGAATCTTTGCTCCTAGCTATTATAGTCTCTTGCCTTCCATCATCTGTAAAATAAGAGTTTTCAAAATGGACCACGTTATCTTCTAGTTCTGAGATATTGTGATTCTGGGCTATGAAGATATTTATTATTTCCTCATTTTAGTTAGTCCATCTAAATATGTATTTCTACTATTAAAACCTAGAGATCACTAATTATAACAATGAATTCAGACCTTTCATGAAAATTGTCATTCCTTGCTTAGAATCAATTATCTAACCTTAAAAATTTGTCCTAAAATGAGGACTTATTTGTCTAGCTCAGGATACTTTATTTATAATAATACAAGCTTGAAATTAAAAAAAAAAATCCTTGTTTGAATTGCACAAATAGAATGAGGCATCATCTCAAATAACTGCACAGAATGTTCAAAATTTGGTACTGCCCACAATGGACCTTATTTTTTTAATTATAACTTTGAAGCCCAAGGCACACGCAGTTAGTAGATTAGCACTTTCTTTGTTTTATTTGTGAAAAGAATTAGGTGACTCCAAACAGGGAATTTATTAAGTTTGAAAGGCATAAAATAATTCAAGTATGTCAGTTAAGCTGGATTAAGTGAAACTATCTTGATTTCGAGGAATAATTTTGCATCATCCCTTTCAAGTGTGTAGTTGTGTGGAGGTACACAACATCAAAAGGAAGACTAAGTAAAGGTTGTGACTCTATGTTGCTGTAGCCCTAAATATGTGCTTCACATAGAAAAGTTGGCTCAATCCATAGCATGTTATTTGACAAAGGCTGAGCTTTATTTCTGGAAAGAGGAGATTTGAAAACATTGTTTATGGTTGGGAAAAACGATATTTTTCCATTGGACTCAGTTATCATTTATATATACTCACGACATAATCTATTTTTTCATTGACAATTATTTCATATTCAATTCACCATGAGACGTTCATGGTCAAGGATAGATCTTAAGAGTGTTTAGCAACATTCTACTGTAGGATAATTGTCTATCATGTATAAACATGTGTATTTAAATTTTTGTAATATACTGAATGTTTCAATATGAGACCTTAATAGATGCATTTAATCATTAACTGAGAAAAGAAAGCCCATACCATCACATTTGGAAAATCTCCCATATAAGAGAAGACACATAATTATCTGCTAATATAAGTTGGTCTTGACCTTGGAGTGTCTCACAAAACTGGCTGTCATTTCACTTATGGATAGATAAGACCATCAGGAAATGGGGTAATTTCTTCAAGTCTGTTCTCTTTCACAAATTTTTAGGCTTTGTATAAGTTGTGATTTCCCTTTTAGGTTGCCATTTTTTGGTCTTTTTTATCCTTTAGAAAATAGAGGAAAATTAAATATTTCTTTTGAAGATTGATTTACAAAGATGGAAAGGAATACATAAAGTTGTTTTGAATTTCATTTATAGCATTATGTCTCTCTGTGAGGAAAAAACAGTATACAGTGAAAATATAAGTGAAAAAGGAGCTTTTCATTAAAGAAATGGAAAAGGCAATGGATATGAGAGTCATCAAGTTCATCTTTCTTTCACAAAATAAGACAGAAATTAAAATATTTCAAAATATAGTGTGGGGCTTGTATTCCTTACTGCCCCTTGCCACTTACCTCACAGCCACTCCTTCATGTCAACTAATCTGGGAGAATGAGGACTAGAAATCCTTCAACCATAACCTGGCCTGGTAGTAACACTTACCTACGTCCCTGCCATCAAGACTTCTGGGGATCACCTACTCCCATTCTGGGTCATGCTAAGTAAATGCTTTGCTTGGGAAATCAGACTTTCCATCTACTATTGGATGTCTGGCCATCAGGCAAAGGTATATAAATGAAGGTCAGTGTGGTGCAGCAGCAAGCACATGTGGGCCATCACCCAGAGGGTGATGCTATTTCTGGACAGACAATGGAAACAATAAAAAGGGGTTGATATTGTGCTTCTACATAGTTTCCTATGGTTCCTGGCTACACTCTTTTCATTTGCAATGTAAGCTATATATTAGACTCTGAAAGACAATTTTCCAAGGTATTGTGACTAGGTTCCTAGTTCATGACTTATGATTTTTCCAAAATCAATGAGTGCATTGGAATTTACCTTCAGTAAGTCTTATAGGTATGTTGTGGATCTTTAAGATTTTCTAAAGCCATCTTATTTAGAAGAAAAGAAGAATTTCAGTGTGTCCTGATGGAGTACTTTTAGAATGCAAGGGCCCAGTTTGTAATGCATTTTATTCAGTTGGCTTACTTTGAGATTGCAATGAGATCATTGATCCTAATTTGGCCATTCCAGTTGAAAACATTGTATTCTTGTGAAGATAAACAGAATAATTAGTGACTCAAAGAGAACCAAAGATAACATGTACTTTGAAGAAAGAAGAAAAGATGTATCTAATTATTTATCTTCAGGATGGGACTATAGACTTATATTATGGGGGTAAAAATCTGCACGTGGTGTATCTACAGCTCGATGCTAACTGGCTGATACCAAGATAAAAGTGACAGGAGAGTGAAGGAGGAATGGTTTACCTGATTAAAAAATGAAGGGTGATCGTGACTTGACAAGTTCTGAAGACAAGTAGCTTCAAGATCACAAGGAATACATAATTAGGAGCAGGATATCACTACAAATTAAATGTGTTGCATTCTTCATTTTTGTATCAGCTGGATCTGACATTCTAGTATATAAAACAATCTTGTAGAAAATTGTGGTTGTATATGACACTTAGGGAAACATAACAGTGCGCTTCTAGAGCAATAATGCTCCAATGTCCTCTGGTTGCCTTTACTAACCCTTTGGGCCACTGTATGGACACCATATAATATTCAGATATTCTATAATGGTGGTCTTGTCCTATTTTTAAAGCGTTCTACTGTCAAGACTCCAAAACTCTATGTGTTAAGTATTTTAGGGATGTGATATTGGATTAACTGTCATAGCTTGATGCCAATACAATTTTAGGGATCAAAGTATAAAAGAAATAATAATACCTAATCAACAGCAAGAGATTTTAAAGCAATGCAAGAAATATAGTGTATAGAGACAGCTGAAATTCTATGAATTGAGGAAGAAAAAGTTGATTTGAACAGTGAAGAGATAGATTCATACATATAGAGATAGAGATATAAACAGAAATCTAGTTTATACTCATACAAACATATACATCTGTGTTTATATACATTTAAAAACATATATGCATATACAGTCAGTTATTATTATTATTAATTATGTTCTATAAAGTTACCAAAAAGATTAAGTTAGTGAATACTGAATCATTACACATAAGGGATATGAAAGGTTAGGTTCCTGTGAGCCACCAGTCACATTTTTATCAACTGAGCAATATATAACTTTGTTTTATGTGTGTTTCTGGTTAACGACTCCTTATTGAATATTTATTGTCGATTCATTAACACTGAACTCATGGCCAGCAGCACTATAATTCATGCCTGAACAAAAAAACTACTAACACACTTATTTTCTCCAAAAGGCACATCACAGCCTTTTGCACTTAGGAACACTAGACAGCACTTTATCACTACACTTGGGGACCATCTTAAATAGCAAAATCATCAAAAAAAAAAAAACAAAAAACACACAAAGTGCTAAAAGTGTGTCTGCAAAAACATTTGTTTATGGTATAAGAACTGTAACAAGGAAGCAGAGTGTCACCTTCTTTGACCTCAACTGGGAATGTGTGCTTTTGGGCAACTCAAATATTTCACTGCTGTGCACATGTCCATGAAAGACTGAAAACGCACCAGAAATATTAATTTTAGGGTTATGCAACAAATAAATTTTAGTGCATAGGCAAATTCACAAATGCTGAACATGTGACTAATGAAGATCAACTATATATAGTATATACATATACATTGGTTATCTCTTTTTAAAATTATTACACAGGAGCTATCTCCTTATTTTCTTTGCATACGTATTAGTAATATTTCTGTATATCACAATCTTGGTGGAGTCTTAAGGATACATAAAAAAGCACAAGTGAATATGTAATCTATGCTATGCACATACATTCACATTTTCACTCAATTCATATTCTTATATTATTGCCTAGTTGATACTGTTTGGTCATAAAGATCTCAACTCCCAAACTATTACAGGATATTTCATCAACTGATTCACATATGATTTGTTACATCCAAATTTTTATATTTAAGTGGGCATGCAATAAAGGCATAGCTAGAGGGTCTTTGCGGTAAAGTTATGATAACCATTATAGGCATATTTGTTCCACTTTTGAGAAAAGAATGATACTATGCTATGATCCATGAAAACAAACAACAAGAATGCAAGTTTTCTATTTTTAGGGAACATGCAAACAATAAGAGGAAAAAGTCCAAATTAATGAATAATGATAGTTTTTAATTAAATATTCTCAGCATCAGTTCTAAATTGAGCTTGCACTGTTTTACTTATGCTCTCTCATCCAATAAATTTTAATTAGCAATATTTGTAAAATCCAGTTATGGGTGGTCAGCTAGGGAGGACTCGATGGCCAACCATGGTTTTATATGCATTGTAATGGCATAAACTGAGATAGTTACAAGCAGCCATAATTCCTATTAATTAGTGTATTTTAGATGAGAAACCATAGATTGAAGCTTTCTTGGGTTCTTGAATGCACACACTATCTACCTGATGAGAGGTGGTGTGACAATCAGAGGTATTTCTGGGTCACTGTCATCAAACTCTACTGAATGGATGATTTTTTTTTTTATGGAGCTGACTTTTAAGCAGAAACATGGAAGATGCAAAAGAAGTAGCTCTTGTGTTGCAGAGAGATAACTTCTTAAGTATGCTGAGACAGAGTGAATGGATGAAAAAACACTGGGAATTAGAGAAGGAGGCCACCACTAGAGGTTCCCAGGCCTGTCCCTGAATTGTTAGGCTGTGAAGTTTTGGATCTAAGGTTCAGTGGTCAATTTTAAGCAGGCTGTGGAAATACATAATCTCTCCAGGGAGTTTCTCTCAAAGAGTAGGCTCTTTGATTTCAGAACATCCCTGAAAAAAATATAGATTGAAGACTTCTCCCCAGATATCAGATTCATAGGCTGTATTGATAACCCAGAGTTGGAGAAAACACCCAAAATAGTTTCTGGAAGCTGTTACAAGGACTTGACTAGGTCCCCAGGACCTATATTTCTGAAATTTGAAAGAATGGGTTTTCTTGAGGTTTCAGCAAACCTTCTATGGGTCCAGGGATTACCTTTTAAAACCTTTCTGGTTACTGAGATGTGTTAGAGGATCATTGACTACCAGGGTAGATTGTAGAGAAAAAAAAGAAGAAAGCCTGCACAGATGACACAAATGCATGAGCTACTGTGGAGAAATATGTGCATGTTGGCCACATTTGAATGCAGAAATGAGGGACAGTTGTAAAGTTCCAAGTTTTCAGATCTAATACTGATAGAGGATGCTGAGGAAGAATTTGGGCTTTTAGATTTCCCTGGAAAATTCAATATCCTTTTATAATGAATTCAGTTGTACCTTTACTTTGTGGATATTTTAGTGAGTTTCTTGGGATTTTGTGTATCGATCACAAGTAGAATATGTTAATAACTGATTTTATATATCTATAGGAGCAAGGGATAAGCCTTACTTAAGATAGTTTTTTGAAAATATTTGATTCAGATATTCTCTATTATATCAAAATTTTTTACATAATGCAGTTTTTTTACAAACAGAGAATATGTTTATTTGAATACATATATTTGTTTCTTAGTCTGAAATGCAGATCATGTTGGTAAGTGAGCAAGTGATCTCTCTCATCATTTAACTCCCTTTGCAATGCTTTTGGTTTGTGCATCTTCCAAGATGGTAGATAGAATATGGTATAGAAGAGATATTGCCTCCAATTCTCTCATGTTTTTTGAATATCTTATTTACTCAGGATTACATGGAATAAATGTACATTGTAAGCACATGCAAAATCATATTACATTTTGCATATGGCATTTTCAGTATGGAAGGCTCAATGCTAGTAACTTTTTTTCCAAACAATACTTTAAAAATTTTTTGACAATGCTTAAAAGGAAAGTTTTAAGAAAAAATTTTAATGTAAACATTTTAAGAAAAAGTTTAAATTTAGAAAGAAAAAATTTACCCTTCCACTCCATACCACTATAATACATTCACTGTTTTATGGTTTCAATGTAATTTTAAAGACCTTCCTTGTCCAAATTCATTTATATTTTTAAATAGTACCTCAAGTTTCCATAGTCTTCTCAACTTTCATATTTTAATAGCTCAGAAATATTTTATTAAGTCGATGGAGATTTACTTACCTGATCAATCCTCTTTTGCTAGATAGTTTGTTTTCCTCCTCCCCTGCCCTTCCCCTGGTCTTAGAAAAAAATAAAAAACTTGTAGTTTATACCTTTTTTCTTCTTTTGAATACTTATCTTAGGATAGGTGTATTGGAATTAATAATGCGGCCACCAGTAGGCCAGCAATTTTGGTTTGATTGTTTCCTTCCATGTCTGCCTTCCATTACACACTTAGTGTTCAAATGTATTTGTTCATATGTAGATTTTCTAGACTATATTAAATCAAAATATGCCATATGTTTAAATAAACATATTAACAACAGGTCCCAGCAGCTGTCATTTCTGAACACAAGCTGAGAGGCTGAGAGTAAACTCCATTGATTTAATTCGGATATTTAGAAGAGTGAGCACATCAGATAAATTAGAGCAACATCCCCCACCTTCCATGCCATAGTCAAGATTATGCTTTGGAAATAGACAAACAAGTCTTCAAATCCAGATGTGTCTACCTATGTGTTTTGTTTTGTTTTGTATTTTTAAATTTATGTTTATTTTATTTATTTATTTTTGGCTGCGTTGGGTCTTTGTTGCTGGGGGCGGGCTTTCTCTAGTTGTGGCGAGCGGGGGCCACTCTTCGTTGCGGTGCGTGGGCTTCTCATTGCAGTGTCTTCTCTTGTTGCGGAGCACGGGCCCTAGGCATGCGGGCTCTAGAGCGCAGGCTCAGTAGCTGTGGCCCGCGGGCCCAGTTGCTCCACGGCATGTGGGATCTTCCCGGACCAGGGCTCAAACCCACGTCCCCTGCATTGGCAGGAGGATTCCTAACCACTGCGCCACCAGGGAAGCCCGACCTATGTGTTTTTTGTCCTCTTCCTCATTTGGAAAAGAAAGGATAATAATACATATCTCCTCTGGGTGATGATAGAATGAAATGAAATGAGGGAAAAACTACTGAGGTCATTGCCTGCCACAGAGCAAGGGCTTAATAACCCTAAGACCTTTGTGCTCTATCTAGAGAGGAGGAAAAGTCATCTGGGGTCTATCAAATTCAGTATTAGTTGATTTCTGGTACCATAAAATGCTTAGTAGTACCTTATTTTGTGGATAACAAGTGTATTCAAATGACAAGAATGGCATTTCTGTGATTGTCTCAAGTCCTGTTGCCAATTCCTGATTTACTTTTGTAGCAGAGCTGAGACAATGTGTACAGTTATGAACAAGTGGGTGCAGGTGTATGTTCAGTTCTTTATAGGTGACCCTTATCCAGGCTTTTGTGAACATGTATATATCTAAACCTCTTTAAAACTATGTTCATTTTCTGGACAAAAGGACAAAATCATTTTAGTGGTCAAATTAAAGAAAAGGAGAACTCCAAATATCTGCAGTCCTATGTTTGACAAAAGAAGCCAGAAATATTTTTCAGTTTGAATAGTATTCTGCATTTAGACTGGAGAATGTTAACTGGTAGATTATTTGAATGTAGAAAAGCACAGACTGACTGTTAGGTAAGGCCACAATTTATAAAGAACTTGTATGATTTGCCTATGAAGAGAGCACGTCCATTTCTCTGGTACCTGTAGGCAGAGAGGCAGGTCTGTGAAGAAAGAGAAAAGCAGTAAAGGCAAAGGGTATAAGACATCAAACAAATGCAAACATTTGTACTTAGTCATATATAGTTTTTCCTATCCTCAAAATAATTTCTTAGGAACTAGTCTCTCCTCAGTGGAATGCTGGCATCCCCTCACCAGTCCATTTCCTGATGGTTTGAAGGAAAGACTAAGCTTTACAATGTTAAGGACAGTTGAAGAGACCATTTATTTTTGTCTTGCATGAAAATCATCATTTGAAAATGATTTAAGTTTTTATTAAATCAATAGTGGGCTGTTTGTACATACTAAAAATGCCCGGCTGCAGTTTGCTGATAGTCACAAAGACAACGGTTTTAAATATCCCATGCTGCTTTACCATTGCTCTGAAGTTGGGCTTGTCTCATTTGTCCCAGTTGCTTTTGCATTTCTTTCCATGTCATTGTATTGAGAATTTTTAAAAGGAGAGAAAAATCCCACAAACTTCAAGGCACATTTTGTCAAAGATTGTAAAGAGGAAACCACCAAACAAGCAGCGAGAGCCCGACATTCAGTCACAACCAGGAGTCTCCACTATGAAACCCACAGACTTGACCAGAGACTTAGCTGTCAATTCTGTCAATTGTTTAGCTGCCTAGTTTTTTTCATTTGTATGAGGTGAGACCGGCAGTTAGATGCGTTGTTACACGTTTTGTAAAGGAAAAGTATCCTTAGCTTACACACACCTGACTTTTCATTTGGACAACTGGGGGCACCCGCAAAATTTCTCTGTCAAAATAGAGCGCAATTGGAAAAATGCAAAGAAACAAAAGTTAGATGGATGGAACTCAAAATTTAATTTTTTTTCTGTTACCCCAGATATTTCTTTTATTTTTAATTTTTAATTGAACTTCCTGGAATCTCTATTCACCCTAACTTGACAAGAATAAGAAAAGGATGTTTATTTCTACCTCAATCTAAATAGAAATCTTGGAATTCATAACACTTTTTAAGTCAGTTTCTTTCTATAGATATGTCTAAGAGAGTATCTGGATCTTATGGGATATGCAGTCACTTATTTGAGGATATCTTTTAGCCTCCCTCTTTTGAAGTCTTTCGACTATCAATGTGACTAAACTAGGAAGAGCATATCTAGGAGCCTAGAAAAAATAAATGTGAAAACAATTCATACATCAGCTCTAACTAAAACATAGTTGTGCTCTATAAGGAAAACTATGTTTCAGTGAAAGCAAAAAAACATTCAAATCCTTAAATTAAATCATATCCCCCCATGATAGAGAGTGTTCCACTAGGTCCCACTTGTACCTGATCTCTCACCCCCAATCAGTGCCACTGTCACGGGCACCATTAAGAACAAGAGAGTCATAGTACAATCATTGAAGCCAGAATGTGATCAGTACTTCACCCGCCCCTACCAACACACTCAAACTGAGAGGCACTGTTTGTTTTCTAATCTCATCCTGCTTGAAGCCTTAAAATAAGTTAACAATCCCGCTCCTACATAGTTTTCAATTCCTTTGTTGCATATAGAGCACTTAAATGTACTAAAGAACTCTTTAGTTTGCAAAATTACTAATTTATCATGTCACGTTAATGAACTGTCCCAAAGCAGCTTTCCAAAGAGGAAAATATGCTTCCACAGAGTAGCTGATGCACTGAACAGAATCTATTTAATATTCACTCACTGAAGACTTTGAAAATATTAATCAACCACATGATGATCTGGGATTTTACATTTTCAACCTCAGAGCATCTGGGAAGTAGCCACTATTTAATCATTTCTCAAGGCAGCCTGCTGTAGTGAAAAATGCAAGGACCAGAGAAAGAGAACAGGTTTTAAGTTGTACCCAAAGCCAATTGATTGGTAATGGCTTCTTGAAGTGCTGGGTAGAAAGAGATTCTGGGACAACATGGAAGCAAAGAGAAAAAGAGTATTGAAATTGATTAGCTATGTCTGTCATGCACTCAGGAAAAGGCCATAGCAGTTTATGTGGCACAGATAAGCAGTCCCTGCATGGACTGTGGAGATAAAACGCCCTGGCTTCCATCCATGGTGCTCTCATTTTAGAGTTCTAGATCTTGTGCTACTTACTTAAGTTTTCAGTTTTAGTTTTGTCAACTTAAAAAAAAAATAATCGACAAATTACAAAAGCAAAATTGAGTTATTTGGGAATGGCAGAGGAATTGCAATTCAGGACAAGCCAGTTATGGAGAGCTATAGGCAAATCCTACAAAGGAAAGGTCTTTTTATTAGGTCTCAGGAGGAAATTGGGGAGGGTTGTTGAGAACAGAAGTTTTTGGAGAGCAAGAGTTCAAGGATGCGGTGGTTTCTCATTGGCTATAAGGGTTAGAACATTGTCACTGCTGTAGCGAGAGATCTCCCTTTTTTTTTTTTCTTTCTTAATAGCAGGAGATAAAATTCTCTGGTGAAAAGTGTTCTCCCTTGTCAGAATAATTCTTATCTTCTTTCTTCCTGCTGGTGAAGTAGGCTGCAGGAGATACCTGCTGAGAGCTCCCCCTTCAGGGATTCCAGACTCTATTTTCACAGTTTCCTTGTTAATAAGAAAGGGAAGGCTAATCAGTTTTACTCTGAAAAGTGGAGGAGAAAAAGTGTGTTAAACCTCAACTTATTTTTAAATAAGTGTATATTGACTATTTGAGGGTTGTTTTGAGAAGGTTCTTGAAACACAATCAAAGTATATAGCTTTTTGTCTACCACTCTTATATGGAACAAAGTTCTTTTCAATAATTAGGTACACACACAAAATTAAATTATTGTCACTTTAAAATATTTTAAGCACACAAAATCTGCCTAAAACTCTGCAGATTAACATATATTTCATTATAATGTCCCTGTTATTTCAATTAGACCAAGAACTTAATTTAGTTGCCATTAGATTTATGAAGCGTGGAAAGCTTTTAAGATCACTTGATTAAATGTAAATTCATCCTCTTTACTAATATTTGTTACTTACATGTAATACCCTAAATACAGTAGTGAATGTGTGCATAAGACGTTATAAAATGAAATAACAATGAACATTTTCAGGCATATATATTTTTCCACATCATGATAGAGTAGTTATTTATGATCGTTCAAATTTTAGGTAATATTTTCATTATTATAAGATACAGTTTCAGCAGTGTTCAGGATTAAAAATCAATTCTCTCTTCAGATTTTAAAATGACCAAATTAATTCTTTAGCTGATATAACTCAATGAATATTATTCATTTTCCCCTGTTAAAAGATAAACTGAGGCACATTAAAATTTATGAGAGTCTGAGCAAAGATCAACTGCAGTCAGGCAGCACCAAATGTAAAGTGGTTAGGCAGGCTGCACTGACAGGAGCAAGGGGAGATATTTTTATAAAGAAGATGAGAAGCAAAACAAGAACATTATTTGATTGGCTCTAGTTTAAGTGGTTGCCTTATTTGGGAAAGACTGGTTGGCTGTTTGTGGTTGGTTGTTCTTAAATTTGATTGTCTTGGATTCTGGTGTATTGACTGTGGCTTAGGTTTTAGTTTGCTTACATAGGCTACCAAGGCATTAGAACTACCACAATCCAGTGGCCTCCTTGTTTAATTACTTTAACACTCCTAATTTTGTTTCTAAAAATTTGAGCCTGATATTTGTATTCAGCAAGAGGATATCTTTGTTCAATTTGCTGCCTCTGTATTCTGAGGACATCTTGCTAAAGAAGATCTCTTAAATATCTTATAAATTTGATTTGTTTATTCATTGTAGTGGCAGCACCTGGTAGATTTGAGAAGAGAGAATGGTAATTAACATTGGCAGAAGAAAAGAAATTCAAACGGAAAATGACCACAATCCTTTATTTGTAGTAGGCAAATAAACCTTTAAGAGAAAAGATTGTAGCTCCTAGGTTTTGGTGTAGGAAACTAAGGGGTATCAACTAGTAATGTAATTTGTTACAGGCACTGTCTATGCATAGCTGGAACAACCATTTGGAAAGTGAAAAATCGTTGTCAATCAGTTAACCAGTTGTTTTATCTACATTATAGAGTAAAGAAAAAGGTGGGTTGAGTTTTTGTTTTTTTTTTTTTTTTTGCATTGCTCAATTGATTCAAATTTTAAATATTATATTCATTAGATATTTTGTTCCATGGAGCACAGAATCAGAAAACCTCTAGAGCAATTGCAAAGGGGCAACCTCATTAAAGTTCATGAACTATGTTGTTGTTGATAGTTAATTGATTTAACAATAATCAGGTTTTCTTAAGTCTCGGGAGAAATATTTTTACAACTAAACAAGAAAGACTTCCTTTGAAAGATATATCTTTACCTTGAGTATATCAATTTTTAAAGCAAACAATTCTTACTTCTTTTCACATGGCATAGAATTTAAAATACTGAAGGCAAATTAGAAGATGTAAACTGAATTCATAGATAAAATAGAATTTCTTTTCAACTGAGCCCATGAAAAAGGAAGGGGAAAATTCTACACTTGATAAATAATCTCTTCAGTTATTTACTACCTTCTATTCAACTCCAGTGACTTTGCATTTGTTGCTGCCCTCACTTAACTGCTTTATCACTCTTTTGTAGAACCCCTTAAAATTTGCCTTGGAAATACCAGCATTTTTGGAGACATCAAAAAGAAGGCACGTATAAGGCTTAAAACTTCTGAGTAGTTTTGTGTTTTATATTATATAATCATGCAAATTTTGCATTCTGCTCTGTAGAAACCCATATTTGTCCAAAAGAAATGATTTGCTGGGGGACTGGGGGCGGGAATCCAGCAGAATGTCCTACCCAGTGGTAGAGCAGTAGAAATTATGCTCACTCTCTCTGGACAGAGGGTGTTAGGTTCAAGTCCTGATCCTCCTCTTGCTGGTGATCTTGGCCAAGCTCCTTAGCTTTTCCATGCCTCAGTTTCATTATCTCAAAAATGAGAAGATTAATACCTTGTATACATTCAATGTGCAAATTAAAAGCAAAAACATGGGTAAACTCCTTAGAGCAGTGACAGAACACAATAAATACTAGATAATATTTAGCTATTATTTGTACTGGTTCTTCCATGTAAGAAAATTTGAACTGTAGAGAGTTAACTGCCTATTGTGTTTAGCATCCCCTTGTGTTCCCTTTTCTGTCTTCATGTTATGATACTGTGAGGAACAACAACATCCTTATAAATATTAGAGAACAACCACCTTTCAAAGAACAGCCCTTTGGTATATATTTATTGAGTATTTACCAAATATTTTGTTAGACACCAGGGATACCTAGAATGCTGAAGAGAGTGTAGGATGCAATCTCTTCTAGCTCCTATTGAGATTTTGATAAATATAAATGCTGTGTATTTTATGCTAATTCAGACTTTGCTAGTTTGAAATAGTACAATATAAAATATTAATTAAACCTCATTTTATGAACCAAATTTTCAAAAAAATAATGTAAATGCTTTTTTGCATTTATTTCTATGAGATAATTAGTCCTGGATTAGGTGAGTTTTGAATAATACAAAGTCTTCAAGAATATATGCTTTACATACATATCTTATTGCTTTACTGTTTTTTCTTCTGCTAGTAAGGTTACTTGTTTTAATAATAGGCTGAAAGGGTTTCTAGTCAGAGGTTACCCTCTTTTGTCAAAAGGCTTTAAATTTTTCTTTTATTTTAATTGAAATAGAGCACATACATAGAAAAGTAAACAAGTCACAAGACAGTGTATAAAAATCAAAAAATTTTACAAATTTACACACTATTTTAATCAGCATACATATCCAAAATCAGCATATTACCAGAAAGTTAAGAAGCCTACCCTATGCTCCCTGCCAGCCACTACCCACTACAAGGGCAAACTCTATCTAACTTCTAACACTGTTGATTGATTAGTTTTATTGTTTTTGAACTACAAATAGAGTCATTCAGCATGTGTTCTTTTGTGTCTAGCTAATTTCATGCAGTATTTTGTTTGAATTATTTTCCACACAAATATATACGGGACTTCCCACTGGGGTTACAACTAAGTATTGCATGTTAACCATATGCTAGTGGCTGTATAAATGTATTTTATGTATAATCTCATTTAATCATTACATTAAGCCAAAACATAGGTAGTTCTATTACCTGAACTTTATTGATGTGAACACTAAGTCTTAGAGTGGTAAATTATGTTCCCAGGATATACAATTGTAAGTGCCGGAACTGAGAGTCTAAACTCAATATAGACATACCACTCATTAGAAATGTTGTTATTTCACCAAGACCTTGGTTGATGTATAAGAAACATGCTTGATTTTGGGGAAGAGTCAATTTTTAGATCCTAGCTTGCTGATAAACATTGTTGGTAATATACAAAATGGTATTAACTGGGACATTTAATAGTATGGCATGATATTTTATAAAGCAGTACAAGGAGCTACTCTTTTCTTGTTAAATAGTCTAAGTGTTAGTTACTATGTGATGAGTAATAGCAGAATTTTTCAGATTTCAAAATCAGAAGTTACACAAATATGTCATAGATTTGGAAAAAACTCATTCACTGCAGCTCTCTCCTCTGCTTCCAAAATAGTTGATATAATTCATATTCTGAGAAAATTTTAGGAAAATCTCAACATATAATGGTAGCTTTTTTTGTGTGTCTTAGACATTTAACAAACCTTCCACGTCCATTAAGTTAAAAGATCAAATAGATATTTGGTAGCAATAATTAAAAATAGATCAATATTAAAAAGCAATATAAAAGAGGACCTTCTTTCAAAGGATGGTTCATGTAACTTAAGCTTCTAACAAGCATCTATTAATGATCATTGGCAAAACAAAGCATAATCTGAAATTTTCTCAACTTTATTTTTCTATTTTCAGAAATTTTATTTCTAAAGGTCATGCATTCTCTAAGTATATATACTTTTTAGCTAGAGGAAACAAAACTAACTGTTCTTTTGTAAGGGAATTTAAAAAAAACAAAGGAACTTGTGAAAGAGACACATACTTTCCATCCAAATTAGATTCTCCTCTTCTTCCATAATGATAGAATTCCAAGGTGAGCATGTAACCTCCTAGCCAAAAACTACATTTCCCAGAATCCCTTGTAGTCCTGGCTTTGCTACTAAATTTTGGCCAATGATGTCTATACAAGGAAATAATATGCCTTCTCAGTCATGATCTTAAAAGAATGCATCTTCCTTTTTTCTCCTTTCCTCATGTTTTCTGAAATGTGGATACAGTGTTGAGTCAGCTTATACCATGTGGGCAAGGAAGATCCTCTAGGAAAGATGGAACAACAGTCTGGAAAGATCCTGGATCTCTGGGTGATCTTGTAAAGTAGATCTGCTTTATTAGCCCGGGACAGACCATATCCAGATTGCTATTAAGAAAGACATAAAATTCTGTCTTATGTAAGTACTTTTGAGTCTCAAACAGCTTTGTTAAACAGTTGAAATATATTCTAACTGCCACAAAATTTGGCACCTGAAAGTGATGTTTTGACACATCTTGAAATATGTAATATTTATTGGCTAAATTGTCAGGAGGTGGGAAGCAAGACACAAATATTCCCGGCTGAAAAGTTGGAATGTTGTTAAAAAGAATTTGGTAAAATTGTTGCTTATGATATCTTGAACATCGGACCACGTGCTGACCAGTACTATAACTCTAGAAAAATAGTTTTTAAAAAAGTCCTTAATGCCAATATACATTTGTGTGTAGTGATGTTTTAACAAATCCTGTAAAGGAAAAATGAACTCAGGCTATTGCTAACCATCTTACAAGGAGAAATTTAAATATATACAGTGATGATAAGGGGAATTCTCTTTGCCTGCATTCACCAATCCAAGTTGGCTGAGTGGCTGGTAACTAGGAGCATTGAAAGTTAAAACAAAATACAAAAACTGCTTTTGTACCTTAAACTAAAACATGTATATGAGGTGGCTCTGAAGATAGCAAGAGATATACCCCCAAGTACTTCTCAAACACTTCCAATTTAAGATTTTTAGGCCACAGAAAGGTAGTTATCCTGGTGGCATAAATCATATTAAGGGGCTTCTCTTTATCACCTAAACCTATTCTTTAGATTGCTTTAAGGTAGTATCTACTAGGTTAAGAAAGAGGGATGAGAAGAGAGACTAGTGAATAAAAACAATAAAGTCTTTGGGCTTAAAAAAATACAAATAAATGGGATCTTTGGTAGTTGTTACATGTACATGGAATTTGTTGGAGGTAAATATACTGGTAATCTATTAAATTTCCAGAGGGCTATATTGATAAAGAAATGTCAAACCTACATGACAAAGGGCATGTGACCTAAGCAATACCTGTGCCCTCAGAAGTGCAACCGCAGGAATAAGGCTGTAAAAGCTGTGCAGCTGTCAAGAAGGGCCAATTCTCTATCGTTCACTTCAGATGTGGTCACTGAAGATAATGGACAGAAAGAACCTTCCAGGGGAAAATGCTGGGATGAATGAAGGACAGTGTGTAAGACTATTCCTCCAAGAGAACAGAACCAGGAGTTGTGGGATGGAATAAGAAAGAAACTTACTTCACTGCCAAGGCAGGGACATATTTGCAGTTTCTATCCAGTGGGATTTGATAATTATAGTGAACATGGGGCTGCTGTACATTTCCCATTTTCTCTTTTTCTGAATATAATTTGTAGTGACATTATCTTTTTCTGACTCCACAGTTTTATGCAAGTCATCTGTGTGTGGGGGGAGGGGAGATTTGAATAACTTGTTATTTTGATTTAGAAGTCACCAGACCCCCCAAAATACACATAGAGATAGTTAGGTGATGAAAGGGCAGACAGTAGAAAGACTACTAGTTTCCAATACCCAATTACTCTTCCATAATATCACTTTTTATAAAAATCAAATTATTTTATCAGTCAAAGGCTACATTCCCCAGGTTCCCTTGAAATTATGCCTGTCTATTTCACTAAATTTAGCAATGGTGTGTGAAGAAAGGATATGTGTCACTTTTAGGTTATACCCTTAAAAGGAAAGTGCATGCCTTCCTTCCCCCATTCCTTCATCCAGCTTCCTGAAACATGAAGTTGGTGATGAGTTAACTTGATTCATGTGGACAAAGAAACTACTTTGGGATGTGAAATAAAATTCATATTTTATGTCAAGACAAGAAAATTTTAAGCATAAAACTTTTTCTCTTCCCTTTGGTCTCCTCTCACCCCTTACTGTGCATTGTGTAGCTATATTATGCATCGACCAAACCTCCCCCATCGGCATCCCCCTGCTCAAACATAAAGAGCAGCATTCTCTTAGCATCAACAAGACAACTCCTTAAAGGTAACATTCCTTCCTGATCTTATAAGAGGTCACATGACCCACCCGGATGACACTGGATCTTGATTATGTAAACTGTCAATAATACACTGTTTGATGTACAGCCCTCTGTCTCAAAAAACTTATATAACTGTACCTTGATTTCTAACAGGCAGAACAGTCCTCAGAGCTTTCTGAGATGCTCTTCCTGGGTTATATCCTCAAATTTGGCTCAGGTAAAATTTTCCAGTTCTTTCTTAGATCGACTGATTAATTTTTTGTTGACAGGGGATACTGAAGCTACAAGCTAGAACTGTCTGAGTTACTGGCTGCCATACAAGACTTGGACCATCATTTTGTCCCCTAAGGGAAATAAGCTGCTATCTTGTTGAAATGATTTAATTTGGCAGTGCAACACAAAATACTGGTGTGCCACAAATGGATTTCATGCATGCCAAGATATTGATCTCAACCCTTGGGGTGACTGGGTAGAACCTGAAGCTGCTAGAACCTTTAGACTTGTCACCATCTTCCCAAAAAGTCTTTTTTGTTTAACCCTTTTCTAAGTATGTCATGACATTAGAAACACTGGGAAATGCTGCCCTAAACAATACAGAGTCTTATTGTTTTAGGTCATGGGTAGCCTGCTTCACTGAAACCTCGAGAATGCCCTATAGTATAACCTTAAGAAATACAACACAGAAGTAACTAGGCTATCCAACTAATGGCAAGTAGAATTGCCTTTTACAGTAATTGGACATGGCCTCTCATCTCTAAGCCCTCAGCCTGAGAAGGTGTAAAGGCAGCTTGCAGCTCCAGCTTCCATTCACCTGGTATCCTCCTTGATTCCTTTGGGTTACTAAAAGGATCCAGCAGGAGTGAGCCTAAGTAGGAAAGAGAAAGTACCAGGGATATGCATGCACTGGCTCCATTACAGGTGCTTCATTGCTGGTGTTGTCATCCCAACTTCCTAGCCCAACAATTCCATCATAGTGGCTTAATGTAAAAAATAAGCCCAGAGGGCATAGTAGATCATATTATTAACATTAACAAGAGGTAGATAAGCAATCTATTGCAAAACGATTTAATATAACTCCTTGGGCTAAGAGCATGAGAAAATTTCTAGTTGCCTTTTGAATTTATACAAGATCAGAGATTCTTGGAGTCAGTCATAAACAAAGCTGATTTAATGACCCCTTGTTTGGAACACTAAACGATTCACAGATGTTAAGAAATATACTAAAAATGGGTTGGCAAACAGGATGATGAAGCCCCAGAGCCTCCACCCATCCACTCATCTTCTCAAGGGAATGATAACTCAAAATGTTACTTTCTGACCACCCTGGACTTGCTAAGTCTCAGAGGTCTCTATGCATCTGTGACTAATGGTTTCTTTTCTGTCTGAAGTTTAAATGTGAAACAACTTGAAAAGGACCACACCTTCCCTCCAGGCTCTTAGTAACCATGAGAAAAAAAAAAAAAAAAAAATCAGTGTTCCTTCCATCTGGGCAACTGAGAAGCAGAATATAGAAATAAGTTATCTTGTGACATTAAGTAATGTTATAGGACACGGAGCAAGAAAGCTCCTTTTCTGGAACTGTCCATCTGACCCTAACCAACATATATCTTCCTTTCTAAATGAAATCTTGACTGTGGCTCTTTCTGTAGGCATATTATGCAGGAAAAACCAAACATAGGCTGGCCATTGACCTAGATGTGTGTATGGCCTAGGTTGGAAAGGATAAAATGGGTGTCAGATCTCCTCTTTGAAAAATTTGAAGGAAGAAATATGAAGTAAATGAACTACTTAACTATAGGAATTTAAAAAGCAATATCTTGGCAGAGAGAGACAATTTTTTTGTCTAATAAACTCTTGTCATGCAAATTTCAGCACAAACTTGACTTCCTCAGGGAGGCCTTCCTTTATCTTTAGACTGTCTTAAATCTCCTTGCCTGTAGCATAATGAACTTGCCCTTGCTACATTCATCATAAGGACTTGTTTAAGGTCTTTTTCTTCTCTGTACAGTAGATTTGTGTTAGTGCTCAAGTGAGAAACCTGGGTGTCATTCATGAAGCCTCCTTCTCCTTCACTCCTGAGTCTAAACTATCAGCAAGCCCTGTAAATCCTACTTCCAAAATATATTTCAAGTCTGACTACTTTTGTTCCATATCTATTGCCAGCTGCTTACCTAATTCCCCATCTTTTCTCAACTGGACAACAAAAGCCTCCAACAGTCTAAGTAGATTCTGATTCCTACTTTTACCTCATTTTTACCCATTTCCACAAAGTTAACTGAATGATCTTTATAAATGTAAATTGTTCCAAATCACTTGCTTGCCTAAAATGATACAGAGGTTTTCCACTATGCCTAGAATAAAATCTAAAGTCTTTGACACAGACTATAAAGATGCCTGATCTCTTCCCTGCCCCCACTGAAACCTCACCTCATGCCACCACCCCCTCACTCACTGGGGTTTACTTTCACTGTCTAATTTTCATTTCTTCAAATTGACTAAGCTCTATTCTATGTCAAGGCCATTTTCAGAGCATCCTTCCACTCAGCCACCCTCAGTTTTCAACAGGCATTTCTTTAGATGGTTGTTCCCTTACTACCCAGTCTAAATTAGCTTTCCCTGATATACCCTTATAGCAACTTTTATAGTACTTTTCAAATTTTGGCAGCATGTGTTTATTTTTATGATTTTTTTGTCTCTCCTCCCGAACTGACAGGTCCCTGTGGACAGGGGCCCAATCTGCTTGGTTTAGCACATAGTATAATGCTTTGCACATAATATGTACCCAATACATTTATATTGGATTAATTAGAATATAAGCAAATAAACTGGTTTCTTGAGTGGAGGCAGACATGGAGAAAGGAGGTAGACAGAAAGATAGAAAGATAGATAGATATGAAACAGGAAGGAAGGAGGCAGGGCACAACCTTTGAAAGAATGACATAACCCAAGGACATGACATAAACTGATTAGAACCAAATGGGTCCAAGATGGTGGACAAGTCGGCTTTTTCCACTAGACCTTGAGCCTCAGTATACGCTCACATCAGCAAGCTAAATGACACAGCCATAGGCACCGTGACAGTTCCAAGACAATAAGGATCAAAAAGTGGGTGGTGGCCCAATTCCTGGAAATCCCTGCCCCTTTCTAAAATAGCTGGAATATTCCTCCCACTCATTAGCCTATGAAATTACCCACTCTTATAAAAACTGACAACCCCAGACCCTGGTGCTTTTCTCACCTTCTGAGATGGCCCACACTCTGTCTGTGGAGTGTATTTCTCTCTAAATAAATCCACATCTTACCTATCACTTTGTCTCTCACTGAATACTTTCTGTGATGAGACATCAAGAACCTGAGCTTCATTAAGTCCTGAAACCAGGTGTGTGATCTCAGTTGGAAGCCTGTGGGTTTTGGCCGGGTTCGAGTCCCGGCCACATGGGTTCAAGTCCCAATCTGGGTTTAGGCTGGGCTCAAGTCCTGGCACGGGGGTTCAAGTCCCAGTCTGAGGTGCACGGTTTCAGCTAGACAGTGAGCAATCCTTAGAGGAAAAAAAGAGTTGGTTCTTAGAGTTGTCATGATTTGCAAAAGTTCCAGTTTTGTTCAACTTGTATTTTTTTCAGAGGGAAGAAAACAAAGACAAACAAACAAAAAAGTCTCTTTGAGTAATGAGATAACATATGCTCCTTGAAATTAAATAAACAAACCAACAACCCTAACTACCTAACTAAAGTAGTATATTATCATGGTAAAGTAAACGTGTAAGTTGAAAATACAATAATTTGTCATTCCAAAGGAGAAAGGGACACCATTGTCTTAAATTAGATTATTTTTAGATTATTTGTATTCATTTGTTGGTGGTTAGCTTGTTAATCATCTGTCTCTCCCAGTTGTATGTAAGCTTTC
This sequence comes from Eschrichtius robustus, assembly GCF_028021215.1. Classification (NCBI taxonomy): domain Eukaryota; kingdom Metazoa; phylum Chordata; class Mammalia; order Artiodactyla; family Eschrichtiidae; genus Eschrichtius; species Eschrichtius robustus. The sequence goes on along the minus strand of NC_090840.1, from coordinate 31,560,526 downwards.
AGGTGGCAAGACCTCTGTCTATGTTGTTCATAGATATATAGCCAGCACCAGTTAAAAATAATGGTTTTAAAGTATATATGAATTTAAACTTTACTGTTGGAGAGTAGCTGAGTATGATGTGTGTGCAGAAAAATGCAAATAGCATTTAAGAACTTGCATATAAATTAGAACATATTTTCTCTTGGGGTTAGTTCTTGACTCCTGATAAACTTCTGTCCAATGACAAATGTGTTAAAATGGTGTTTGGAAACCTATATTATAAGTGAAACTTGTGGATTTCAACCCTGGGGAAGAGACAGAATTGAACACCTACTGTCTTAAATAGCAATTCTGCTAGAAATATTGCAGTGGAAACCTGGTGTTTTGGAAAGGATAATGTAATCAAGGCTTTTTACCAAAAAAAAAAAAAAAAGGATTACAGGATTGAGAAGGCAATTTCCTGGGTAGTACAACAACTAGCATTCATTTTTGTTTTTGACTTACACATTGAGAAATATCTCTGAGGAGTCTGTGAATCCAAATGATCTAAATTTTTGGCTACCTTATTCCTGCACAGAGGATACTCTCATATCTATGCAACAAACTTAAGAAGGATGCCATATATTCTTAATCTTCTCAGAAAAATAGTTTCTTGAGTACTGCTTTTATATACCTCTTTATTCATTCATTCTTTCAACACATATCTATCACCAATGTTTGATTGGGAAATTTTGCACAAATGAGTATCTACCAATTGAAACAATTATATTGAAAGTGACTACATGGGTCCAAAGAATGGACTAGATCTTTATTCTCAACCGTAAATGCAGATTAGCATCTTATGGGACAGTTTTAAAATGATTTATATGTAAGTCCCACCAAAGGAGAGCTCATTCCAACTAAATTTGAGTTTCTGGGAGAGTGTCAGAGTATGGCTTTATTTTAAAGCTCCCGCTGAATAGCTAGGGCTGCTGATGAATTACTGTTATTTGTTAATGAAGCAGTCATTCTTCCTTCATGGTCTTCTGAACTGAGTTACTGTTGACTGTGCCCAAAATGAGCCCAACGCCTGCCATTTTCTCCATTTGAAGACAAAATTACTAAGAGATTTTGCCTTTCTCACTTCTTTTCAATCAGCTCTGTATCAGTTTGTGTTTCTTTGATTTGTAAATATCATTTTTTAGTAGAGAATCAATAAAAATATGTTTTTCAAATCTGTACACCTGTATCATCTGCTAGTGAGAGCTTGTAGTAAGCCAATGGAGAACTGGACAGGCAATATATGTTCCTTCCAACTAAGAGTAATTTCTAGTCAAACCCCACAAATCACTTGCATTATGCATAACATTTCACTTTGAATTTCCACAGGTTTACATAAATGAAATATTTATTTTATTAAAAGTCCAATTTGCCAAATTAAGGATCTAGCCTTTTACAGAGTGGTAAAATAAAGTGAGTATTCAGGGCCAGGAAAAATAGACTTATGATCTTCAGGATATTTTCTTTCCATCTTACTGTTAAATTTCCTCTAAGGTCCATCTTGTCATAATTATTATATGTATCTCAAAAGTGATGAAACTTTCAGTAATTGTGGAATTTTCAGCTAAAGTGTTGCCTAAAGACAGAATATGAGACTTTTTTTCCCTGTTGTGTGAGCAGTGATATTAGATGTTAAAGGAAGTAAGTGGAGTGTGTTAGAGAAATGAGAAGACATAGACATCCAGGAAAGACATGTCACTTCACAGTATTAATCTTGTCCTAAGCGGTACTGAGCATGTGCCAACATCCCTGGAACAAAGCAACTTATGTGAAAGCCAAGGAGAGGAAGAGCAGGTGGCAGCAGAGGAGTCCAGGCACTCACAAAGCTTCCTCTCTTCAGTGACCCAGCCTTGAAAAGCTGCCCTGATCGCGGAACTGAGTGAATGAATCTCAAAGTGATTGACACACTGTGAGTATCAGAGGGTGCTTCTGAGTCATCGTGAACATGCACATGCAACAAAGAAATTTAAATGAATTGTTGTAATCTATCCACCTTTGTACACCATCTCAAAATGTCAGTCTGTGAAAAGTCGTTTCACTTTTTCCAGTTTACTATATTTGGATTAGATGGTTGAGAATGCACATTTAACCCAGTAAATTAATGGGGCTTCAACAAGTCACTGGGCATAGTTGTCCTTCAGAGAAAAGAAATTAAGAAAGCAATTGCTAAGCAGATATTCAATCGTGGCAGCTTCCCTTTTAGTTGAGATCCCTATTGAAAGCCAATTTACTAATCCAATTGAGTGTGGGTTAGTAAAAACATCCATTGACCATATTTTTATAGTGTCAATTATTCTTTTTTGTATCTTTACCGAATTCATGAATCATCTCTACTAATTGAGCATCATATGCAAGATGTTTAGTTTCTTTTTTCTTGCTAAAATCCTGAGTGAACAATTTACATGGGTCTAGGAATGATGACAGGAACAACATGAAGTTTTCCAGAGGTCAGAAATGTATAAATAAGCAGCTTAAAGAAATGCTACATACTGTCCACGGACCCAGAGATGTTAGATGATGCCTTTGCTTCATGCAGCATAATCAGTTCTGAGGCTGTTACTGGACACAGCCTCTGAACAGAGCAAGGTTCCTTGGCAAATAAACATCAACTTTACAAACCACACAGGCACACAGATGGCTCTGACCTTGCTCCTTTCCTTTTATCTTGGGAGCCTCCTGGGACTTCTCAGTGGGAGTCAATGTGTAAAATACAAAACAACAAAATACTCAGAACTGTAAAAAAAAAAAACAAAAAACTGCAGGTTTGGAAATAGATGATGATGATTTATTTTGAAAAGTGGAAAGTATTGGAGGGTCTGATCCTGGGGCAGTGGGGTAGATTTTCTGGTTTGATTAAAGATGACGCTTCTTGCCCTCATGCAAGATTTTTCTCTGACATTGTATGTGTTTTTTCCTTTTGTTGTAGTGTAAGTCTCTGAAAGTCTATCAAAAACATATTTGTGTACCTCTTTCCTCTCTTTACAGTGTAATCACAAGTAGGGTGAAGGAGCTAATGGCCATTCATATATTCACATAAATCAATTCAATAAAGGAATTCCTTTGTAATACCTAGTTGAAACCAACTCTTTGAAAGAATGAGGGCTTTTATCAGGGTGAGATCATTTTGAAGAATTGGGGGACAGATAAGAATTTGGGGTAAAGCTTCTTTGGGAAGCTGTAGTGGGAAATGTAAAGTAGCTTCAGGACTCTGAATTATTTGAGAGTTAGGGAACAGGGCATAAAGGAAGTTAGAAAGGGTCCTAAAGACAAGTAGAGGAAAAATATGCTATTTAAATTTTTGTTTGTTTGTTTGTTTGTTTTGCATGTAGTAGATCAGGGCTTCCAGAGGTACATAGTTTGAAAATGGCTACAACAGGCTACACTACTAGAAATAAAGAGGACATTTTCTCATTTTTTTCTTGCCTTCTCTTTTTCCTATTTTCCTTCTTTTTCTTTTAACTCCTCCTCCTTTTTAATAATAAAGACCATTTTTTGAGAGTCTAGCTTCAGAAGATATGTACTAAAACACATATTAAAGAGAATTGTACTAAGTTGCTCTGAGGATTATGGCAACAATGACAAAAAATGATATCAGCATCAGAGTGTGAAGGGAAAGGTGATTCCAGGAATCCATCTCCCCAGGTGAACCTCCTGATATGAGAACTTGGCTATGTCTCTGCCTTACACATCAGATGCTGTGCCAGGTAGTTTACCAGACTTGTTCACTTAACCTTCACAATAACCCTATGTGGTTAATATTATTTCATTCCTACAGGAGATGGAAGATCACAGATGTACAGGAAATTTCTCAGGGTGGCACAATGAGCAATATTGTACCCAGGATTAAGCATAAGCCTGATGATGGTGAACAACATTGTTTATGTGGGAAAATGTGACCTTACAGGTAACATCTAAAAGTACAGTGTGATCATATATTAGGGATGGCCCAAAATGAAACTGTTTTAAAAAGGAGAAAGAGTACTCTGAATCAGCATTATGTGTTCTAGAACAACAACATTATCACTCTCCTGGTTTTGAGAAAAGCATTTGCAACAAAGTAATATGATTTTGAAAGTTCACGCACAGTTGTTCAGGTTCACTACTGTGTGGAGGTACCTCTCCCAGGAATGAGTAGAGCCAAAGTCCAGCTTGTACTCATCTGCCAGGCCTTGAGTTCAGTAAATTGTTCTCTCTCCTCTACAGGAGACACGTCTTTCTCCCTTCCTTCCTTCCTTCCTTGCTTCCTTCCTTCCTTCCTTCCCTCCTTCTTTCCCTTCTCTTTTTTCTCCCAGAGGGAATTCCTTTTTTCTATTTTTATGAAGGCTAGCAGTGATTCTTTCCATGATGCAGAATTCTCTCTTGAAAGCAGAACTATATGCTACTGTGATACTAAAAAGCTCAATATGAAAGTCAGCCAAACACTGTCAACCAGATATTAATAATTAAACAGAATTTTAAAACTTTAATCATGACCCTGCTGATTAAATAGGTTCCCTCCTAAGAATAGAAACTACTATGTACTCTCCTGAAATCCTGCTTGGAATCGTGCATAAGCACTAGCAAGCCATCCCGAGGAGAACACTGCTAAGAAAGAGCAGGGCTGAGTTAACATTTTTGGTAAAAGTGACCATGAAACAGTTCTCAAATGCATAGAATACAGAAAAACAGGAATGCAGAAAAGATGTGATTTGGATAATTCAAGATGTTCAAACAATTAAATAAATAAATTAGAGCTCTTTAAAAATAAGGTTGGTATGAAGTGAAAAAAATAGGGAGCAATACTTCAGGGTTTATTATTTTGCTACAAACGTGGTGTAATTTCTAAATCATTTACACAAGAAATGAGGCAAAAATTTTGTTCCCCTTATGTGACTTTAATGTGGTTAATGCAAACTGATAGTGTTGCTAATTAAGATGACGGCATCTTTATTTAGATGGTGTTCTGGGTATAAAAACTGCACGTAATTGTGTTATTAATGAAGTATTTATAGATATTTGGGTGGAGTTTGTTTTGCTTTAAGGCAGCTTTATGATTATTACTTTTATTATATATATATAAATATTTTCTCTATCTTAGCAATGAAAGTCCTTTTCTTAAATAATGAGAAACAACAAAAAACACATTATATATTACCCACTAAGGATTTGAGCACCATAAAATGAATATATAAAACCTCAAAATACAGAATTCTTGTTTATTTAAATAAAAGAAAATCTATTTTGTTTCAGTGGCCAGTAATGAACATTAAAGCTAAATAAAAACACTTTGTGACTATTCAAGTGAAGACAAATTGACAATTAAGGCTGTAGAGTTGCAAAGTACATATTTATTAATATTAATTTTAAAATACATGGAAGGATCAACACATTGTAAGAAACACTATAATATAGAGAGAGGGGCTGGCTGGGTGCCGCAGGTTGAGAGGAGCTACTGGAGCCGTGTGGATGAAAGGCTCTTGGTGCTCCAGCCAGGCATTAGGGCCATGCCTCTGAGGTGGGAGAGCCAACTTCAGGATTCTGGTCCACAAGAGACCTCCCAGCTCCACGTAATACCAAACGGCAAAAATCTCTCAGAGATCTCCATCTCAACATCAAGAACCAGCTTCACTCAACGACCAGCAAGCTACAGTGCTGGACACCCTATGCCAAACAACTAGCAAGACAGGAACACAGCCCCATCCATTAGCAGAGAGGCTGCCTAAAATCATAATAAGGCCACAGACACCCCAAAATACACCACCAGGTGTGGACGTGCCCACCAGAAAGACAAGATCCAGCATCATCCACCAGAACTCAGGCACTAGTTCCCTCCACCAGGAAGCCTACACAACCCACTGAACCAACCTTAGCCACTGGGGACAGATACCAAAAACAACGGGAACTACGAACCTGCAGCCTGTGAAAAGGAGACCCCAAACACAGTAAGATAAGCAAAATGAGACGACAGAAAAACACACAGCAGATGAAGGAGCAGGGTCAAAACCCACCAGACCTAACAAATGAAGAGGAAATAGGTAGTCTACCTGAAAAAGAATTCAGAATAATGATAGTAAGGATGATACAAAATCTTGGAAATAGAATAGACAAAATGCAAGAAACATTTAACAAGGATGTAGAAGAACTAAAGAGGAACCAAGCAATGATGAAAAACAAAATAAATGAAATTAAAAATACTCTAGATGGGATCAATAGCAGAATAACTGAGGCAGAAGAAAGGATAAGTCACCTGGAAGATAAAATGGTGGAAATAACTGCTGCAGAGCAGGATAAAGAAAAAAGAATGAAAAGAACTGAGGACAGTCTCAGAGACCTCTGGGACAACATTAAATGCACCAACCTTTGAATTATAGGGGTCCCAGAGGAAGAAGAGAAAAAGAAAGGGACTGAGAAAATATTTGAAGAGATTATAATTGAAAACTTCCCTAATACGGGAAAGGAAATAGTTAATCAAGTCCTGGAAGGACAGAGAGTCCCATACAGGATAAACCCAAGGAGAAACACGCCAAGACACATATTAATCAAACTGTCAAAAATTAAATACAAGGAAAACATATTAAAGGCAGCAAGGGAAAAACAACAAATAACACACAAGGGAATCCCCATAAGGTTAACAGCTGATCTTTCAGCAGAAACTCTGCAAGCCAGAAGGGAGTGGCAGGATATACTTAAAGTGATGAAGGAGAAAAACCTACAACCAAGATTACTCTACCCAGCAAGGATCTCATTCAGATGTGGTGGAGAAATTAAAACCTTTACAGGCAAGCAAAAGCTGAGAGAGTTCAGCACGACCAAACCAGCTTTACAACAAATGTTAAAGGAACTTCTCTAGGCAAGAAACACAAGAGAAGGAAAACACCTACAGTAACAAACCCGAAACATTTAGGAAAATGGGAATAGGAACATACATATCGATAATTACCTTGAATGTAAATGGATTAAATGCTCCCACCAAAAGACACAGGCTGGCTGAATGGATACAAAAACAAGACCCATATATATGCTGTCTACAAGAGACCCACTTCAGACCTAGGGACACATACAGACTGAAAGTGAGGGGATGGAAAAAGATATTCCATGCAAATGGAAATCAAAAGAAAGCTGGAGTAGCAATTCTCACATCACACAAAATAGACTTTAAAATAAAGACTATTACAAGAGACAAAGAAGGACACTATATAATGATCAAGGGATCGATCCAAGAGGAAGGTATAACAATTGTAAATATTTATGCACCCAACATAGGAGCACCTCACTACATAAGGCAAATACTAACAGCCATAAAAGGGGAAATCAACAGCAACACAATCATAGTAGGGGACTTTAACACCACACTTTCACCAATGGACAGATCATCCAAAATGAAAATAAATAAGGAAACACAAGCTTTAAATGATACATTAAACAAGATGGACTTAATTGATATTTATAGGACATTCCACCCAAAAACAACAGAATACACATTTTTCTCAAGTGCTCATGGAACATTCTCCAGGATAAATCATATCTTGGGTCACAAATCAAGCCTTGGTAAATTTAAGAAAATTGAAATCGTATCAAGTATCTTTTCTGACCACAACGCTATGAGACTAGATATCAATTACAGGAAAAGATCTGTAAAAAATACAAACACATGGAGGCTACACAATACACTACTTAATAACGAAGTGATCACTGAAGATATCAAAGGGGAAATCAAAAAATACCTAGAAACAAATGACAATGGAGACACGATGACCCAAAACCTATGGGATGCAGCAAAAGCAGTGCTAAGAGGGAAGTTTATAGCAATACAAGCCTACCTCAAGAAACAGGAAACATCTCGAATAAACAACCTAACCTTGCACCTAAAGCAATTAGAGGAAGAAGAACAAAAAAACCCCAAAGCTAGCAGAAGGAAAGAAATCATAAAGATCAGGTCAGAAATAAATGAAAAAGAAATGAAACAATAGGAAAAATCAATGAAACTAAAAGTTGGTTCTTTTAGAAGATAAACAAAATTGATAAACCATTAGCCAGACTCATCAAGAGAAAAAGGGAGAAGACTCAAATCAATAGAATAAGTAATGAAAAAGGAGAAGTAACCACTGACACTGCAGAAATACAAAAGATCATGAGAGATTACTACAAGCAACTCTATGCCAATAAAATGGACAACCTGGAAGAAATGGGCAAATTCTTCAAAATGCACAGCCTTCTGAGACTGAACCAGGAAGAAATAGAAAATATGAACAGACCAATGACAAGCACTGAAACTGAAACTGTGATTAAAAACCTTCCAACAAACAAAAGCCCAGGACCAGATGGCTTCACAGGTGAATTCTATCAAACATTTAGAGAAGAGCTAACACCTATCCTTCTCAAACTCTTCCAAAATATTGCAGAGGGAGGAACACTCCCCAACTCATTCTACGAGGCCACCATCACCCTGATACCAAAACCAGAGAAAGATGTCAAAAAGAAAGAAAACTACAGGCCAATATCACTGATGAACATAGATGCAAAAATCCTCAACAAAATACTAGCAAACAGAATCCAACAGCACATTAAAAGGATCATGATCAAGTGGGGTTTATCTCAGGAATGCAAAGATTCTTCAATATACGCAAATTAATCAACGTGATACACCATATTAAGAAATTGAAGGAGAAAAACCATATGATCATCTCAATAGATGCAGAGAAAGCTTTTGACAAAATTCAACACCCATTGATGATAAAAGCCCTGCAGAAAGTAGGCATAGAGGGAACTTTCCGCAACATAATAAAGGCCATATATGACAAACCCACAGCCAACATTGTCCTCAATGGTGAAAAACTGAAACCATTTCCACTAAGATCAGGAACAAGACAAGGTTGCCCACTCTCACCACTATTATTCAACATAGTTTTGGAAGTGTTAGCCAAAGCAACAAGAGAAGAAAAAGAAATAAAAGGAATCCAAATCGGAAAAGAAGAAGTAAAGCTGTCACTATTTGCAGATGACATGATACTATACATAGAGAATCCTAAGGATGCTACCAGAAAACTCCTAGAGCTAATCAATGAATTTGGTAAAGTAGCAGGATACAAAATTAATGCACAGAAATCTCTTGCATTCCTATACACTAATGATGAAAAATCTGAAAGTGAAATTAAGAAAACACTCCCGTTTACCATTGCAACAAAAAGAATAAAATATCTAGGAATAAACCTACCTAAGGAGACAAAAGACCTGTATGCAGAAAATTATAAGACACTGATGAAAGAAATTAAAGATGATACAAATAGATGGAGAGATATACCATGTTCTTGGATTGGAATAATCAACATTGTGAAAATGACTCTACTACCCAAAGCAACCTACAGATTCAATGCAATCCCTATCAAACTACCCCTGGCATTTTTCGCAGAACTAGAACAAAATATTTCACAATTTGTATGGAAACACAAAAGACCCCAAATAGCCAAAGCAATCTTGAGAACGAAAAATGGAGCTGGGGGAATCAGGCTCCCTGACTTCAGACTATAGTACAAAGCTACAGTAATCAAGACAGTTTGGTACTGGCACAAAAACAGAAATATAGATCAATGGAACAGGATAGAAAGCCCAGAGATAAACCCACGCACATATGGTCACCTTATCTTTGATAAAGGAGGCAAGCATATACAGTGGAGAAAAGACAGCCTCTTCAATAAGTGGTGCTGGGAAAATTAGACAGATACATGTAAAAGTATGAAATTAGAACACTCCCTGACACCATGCGCAAAAATAAACTCAAAATGGATTAAAGACCTAAGTGTAAGGCCAGACACTATCAAACTCTTAGAGGAAAACATAGGCAGAACACTCTATGGCATACATCACAGCAAGATTCCTTTTGACCCAGCTCCTAGAGAAATGGAAATAAGAACACAAATAAACAAATGGGACCTAATGAAACTTAAAAGCTTTTGCACAGCAAAGGAAACCATAAACAAGACCAAAAGACAACCATCAGAATGGGAGAAAATATTTGCAAATGAAGCAACTGACAAAGGATTAATCTCCAAGATTTACAAGCAGCTCATGCAGCTCAATAACAAAAAAACAAACAACCCAATCCAAAAATGGGCAGAAGACCTAAATAGACATTTCTCCAAAGAAGATATACAGATTGCCAACAGACACATGAAAGAATGCTCAACATCATTAATCATTAGGGAAATGCAAATCAAAACTACAATGAGATATCTTCTCACACTGGTCAGAATAGCCAGCATCAAAAAATCTAGAAACAATAAATGCTGGAGAGGCTGTGGAGGAAAGGGAACACTCTTGCACTGTTGGTGGGAATTTAAATTGATACAGCCACTATGGAGAACAGTATGGAGGTTCCTTAAAAAACTACAAATAGAACTACCATACGACCTAGCAATCCCACTACTGGACATATACCCTGAGAAAACCATAGTTCAAAAAGAGTCATGTACCAAAATGTTCACTGCAGCTCTATTTACAATAGCCAGGACATGGAAGCAACCTAAATGTCCATCGACAGATGAATGGATAAAGAAGATGTGGCACATATATACAATGGAATATTACTCAGCCATAAAAAGAAATGAAATGGAGGTATTTGTAATGAGGTGGATGGAGTTAGAGTCTGTCATACAGAGTGAAGTAAGTCAGAAAGAGAAAAACAAATACAGTATGCTAACACATATATATGGAATCTAACGGGAAAAAAGAAAAGGTCATGAAGAACCTAGTGGCAAGACGGGAATAAAGACACAGACCTACTAGAGAATGGACTTGAGGATATGGGGAGGGGGAGGGGTGAGATGTGACAGGGTGAGAGAGTGTCATGGACATATATACACTACCAAATGTAAAATAGATAGCTAGTGGGAAGCAGCCGCATAGCACAGGAAGATCAGCTCGGTGCTTTGTGACCACCTAGAGGGGTGGGATGGGGAGGGTGGGAGAGAAGGAGATGCAAGAGGGAAGAGATATGGGAACATATGTGTATGTATAACTGATTCACTTTGTTATAAAGCAGAAACTAACACACCATTGTAAAGCAATTATACTTCAATAAAGATGTTTAAAAAAAAAAAAGAAACACTATAAGATATAAATATTCAAGAAAAGGAAAAAAATAATTGGGCTATTTCTTCTGCAAAACATTTTATAAGTACAATTTAGAGAAGTGTAATTTACAGAAAAATGTTTAAATTATTCAGATATTTTAAATGGAATTTTAGATTTGACATAGAATGCAGTTATATAGAAAAATTATTTATATATAGCTTCTTTTTTTTGCTGTGTGTTTCAGAGACTTCCAATACATTTGAACCCCAGTCTGTCATTGTTCCCTATGCGAGTTCATTCAGGGTTAGACTCTAGCTCCCTTGACTCACCAGCTCTCTGAATTGTAGCAAGTCACCTAACTTTCTGTGAGCTTCAATATCTTCATCTGTATAATGGGACTCCACTTATCAGGCTATTGTATTGATCAATTGAGATAATAGCCACAATGCCCTCAGGAGAACTCCTTTGAATATAACTCAATTTAACATATGTGGAATACTGTATAAAAGCTGCAAATCCTGTTCTTGCTGATTTACATTTTATATTTACAGCCCTCATTATGAAGTGTGTATGGGTTATTTTGAAAAATAGAAATAAGAGTTGTCAAACTGGTTAAGGTCTACCTGAAATCTCATAGTCAGGAGGTGGTGGCATTGAGTTTTTCTGACTCCAAAGCCTGTGCCAACCACTACACCATGCAATTTTATATTTATAAAGCATGTTTCAAATAAAAGTAATTTGTTATGGAGAGACATTCACTCTAAAGTAGGCCCACTTGAATTCTTTCCATAGACTATTTGTTTTTAAAACACCAAAGGGACTGTGCTGTAGGGCTGTTACAATTTCAGTAGAAGTGGTGCTACCTATTATAATAGTGCTAGTTAGAAACAATATTGTCAGATTACATAGTATGTAGATGGTGCAGAGAAATAGCCTAAAATAAATTAGAATGGAATTGCTTTGGACAATTCTTGCATGGAGATGGAGATTGCTGGAAAATGTGAGAAAAAGAATTATATTGGGTTAAACAATTATGCTCAAATCAAGACTCCCTTAGATGTCTTGGATGCCCTGGAAATGACATAAGCAATTTTCAACTAGGAATGCTTGTGATCATAAGCTAAGAGGTAGTATAGCATAGTGAATGTGAGGCTCTTAGCCAACTGCCAGTTTATATCCTAGTTTCAGCTGGTACTAATTGTGTAGTGTAGGGCAAATTACTGAGTCTCTATATACTTCAGTGTTGTTTTCTCATGTGTAAATTGGGGATAATGATAATACTTCTCTATAGTTTTATTGTGTGGATTAAATCACCTATTAGATGTAAAATGGTTGGAAAAATATCTGACATAGAGAAACAGTTCCTGGAAAACAGTAAGCATTTGACAAATGTTTGCTTCTCTTATTATTTTTATTGCTATGATATTATTATGAGATTCTTAAGACATTTACCTTCCTATAGTTTTCATTTTCATTTCACTCCTAAATCCGCTGCAGCCAGCCTTTTGTTACCAGCCCTCCACTTAAACACTCTTCCTAAGTTTACCAATAAACTTCCAATTACAAAGTCCAGACCACAGGGCAGACAGCAGAAGCAAGAACTACAATTCTGCAGCTTGCAGAAGGAAAACCATATTCACAGAAAGATAGACAAAATGAAAAGGCAGAGGACTTTGTACCAGATGAAGGAACAAGATAAAACTCCAGAAAAACAACTAAATGAAGTGGAGATAAGCAACCTTCCAGAAAAAGAATTCAGAATAATGATAGTGAAGATGATCCAGGATCTTGGAAAAAGAATGGAGGCAAAGATCAAGAAGATGCAAGAAATGTTTAACAAAGATCTAGAAGAATTAAAGAATAAACAAACAGATGAACAATACAATAACTGAAATGAAAACTACACTAGAAGGAATGAATAGCAGAATAACAGAGGCAACCTGGAGGGTCCTTAGTCAACTTGTGTGTGGTGGGGTGGGGGGGTGAGCAAACAGAAGTTAATGACCCTCACCCTTTCAGTGATTATAGTTTCTAGACCTGTTCTCTACAAACACCAGTGTTTTCCTCTTATTGTAGAATTCTGTAAAAACACCAAAGGGAGGAAAGGGTAGTATCCCTTACACACATGAATTTCCCAAATATGTCCATGGGACCCTCAAAACTAGATAATTGTATGAAATGACATGCTGCCCCTGCCCTGGATTAGGGGGAAAGATATCAAGCCAACCTTAGCTGTGTTCTCAAGCCACAAAGTGGTGAAAGTGTTCTCGGCTCCTTTACTTACACTTTCTCAAATTCCCAGGGGACTCTCTGCAGTTAAAGCCCTTACCAGCTTTCAATTCTTTAGCCTTGAAACATCCCTCTAGGCTGTTCCTATTAATTCCTTTTTTCAGGGGCACTGCACGGCCCAAGGATGGGGTGTACAAAGTTCAAATCACAGCTCAACTGCTTACCATGTGTGATCTAGGGGCAGATATTTTTTTCCTTTGGCCGCACCTTGCAGCATGCGGAATCTTAGTTCCCTGACCAGAGATCAAACCCGTGCCCCCTACAGTGGAAGCTCGGAGACCTAACCATTGGACCACTAGGGAATTCCCTGGGGGCAGATTTTACCTAACCACGTTTAGTTTCAATTTCATCATCTGTCAAATAGGGGTAACAATAATGTTGACATGAGAAGGTCACTGGGTGGACTCATTGAATGTAGGATCCTGAAGCACAGGGACTTTGTTTACTGTTATATAGCCAGAGCCTAGAAGCATGCCTACACATAGTAGGTGCTCAGTAAATATTTGAATGAATTAATAAGTGCATGTAAAACATTAAGCGCAGTGTCTGGCAGTAAATGCACAATATTATGATGTATTATGTTAATACACTCTACATATAAAGAAACTGAGGCTCAGAAGCAATTTTCCCCGAGGTTCAGAGCCCTTAAGTAGCTGCTCTGTTGTCACTACTTGACTTCCCTGACTCCCTAGCTTCCAGGGGAGAAGTGAAAGCAAGGATTCTTATCAGCATCAAAGAACCATATATACTCTTGATAGAAATCTGTGAAAACCCTGCATTTCTGCTTTAAATTCTATTCTTAGTTCATTCTTTCCTGGGCTGCCCCCTTGTTGCTTCATCTTAATAAAAATGGATTCCAAAAGAAAAAACAAAAATCCAATAAAACTTTTTAGTAATACTTTTCTTTGTTGAGCTCTCAGTAGTATTTGTAATGTTGATCTATTTCTCCTGTTTGTAACTTTTTTACTTTGGAGATCTGTGAATAGACTTTATGAGTTTTAAGAATGCCATGATACATGTCAAGCCCTGAGCAATGTGTCTGATCTACAGGCATGATTTATACTAGTGTTATAGCTGTATTATATTTTTATGTTGTTGCTGCTGCTGCTGCCTATTTTTATGGGGAGGTTCCATGCTTCTCATTATATTCCTAATAATACCTCTCATAATCTTCCCATAGGTCATGCCTCTGTCATAGCAGATGTCACATGTATATCATTACCTACCGCAGAGCTCGCCAGAGTGTAGGCACTCATTACGTATGTGTTGATTCCATAAATATTCAACAAAAACCTGCACATGGATGTTTATAGCAGCTTTATTCATAATTTCCAAAATTTCAAAGCCACAAAGATGTCCTTCCGTAGGTGAATCAATTAATAAACCGGTTCATCCAGATAGTGGAATATTATTCAGTGCTGAAAGGAAATGAGCTATTAAGCCAAGAAAAGACAGGGAGGAACTTTAAATACATATTACTAAGTGAAAGAAGGCAATCTGAAGAGGCTACATACATTGTGGTTCCAACTATATGACATTTTGGAAAAGGTAAAACTATGGAGATGGTAAAAAGATCAATGGTTTCCAGGGGTTAAGGAGGAGGAGGGTAGTGAGTAAACAGAGCACGAAGGAATTTTAGGACAGCAAAACTATTCCATGTAACTGCAATGGTGGATACATGCCATTATACATTTGTCAAACTCTCTAGAATGTACAACACCAAGAGTGAACTCTAATATGAATTATGGACTTTGGGTGATTGTGATGTGTCAATGTAGGTTTACTGATTATAAAAAATGTACCACTCTGGTGCAATATGTTGATAGTGGAAGAAAGAGTGTGTATGAGAGGGCAGGGTGTATATGGGAACTCTCTATACTTTCCACTCAACTTTGTCTTGAATCTAAAACTGCTCCAAAAAATAAAGTTTATTAATTATGAATAAATGAATAAATAAATAAATAATCATATCTTAAGAAGGGATGAGTCGAGCAGTGAAGATTTGTCAGAGCAAATGACATCTCAACTGGGGTTTGAAGCGTTAGTAAACAGAATGCTAGAGAGACAAAAAGGAAGAAAGCCTCTAAGGTTGAGAAGACAGCCCACCTAAGCATTCAGAGGCTTGAAAAAGCATTTTGAATTTAGAAGATAAATAACATAGGCAGATTAGTTTTGAAATATAATTTAACTAAACAAATACCCCTAATTTTTTATTCATATAATTTGTAAGTCTCTAGCTTAAATTTAGTCTTCTGAAATTAGTCAGCATCTTTTGATTAATTTTTCTTGTCTGAATAGAGTCACCAGTTATTATATAAGGTAAAAATATTTTGACAGACTGACATGCTAACTGATTAGCTTAAATGCTTCTAAAATCAGTTGAAGAGAGTCCGTTGGATCTGTTTACGAGAAAACAAGGACTTTCTGATTCATACAGCTTCCTTTGTGCATCTGAAGACTATATTTAAATAGTGTATAATACACTGAAAGAGACACTGTAGTTCACTAAAATGACATCCTGTGGCCTCAAAAGGAGATTTTGACTCAGTTCCTACAGGACAAAAAGTGTTTTCACAGGCTTTACAAGAAAGCACTGTTCAAGTTATAACACTAAGGTTTCTTTCATCCCACAGAGGATACAACTTTACAGCAAAAGAGAAGTTTACCCATCTCCTCTCACAATAGTTAGAAGGCAGCGCACTGAGAGACCGTAGTTTAGATGCCTTGCTTGTAAATGGAACTAATCCTGGTAAGATACTGTCCAAAGTAAAAATACTGAAGCACAACATAATGAATCATTTTTTTTCTACAGACTGCTTTTTTATTATTCAGCTTTATGAATGCATCCATTGATGCTATCCTTGAGTTAGAGAAGGATTTTAAAACATGAAATACTACGGAGAATTTGTAATACACAGTTTGTGTATGTGGATGTGTTTTAATGGAAAAAATCGAAACTTGAATAGCTTTTCATTCATTGTTTATTCATTGCTTCGTTCTTTCATAGAATGATTATTGAAAGACTCCTATATGCAGAGCTTTGGGGAGGGTCGGTGGGGAAAGGAGCTTGAGAGTACACTAGATACTGTAGAAATGTATACTAGATACACTAGAAATGTTTATAAATTTTAGAGGGAAATTAAGTATGTGGTTTTGTTGTTTTGTATGTAGGTGCATGCATATTCATTGCATATCACATATATTACACATACATATTGATTGCATATTAATTACATATTATAAAGTGTATCCAAATTCACTTTTAAACTGCCTTACATTTCATTTCTTGTGCTAATATAATAGGAGAACAAACATTCAGAGATTAGATGTTTTTGAACACTCAGAACTATTTGGAAACTCCTAACAAAGTAATTGCCTACTTTCTGAAAATAGCTTTATTTAGGATAATAAGTCACATGTATAAACAATTAAGGTTGGCTATTTTTCATTTTTCTTGATCTTCTGAATTGGCGTTGCATAAGAATTGATAGATTTATTGATAGTTACCATACATAGTTTTGACCTATCTAGATGACAACCCTATGTATATTTGTTACTGCTTATCCTGTTATACTTTGCTGTTCCAGTTTTTAAAATTTCCTCTCATCATTAGGAATTTACTTCTCAGTAAAAGGAAGAATAAATAAGGAGTGAAAAGTGGTAAGATGGACTGTTGAATATTGAAATAGAGAATTTTCTCACTGCAAATAATAATAATATCCTTTGCTTCACAGTTTTCAGTACTCAGATCAGGAGATTTTTGCGAAAACTACGTGGCAGTTTAAATAAAGACAGAATATTATTAGAGGTGTCAATGGGGTGTTTTTTTGTTTTGTTTATTCTGGACATATATACTCACATTTTACATATTTCCTTTAAAGATAAAATTATATGTTACTATATGGCAAATCTCAGCAACTAAATAACAAATCTTTGAGAGTTTATAGAAAATATTTTAATTTTATTTTCTTTTAAAGAATTTATGGGATAAATCATAATAATCAGTGAATTGAGAAACATATGAAAATGATATCTACTTTGGATATGCAAAGATCACTTGATTTTAAATGCTATAGTATTTTATACTGCCCTTTTAAGAGAAATTACTAAGTGGCAATTTCCTGTCTGCATATGGTGACAAGTCATCCAGATAGTACTGATGTTTGCTCGAAAGATGTCTTTGAAAATATCTGTTGTATTGAGCATTAAAATGTGCTTTTTTTAAATCAAAAATTACTTTTCACATCTGTTATACCATGGACAATCTAATGAAATCCATACTTGACAGCAGAAAAGCTACTGACTTTTGCTCATGAGGGTCAAAGAAAACAAATTATGAATGTAAAAATACAAAACACAGAATCTAAATTGTCATCTATTTTTATAAAATTGTCAAAATATATGAATCCAAGGTCAAGTTTCTGTCTAGATTTTCAAATGTTTGAATTCAATATTAAGGTTGTAGCTAGTAGTGTGCTGGTAAAATGGCTTTCTGGAAAGGAAAAGAACAAAGCAGAACAAACATCACCATCATCACCATCACAGCAAAAAACAAGCCCTCATTTGTAGTAGTATTTGCCAATTTCCATGGTGTAAATATTCCCACCAAGCTAATTTGAAGTTAACAATGGTTCAACAGCTTCTCACAAAATTCCTGAAATGTATGAGTTAGTTCCTGTTAGTCAGTAAGAGCCAACTCCAGAACACCACTTGTATTCATGATAGGAATAACATATACTCTTTCTTATACTAGCTGCTATGAAGTCCAATTTGTTCTACTACATAAACATAGATGTCTCAGTTTACCTTTCATCTTGAGTAGCCATTTTTAATTGCTAGAGAATCTTCTATGTAGACAACATATACATTTGGGTAATATAGTTACCCAATTGTTCCTCCTCTCCATATTCTTCTAATAAATCTTTATTGTTTATTATGGGATATGGGTACTGAAATGTTTGGAGGGAGTTTGAATTTGAAGAGGATTATTAAAAAAAATGGTACAAAATATAGAGACCAATTGACCTATATAATTTGTATTGCAGCTTAGCTTTTTTGAACTTGTGACATCACTAACCCCACAACATATCCTTAATAAGGCCAGTAAAATATCTTATTATTCTGCAATTAAAACCAGTAACTGTTTTTATTACATCAAGGCCATATTATTGTAGAGGTCAAATAAAAAATGTTAATAAAACAAGACAATGATATTGTGAATAGTTAGCTATCAATTACAGTTTACAAGGACTTTATGAAGACCCTGATCCTCATTTATTTTATTTTTTGAGGGGCTAGCTCTTGGTGGTCCAATAAATTATCTGGACCTTGTTATTATTACTATTTTTTTAATCAAATGGAGTATATTAGTTGCAGAACACATAACTCCAAAATTTAGCATCTCACTATAATAACTAACATTTATCAGCTCACATAGTTCATGTGGGTCACAAATTTGGGAGAGGCTTCCTATGATGGTTCCTGCTTGGGATCTTTCATGAAGTTGTAATCAAGATGTCCTCCAGGGCTGCAGTCATTAAAGATCTGACTGGGATTGCAGGGTCTACTTCCAGTATGACTTTTCTATATCTAGGTGATTGGTGCTGGCAGTTGGCCATGTATATCCTTCTTGAACATGGGCCTCTTCAAAAGACTGCCTAACTGTCCTCACAATATCATAGCTTTCCTTCAGAGCAAGCGGTCCTAGAAGGAGTAAGGCAGAAGTAGCAGTGTTTTTTATGACCTATGCTCAGAATTCAAACATTGCAATTTCCATAGCATCCTAGTGGTTACACAGGTCAGCCTGTGAGAGGAGACTGCAGTAGAGTATGAGGATGAGAAGTTGAGAATCACTGGGGTCATCTTAGAGGCTAACTACCACATGAAGGTTTTTGTCTTGTTTTGTTTTTGTTTTAAATAAATGTTATTAGAAAAGTATCCTGACAATCTGGATGTTCAGTCAGTTGAGCCAATAGAATGATAGGCTAAAAGATTTCAGTGAATCTTAAATGGCACTATTCAAATTTCCTCTACTATATGAAATATAAAAATGATTATGAAATCCTTTTATTTGCCTTGATGCTAGTTCTTCAATAATAAATGAGGATGGTGAATGATTGATGCAAAGGGTAGAAGCTGGAGTTCTAATTTCATTTGTGTAATAGTACAGCATAGAGTTTAACAACACAAACCCTGAAACTACCTGTATTCAAAACCCAGTGCGTCCACTCACTAGCTGAGTAGCCTTGGACAATTAAATAGCTGTCTGCCTCAGTTTCCTCGTCTGAAAAATCATGATAATAAGAGTAGTTCACAAGATAATTTTTAAGAATGAACTATTTGACATATGTCCAGTGTTTAAAAGAGTGCCTGCATATAACTAAGGCTCTATGAATTTTGGCTCATTGATTTGCTAGTGTTAGAATCTATAACAAAATTTGGCTATTTTTTGGAGGAGGGGGACATACTGTATGACAGGAACTTTCTTATCTTAACTCCTCATGGCAAACCTACAACATGGGTTATCATTGTTTTCACTTTATGCTAGAAGAACCAAGATGAATCAAGGTGAGGTAACTAGCTTAAATAGAACAGTAAGTAGAAAGAAGTATTAGACCCAAGATTTATTTGGTGGTCGGCATGCTTAAGGGGATTTCTGAGGTTTAGCACTAGAGGTATTTAAAATTTTCAATAGTTTTACACGTTAGAACTTCAATTTTGTTAACTGCCCCATCTTGTTGGCTAACTAGAATTACTTAGGACATACCAAATTTTTGATTTGGCTTAATATTATGCTATCTACTCTCTGGCCAAAATCTGCTTTTCCAGTGCAATTTCAGTCTTGTAAAGTCAAGTAACCAAATGCCTACTTCAACGATGTTTTCCTTGTAACCTTGAATTTGTGTATTATCATTGACAGTGATTACCTAGGGTAACAACTTATCTAAAAGCAAAATGACATTATTATTAAGAATGAAATATGTCATTTACATTCATTTTTAATGTCTGAATACTCACTTTCAAATATTGGTCAGCATTCTGAATGTAATATGGAGTAAAATCTTTTGTGTGTGTGCTTTTCATGGTTAAATTCAATCAGTCATATAAAATATAAATTATATTTAATATTGCAAGATTGTTAAAATTTTTAACTTTATATATAGAAAGTTATGAAGAAACTTCAAAATGAAGAGGGGAAAACATTCACAGTTAATATAATTATCATGAGGGTCTATTAGCTCAATAATTGTATGAAAACCATTTTTGAACCAGCACATGTTTATAAATATTAAATAATAATTTGAGATAAAGTAATAGAAAAGTTATAATTTTAATATTTATATATTAACATATATTAATATATTAATATTTATAGTATTGTTTGTTTATAAGCTATGTGTCTACTAAACCTTAAAGAATAACTGTCATTCATAATATTGAACAAAATAAATTTAAGCACAGTCTTTGATTTTTAGTTATTTAATTTCATTTAGGATATAAGTCTTTCCAGTAAAAAGTCCTGTTTGATAATTCTTCACTTCTTGTGAAGATGAATTAAAAACCATATAAAATATTACACAAAGAAGAAAAAAATCCAAAATTATATGGACTATACCTACAATAAGTTATCTTTAATTTGGGTAGAATGATGTGTATAAAATGTAAAGAAAATAAAAAAAAATATTAGAGAAAGAAATGTCCCCCTCAAAACATATTTGTTCTTATGAAACAGACAATTAAAATATAGACTTTAAAGGGAGCTTTAAGAGGAAAATTTCTTAGAGATCTGAAACTGTAAACATTACAAATCTAAACGAAATCTAGTTGAAATAGTTACTACTGACTGCCAACTCTTTTCAGTATTTAAAAGTGAAGAATTTCTCAGATTTGCCAGACTGATTTTGTCCACTTATTCTGTCAGTGTAACTCTATGACAGCCAGTGGGCTGCATTTGATATGGTGGTTATTTACAAGACAATAAAAAGCATATTATTTTGAAATGGAGTAATTATAACAATATCCATTCAACATTTCAGTGAGAGTTCAGTCTCATCTTTGTGTGAAGACAAGGAAGCTTGCTCTCTTCACATTGGAAAATAGGCAGGGAGATTCAAGAGTGTACTTGTAATTGTGACAAGAGTGTCTGGTTGAGAAGACTACTGAAATATGTACTTTAGGGATAGATTATGAAACCATGAGAAATGGAGATGGACCTTACTTATAGATGTACTTCATTCTTCAGCCAGCATCTACTTGTTTTCTGTGCTTCCTAAAATTTGTAACTCAAATTATAGGGATTTCAACAGTTTCCTGAGGAGATCATTTTATGTGCCAGTACATACATCTTTTTTTCTAATATTCAAGAATAAATCCTCTTTAAAATTTTTTTTTTATCCAAGCAATAATAAGTACTATTCAGGATTTAATGAGCCTGGTTTTCTTCCCTGTGGGGTGGAAAAGCTCGCCTGAATAAACACTCTCTGGAGCTGCTGGGATTTATGCAGGGGAGGGAGTGGGGAGAGGAAGAAGCACAGCTTCTTTCCTGTGTTCAAGCACCACAGGATCCTGCTCAGCCCCAGGAAGTAACTGTGCTTTATGCCTGAAGGGGCAGTGGGAGTTGGGGAAAAAGAAAAAAAAAAAAAAAAACAAGGGAAAAAAGAGCATGCACTATTTTCAGCAAACAGAGCAATGATTTGACCAAGTGATAGGAATCTAGAAAAAAATCTGATGAAAAAATTCTGCATAAATATAATATTTTTATTAATAAGAAAGGTTTCAATGTCAAAGGAATATGGTCTCAAGAATCAGACAATGTTACTCTAAATACAGCTTTACTGCTTAGTCATTAAATGAAAAATTACCTAATTTCTAAGCCTTAATGTTATTAAAAATTCAAATAATCCTCCTGGAAGGTTGTTTTGAAAGTGAAAAATAAGTGATTCCCAATGAATTTTTCTGCCCTTCAATCTTTCTCCTCACTTAATTCTTTAGTGAACTACAAAAAAAGAAAAATAAAAACATAACATGTTTAAAGCATTTTTGGAATATTCTTATCTTGCATCTTATTTATTTACTTATTCACTCAGTTCAAAATTTATTTAATGTGCTTGGCCCTGGGGAAGGGTTGTTAATACAAAGATAAATAACTCTTTTACTCCAGAACATAGACACACAAATAAATACACAATTTTAGTAAACGTAGTAAGCTCCACTGTAGAGGATGTAGAATATGGAGATAGTTCTAAAAAACACAGAGGAAAGAAAAACTCCATGTGAGGAAGTCAGGGTTACTGTGGTAGGTATGAATCTTACTCCACAAAGGCAAAGAAATGTCACACTTTAAATTAAGGTAAATGTTCTCAAGCCTTCCTCCCACTGCACTGAAGGAAAATCCTATCTCATTTGCTGTTAGGTAGCCTGTGCCTTCATTAGGCTTTACAGAAGACTTCAATAGGATCGTTGGCTACATGAAAAAGATGAGAGGTATTATCCATCATTGTCCCAACCCATATAATACTTTATTTGGCAGTTAGATGCTTGTGGTAGGCTGAAAAATGGCCTCACAAAAGGTACCAACGTCTTAATCGCTGGAACCAGTGAGTGTTACCTTATATTGCAAAGGTGACTTGCAGATGTGATTAAGTGATTGATAGATCTTGAGATGGAGAGATTATCCTCTTTTATCCAGATGGGCCTTAATGGAATCACAAAGGTCCTTATAAGAGGGCAGAAAGAAAGTCAAAGGAGGAAGTAGCAGATGTGATAATGGAAGCAAGATTTTGAGGTAATTTCAGGAAGAGATCATGAGCCAAGAAATATGCAGGTAGTCTCCAGAAGCTAGAAAGGCAAGAAAATGGATTTTTCCTAGAGCCTCCAGAAAGAACCAGTCCTGCTAACACATTAGCTATAACTCAATGAAACTAATTTTTCTGATTTCTAGCCTCTAGAATTGTAAGAGAATTTGTGTTATTTTAAGCTACTATGTTTATGGTTTTATGTTACAGCAGCAATAGGAAATGCATAGAGGTTTTAAGCCAAGCTTGTGTTCCAGGCCATTTTGCCAAGGTTGGGAACATAAAAGTTTGGGACCCTGATACACCTCACTCCAGAAAGTGGAGTGGAGATATCAACTGTTGAGTAACCAACCCATGTTTCTTTCTAAGATTAGATAAATTTTTCCTCCACGACTGCTACTAACAGTGGCCAGTTCTTTCTAGTATAATTCTCAACTGGGCCTTTAGGGAACAGATTATAAATGGGTGAATTGTGGGCTGCAATTCACCCACCCAAGCCTAGAGGTTTGGTTTTGATCAGTATGTAATTGAATTTTTATTTAAACTTCAGGAGATTGCCCATTAAAATGCATATTTCTACCTTCCTTTGAAAAATTGGAAAGTCTGGCAAATATGGCATTCCCACGTGAAAACCATTGTTTAGAGTTGTCTCTTTTCGTTAGGGTGTATGCTTGTCAGTTAGAAGTCTACAATGATACTCCTTCACTCTTTTAGTTACCTGCCAGGCTAATGTAGACATTTGAGTTTGTGATCAACACTTAATGCCATTCCAATTCAAGAAAGAGAGAGTCTTCAGTGAACTGCTGCTTGGGACCTTGCAACCCAATCTCCCCTGAGGAGAGAAAACAAAAATGGTCTGGAGAGTTCAAGATGTGATGGGAAAAAAAATGCTGTGAACAAAATCAGCCATAAAAATAAACAATGAATTGTTTTGCAATAAAAGCTTCAAAGAAACAGTGACATTTGAACTTGGTCTTAAAGAATAAAAAAAATTTTTTAAATGAGTTATTGACCAGATGGTAAATTATCATTGCCTGATCCAAACCCTGAGATGCCTTAGATGTAGGAGAAATAAATGGACCTGAAGAACTTAAGTAAAGCCAGGCTAAACGTCCTGGTAGGTGCCAGAGGGCTCTATAATCTGGGGAGGACAGAAATAACAGTTCAGTTGGTGAAAGGTTAGATGCAATGGTCAGAGGATGAGTTGGAGGACAGGCTGGGAATAGGATTTTGAGTTGTGTTTTTTGTTCTTATTATATTGTCTGGATAATTGGTGATTATTGATTGTCTCATCAGCAGTGTGGGACAGAATCTGTTAAGGGAGATTGAATTGAAGATATATTTAGTTTGGATTTAATGGAAGATATGCGTTTGGTTTGTGGTCATTTCTCTGTAAAGTTATCTCTAGCTATCCTGATAAAAGAATGGCTACACTAAAAAGCTAAGAATTGTTTCTGAGCTATCTGTAATATGTTGTAGAATACCCTGCTCTAGTCATAAATGTGCATTACTCCACATTCCTGAACTGATGGGAAAAATCCAAAAGGTTCAAGGAACTGTAGAAAACAATACTAATCCTTGAACTCGATTGTTTCTGTTTGTGTCTACATGTACAGCCTGGTTAGAATTGTTGTTGTTGTTTTTTTTTTTTTAAGTCAATAGAAACCAAACAAAAAAAGAATTGGTGTTTATACTCACAGAGCTGCTTCCAACCCATGTGGTGAATTAGAAATCAGCTTCATATCCTATGGAGGGACCAGCCCAGAGCTAGACTGCAAGGTTAGTGAACATTGAGGAGATCAAATTTTCACTCCTACATTGCTGTCACCAGGTCCTATTGTCCAGGGCACGACATGTCAACCATATGCAGCGACCCTGCAGGGAACAGACAGACTGTTTTGTAAATTCGGTTCAAAGAAATTACTCTTTTACTGGATAAAGATTAACAAAGTCAAATAGAACATTCCATCAAGAAATGCAGAGCTTTTCACCAGTGTACGAAGAACAACACATTCTCATTGAGGAGGCCTTATCTTGCTCACATTGGATAGGAAAATTTGTCCCGTATTACCACAAAGTTATAAATATGTTGTAGGAATAAATAGACATGAGCAACAGATCATGGTTTAAATGCATGTTGTGTATAAAATTATTTAAAAAATAAATACTGCAATAACTATTATCTCTGGTCATCATTTTGCCTTTTGGTGTCAGCATCTAAAACAAATAAAGGAGTTCAAATTATTCTTAGGGAGGTACTCCATTTCTTCTGAGGTTTATTTTAAGATATCTGTCTACATGAACAATATTCCATGACTGTTTTATACTCCAAACCAAACTTCAAAAGCGTTTTTTTAAAAAGCATGAAAACAAACTCTTCAAGTTCCTTCTCTGTTCCCAGTGCACTTCAGATTTCTATTTGGAGAATGCATTAATTGTCCAGCAATGCTAATGGACAGTTAAGTAGAATGTGGAAATGGTTTTCAAGATCCTTCTTAGATCAGTTCCCTGTTTTAATATAGAACATGTTTGTGTGACTTTATATGTAGTTTAAAAAATAGATATGGCCATTAGTGTATTCAAGCAAAGGCAAAAATCTGTCTAAAGCATCAAGAAGCAAAGATAAACAGGAAATCTCTGAAAATATACTTGAATTTTCCTTTCTTTGTCTTTTCAAAAATGAAAATTATAAGGAAAATTTTATACATAAGTAAAACACAAAACTAATTTTTGTTTTGTAATTCCCACATCATTGTGTTCATGTTTTATAGAGGAACACAACGTAAAGTTTTCCTTACAAGAAAGAAATCCATACTAGGCAATGTATTGTCTTCAAATATTGCACATTTGGACATTGGTATCTGGCTATTGTCCTACTGTATTCTTATTTAGATTGAGCCCTGTTCCCTAAGCTGAATGTGTGTGTGATGAGTCAAATGCTGTAATGATAATAACTGAGGAATGGAGTGAAAGAACAGATCCATCTCCAACTGGTCAGGCTGAGGGATGGTAAATGCCAACAGGATCTGACATGGAATCAATAAAGGGAAAACACATGTCTTGGTTGCAATGTTCAAAAGAATCTACCTTTCATACCCAGATTTTCAAACACTGGGATATTGTATGAGCACTCACTGGGGCCTCCTTATACATTAGCAAGATTTGACTTTTCTGAGAAACATTTATCAGATGTGATAGGAAGTCTACAGGGCCAAATTTCTAGCATTTAAAGAACCAATTTTCTCTGTAGATATGATTGTTTTAAGTGTGTGTGGTGGCATTCGTACAAGGAAATTTCATATCTTGTGTGAGGCCAGAGGTCATCACTCAGTTCAGGCTATGGAGACAGACTGGAATACTGTTGTGATGAGTTTCTGTCAGCTGTTTCTTTGTCTAAGATAGTGAGTGTGTCTATACAGAATATTTAAGAAAGTTAAAAGTAATTAGAAGACATGACATTTAGCTTTGAGGATAATTGCACTTAATGGAGGAGACCAAGTGTTTTTTGCCATTTACTTTTGCTCAGATTCAGCCTCCAGTGCCCTTTCTCCCATTCTCCATGAGTCAGGCAATTACCCACGCTTCAGTGTTCAATTCAGATGTCACCTCCTCATGATGGCTTCTCTGTTCTTTCAGTGAAGAATTCAGCTAGAATCCATGTCTCCTTGCTTTACCCTCCTACAGTGTAGTGCACACCTCTAATTGCGATCTTCATTCTACTTTGTATATCTCATTACATACTAGGGGATCCCTGAGGGCAGGAAACACATCTTATGTAGCATTGCTGAATGTTCTAAATGCTGAAAGGGTTGGTGAGTGATGCTGGGGGAAAATAATCTTAGAATTAATTTCTGATTTTGCTTCTTGCCTATCCCATGGAAGTGGAACCAAAATGAATGAGAACATTATAAGGATTTTTAATCTTTGCTCATTATATAGAGGTTTTCCTGAGGACTCCAAGCTCTCTCACTTTCTCCAAGAATCCTTCCATGACACATATGATTGCCTGGGGCATGCAGACATGAGTTTGTATCCTATATCTGAGCTTTCTTAAACTAGAGAAAAGGAGCCTGTACCAAACATCCTCTCATTCTGATACTATGCCCAAATCCAGATAGCAGCTGAGGAATGAATCACTGCCTGGAGCTTGAAGATGTGAGATTGCAAGGCAATTGCAAAATACATTCTGGGTTTCCCAACAGCTGTAATCCAGAGCCCTTCCTCTCTTCTAGCTGTTCTACTTTATATCGAGCTGAAAAAGTCACTGACAATTTCTATCCAGTCTCAAATCTTCACAATTTTTCCTTGGCAGCTTCCAGTGATGGCGAATGTATACATCTGTATAAATAAGACCATTATCTGTGCTTTAAAAATTGTCCATAAATGTATGTTAACATCGCTGAGCAGTGGCTGTCTATGTTTGCAAATAGAAATACACACACACACACACACACACACACACACATTTTTAAAGGAGGTTAGGGATACTCTTAGAGAAATAAAGGTTATAACGGGGAAGAATGGAAATGGTGGAGAGCTGACCTTATTGGATAAATGGATGAGTGATGAATTCAAATTTATGGAGGAAGGAAGTCTTGATTACAGTTTTAAAGAAGGAATTAAATAAGGAAAATGTGCCAGAGAGCAATCCATTGATAAAGGTGTGTTGATTCATTAAATGTCTGTGATCTGGTATCACATTAAATACCAACTTTCTAAAAGGCTAATGTTGAGATCAGTACTTGTACAAATCTGCTGGTTTGCTGTAGCTTGGTGAAGCAAGTATCCCTAAAATGTGAACCTTGATTTTGTCAAATAAAAGGAGGAAAGACACTGATGATAACCAAGGAAAACCAAGAAAAGAGAGGAATTCTTTTCTTTTTTCTTCTTTCTCTTCATTGCATGTCATAATTACTTTTTCTGCCCCAAACTGTGAGAGTATGCAGAGAGCATCTTTCTTTGCAGATGTTCTCAGAGAAAACTGCTGCTGAAGCTAATCTTTGACACACCCTATTAAATGGGCTTAGCAGGGCTCTCATGAATACATGATAAGAAGGTTTAATTCCTGTATTTTGCCAGGGAAGATCCAGAAACCATTTCCTCTTGTGACCAAAGGGATTTCTGGCTTTCTTGACTGAGAATTGAAGAGATTTTAAATTATGAAGGGGCTTTGGTGGGGCAGAATAGTTTTCTTGTCACTGGACTGTTTTTTGTATGATTAAATTAGCATTACTTTGGAGTTTGAAAAGCAAGGCCAATTGCCAAGTAAAACAAACTATATGTGTCCTGATGTTAATGGTTGACTGGAAAATGTCTTTATCTTTCTCAGTGACTGGTCATTTTTTCCCTTTAACTGTATAGAAATATAATTCAGTTGGATTGCCCATAAGGAATGATGAATTTCAAGTGTAAGAAAAAACTACCTATATAATATACTATGCTTCACTGACAAAGGAATCTGTTTTGTTTTGCAAATAAGAGAGCTGGGAGAGAAAAAGCCATAAGAAGTAGGACAAAAAAGTTTAATATTAACTGGTGGTGGTCAGCATTAGATGTAACACATTTTCTCAGAAATAAATGATCCAAATGATTTGTTTTTTTTTTCCATTAAATGTGACAAGAAATGTTTGAACAGTTGCTAGGAAAAATTCTTTATTAAAGGCACTTTGGAACATTCTGTTAAAACTTCACTTCAATCACAGCTTTCTCACTCTTTTCCCAGCCAGTTTCAAAGTCTCCCTCTGTTGTTTCAGTTTAATGCTTTTTTTTTTTTTTCTTTTTTCTTTTCTTTTTCCTTTTTGGTCTGTGCTGATAAAAAAAGGCACCTCATGCTTTAACCCACTCTTAGGTCAGCCCATGATTCACCGTCCTGCCAGAGGGGCCCTTAAGTGTAGATACAAGCAGGCCACTCCTTTGTCTAAGATTTTTTTTTTTTTTGAGTCACATACAAAACCCTACCTGATTGAATCAGTCAAATTTGTCAAATTCTGCTATTCTCTGTCTCACACATTTTGTTCAATCAACATGTTTATTCAAAAAATAATGATAGAGCACCTACTAAGTGTACCATATCACTCTGGACCATGTGGCTAAACCGTCCCAGTCTCTGCTCCCGTTCAACCCCCATTCTAGTGCCCTTTGTTCTCTGAGCTCCTCCTGTTCCTTGAATCCATATCTTCGGTTATGGTAACTTCTTTGCCTTTCTCACCTTCATTTGGACAAATTCTTCTCATTTTTTAAAGATCCAACTTAAACAACACATTTTCCAAAAAGCCTTTGGTGGTGATCCTGAACTCTGTCAATTTAACTAGCTAGACTATGGTTCCTAGAATTCCCTTCCCTGTACTGTTCCCAGTTAAGGTTGAGGACAGAGAAGTTTGCATGAGAATTGGAAGGTGGAAGTGAAGAAGCAGCCTTTTTTAGGCTCTGAAGTCAGTGTGGTGCTAGGCTCCATGATAACTCCATACCTGCCATTGATTTGCAGGTTTACCTGCTGGTATGGGTGGCACCTGGGTCTACAGTTTTACCAGCTCCCACCAACCTTCCTCCTTCAGCTTCTCTAAGTCCTGGCATGTGCATTACTGTGGTGAAAGTTGCTAGCTTCCTCTGCATATCCCCTGTATCACTGAGATTAGAAATGGTTCCAACTTCTCCTCATGGGGTCCAGTATGTTCTCATGAATTCTACTTTTTTCCGTGGGTTCCAATTAGTCATTGCTCCCCCCATCTGATGTCCATCTTTCTTTCCTGGATTGTGACTTAGCTGACCTACTGTAGCTAAGTCAGTAGGTCAGACCTGATACTAAGAACAGAGGTAAAAGTCTTGTATAGACTTCAACCAACAACCAGAATTGTGTAAAGTTTAATTCCTGTACTGGATGTCTGATTCAATGCCACTCACAGTGATTCTGGTAGAAACCAGACTGATAACAGAAGTTGTTATCAGAAATGGGGTGTCACTGTAACAAAACACTAAAATATATGGCATTAGCTTTCAGACTAGGCAGTGGGAGGACCTGTAAGGGCAGTGAGGATATGGTTAGCAGAAGCCTGATGGATATCCAGGAGACTGTTGGTGAGGCTTAAAGGCAAGTAGAAAAATGTTACTGGAAATTGGAGCAAAGGAGAACTTTGTTATAAACTGAGAGGAAATTTAGTGAAACTGTTACCTACTATAATGTAGAAAATAGTAAATATACCTAAGGAACTGGTGGAGATGACTAAGGAAATTTTTCTTCAGAGTGTTTAAAGTGTCAACTAGTTTCTTTTAGCTGCAGATCTTAAACTACAGGTAAAGAAAGGTGAGCTAAGGAAGGAAATATTCAGTTTTTAAACAGAAATTAGAAAATATGTAAGGATCCAAGACTTGCTGAATTTGATAATAAAATTACTTCAAATCCTCCCTCTCCCAAGCAAAATATACTCCACTAGAAAAAAGGCCTAAGGGCCAAGATGAAATCCAGGATGCCATCTGGAAATGTGGCCTCTGGGAAAGTCATGGATGAGGTCAAGGGTGTGATTGTAAATCTTTTGTTGTGACTTAAGAAAGATTTATATTGGTGACTCATAGACCCTTTGAGATAGAAAAAAAACACATTCTAAGGGTCTTAAAGACAACCCTTGCATATCCTCTCCACTGAGTAATAAGGTTTCTAAGAATCTTAAAGCGTTGTCCCTCAGCAACCTCATAAGGACCCAAAGTAGAGAAAGACTTATTTTAAAAACATTTGCAGGTGTGACTTTTGCTTAATGGAATGTAATATAACTTCATATATTAAAAAAACAAAACAAAACAGGATTTTAAAGGAATTCTATTATCTTGGACTAAAAGGTACAGAGGCACTACAAAATGAAATGAGACTTTTGGAACCCCAAATTTCTGCAGGTAAGAGTTAAACTGAAAAAACTATTTATCTCAGAAAATAACCAGACTTTGTAAACTGCTCAAACAAGAGATACATTTATGGAAAAGGAAGAATGATTCAGAAAGTAGAAATAGAAGACCAGAGGGCAGAGCCAAGAGCTATGGAATACAACTCCCACACTTTTTCTGAGCCCAAAATAAAGAATTAAGAACATGGACTCTGTTGGATGTCAGAATTGCTATAGACCAGTAACTGTTTTTTCTCTTCCTTTTCCCACTTTTAAAATGGGAGACGGGCTCATTGGTGTCTCATGGGTGTGTGAACTGTGCATTTGCTAAGGGCCCTATTGGTTAGGAGGATCCTAGGCTTAGTTTAATTCTCTTTTGTCACCTTCTTGAAATTCTTAGTAATATTTGAATAAGGGGCCTTATATTTAATTTTGCACTGAAACTGATAAGTTGTGCCGCTGGTCACATATTGGAATGTTTATTGCAGGGCTCTTCAACTGTTGTATATTTTGTGGATGGGGTGGGGGGAGAGAATAGGGGTGAGAGATAACTTGTCTCTTATACCACTAGTCTTCATACTGAAAGGAACCTATATCCAAAGAGTTTCACCGATGCCTAGACCTGATGATGAAGTTCTGGACCTTGAGCCTGAGCTGCAGGTTGTTAATGGGATGAGACTTTTAGGGGGCTTAAGAAGGGAACAGTATACTTTATACATTGCCAAAGGACAGACTGTGGCAGTTTTAAAAGATTCTGACATTTTTCTTATTTAGAGATGGAGTATGTGTCCTTCTCATTGAATCCATGTGAGTTTGTGATTTTTTCAACCAACAGAGAGTGTTGCAAGTAACAGCATGTGACTTCTGAGGTGAGATCATACAAGTCCAAGCAGCTTCCTCCTGGTTCTCTTGGGATGCTAGCTACTGAGACCTCCTTAGAACACAGAAGCCATTCTGTGGGAACTCCGGGCCAAGTATAGGTGCTGCAGTCAATAGTCACAACTGAGCTCAGCCTTCAATCCCATCCTTGGTGTATATGCAAGGGAAGAACACTCAGTGATTCTAATCCTCAATAGTTCAAGTCTTCCTAGACCATGCACAAGAGATCATGGAAGAAAATTAAGCCATCTCACTACACTGTCCAAATCTCTGACCTGCAGAATCCATCAGTATAATTCAATGGTAGCTATTTAATTTAATGCCACTAAGCTGGATGTGGTTTGTTACACAAAAATATTAGCTGGAATACCTTCTTTCTTATACCCACTCAGCTTTGGTTAGATAATATCCTTCTAAGTCTTCATATTTAACTTTGCAACCCATTCTTTATGCTTACTTTACTGCATTGCAATTTATATGCTCATATTTGTCTTCTTAACTATTAGTGGAGAGTAGTGTCTTATTCATCTATGAAATCCAGTGCCCTGCACATAATAGTTGCTTAAATACAGTTTGATGGAAAATTAAGCATAACTGCAAATAGTTTCTTCCCAACTACTGGTCACTCCACTTAACAACTTCAAAGACTTGGCTCACATGTAACATTATTCTACTTTGAATTCTTGCCTCAACAGTAATTAAATATAAAATCTTTGAGTCAGGCAAGTGTATCTAAATATTAGACTCACACAATTCTGCTCTGAGTATTACTGCCTTAACAAAACTTATCAATTCACCACATTCTTTCCTGATTTGCGACCTATTTCTTCTCAGACATAGGCTTAGAATTCCAAGTTTATGAGAGATGAGCAACAAAGCCAGGCTAATTCTGAGATCCAGTTCCCTCTTTGTCTGATAAGAGAGGTGATATGATGCAATACTCCCATCCATTCATCAGGATCCCCAAAAATACTTCCTGTGAGAGAAGATTCCTTAACATTCGTGGCATGGTGGTTAAGAGATTGGGCTTTGGAGTCAGAAAGACCATGGTCCCAATTCACTATCTGCCTCTTTAAGCAAAGTATCTGAAACATTCTAAGCCTCATTTCCTAACCTGTTAATGGAGATAATAATAATGTCTAACTCATAGGGTTGTGGTTATAAATAAAATGAAATAATGCACATAAGATGTCTAGCGCAGAGTAAATGTTTAATAAACATCAGCTATTATCCTCTCCAAACCAAGAGGCACAGGCTTAGCATCAAATCTCTGCTATAGCCTCTCTACCCTCAGTTCTAAATATTGGAGTACTGCTTATTCCCTAAGTCTCTGTTTGGCCTTTTCCTGGATCCCTCTTTTGTCCTGAGTTATTTTTCTTCTTTCTTATTTACTTTTTATTTCCTGGTAACCACACATCCACTGGCATCCCTTCCCAGGACTGTGACTTGGACTTGTGTT
This sequence comes from Eschrichtius robustus, assembly GCF_028021215.1. NCBI lineage: Eukaryota > Metazoa > Chordata > Mammalia > Artiodactyla > Eschrichtiidae > Eschrichtius > Eschrichtius robustus. Next base: position 31,527,167 of record NC_090840.1, on the reverse strand, counting down.
CATCATTCTTCCACCAAGGCATTGGAATCCTACTCTGAATCACAACTGTGAAGACGCAGCTGATACCTCGTGCTCAGCCACCCTAACGGTAACTGATTTGGAGTCTTAGAGTTTTGCGTATTTTATCTACTGCCCATATCCAGCTTCCTATCTACTGCCTGGTCTGATACTGGAGAATGCTACACACTTTTAAATCTGTCTCAATTGCCAGAGTGAAACTTCTCAGTCAGAATTATCTTCCCCAATATGGCTGCGAGTCATCAACCATGTTCAGTTGCATCTTAAGATGATGCAATATATAGAATCTCTGAGTAGAGTCTTCAGAGACTTATATATCTCCTGTCTCAGGCCAGGAATGGTTCTAGAAAAAGTGAAGAGAATTGGACCTATAGAAAGGGGACAAATTCTCTCAGTGATGGGGTGGGCAAGGAAACAGAGAGGCTTTGCTGGAAAGCAATGAGCTGATTAAGATTGTGGGAGTGGGAAATGAAGAGGAAGAAGAATATTTGAGAGACGAAATACAAAAAGTCATGACAGAAGGGCATGAAGGAACTTGAGACAAAAAACATCCAAGGTCACTGGATAAGTGGTGGTACCACTGTTAGAAAAGGAAGTTGGAAAAAAGGAAGTGATTTGACTAACAATTCATTGGGGTAGGTAAAATTTGAGGTCATGGAAGAAAAACCTAGTAGAGTTTTTTAGTAAGAAGCTCAAAATATATTATCAGAACTCATAGGATAACTCAGGGTAAGGTACAAGTTTTGGAATTCAATCGCACATCAGCAGAGTAGAAGCTGTGTGAATGAATGAGAAAAAAACGTAATATAAGGTGAGCATGCTGTTAGGCTACACACACCTGAGAGAGAAGCATGAGAAAATGAACCAATGAAAAAACTCAGGAGTCGTTGAGGATTGAAGGAGAACAGGGAGAGTGTATTAATAGGGATGTCTAGGGAAGTGGGTTTCAAAAGAATGGATCACCAGTAGTAACAAATGTAGCAGAAAGGTCAAGGAGGATGAAGTAGAGCAGTAACTACTGAATTTTAAGCAAGATCATTGGTATCAGCCAAGAGAGCAGTTTCAGAACACCTATGTGGATGAAATCCAGCCTTCATGTCATTAAGAAAGTGGTGAAAAATTCAACAGTAAAAATTATATTTCCAGCATCCTGAATCATTAATCTTAATGTATGCCTACAGTCACTGACTCTTGAAGTTGCTGGAAACCTTTGAAATATCATAGTTCAACATCTCAGAATAAAGTCTAGGGAGTTAGTACATTTAAAACCTCTGCACTTTAAATTCCAAGGACTTTTTGGGAACTCACTATCTCGGGAGAAAATTTATTCATTTTTTAAAAGGTCCTTCTTACTAACTTGATGACATATTAATTTGAGTCAATATATGATTTTCTTGATGTTGTTTTACCCACGTATGTACTCTAGGTATTTATGTAGCCATGGCTCTTTAGGTTCAGAAATTGACTTCTTCTTCTCCTTCTTCTTCTCCTTCTTCTTCTCCTTCTTCTTCTCCTTCTTCTTCTCCTTCTTCTTCTCCTTCTTCTTCTTCTTCTTCTTCTTCTTCTTCTTCTTCTTCTTCTTCTTCTTCTTCTTCTTCTTCTTCTTCTTCTTCTTCTTCTTCTTCTTCTTCTTCTTCTTCTTCTTCTTCTTCTTCTTCTTCTTCTTCTTCTTCTTCTTCTTCTTCTTCTTCTTCTTCTTCTTCTTCTTCTTCTTCTTCTTCTTCTTCTTCTTCTTCTTCTCCTTCTTCTTCTCCTTCTTCTTCTCCTTCTTCTTCTCCTTCTTCTTCTCCTTCTTCTTCTCCTTCTTCTTCTCCTTCTTCTTCTTCTTCTCCTCCTCCTTCTTCTCCTTCTCCTCCTCCTCCTCCTCCTCCTCCTCCTCTCCTTCTCCTTCTCCTTACTCTTCCTCTTCAAAATCTCATGACAGTGGCTTTAGCAGTACTATTTTCAAAATACTATGGCTGATGAGCCTTGCAGTCACTAGCCTCCTACATTCATAGATATTTACAGGAGATTTTTTTCTACTCTACAAATAGAAAAACAAGCAAAACAGATGATGTAAAAGTTGCTGATGGAACCACAGCAGGCCAACTCATATCATATCTCATTTTCTCATAAGTATTTAATTTTAAAAGAGTAAGTCAAATTTATACAACCTTTGATCACATGTTGCTTTTGAACTATTTCATGATTGTATACATGTATTTTCCCTTGTGTCAGTCTTTTGGGAAAAAAAAGGGATTTTGTTGTACAAATAGCAGAGGTGAATTTATTTCAGTTCTTATAACTGAAGTCTCAAATAGATTTAGACTTTTGATATGCTGTGTTTACTCTTTATTTACAGTCACATTGCCATCTATCTGGAGAAGAGTAAAGTAAAAGGAATAAAGTGTTACTTCCCTCCTCCAGGACTAACCTTCACACCTGTTTGCAAGATGAGATTTTAGTTGACTTGGGACAGTGCCTGACATTTTCAGAATTCAATTCCTTACTTGAATTCACTGGAAAGAGAAGAAATACTCGTATGTCTGGTGACTCCACCAAAGTTGTTTGGAAGAGAGCATACATAAAAATCTTGCCATATTTTTTAGATATTTTAGATATATACCCTCATGAGAACACATGCAGAAACATCTCTAAACATGCAGATTATCTCTAAACATCTTCCAGCTATGGAAAGCTCTAAACAAAATATGAAGAAGGTGAAAACCCCTGACTCAGCCTCTCCTAAAGATCTTCTTTCTTGTTTTTTTTGTTTTTTACACACACACACTGTATTTTATTTTTACAAGAGATAAATAAACTGACACCAAGCATTGTAAATGGATGACCACAACAAAAGCAACAATGATTGCAATTTCCAAACACAAAACACACTCATACTATGTCATAATATTGATATTCAGTCCAGTAATCCTCCACTGTAACAGCTCCTTTACTTTGCAGTGAAAATTGATTTGTATATTTTTTACCTCTGAGTCCTTGTGGGATTTTTTTTTTATTCAAACAGAAAGTCACAAAAATTATAATCATCCTCATCAGTTCACTCAGTCCCATGTAATTAAATTTTTTTCATCTTGGTCTTTTGTTAGCACTTTTATGAATTCATCAGTTTTCCATTAGAGTTCTGAAAATGCTTATTCATTCAGTTCAGCAGTATAGTCAGTTACCAGAAACCTGTACTTGTCAGAGTCTTTTCCATGAATTCCTGGAAGATGAAACCCTTTTATAGGAACATTTTAGCAAAAGCATCAGAGTACACCCAAAACTGTCTGTAAATGACAAAAGACTTAAAAATGACCACAGTTAATGAAAGTTCATAATAATGCAATTGACAAGGAAATTTAGTTATTTCTGAGATTTACATTTAAAAGTAATAACTAGAATTATGACTTATAACATTATACCAGAACATATGAGACTTTTAGAAATTTCATATAATGTCTGAAACATTTATATTAACATATTTCCATACAAATAACCCAAAGAAAGTTTAGTGTTAGTTGTTTTTGTTTGTTTGTTTATACTGCAGGTTCTTATTAGTCATCAATTTTACACACATTAGGGTATACATGTCAATCCCAATTGCCCAATTCAGCATGCCACCATCCCCACCCCACTGTGGTTTTCCCCCCTTGGTGTCCATACGTTTGTTCTCTACATCTGTGTCTCAACTTCTGCCCTGCAAACCGGTTCATCTGTACCATTTTTCTAGGTTCCACATACATGCGTTAATATACGATATTTGTTTTTCTCTTTCTGACTTACTTCACTCTGTATGACACTCTCTAGATCCATCCACATCTCAACAAATGACTCAATTTCGTTCCTTTTTATGGCTGAGTAATACTCCATTGTATATATGTACCACAATTTCTTTATCCATTTGTCTGTCGATGGGCATTTAGGTTACTTCCATGACCTGGCTATTGTAAATAGTGCTGCAATGAATATTGGGGTGCATGTGTCTTTTTGAATTATGGTTTTTCTCTGGGTATATGCCCAGTAGTGGGATTGTGGAGTCATATGGTAATTCTGTTTTTAGTTTTTTAAGGAACCTCCATACTGTTCTCCATAGTGGCTGAATCAATTTACATTCCCACCAACAGTGCAAGAGGGTTCCCTTTTATTCACACCCTCTCCAGCATTTGTTGTTTGTAGATTTTCTGTTGATGCTCATTCTAACAGGTGTGAGGTGATACCTCATTGTAGTTTTGATTTGCATTTCTCTAAAAATTAGTGATGTTGAGCAGCTTTTCATGTGCTTCTTGGCCATCTGTATATCTTCTTTGGAGAAATGTCTATTTAGGTCTTCTGCCCATTTTTGGATTGAGTTGTTTGTTTCTTTAATATTGAGCTGCATATGCTGTTAATATATTTTGCAGATTAATCCTTTGTCTGTTGATTCATTTGCAAATATTTTCTCCCATTCTGAGGGTTGTCTTTTTGACTTGTTTATGGTTTCCTTTGCTGTGCAAAATCTTTGAAGTTTCATTAGGTCCCATTTGTTTATTTTTGTTTTTATTTCCAATACTTTGGTGGTGGATCAAAAAATATCTTGCTGTGATTTATGTCAAAGAGTGTTCTTCCTATGTTTTCCTCTAAGAGTTTTATAGTGTCCGGTCTTACATTTAGGTCTCGAATCCATTTTGAGTTTATTTTTGTGTATGGTGTTAGGGAGTGTTCTAATTTCATTCTTTTACATGTAGCTGTCCAGTTTTCCCAGCACCACTTATTGAAGAGACTCTCTTTTCTCCATTGTATATCTTTGCCTCCTTTGCCATAGATTAGTTAACCAGAGGTGCGTGGGTTTAACTCTGGGCTTTCTATCTTGTTCTATTGATCTATGTTTCTGTTTTTGTGCCAGTACCATATGGTCTTGATTACTGTAGCTTTATGGTATAGTCGGAAGTCAGGGAGTCTGATTCCTCCAGCTCCGTTTTTTCCTTCAAGACTGCTTTGGCTATTCGGGGTCTTTTGTGTCTCCATACAAATTTTAAGATGATTTTTTCTAGTTCCATAAAAAATGCCATTGGTAATTTGATAGGGATTGCATTGAATCTGTAGATTGCTTTCAGTAGTACAGTCATCTACACAATATTGATTCTTCCAATCCAAGAAGAATCAGTGTCTTATAGTTTTCTACATACAGGCCTTTTGTCTCCCTAGGTAGGTTTATTCCTAGGTATTTTAATCTTTTTGTTGCAATGATAAATGAGAGTGTTTCCATAATTTCCTTTCATATTTTTCATCATTAGTGTATAGGAATGCAAGAGATTTCTGTGCATTAATTTTGTATCCTGCAAATTTACCAAATTCATTGATTAGCTCTAGTAGTTTTCTGGTGTCATCTTTAGGATTATGTATGCATACTATCATGTCATCTGCAAACAGTGACAGTTTTACTTCTTCTTTTCCAATTTGTATTCCTTTTATTTCTTTTTCTTCTCTGATTGCCGTGGCTAGGACTTCCAAAACTATGTTGAATAATAGTGGTGAGAGTGGACATCCTTGTCTCGTTCCTGATCGTAGAGGAAATGCTTTCACTTTTTCACCATTGAGAATGATGTTTGCTGTGGGTTTGTTGTATATGGCCTTCATTATGTTGAGGTAGGTTCCCTCTATGTCCACTTTCTGGAGAGTTTTTATCATAAATCGTGTTGAATATTTTCAAAAGCTTTTTCTGCATCTATTGAGATCATCATATGGTTTTTATACTTCAGTTTGTTAATATGGTGTATCACATTGATTGATTTGCGTATAGTGAAGAATCCTTGCATCCCAGGGATAAATCCCACTTGATCATGGTGTATGATCTTTTTAATGTGTTGTTGGATTCTGTTTGCTAGTATTTTGTTGAGGAGTTTTGCATCTATGTTCATCAATGATATTGGTCTGTAATTTTCTTTTTTTGTAGTATCTCTGACTGGTTTTGGTATCAGGGTGATGGTGGCCTCATGCAATGAGTTTGGGAGTGTTCTTTCCTCTGCAATTTTTTGGAATACTTTGAAAAGGATGGGTGTTAGCTCTTCTCTAAATGAATTCACCTGTGAAGCCATCTGGTCTTGGAGTTTTGTTTTTTGGAAGATTTTTAATCACAGTTTCAATTTCAGTGCTTGTGATTGGTCTGTTCATATTTTCTCTTTCTTCCTGGTTCAGTCTTGGAAGGTTATATCTTTCTACAATTTGTCCATTTCTTCCAGGTTGTCCATTTTATTTGGCATAGATTTGCTTGTAGTAGTCTCTTAGGATGCTTTCTATTTCTGCGGTGTCTGTTGTGACTTCTCCTTTTTCATTTCTAATTTTATTGATTTGAGTCCTCTCCCTCTTCTTCTTGATGAGTCTGGCTAATGGTTTATCAATTTTGTTTATCTTCTCAAAGAACCAGCTTTTAGTTTTATTGACCTTTGCTATTGTTTTCTTTGTTTCTAGTTCATTTATTTTTGCTCTGGTCTTTATGATTTCTTTCCTTCTGCTAACTTTGGGTTTTGTTTGTTCTTATTTCTCTAGTTCCTTTAGGTGTAAGTTTAGAGTGTTTACTTGAGATTTTTCTTTTTTCTTGAGGTAAGCTTGTATAGCTATACACTTCCCTTTTAGAACTGCTTTTGCTGCATCCCATAGGTTTTGGATCATCGTGTTTTCATTGTCAATTGTCTCTAGGTATTTTTTAATTTCCTCTTTGACTTCTTCAGTGATCTCTTGGTTATTTAGTAACGTATTGTTTAGCCTACATGTGTTTGTGTTTTTACGTTTTCTTCTCTATAATTCATTTCTAACATCATAGCGTTGTGGTCAGAAAAGATGCTTGATATGATTTCAATTTTCTTAAATTTACTGAGGCTTGATTTGTGACCCAAGATGTAATCTATCCTGGAGAATGTTCTGTGCGCACTTGAGAAGAACGTGTAATCTGCTGTTTTCGGATGGAATGTCCTATAAATATCAATTAAATCTATCTGGTCTATTGTTTCATTTAAAGCTTCTGTTTCCTTATTAATGTTCTGTTTGTATGATCTGTCCATTGATGTAAGTGAGGTGTTAAATTCCCCCACTATTATTGTGTTACTGTCGATTTCCTCTTTTATAGCTGTTAGCAGTTGCCTTATGTATTGAGGTGCTCCTATGTTGGATGCATATATATTTATAATTGTTATATCTTCTTCTTGTATTGATCCCTTGATCATTATGTAGTGTCCTTCCTTGTCTCTTGTAATATTCTTTATTTTAAAGTCTATTTTATCTGATATGAGTATAGCTACTCCAGCTTTCTTTTTATTTCCCTTTGCATGGAATAACTTTTTACATCCACTCATTTTAAGTCTGTATGTTTCCCTAGGTCTGAAGTGGGTCTCTTGTAGACAGCATATAGATGGGTCTTGTTTTTGTATCCATTCAGCAAGCCTGTGTCTTTTGGTTGGAGCATTTAATCCATTCACGTTTAAGGTAATTATCGATACGTATGTTCCTATGACCATTTTCTTAATTGTTTTGGGTTTGTTTTGTAGGTTTTTCTTCTCTTGTGTTTCCCACTTAGAGAAATTCCTTTAGCATTTGTTGTAGAGCTGGTTTGGTGGTGCTGAATTCTCTTAGCTTTTGCTTGTCTGTAAAGCTTTTGATTTCTCCACCGAATCTGAATGAGATCCTTGCTGGATAGAGTAATCTTGGTTGTAGGCTCTTCCCTTTCCTCACTTTAAGTATACCAGGCCACTCCCTTCTGGCTTTCCTCTGAGAAATCAGCGGTTAACCTTATGGGAGTTCCCTTTTATGTTATTTTTTGTTTTTCCCTTGCTGCTTTCAATAATTTTTCTTTGTCTTTATTTTTTGCTGATTTGATTACCATGTGTCTCGGCATGTTTCTCCTTGGGTTTATCCTGTATGGGACTCTCTGCGCTTCCTGGACTTGAGTGGCTGTTTCCTTTCCCACGTTAGGGAAGTTTTCGACTATAATCTCTTCAAATATTTTCTTGGGTCCTTTCTCTCTCTCTTCTCCTTCTGGTACCCCTATAATGTGAATGTTGTTGCCTTTAATGTTGTCCCAGAGGTCTCTTAGGCTGTCTTCATTTCATTTCATTCTTTTTTCTTTATTCTGTTCTGCAGCAGTGAATTCCATCATTTTGTCTTCCCCATTACTTATCTGTTCTTCTGCCTCAGTTATTCTGCTATTGATTACTTCTAGTGTAGTTTTCTTTTCATTTGTTGTATTTTTCATCTCTGTGTGTTTGTTCTTTAATTCTTCTAGGTCTTTGTTAAACATTTCTTGCATCTTCTTGATCTTTGCCTCCATTCTTTTTCTGAGGTCCTGGATCATCTTCATTATCATTATTCTGAATTCCATTTCTGGAAGGTTGCCTATCTCCACTTCATTTAGTTGTTTTTCTGGGGTTTTATCTTGTTCCTTCATCTGGTACATAGCCCTCTGCCTTTTCATCTTGTCTATCTTTCTGTCAATTTTTTTTTCTTTTTCCACAGGCTGCAGGATTGTAGTTTTTCTTGCTTCTCTAAAGTCTTCTTATCATGACTTTTTCCCTACAATCTCCCTCCTGTTTACTACTACTATCTTTCCAACCAAAAGAAAAAGGTAATAAGGAGCCTCCTGTTCTTAGGAAGTCATAGATCACTTAACAGATTTCATGAAGGGCCTGAGGGGACCATTGAGTATTATGCATGACTCAAAGCATGTGAAACACACTTCAGGAAGTATTGTAAATGCCTAAGGAGCAATTTTAAGAGGTAGACAGGGGTGTTGGAGAGGACATTAAGGAATATTCAATAGCTAGTATTTTAGATATAGAGCTATCATAATGAATAAAATTACAAAATTGCCTACATAGTCTAATTAGAGATACATTTCCTTATGTGTAATGTAAAGCTTCTGGACCCACATGGCATAGTGATAATGTATCTTTCCAAATGCAATATAGTTTTCTGTATATCTAAATATCTCTCCAAATTGTAACCCCAATTCTTCTATAGGAGTACTGTATGGAGTTGGAGATGAGGATCTACAGTCCCTCTACAGGAATTATCAGAACTAATTTGATAGGATTTATGACATTCTTTACACGGCTCATGAGTCCAGTGTCTAAGTGAGATACTAATAAGAGAGTCTTCCCAGGTCAAAATACTAATAGTGCCATGCTAAAAATCCACATTGGCAGTTTCAAGCAAGATAATCATTCCACTTTTATGTTTCGTATCCTTTGCATTTATGAATCTGAATTTCCTATTCTTTTACCTCTATGATATGATTATCTGTGCTGAAATAATTTCATTATTTATATTTTCCTATGATGGCAAGGGCATGGAGGAAAATGGTACTCAACATGCTTTAAAAGACCTTGAATCAGAGTATAGGAAAAGATAATGGTAGATATTGAGTATTATTAATGCTGATTAATGTAAAAAATATTTCCAAGGAGTACTTCTGAAAGGTAATGTCAACTTTGGCAATTTGTTTGAGTTTTATACTCTAGTGTTTTGTAAGATGGAAGCATTCTCCTAATTTATACTATTTTTACAAGTCATCATTACGCCTGGATATGAGAAACTATCATAAACCCTCTTCACAGAAAATCATGAAGATTAGGAAACTATGTTGTGTAATTTTCCCAAGTTCATTAGCACTATTTTTTTTTTAATTTTAAATTCTATTTTCTATTTTAAGAAAGAACAAATATCACTATACATAGAAATATTTTAGACTACTGTTTGACATGACCAACGATAACTCTATAAGTTTATTTCTTCATTACACATTGTTGAATTGAAACAACAAAAGTTTGTATTTATGACTAAAAAAATAGAAAAGAAATGTCAGTGACCATGGGGAGAAATTGGAATCTTTGTACATTGCTGATGAGAAGGTAAATTGTTGAGCCATTGTGGAAAGCAGTTTGGCAGTTCCTCAAAAAGTTAAACACAGGATTACTTTATGATCCAGCAATTTCACCCCTAGGTATATACTGAAAAGGATTGGAAAGAGTTAACAAACAAAAACGGATACCAAATGCTCATAGTAGCATTATTCACAATAGCCAGAAGGTAGAAACAGCCCAAATGTGCATGGACAGTTGAATGGATAAACAAATGTTGATATATACATACAATGAAATATTTTCAGTAGCAAAAATGAATGAAGTACCGATACACGATGTAACATGGATGAACTTCAAAAGCATTATGCTAAGTGAAGGAAGACAGACATGAAAGGTCACATACTGTATGATTCCATTTATATGAAATATCCCAAATAGGTAGATCTATGAGAAAGAAAGCAGATGGGTGGTTAACAGGAGCTGATGGGGGAGAGGGAATGTAAGAGTAACTACTTAATAAGTACGGAATTTAATTCTGGAGTGATGGAAATACTTTGGGACTAGATAGGGGTTATAGTTGCACAACATTGTGAATGTACTAAATGTCACTGAATTGTTCACTTTAATGGTAAATTTTACATCATGTGAATTTTACCTCAATAAAAAACTTCGTGTTTATTAAAAAACTAAGTTCAAGATTTAGGATATTTTCTCAGCATATTTTATTGTGTTCAGTTTTATTTTCACTTCATAGAGTTAATCTTAAATTTCTGCATCACAAAGGAAAATGACAAGTCAAAGTTTATAATTCCAACTTTAGGAATTTCCACCATAAATGTTTCTTGTTTCAAACCATATACAGTAATTAAAACAGACATTGGAAAACAGATTACTGGAGGTTTACTCACTTCCCAACATATTTTTTAAACTTTAAATTTTACTTGCTCAGAGTAATTTAAAATATAGGACTGCTCCATTAGTTAAAGTTGGAAGTTATCTTTTTAAATGTAATTTACAGACATCTCCACAGACATTTCAGGGACATCTCTTTGCCAGCAAAATTTCACAACAGTCTCCAAAAATTTAATTGTTTCCTTATCATCCAACTGGAGAAATAGTTTACCTGACTTGCTTGGCTCTATCCAGTGTTGAAGGAAGACACACTTGGGCACCATCCACTGGTGATTTGTAGCTAAGTGGAATATTATGACAATAAGCACAGCAGATTCCTTATGTACCACTCATTTGGTTCCTCTTTTATTGGCAGAAAATATCTTGAGGTTACCCCTGCACCAGTGCATACTATTATAGCTGGTTCCTATTAAATGTAATAATCTGGTTTTCCTCTTTGGTATATTTCTACCTGAGGCCAAAATCTTTGGTAATGAAACTGGCCTGGGACAAAGGGACAAGTATAGATAGTTTCCCTTAAGTATCTTGTTTCTAATACAAACATATGATTGAATCCTTTATGTCTTTCATTTTAATCCTTCCATTTGGTAGATATTTGATAGAATGAGAATATTTGCCATTGATGGCCCCATTAAATGGAATTTAATTTTTCAAGGAATAAATATTTTCTTCCTTTCACTTGATTTTAACCTCTGAAGCCGTAGAAATCCTTAGCTAAATATTTCAGCGTGTTTTAAAAGATTGAAAGTATTATATATATGTATGTATATATATATATCTTATGTTTATGTCACTTTTCCTCATCACAATAAATTTCCTTTCTACATTACTAGAGTGCATACCCACTGACTACTAGAAAATGCTACCTAATATTGCTACCACAGAAGTGTACATCATTTAAATAATAAAATAAGGACATGTTTTATTAATAATGATTATAGATTTATGCCCTTTCACTCAGAAAAGAAATCACTTTGTATATTTTATTTGTACAAACATGTACACTCAGCAAAAGCCTCATCTTTCAATCTACTTCGGTTATAACTCAGTTTCTTAATATGGTACTATTTCAATAGGACTATATGCTAATTTTTAAGTCATAAATTCACCGTAATTTTCAAATAGTAGCAGCAAATTACACATGAATTGGAAGTGCAAAATCATAACCAAAATCTATTTAAATTTTGGATAACAAACATTGTCTTGGAGATCCAAAGAACAGAACAGAAATATACTTAAGCTACTCCAACATTTTAGCCACTTTTACACATAGCAACCCAAGAACCATGCAGACTAAGATTTGCAGATCTGAAGATCAGAATAAACCAGAAACTGAACATAACACTGTGATATTGCTTTTATATTTAAGCACTTGAACATAGAAGTATGGCATGGCAGCAATAATGCACAACAGTTTAATCATCTCTCTCCTGGCATATTCAGATCAGATCAGGACTTTATTATAGAGTATTAATTTTTATTATAGACTCCACATGTTTCTGATCTTGAAGAAGAAGTGAGCGAATCTGACATAATTAAAATATATTGGGGAAAATTTATATAATCTAGTTGGAAATAAGAAAGATGAAACGCATCAATCAGTTTTATTTTAATTTCTTAATTTATAGTGTCTACTATAGGTAAGACACTGTTCTCCTCGGCTAGGTCCAATCATGAACTCATTGCACTTCCTGTGCACTTCTTAGTCTTTCCTGTGCATGTGCGTGCACGCAAGTGTGTGCGCATGCTTGCGCAGGGAGGAATGACGGGTATAAAAAGTAACAGTAGTACAAGATGGAATTACATTTTAAGGAGATTTGGAGGAATCAGTTACAGCTGGTTGAAGAAAACTTTTTTAGAAGGGTAAGATTTGCATTTAGTAAGTGACATTTAAAGAGAAGTGGGTGTGGAAGGCAGAACCTATCTGTCCTGTTCACTGCTGTAACCCAAATGATAAGTCCCTGGAACAGAGAAGTGCTCAAAACACAGTTGTTTAATAAAAGAACAGTAGGCAAAAATGGGAGTATGGTTAGGAGGATAGATATTGTAGGTGCAAGGAAAAAATGTAAGACAGGCAATAGAGGATAAAAGAAGAATTTGGGTAAACAGTGGTCCATCCGTTTTTTCTGGGATTTTATGGATGTATCATAAAAATGGACACTAACATTTGTTGAGCACCTGATTTCCCAGGTTTTGTATATTATCTCTAAACTTCATTTTATAGATGAGGAAACTGGGGGTTGTTATCCAAGGTTATAACTTGTTAAGGTCTAGGCTCTATTTCTGGTCAGGTGAACTTCTGTCAGACCAAGCACTCCAAAGATAACAAATATAAACTCAGAACAACATGTGAAAAGCAAACTAACAAATATACAGCATAAATAAAAGCAGGAACAGTTGTTGACACTTAGAAAAAAGAAAGAGACTGGGGAAGTTCCTGTTATTATGTTCTGATGTTTAGGTAGTAAAAAAGCATGGAAATGGTGAATATATGGGGACATATACAAGTCAATGTTTTCCTTTTAAGTTCTTTAAAATATATATGACTAAAGTAAAAATTGTAATATTGTATTATGGGGTTTGTAAAGTCTATAGTTGTGATTCATATGACAGCTTCAAGAGTAAAGGACCTATGTAGCAGCAAGGTTTCTTTTTTGTTGTTGTTTGTTTGTTTTTATAAATTAATTAATTTATTTGTTTTTGGCTGCGTTAGGTCTTCGTTGCTGCGTGAGGGCTTTCTCTAGTTGCAGCGAGCGGCGGCTACTCTTCGTTGCAGTGTGCGGGCTTCTCATTGTGGTGGCTTCTCTTGTTGTGGAGCACATGCTCTAGGCACGCGGGCTTCAGTAGTTGTAGCACGCGGGCTTAGTAGTTGTGGCTCGTGGGGCTCTAGATCGCAGGCTCAGTAGTTGTGGTGCACAGGCTTAGTTGCTCCGCGACATGTGTGATCTTCCCGGACCAGGGCTCGAATCCACGTCCCCTGCATTGGCAGGCGGATTCTTAACCACTGTGCCACCAGGGAAGTCCCAGCAGCAAGGTTTCTAAATTTCACATGCATTAATATAATATTTTTGTGTGTGATATTCCTAACTTATTGAAATCAAACTTTTATTTTTAGATATTTGTAGATTCACATGCAGTTGCTAAGAAATAATTCAGAGAGATTTCATGCACACTTTATTCACTTCTCCCAAAGATAACATCTAACAGAAATGCAATGCATTATCAAAAGCAGGGTGACTCCTTATGTTTTCCTTTTATAGCCACTTCTCCACCTCCATCCCCTCCTTAACTCCTGGCAACCATTATTAATCTGTTGTTCATTTCTCAAATTTTGTCATGTCAAGAATGTTTACAAGTGAAATCATATGGTATGTAATCTTTAGGGATTGGCTTTTTTACTCAGTATTCTTTGGAGTTTCATGCAGAATGTTGTGTGTATCACTAGTTTGATCCTTTTTATTTCTAAGCAGTAGTCAGTGGCATGGATGTACCACAGTTTATTTAGCCATTCACCTGCTGCAGGGCATCTGGGTTGTTTCCAGTTTTGGTCTATTACAAATAAAGCTAGAATAATCATTCATGTACACGTTTTGAGTGATCATAAATCTTCAATTCTCAGAGATAAATGCCCAGGACTGCAATTGCGAAGTTATAAAGTAGTTAGAGATTTAGTTTTTAAAGAAACTGCCAAACTGGTTTCCAGACTGGCTGTATAATTTAACAGTCTCACCAGAAATGAATGAGTGATCCAGTTTTTCCACATCCTTGCCAGCATTTGGTGTTGTCACTGCTTTTTATTTCAGCCATTTTGATAGGTATGTAGTAATAACTCATGATGGTTATAATTTGCTTTTCCCTAGTAGCTAGTGATACTGAACATTTTTTCATGTGCATGTTTGCATATCTGCATATCTGCATATCCTCGTCTATGGTGAAATGTCTCTTCATGTCTTTTGCATACTTTCTAATTCGATTTTTTGGTCTTTTACTTTTGTTTTAAAAGTATATCTATTCCATTATCCTGGAAGTGAAAGCCTACAATATTTTAAAACATCATTGTGTACTATAAACTGCACATGTTTAAAGCATACAGTTGTTTTTTAAAGATTTTTTTGATGTGGACCATTTTTAAAGTCTTTATTGAATTTGTTACAATCTTGCTTCTGTTCTATGTTTTGCTTTTTTGGCCGCGAGGCATGTGGGATCTTAGCTCCCCAACCAGGGATCAAACCTGCATCCCATGCATTAAGGTGAAATCTTAACCACTGGACTGCCAGGGAAGTCCCTAAATCATACAGTTTTTATTGACATATACACCTATTAAATTGACAAACCGATCTTAAAAGTTATATGGACAAGGCAAGGACATAAAATAGCTAAAACAATTTTGAAAAATAACAGTTGTGGACTTCCTGTCTTCAAGACTGAATACAAAGATTTAGTACTAAAAATTCAGTTGTCAACATTTTTTGGTATTAAAATAAGGATTAACGGATAGTTTAATGGAACAGGAGAGAGCTTCTGGAAATACACTCATGCTTATACAGTCTTTCCATTTCTCTACAATAATAACACAGCAATCTAATTGGAAAAGGAAAGTCTTTTCAATCAGTAGTGCTGACCAACTGATAGCCCCAAGGAAAATAGTAAACTTTAACTTCTACTTTACACTATACTTAGAAATTGATTCCAGATGGATCATAGAATGCTATGAAATAATGAAAACCAAAGGAAACCAGAAAAGACTATTCTGTGTAGGATATTTATGGAAGATTCTCTCAGTAGCTCAGGTGAAAGGTAATAAGGAATTGAACAGAGGGAGAACATCTGAGCATCTTCATAGGGTGGGTGGATGGAGAGGATTCCACAACTGGCTGTGGGCGCTAAGGAAGAGAAAGTTGTCAATAACTTTGATAACTTTGCCGCTGGGTAGCAAAGGAATTGTGAACATCTCAACAGAAATAAGGAATCAAAAAATAGGAATGAAAAGCATGTGTTCGTGTTGGATAGGTTATAAACACCTGAAATGTTCAGAAGGGTTGTGACCAATATTTTTCCTCATAACCACTGAAGAAAAATACACCAATGTTACAATAGATGCAGGGGCAGTGGAGAACAGGAACAGCTAGCCTCTGTGGAGAGCTGTTTGACTAGTTAATGAATAGTTGAGGGGCTGTGGGTCTCTCTTCTTTCACCAATGAGACAAGATGTGGGTTGGGTATGAGTGATTGCTGACAACTGGCAAATTTTAATTAAGTCACTTTTCAGTGAACCAAGTTAATTATTTTGTGCGTCTGTTTCTTATGGGTCATCAGGTAGACAAATCAATGAGGTTACTGAATTAATAATTTTTGAAGGAATTTTTTAGTTTTCTAAACATCAATCCTCTCCTTGGGTTGGTGAAAGCATGGTTGTTCAGTTAGAATGCTTCTGCTCAGTGTACTGAGTTCTGTAGTCTATAGAATTTCACATCCATTGTTAAAGGACAAATCTCATGTATCCAATATAGATATCAGCAACACGCAAGTATTTAATTATTAACATGGGCAGACTAAAGGAAAATACATTTCTATCACAAGCATTTAAAATATTTATTAAATGTTCTGAATTTATATATTCCAAAGGAAAATGTGGATTCATTTCATACAAAATATCCAAACCCACTCTTTTATGATACATAACTGAAAATATATTTGTAATTTTACCACCTAATTAAATTTTGTTTGCTAATTTATTTCCTATATAGGAAAGACAACTCTTTCATGAGATAATGATATTTGACCTTCATTAATTTAAAATTACAGATCCTTTCATATATTTTAACTTAATATTAAATTATTTCCTTTGAATTCTGAAAGTGAATTTCATCTTTAGATTATTTTCCATTGTCTCCTGTTTTATCTCCCTTTCCTCATTCAATTTGTGCTATTAGATTGATGATCCTTGCACGACATTATGTTTGTGTAGTATCACAAAAAAGCCTAATAAAATGTCTTAAATATAAGAGAAAAAGTAAATTAATGAATGAATGATGCTTGAAACCCATATCAAGCATTATGACTTTATAATAGACATATCTGGGACAATGTATTAATACTATTATTATGATTTTTAAACAAATTTTTTGATATTACATTTTTAATTATTTAACTAATGTGGGACTTAAGAAGCAATGTGTGAGAAAATAATGCTTTTTAATGATACATCACTTAATGTGTGATTACTGTTTTCTATTATTTAATCCAAGAAGAAATAGAAAACTGCTCATACAAAACACACATTTTCCTAAGCCTTTTTGCTCCAATTTCAAATCATCTCGACCATAGTCTTTCTTGTAGAAAAAAAAAAATCGCCTATTTAGAGACTCTAATCATTTTTCTTTTTATATATTCTTATATTTTAAATTTCTGCTAGATATTTCCATGTGTGTCCTGCTAATACTTGATACTCTTGGTCACCTGGAATATAACATATCAAATCTAATTTTATTATTTTCTATTTCAAGAAGGCATAATATTACAATTTCCCCAAATTCCTAAATTTTATCTGTGACATTAATATTCTCAGCTAGATCATAAATGTAATAAAGTACGTTTCCTTAAAAAGGAAAGGCATTTACACTCTGCATGTGCTTTTACACTTCTTTCTACATTTCTGCTGACACATTCTAAAACCTCAATAGTACCCGCAGATTCAAATTAAATTTAGGACCCAAATCTCAAAAGTAAAATATTCTAAACTTTTTTTCACGTATGCTTTATATCCAACCAATTTCAACATTAGGATAACCTACTTCCCCCAATTTTTCTATGAAGAACAACTACCAACTACAGTGTGAACTGTG
Source organism: Eschrichtius robustus (assembly GCF_028021215.1). Taxonomy (NCBI): domain Eukaryota; kingdom Metazoa; phylum Chordata; class Mammalia; order Artiodactyla; family Eschrichtiidae; genus Eschrichtius; species Eschrichtius robustus. Next base: position 31,509,581 of record NC_090840.1, on the reverse strand, counting down.
TGTTACACACTTTGATCACACCCAGCATCAACCAACTTATTTAATCTCCATGCCTGCTTGGATCCAGATCCATTTCAGCCATTGGGAATTGGCTGCTAAATATCAATTCTAGTCACTATAGGTTCTTCAAATTCCCACACCATCCATGGAATACGTCGGTTTTATTAATCCCATCTTAAGAAGAGGGTCCTGAGACTTAGAGAAGTCAAGAGACCTACTGAATACCACACCATTAGTGATAATGGAAAGCAAAAACTAAGGCATGTTCAACTCCAAAGTGTCAACACAATCATTTGTATTTCCATAAGCACAACCCTATTTTAGCCGTCATCAATTTTAACTTCACCATTTTTAATAAACCTCTGGGTTTCTAACCTCTGGTCTGTCTTCGATATTCTACACAGAGTAACCAAATTAATATTCTTTATTTTTTTAAAAAAATCTCTGTCCAAGTATATAGAGTGATTTCTTATTAACTGTGGAATAAAATCAAAATTCTTTCCCTCTTCTGTGAGGCTAACTGAAGGGGAGGTTTCCAGTGACAAGAAGAGACAAATCATAAGCTTTAAACAGCAAGAGAAGGGATGTAGAAAAAGACTTAAATTGAGGAGGCTAAATTTGTACTGGGCATTTGGATTATACACGTCCTTTTGAAAGCTGAAGATATATATATATATACTCAGTCAGCTCAAGTTACCATAACAAAATACCATAGACTGGGTGGCTTAAACAACAAGAATTTATTTCTCATATTTCCGGAGACCAAGAAGTCCAAGGTCAAGATAGCAACTGATTTGGTACCCAGATGAGCACTCTTTCCTTGCTTACAGATGGCTACCTTCTCACTGTGTTTTCACAAGGTGGAGAGAGACAGCAAGCTCTGGTGTCTCTTCTTCTTCTTATAAAAACACTGATCTCATCGTGGGGGCTCCACTTTCATGGCCTCATCTAAATCTAATTATCTCTTAAAAGTCCCACCTGTAAATACCACCACATTGAGGGTGAGGGCTTCAGCATATGAATTGGTGGGACCCAAATATATATATATAAATGGAAAGACACCAGAAGAGATAGAGATTCTGCAGTGTCATTTGTAGGTATTACTTTGATAAGAAGAGTGCGTAAATTCAAGAACATAAAAATTCTATCACTAGTGAAAAAATAGTTTTATAAAAGGCAATTATTACTTCAAATCCCTTCTTTATGTCATGCATTGTTCTAGATTTATGCAAACATGGTGATATCTCCATTTTTTGAAATGGGGAAATAAATAGAGAAATAAATGTTAGTTACCCAAAGTTGCACAGCTAGAAGGTTGCATTTCTGGGATTTTAACTAGTGTTCTGACTCCATATGCAGCGTTCATTCTACTATGGAAGATAGTAGAATACCACACAGAAGGATCATTGGATTGCAAAGAGATGATGAAATCTAGAAATAGTGGAAGTTTTCACATTTGGAGAATAGACCCAACTTTATTTGAGGCTCATGTCCACTTAGAAAATGAAAGTCTAAGATATTAAAAACTGGAGCATATTTTGGCAGCCAGGTTTCCGTTGGCTAACCTGGATTCGATTCGGTTTGGGCCTTCATACATAGCATGTACTTAATAAGTGAGTGCTAATTAATCAGAGACTCCTTCAGATGAGACTTATCAAGAAAAAATAATTTACAGAAAGACCACTCACTCAGCTCTTTCACAGAAAGCTAAGCAAGGGTATCACAAACGTTCAATTAATATGATTTTAGAGATAATTTGCATTTCAGTGTGTAAAGAATTTTTTATACATTCTATAATAAACCAACATATTAATACTTTTTTTTTAAATTTTGATCTCAGGGAGTATAAAGGAGAGGAAGCAGACAAAAGGAGAAAATGTGTAAGTCAATAAAGTATTTTTAAGATTAAAAAATAAATAAATAAATAAATAAATAAAACATACCTTCATTATCATCACTTTTGAAAGAATCAGTTTTTCAAATACTTTTTAAATAATTAAAACTCAATTTATTTTAATAGGATATCTGCTATCATGCTATATATAAATGATGATAAAACAGTGATGTTAATAATAATAATAATGCATTACCCAAGAAGAAAAATTATAGCGTTCACCATAAATTTTTGTATATATCACCATCAGGAAACTTTGGTATGACCTAACTAAAATTTCAATGTTTAATTTTTGTTTAAATGTCTGAATCCCAACTTTCCATGTTGGAAGGATATGTTTTTATATTGAAGGATTATTTTACCTTTGAAGGGTGTTTTTGATTAATATTTCTTAAAGAAATATGACATAAATATATTCCACAGGTTCTAAATTACACACTGTATGTGCACTTTCTGTATATATGGATTTATATGCTTGTATTTTTAATATTATAGTCACCCATGATCATGTTTCAATTTATTACGGCCTCATTTACTGAACTACAAATCTTTATCTCCACTTCTGCTTTATTGTCTTCTTATTGTTAAACCTGAAATAGAGGGTAATTAATTTCACACTTGCCATATAGAACAGCACAATGACCTTGAAATTCAGATAACAAATGGGCCACTTTTTCTATTGAGACTTTTTTACTACTGCCCCATGTTCCTCAAGGCATTACAATACACAGCTCTCTGTTTCATTCACATAAAACTTAGACCTTGACATTCAATTCTGTATCCTCCTGGCTTTTCTACAAAAATTATTTTATCTTTACTCCCCTTGATGAACATGATAACTTATATTGTTATACCCCAAACACTTGAACATTTAAACATTAAAAAAAAAAGAAAGAAATAATTTTTCACATAAATCTCTGTTGCAGGAAATTCTACTTATACTAGGTGTGGAAGTATCTGAAGTTTAAAGCCATATTACTCATTGTAAACTTTGTAGGGAGATGATATATACCATCATGATTATGAAGGATTTATTTTAGAATAATTATCTTGTTTAAGTCAAAAAGATGCTTGAAAGGGTTTTGATTGTATTACTAGCTTAATAATTATAGCCTGAACCTGAAGCAGGGAGCTTTCTGAAACTGAGTCCATGTAGATGATATTATAACTAGTTGACTGGGTCAGTTCTTTTAAGCAACTGGTCATAAAATAAAAAAATAAAATAAACAACCAGATCAAATCAGATTTTTGGCAGTGTATAACAAACTAACTGGCTGAACATCTTACTCTTAAGTGAAAATTTTTTGTAGACATAGCCTCAGGCATATATACAAGGCACAGCTTGCTTTATTTTTGTTTTGACTCAAAGTTCTGGTCTAAGATTTCCACAGTCTTTGTCTTGAATAGTTATACTGGATCACTTCTCACAGAGGCTTGTAACCTTAACTATGTCTAAAGCACAACATTTTATTTTCTTAAAGAAAATTATGACCTTTATGAGGTACAGTCATAAAGTAATGAGATATTCCTTATACTTCTTGTAAATTGGCAGTCAAGGTAATTTTAAAACAGAAGTTCCTAGGAACATTTTGAATAATAGGAGCTTTGTTGGGAAAAAAACACTCAACATCTGGATACAACCATCTTGAAGGACAATGCTTATTTTGTTATAGAAATTCTGACATACCCTGTTGCAAAAAAAAAAAAAAAAAAACCCAAACCAAGAAACAGAACAATACAAAGTCAGTCACATATCTTTAATTTCCCCTGCTTATATCAATTGTTGTGGAGTTATAGAAAACTGTAGATAAAGTGTTTCCCTGCAAGCTGCTTTGATTAAATTGTTTTGGGGAGCTTGACTTGTTAATTATAGTTTAGGACACGTGATATAAAACTGCTGTAAACGAGAGAGACAGTAAAATAAGTTAGTTGAAGAGACTGAGCAAAAAGATGAGGAAAAGAGCCAGGAGGACCTAGTTCCTCAAGTTTGACTCTAGCCTCAGTTTATGAGGTAAGGTTATAAGGTGGATCCTCAAGGGACCTATGGGACCTAGTCCAGCTTCTGAGGGTAGGAGAAAAAGAATATGTTATGGGCAGAAGAACTACTGAGAAATAGAAGGGAGCATAGAGCAGGCTACTGGGACAGGCTACTGGGGGAGTGTGACCAGTACAGTAGCTATGTGGACTTGAGCTTTTAACTCTGTTGTAACTTGTGATTATGGTTTATCTGTCAAGTTCATTTCAAATGGTTTTCCCTTTTTCTTTTTCTTTAAATCAGAGAAAAAGAGAAAAAATATAGAAGGATAGCTGCATTTTTCACCCAGGACTCAATATCAAAGTACCGGGGCATGGGGAAAAAAGCTTCAATAATATCAGTCTGACATCTCCTAATCCATTCACTATTAGAACCAATTCAATCTTCTTTATTTGAAATGAGTACTCCTCTACTAAATTAGAGGGATTTTCTGTTTCTTCCAACTGTCCCTTATTCCTGAACACTTCATAAGGTAAGAAAACCTCATGAGCTTACTTGCTTTGTTGACTATTGACTTTTTGCTTGTGTGTGAGTTTGGGAAGGTTGTGGAATTAGGGGAAAAAGTATAATTTAAGGATAGCTGAATGATTTCCTCACACAACGCACACAAGTTCCGCTAGAATCTCCACTGTGTACTAATTTTAAAAGTTTCCTTCTTTTTGAATCTGTATTCAAATCACATCATGAATGAACGCCAGAAGAGGTCATCCCAGACACTGGGACTCAGTTTCTGTAGGATGAAGTCATGTTCAGCTTTACTATTTAGCAAATAGCTGTTCATTAAACCTCAGATCTTTATTATTTTTATTTTTTCAGCAAGTTGTTCAGTTGACACATTAGCTAGGACTTGAGACTTTTCTTGGAGAAATGGTACTAAAACTCCTCTTGGAGTGATGGGTGTGATCTCACCCCTGCCCCCAGGATCATATAGAATCACAACATACGGCTATATTGCCTTTGGTCTTGCTGAGTTCCTAGATAAGAGGGGCAGAGGAATTGAGCTAAAGTTGAAACACTTGGTGCACAGAAAACCAGAGGCTGAGGGGCTGTCAGAGAAGGGCATCAAGGGACCACTAGTGGCAGCATAAAAATAGCTTGTAAAAACAAATATGAACACAAGATTTAATTAGTGATTTCACTGTGGGGAGTGGGATTGGAACCATCTCCTCCATCTCATCCATAAAGTCTTCTGTGAACTCAAAATCCAGGAAATGCTTAGGATACTTGGACATCCTGGACTTCATTTTATTTTCTTTACTTGTACACCCACATTCATAGCAGCATTATTCACAATAGCCAAAAAGTAGGAACAACCCAAGAGTCCATTGACCGAAGAATGGATAAACAAAATGTAGTATATACATACAGTGCAGTATTATTCAGCCTTAAAAAGTAAGGAAATCCTGTCATATGCTACAACATGGATGAACCTTGAGGGCATTATGCTAAGTGAAATAACCAGTCAAAAAAAGGACAAAAACTGTATGATCCCACTTATATGAGATACCTAAAGTAGTCAAAATCATAGAGTCAGAAAGTAAAATGGTAATTTTCATGGCCTGGGGGGAGAAGGGAGTGGGGAATTATTGTTTAATGGGTACAGAACTTCTGTTTGAGAAGATGAAAAACTTCTGGAAATGGATGGTGGTGATGGCTGCACAACAATGTGAATGCAATTTATGCCACTGAACTATACCTTTAAAAATGGTAAATTTTAACAAATGGTCCATAGACACATAACAGTTGACTCAAACTGAGAAAGAGTCATCCTACCTAGATGAGGAAACAGCTGACTTTTTATAAAATCAACAAACTTTTATAATTCACCTACTGAAAATTATTTTCGTAAAATAGTAAGTAGGCCAGACCTAGGTGAATCTGAACCCAAACACTGAGAACAATCCATAACATTGAGGTTCTGTGGAAATGAATTTACCAGGAGTTATTCTAGTTTTATAATTTTGACGTGACTTTTTGTTTTAACTCAAAAAAATTAATATTATTTAAAGCACACAGTAAAGATCATGTATTTGAATTCTAGAATCCAGGTTTTCTCTGAGAAGCAGGCTGTAGTCTGACACTCAAGGATATGACCTTTGAGTGTTACTGGATTCAAGTGGACATTATTGACCTAATCTTTTGAACGGTTGTTCTTGTTGCTGAGCAACTCACTTGTTCAACAGCCAAGTAAAATGATCACTCCGCTTTCTCTCCCTTCACAGAAAGTGAAGCCTGGATATCCCATAGATAATTATTCAAGAGAAAACTAGAAAGTGTATTTATTATAAATCCACATGGATAATATTACATCTCTTTTTTGAAGCATAATTAAAATGTTTGGAACATACATACATGAAAATGATGCTGATTTTACATGGAAATTTTCTTATTGTACCACATTTTTTTTTCACTAATTGATAATGTTTGAGGAAATTATTACAGCACATATTGAAGTGTTTTAAGCATATGTTAGAGGTTAAACTACTAAATAATACAGGTCTAAAGTGTCCAACAATGATCATCTAACAAACAGGCTTAACATTGTTAAATTTAGCATGGCTAGTTATATGCAACTTGATCTTACAGATTGCTGCATGTCAAGTTAAGAAATATATTATGTTCCAATTTATAAAAGGACCTACCTGTTGAGTAGTATACTGATAAAAGAAAAATAAAGTGTTAAAAGGTCCCAGTGGTATCCTAGCAACTTATTTAGGGTCTTGGAAACAAGGACCTCTGCAGTGAATCAATTCCAGGAATTTGTAGCACTAGCCAGTGTTGAGATGGGGAAACTGCCAAGCCAGGGAAGAGAGTGATAATTATTATCTTCCAGGTGGTGTTTGTTATTAGTGAGCTAACTTCTTCCATTTTGTTTCCTCCAATGAAGATTACTAGAGTTTTGGTTAGTGCTGTTTCTCCGCAGAAAAGCCCATTTCCACCCAAAATTAACAAAAATTTGACAAATGTATAGTGAATATATACTACAAATCCTGAATAGTTACATAAGTTATACTGTTTAAACCTATTCACAAACTTTTTAAATAGCTAATGTCGACCAAGAAATAAAACCAGCGCTGTAAGGCAACAAAAACATTTATTTGGGGTCTTAAGAATGGCAATTCAGGAGACACAGATCTGGGTAGCAACCCAAATGTTCTCTGAGGAGGGTTGAAAACTGAAGGATTTTTAAAGGAAAAAGGAGGAAGCTTACATAAATTATTTTGCAAGAATTATGATTGGTGCTGGCAGAGAAGAACCATTCTTGTCTATACATGATTGGTTGCTAATGTTGTTACTATGCAAAAGTTCACTGTGTAAGTGTTCTTTCAGGATGTTGTGGCCCAACTCAAAGTCCATGCTCCATCTAGGTGGAGAAGTGCCAAGGCCCCACTTCCCCAATGGCCTCCTGGCTCCATTTTGGTGTTCCGTTGGCATTACAGACTCCATTTAATCATTCCTTCACACCATTATTACCCACATTTTATAGCTGAGGAAGCTGATGTTCACAAAGATAAAATGATTTACCCTAAGTAGTATATCTAGTCACTTGCCTGACTGAGATTGGAACCCAGGTCTCTGGTGTGTGTTAGAGAAACACAGCTGCACATCTGCTACTGTAAGTAAAGACAAATATGTTGTTTGCAGTATAAATCAGTTCTGTTCATCTACGGGTTTGCAGGTCCACACAGTGACACAGGAGAATTCTGGGCCATTAACACACAGTTCCTTCTCCAGGTTAAAGGATGGGTCTGCTTTGCTCAAACTTAAATTCATTTCTCAAGGAAAGCTTTTACTGTTGCTCTGTTGCTTTCATATTGCTGGGTCTCTCTCTCTCTCTCTTTGTGTCTTTTTGGTTTAAACATATTTTTTCCAGACTCTTCTCTGATCTTCAAGTACTTCTAACCTACCCAAACATCAACAAGATTCCTGGGCAGAAATGATCTCTCTTGAGCTTTTGTGTTGAAATGAATTGGTTTCAGCCTTTAATCTTTGAAAATAATGGTCAGTTGCCACAATTTCACATTCGTTTACTTCAATGCACAGACTCTTTCTGTCTTGTAAAATCTGGTCTAGGTCAGCATGTACTGATAACCTACAAATCAAACCCCAGGATCGTGCATAGGAATAGTCTGTCTTTATTTGTCTTCCAATTAGTCTCTGCATACCATCATGTTTGTAATGGATTCACTCCAAGTTTTTGGCCAGGAGTGATTTAAATTCTTGCCTGACTGACTTTCACTCAGCACCCCTGAAATTGATAGAAGAGGCTCAGTGACAGTAACTCATGGTTGTTTGTTGTTTTCAAGATTAATTTGAAATGCACTATAGGAAAACTCACCTAAAGGTGTAAATTCTCGTGAACAGATTTCAAAGAATTAAATATTTTTGAAAAATGATGCTTTTGCCTAATATATCCAACAAAGAAGTTTACCAGCTATCCCTTCCTCTTGGAGTTTATACTGTATCACAAGCCAATGCAATCTGTTTACAAAAAACCAGATGTGCTAATATCTTTTATTTCCCTACATTCCTTTCCCCGGTCTATTCTTTTGAAAAATAGTAAAATGGTACATGCAGCATTAATGCTTTCTCAGAATGCATCTTTAATATTTTTCCAATATGAGATTATCAGAGAGAAGAGCAAAAAGCCCCAAATTATGCAAACCTTCCCACTGTGATTGAAAAATTTGGCTGCATATAAAAATTGTCACCAGTAATTGCAGAGTCAGAACAAATTGTGGCCTTAAGGCACTTGAACAGAAGGTCTAATGAACCTCAAGTCTCACAAAATGGCATAATGTGTGGCCATTAAGTTAAAAAAAAATGTACAGCTTGCCACCATGGAGCCAACAGAGCAGTTGGATTATGGGTAGAACATGACCTTGTAGACTGCATATGTTACCTCATATCATTACCATAGTGAATTTAGAAATAAAAGCTGTTTATATAAAGTAGAAAAACTAAGCTCCATAGTAGACATTTATTTGGTACTGGAGTCTCTTTGTGTATATACCTGAGATCACACGTGTATTTGCCCTGCTTATTTTTAATTTAAATGACTTTTTTTCAAACAATTTTAAAATTTTGACTTCAACTTAACACTTTGCTTATTTAACATGTCATGTGGTTGCTGGTGAGTCTGTTAGATAAACACTGAAAAGCAGCAAACACCAGATACAAGCACACATAGTAGTTTCATCCCACACACTGAAGTTCAGGACCTTTAGAGCTGTTGGATCTATGTTTATGCTCACATGAGAAAGTTGGTTTTGGATGTGGTGGAAATTTGGAAATTTCTTGTGGAAACTTCTTCTTTATTTAACTAGATTAAGCACCAAGCAAAATAACATTTACGGACTGAACAGAATCGCAATGTGAAATTCCAGTGAACTTGCCACATAGGATTTTACTATCACAATGCTGGGATCTTCAAGAGAGTGAGCACGATATGGAACTGAGTCAGACCTCCCTTTGCAGATGCATCCTGCATTTTTGGAAAATAGTTGTCACGCACATTTCCATTGATTTTCACCTTTTCTACTTAGAAATAAGAGAGAAACACCATGATAAAATATTGGTTTTGAAGAGTGGATGGAAGAGATGTCTAAAATGAATACTATTTTTCATTGCCTAACTATGCCAGGTCTGAAAAGGTATAAATCACAGACTAAAACCCAAGTTGAAAATAAAATGTAGTGAACACTGAATAGCAGTCTGAGCTTCCATATTAAATGTATTGTTGCACTGACTGAGAAACTTATCTATAAAATATTTTTGGTATCTTTTTAAGCTTGAATTCAGTATGTTGAAGAGAATTTTACAGTTAATCATAAGGTCAGCTATAGTTTCTATGTTTCCTCAGTGAACAAAACCACTAACAGATGAAAAGACAAGAGATGAATGTTCATTACTGTAGAATATAGAAACTGGCAGTAATTTCTGGGAACTGAAATTCTAATTGTTTTTTAAAAAAACCTAATTAGAATATCCTCCTGATTGTTAGTACTAGAAATGAAGAAGCAGTTTGTTGAGGGAAGGTTGTGTGTGTTGTCTGATGCAGTTTTGCTAGGATTTTTAGTGTAACTCACATGAAGCAAAGGAATATTAAAGTATTGACTAAATATGAGTTTCAGCTGGAATAGCTATGTTATGCTTGATTCGATTCAAATCACATTCTTTCAAGGATTTAAATTCAAGTATTATTTCGAAGTATTGATTCAACAATTCTTTTGGAAATGACAATTTGTTGTGATTCTGGATTTTATTTTATTTTATAGATTTCTTTGTTGTAGAATTTTCATAAAGTTGAAGGGTAGATGTTTCCTGGAAGGTAAAAGCTAGGACAAGAATGTCTATCCAGTAGTAGAATGTAGTCAGTTTTGCACAGAAATGGGTACATTAGTTGTGGTGTTTTATCTTACAAAGATAATATACATTTTAAACAGATGATGTCAAGGAAGTGTTCTATGCACTTCTTTTAAGTTTAGATTAGGGAGAATAGCAGGGAAAATATGGAGTCTGTCTGATCAGAGAAAACAGGACAGAAATGACAAAAATTGAAGTGCATTCTCTTGTGATTTTTACCACGACCATTTTATATACTATTTTTCCATGTCTATGTTTCTTTAAAAAGGAAATTAAGGTATCCTCTTAAGAGTTGAAAGGATCATTTCAGTGAAAGGACTGTGAACCCCTGTAATATACTTAATGCTGCAAATCATCCCAATATCAGGAAACTCACTACTATATCAGGCTTCTAAGTCATAATGTGGGCCCCAGTGCACTATCCTCTTCCAATTCAGCCTCCACATAAGGCTATGCTCCTTCTAAGACATAAGCAGAATCACGTTATTTTCATCTTTTCTATTAAAAATAAGTTTAAAAAAAGTAACAACCCTGAAAATTAATGTTTTTGGAAGATGAGTGGAAGACATATCTAATGTGAGTGCTATTTTTTCTTTGCATAGACCTGACAGGTAACAATCACAGACTGTAAAGTGTGTCTGGTAAATTCCTACTTAGCTGTCAATGTCCAGTTCAAAATGTTAGTTTAAAAAAAAAAAATTTGTTAGTTTAACAGACTACAGTTTGTAGTGTGCTAGCAAAATTTAATTTTGTTAATCTTTTAAATTTTTTATTTATTTTTGACATATAGTTGATTTACAATATTGAGTTAGTTTTAGGTGTACAGCAAAGTGATTCAGTTACATATATTTTTTCAAATTATTTTCCATTATAGGTTATTATAAGATATGGAATATAGTTCCCTGTGCTGTAGAGTAAATCCTTGTTGCTTATCTATTTTATGTACAGTAGTTTCTATCTGCTAATCCCATACTCCTAATTTATCCCCCCCCGTTCTCCTTCAGTAACCATGAGTTTGTTTTCTGTGTCTGTGAGTCTGTTTCTGTATATAGATTCATTTGTATTAATTTTTAGATTCCACATATAAGTGATATCATATGATATTTGTCTTTCTCTGCCTAACTTACTTCACTTAGTATGATATTCTCTAGGTCCACTTATGTTGCTGCAAATGGCAATATTTCATTCTTTTTTATGGCTGAGTAATAGTCCATTATATATATTCTATTATATATATATAATCTCACATCTTCTTAAACCAATTGTCTGTTGATGGGCACCTGGGTTGTTTCCATGCCTTGGCTATTATAAATAGTGCTGCTATGGAGTTTGGAAGATGGCGGAGAGTAAGATGTGGAGATCACCTTCCTCCCCACAGATACATCAGAAATACATCTACACGTGGAACTGCTCCTATAGAACACGCACTGAACGCTAGCCGAAGACCTCAGACTTCCCAAAAGGCAAGAAACTCTCCATGTACCTGGGTAGGGCAAAAGAAAAAAGAAAAAGCAGAGACAAAAGAATAATGATGGGACCTGCACCAGTGGGAGGGAGCTGTGAAGGAGGAAAGGTTTCCACACACTAGAAGCCCCTTCGTGGGCAGAGATTGCAGGTGGCGGAGGGGGGAAGCTTCGGAGCCACGGAGGAGAGCACAGCAACAGGGGGGCAGAGGGCAAAGTGGAGAGATTCCCGCACAGAGGATTGGTGCCGACCAGCAATCACCAGCCCGAGAGGCTTGTCTGCTCACCCACCGGGGCTTGCAGGGGCTGGGAGCTGGGCTCAGGCTTCGGTCGGATTGCAGGGAGAGGACTGGGGTTGGCGGCATGAACACAGCCTGAAGGGGTTAGTGCACCACAGCTAGCCGGGAGGGAGTCTGGGAAAAAGTCTGGACCTGCCTAAGAGGCAAAAGACTTTTTCTTCCCTCTTTGTTTCCCGGTGCACAAGGGGAGGGGATTAAGAGTGCTGCTTAAAGGAGCTCCAGAGATGGGCGCAAACAGCGGCTATCAGTGCGGACCCCAGAGACGGGCATGAGATGCTAAGGTTGCTGCTGTAGTCACCAAGCAGCCTGTGTGCAAGCACAGGTCACTATCCATACAGCCCCTCCTGGGAGCCTGTGCAGCCTGCCACTGCCAGGGACCCGTGAGCCAGGGACAACTTCCCCCGGAAAATGAACGGTGCCCCTCAGGCTGCTGCAACGTCACGCCTGCCTCAGCCACTGCAGGCTCACCCCGCATCCGTACCCATACCTCCCCATGGCCTGAGTGAGCCAGAGCCCCCAATCAGCTGTTCCTTTAAGCCCATCCTGTCTGAACGAAGAACAGACGCCCTCAGGCGGCCTACATGCAGAGGCGGGTCCAAATCCAAAGCTGAACACTGGGAGATGTGCGGACAAAGAAGAGAAAGGGAAATTTCTCCCATCAGCCTCAGAAGCAGTGGATTAAAGCTCCACAATCAACTTGATGTTCCCTGCATCTGTGGAATACCTGAATAGACAAAGAATCATCCCAAATTGAGGAGGTGGACTTTGGGAACAAGATATATTATTTTTTCCTCTTTTCCTTTTTTTGTGATTGTGTATGTGTATGCTTCTGTGTGAGAATTTTGTCTGTATAGCTTTGCTTTCACCATTTGTCCTAGGGTTCTGTCCGACTGTTTTTTTGTTTTATTTTTACTTTTAAAAAATTTTTTCTTAATAATTATTTTTTATATTTTATTTTAATAATATTATTTTATTTTATCTTATTTTATTTTATTTTACCCTCTGTCTATCTTTCTTTCTTTCTACTTTTTCTCCCTTTTATTCTGAGCCATGTGGATGAAAGACTCTTGGTACTCCAGCCAGGCATCAGGGCTGTGACTCTGAGGTGGGAAAGCCAACTTCAGGACACTGGTCCACAAGAAACCTCCCAGCTCCATGTAATACCAAACAGTAAAAATCTACCAGAGATCTCCATCTCAACACCAACACCCAGCTACACTCAACGACCAGCAAGGTACAATGCTGGACAACCTACGCCAAACAACTAGCAAGACAGGAACACAGCCCCATCCATTAGCAGAGAGGCTGCCTAAAATCATAATAAGGCCACAGACACCCCAAAACACACCACCAGAAGTGGACCTGCCCAACAGAAAGACAAGATCCAGCCTCATCCACCAGAACACAGGCACTAGTCCCCTCCACAAGGAAACCTACACAACTCACTGAACCAACCTTAGTCACTGGGGACAGACACCATAAACAACAGGAACTACGAACCTGCAGCCTGTGAAAAGGAGACCCCAAACACAGTAAGATAAGCAAAATGAGAAGACAGAAAAACACACAGCAGATGAAGGAGCAAGGTAAACACACACCAGACCTAACAAATAAAGAGGAAATAGGCAGTCTACGTGAAAAAGAATTCAGAGTAATGATACTAAAGATGATGCAAAATCTTGGAAAAAGAATAGACAAAATGCAAAAACATTTAACAAGGATCTAGAAGAACTAAAGAGGAAAAAGCAATGATGAACAACACAATAAATGAAATTAAAAATACTCTAGAAGGGATTAATAGCAGAATAACTGAGACAGAAGAACGGAGATGTGACCAGGAAGATAAAATAGTGGAAATAACTACTGCAGAGCAGAATAAAGAAAAAAGAATGAAAAGAATTGAGGACAGTCTCAGAGACCTCTGGGACAACATTAAATGCACCAACATTCGAATTATAGGGGTCCCAGAAGAAGAAGAGAAAAAGAAAGGGACTGAGAAAATATTTGCAGAGATTATAGTTGAAAACTTCCCTAATATGGGAAAAGAAATAGTTAATAAGTCCTGGAAGCACAGAGAGTCCCCTACAGGACAAATCCAAGGAGAAACATGCCAAGACACATATTAGTCAAACTATCAAAAATTAAATATAAAGAAAACATATTAAAAGCAGCAAGGGTAAAACAACAAATAACACACAAGGGAATCCCCATAAGGTTAACAGCTGATCTTTCAGCAGAAACTCTGCAAGCCAGAAGGGAGTTGCAGGACATATTTAAAGTGATGAAGGAGAAAAACCTACAACCAAGATTACTCTACCCAGCAAGGATTTCATTCAGATTTGAAGGAGAAATTAAAACCTTTACAGACAAGCAAAAGCTGAGAGTTCAGCACCACCAATCCAGCTTTACAACAAATGCTAAAGGAACTTCTCTAGGCAAGAAACACAAGAGAAGGAAAATACCTACAATAACAAACCCAAAACATGTATGAAAATGGGAGTAGGAACATACATATCGATAATTACCTTAAATGTAAATGGATTAAATGCTCCCACCAAAAGACATAGACTGGCTGAATGGATAGAAAACAATTCCCGTATATATGCTGTCTACAAGAGACCCACTTCAGACCTAGGGACACATACAGACTGAAAGTGAGGGGATGGAAAAAGATATTCCATGCAAAAGAAATCAAAAGAAAGCTGGAGTAGCAATTCTCATATCAGACAAAATAGACTTTAAAATAAAGACTATTACAAGAGACAAAGAAGGACACTACATAATGATCAAGGAATCGATCCAAGAAGAAGATATAACAATTGTAAATATTTATGCACCCAACATAGGAGCACCTCAATACATAAGGCAAATGCTAACAGCCATAGAAGGGAAAATCAACAGTAACACAATCATAGTAGGGGACTCTAACACCCCACTTTCACCAACGGACAGATCATCCAAAATGAAAATAAATAAGGAAACACAAGCTTTAAATGATACATTAAACCAGAGGGACTTAATTGATATTTATAGGACATTCCACCCAAAAACAACAGAATACACATTTTTCTCAAGTGCTCATGGAACATTCTCCAGGATAGATCATATCTTGTGTCACAAATCAAGCCTTGGTAAATTTAAGAAAATTGAAATCATATCAAGTATCTTTTCCAACCACAATGCCATGAGACTAGATATCACTTACAGGAAAAATTCTGTAAAAAATACAAACACATGGTGGCTAAACAATACACTACTTTATAACCAAGTGATCACTGAAGAAATCAAAGGGGAAATCTAAAAATACCTAGAAACAAATGACAAAGGAGACACAATGACCCAAAACCTACGGGATGCAGCAAAAGCAGTTCTAAGAGGGAAGTTTATAGCAATACAGTCCTACCTTAAGAAACAGGAAACATCTCAAGAAAAAACCTAACCTTGCACCTAAAGCAATTAGAGAAAGAAGAACAAAAAAAACCCAAAGTTAGCAAAAGAAAGAAATTATAAAGATCAGATCAGAAATAAATGAAAAAGAAATAAGGAAATGATAGCAAAGATCAATAAAACTAAAATCTGGTTCTTGAGAAGATAAACAAAATTGATAAACCATTAGACAGATTCATCACGAAAAAAAAGGAAAAGAGTCAAATCAATAGAATTAGGAATGAAAAAGAACAAGTAACAACTGACACTGCAAAAATACAAACGATCATGAGAGATTACTACAAGCAACTTTATGCCAGTAAAATGGACAACCTGGAAGAAATGGACAAATTCTTAGAAATGCACAACCTGCCGAGACTGAACCAGGAAGAAAAATAAAATATGAACAGAAAAATCACAAGCACTGAAATTGAAACTGTGATTAAAAATCTTCCAACAAACAAAAGCCCAGGACCAGATGGCTTCACAGGCGAATTCTATCAAACATTTAGAGAAGAGCTAACACCTATCCTTCTCTAACTTCCAAAATGTTGCAGAGGGAGGAACACTCCCCAACTCATTCTACGAGGCCACTATCACCCTGATACCAAAATCAGACAAAGATGTCACAAAGAAAGAAAACTACAGGCCAATATCACTGTTGAACATAGATGCAAAAATCCTCAACACAATACTAGCAAACAGAATCCAGCACCACATTAAAAGGATCATACACCATGGCCAAGTGGGGTTTATTCCAGGAATGCAAGGATTCTTCAATATACGCAAATCAATCAACGTGATACACCATATTAACAAATTGAAGGAGAAAAACCATATGATCATCTCAATAGATGCAGAGAAATCTTTTGACAAAATTCAACACCAATTTATGATAAAAGCCCTTCAGAAAGTAGGCTTGGAGGTAAATTTCCTCAACATAATAAAGGATATATATGACAAACCCACAACCAGCATCGTCCTCAATGGTGAAAAACGGAAAACATTTCCACTAAGATCAGGAACAAGACAAGGTTTCCCACTCTCATCACTATTATTCAACATAGATTTGGAAGTGTTAGCCACAGCACTCAGAGAAGAAAAAGAAATAAAAGGAATCCAAATCGGAAAAGAAGAAGTAAAGCTGTCACTATTTGCAGATGTCATGATACTATACATAGAGAATCCTAAAGATGCTACCAGAAACCTACTAGAGCTAATCAATGAATTTGGTAAAGTAGCAGGATACAAAATTAATGCACAGAAATCGCTTGCATTTCTATACACTAATGATGAAAAATCTGAAAGTGAAATTAAGAAAACACTCCCATTTACCATTGCAACAAAAAGAATAAAATACCTAGGAATAATCCTATCTAAGGAGACAAAAGACCTGTATGTAGAAAATTATAAGGCACTGATGAAAGAAATTAAAGATGATGCAAATAGATGGAGAGATATACCATGTTTTTGGATTGGAAGAATGAACATTTTGAAAATGATTATAGTACCCAAAGCAATCTACAGATTCAATGCAATCCCTATCAAATTACCACTGGCAATGTTCACAGAACTAGAACAAAACATTTCACAATTTGTATGGAAACACAAAAGACCCCGAATAGCCAAAGCAATCTTGAGAACAATAAATGGGGCCAGAGGAATCAGGCTCCCTGACTTCAGACTACACTGCAAAGATACAGTAATCAAGACAGTATGGCACTGGCACAAAAAAAGAAATATAGATCAATGGAACAGGATAGAAAGCCCAGAGATAAACCCACGCACATATGGTCACCCTATCTTTGATGAAGGATGCAAGGATATACAGTGGAGAAAAGACAGTCTCTTCAAAAAGTGGTGCTGGGAAAACTGGACAGGTATATGTAAAAGTATGAAATTAGAACACTCCCGAACACCATACACAAAAATAAACTCAAAATGAATTCAAGACCTAAATGTAAGGCCAGATACTATCAAACTCTAAGAGGAAAACATAGGCAGAACATTCTATGACATAAATCACAGCAAGATCCTTTTTGACCCACCCTCCTAGAGAAATGGAAATAAAAACAAAAATAAACAAATGAAACCTAATGAAACTTAAAAGCTTTTGCACAGCAAAGGAAACCATAAACAAGACCAAAGGACAACTGTCAGAATGGGAGAAAATATTTGCAAATGAAGCAACTGACAAAGGATTAATCTCCAAAATTTACAAGCAGCTCATGCAGCTCAATAACAAAAAAACAAACAACCCAATCCAAAAATGGGCAGAAGACCTAAATAGACATTTCTCCAAAGAAGATATACAGATTGCCAACAAACACATGAAAGAATGCTCAACATCATTAATCATTAGAGAAATGCAAATCAAAACTACAATGAGATATCATCTCACACCAGTCAGAATTGCCAGCATCAAAAAATCTAGAAACAACAAATGCTGGAGAGGGTGTGGAAAAAAGGGAACCCTCTTGCACTGTTGGTGGGAATGTAAATTGATACAGCCACTATGGAGAACAGTATGGCGGTTCCTTAAAAAACTAAAAATAGAACTACCATACGACCTAGCAATCCCACTACTGGGCATATACCGTGAGAAAACCATAATTCAAAAATAGTCATGTACCACAATGTGCATTGCATCACTATATACAATAGCCAGCACATGGAAGCAACCTCAGTGTCCATCGACAGATGAGTGGATAAAGAAGATGTGACACATATCTACAATGGAATATTACTCAGCCATAAAAATAAACGAAATGGAGTTATTTGTAGTGAGGTGGATGGACCTAGAGTCTGTCATACAGAGTGAAGTAAGTCAGAAAGAGAAAAA
Source organism: Eschrichtius robustus (assembly GCF_028021215.1). Taxonomy (NCBI): domain Eukaryota; kingdom Metazoa; phylum Chordata; class Mammalia; order Artiodactyla; family Eschrichtiidae; genus Eschrichtius; species Eschrichtius robustus. The sequence continues at coordinate 31,491,256 of NC_090840.1, read as the reverse complement.
CAAATACATTATGCTAACACATATATATGGAATCTAAGGGAAAAAAAAAAAAGGTCATGAAGAACCTAGTCGTAAATCGTGAATAAAGACACAGGCCTACTAGAGAATGGACTTGAGGATATGGGGAGGGGGTAGGGTAAGCTGTGACAAAGTGAGAAAGTGGCATGGACATATATACCCTGCAAAACGTAAAATAGTTAGCTAGTGGGAAGCAGCCGCATAGCACAGAGAGATCAGCTCGGTGCTTTGTGACCACCTAGAGGGGTGGGATAGGGATGGTGGGAGAGCGGGAGATGCAAGAGGGAAGAGATATGGGAACATATTTATATGTATAACTGATTCACTTTGTTATAAAGGAGAAACTAACACACCATTGTAAAACAATTATACTCCAATTAAGATGTTAAAAAAAAAACAAACACCCAGTTTACAAAATTATAAAAAAAAAAAAAAAGTGCTGTAATGAACATTGAAGTGTGTGTATCTTTCCAAATTAGAGTTTTCATCTTTTCTGGGTGTATACACAGGAGTGGGTTTCCTGTATCATATGGTAGCTCTACTTTAGTTTTATCAAGGACCCTCCATACTATTTTCCATAGTGGCTGCACCAATTTACATTCCCACCAACAGTGTAGGAAGGTTCCCTTTTCTCCTCACCCTCTCCAACATTTATTATTTATAGACTTTTTGATGATAGCCATTCTGTCAGGTGTGAGGCAATACCTCATTTTGATTTGCATTTCTCTAATAATTAGCAATGTTGAGCATCTTTTCATGTGCCTGTAAGTCTTCCTTGGAGAGATGTCTATTTAAGTCTGCCCATTTTTGATTGGGTGGTTTGGTTTTTTTTGTTTGTTTGTTTTTGTTTTGTTTTGCTTTTTCACACACACACTGTATTTTATTTTTACAAGAGACAAATAAACTGACACCAAGAATTGTAAATGGATGACCACAACAAAAGCAACAATGATTACAATTTCCAAACACAAAACACACTCATACTATGTCATAATATTGATATTCAGTCCAGTAATCCTCCACTCTAACAGTTCCTTTACTTTGCAGTGAAAATTGATTTGTATATTTTTCGCCTCTGAGTCTTTGTGGGATTTTTTTTTTTATTCAAACAGAAAGTCACAAAAATTATAATCATCCTCATCAGTTCACTCAGCCCCATGTAATTAATTTTTTTTTATCTTGATCTTTTGTTAGCACTTATATGAATTCATCAGTTTTCCATTAGAGTTCTGAAAATGCTTATTCATTCAGTTCAGCAGTATAGTCAGTTACCAGAAACCTGTACTTGTCAGTCTTTTCCATGAATTCCTTGAAGATGAAACCCTTTTACAGAAACATTTTAGCAAAAGCATCAGAGTACACCCAGAACTGTCTGTAAATGACAAAAGACATTAAACTGACCACGGTTAAAGATTTGATGAAGGTTCATAATAATGCAATTGACAAGGAAATTTAGTTATTTCTGAGATATACATTTTAAAGTAATAACTAGAATTATGACTTACAACATTATACCAGAACATATGAGATTTTTAGAAATTTAATGTAATGTCTGAAACATTTATATTAACATATTTCCATACAAATAACCCAAAGAACGTTTAGTATTAGTTTTTTTTTTGTTTGATTGTTTGATTTTTTTATACTGCAGGTTCTTATTAGTCATCAATTTTATACACAACAGTGTATACATGTCAACCCCAATCGCCCAATTCAGCACACCACCATCCCCACCCCACCACGGTTTTCCCCCCTTGATGTCCATACGTTTGTTCTCTACATCTGTGTCTCAACTTCTGCCCTGCAAACTGGCTCATCTGTACCATTTTTCTGGGTTCCACATACATGCGTTAATATACGATATATGTTTTTCTCTTTCTGACTTACTTCACTCTGTATGGCAGTCTTTAGATCCATCCATGTCTCAACAAATGACAATTTCGTTCCTTTTTATGGCTGAGTAATATTCCATTGTATATATGTACCACATTTTCTTTATCCATTCGTCTGTCGATGGGCATTTAGGTTACTTCCGTGACCTGGCTATTGTAAATAGTGCTGCAATGAACATTGGGGTGCATGTGTCTTTTTGAATTATGGTTTTCTCTGGGTATATGCCCAGTAGTGGGATTGCTGGATCATATGGTAATTCTATTTTTTGTTTTTTAAGGAACCTCCATACTGTTCTCCATAGTGGCTGTATCAATTTACATTCCCACCAACAGTGCAAGAGGGTTCCCTTTTCTCCACACCCTCTCCAGCATTTGTTGTTTGTAGATTTTCTGTTGATGCCCATTCTAACTGGTGTGAGGTGATACCTCATTGTAGTTTTGATTTGCATTTCTCTAATAATTAGTGATGTTGAGCAGCTTTTCATGTGCTTCTTGGCCATCTGTATATCTTCTTTGGAGAAATGTCTATTTAGGTCTTCTGCCCATTTTTGGATTGAGTTGTTTGTTTCTGTAATATTGAGCTGCATGAACTGTTTATATATTTTGGAGACTAATCCTTTGTCCATTGATTCATTTGCAAAAATTTTCTCCCATTCTGAGGGTTGTCTTTTTGTCTTCTTTATGGTTTCCTTTGCTGTGCAAAAGCTTTGAAATTTCATTAGGTCCCAGTTGTTTATTTTTGTTTTTATTTCCATTACTCTATGAGGTGGATCAAAAAAGATCTTGCTGTGATTTATGTCAAAGAGTTTTCTTCCTATGTTTTCCTCTAAGAGTTTTAGAGTGTCCAGTATTGCATTTAGATCTTGACACAATTTTGAGTTTATTTTTGTGTATGGTGTTAGGGAGTGTTCTAATTTCATTCTTTTACATGTAGCTGTCCACTTTTCCCAGCACCACTTATTGAAGAGACTCTCTTTTCTCCATTGTATATCTTTGTCTCCTTTGTCATAGATTAGTTGACCATAGGTGTGTGGGTTTATCTCTGGGTTATCTTGTTCCACTGATCTATGTTTCTGTTTTTGTGCCAGTACCATATTGTCTTGATTACTATAGCTTTGTAGTATAGTCTGAAGTCAGGGAGTCTGATTCCTCCAGCTCTGTTTTTTCCCTCAAGACTGCTTTGGCTATTTGGGGTCTTTTGTGTCTCCATACAAATTTGAAAATGATTTGTTCTAGTTCCATAAATAATACCATTGGTAATTTGATAGAGATTGCATTGAATCTGTAGATTGCTTTCAGTAGTATAGTCATTTTCAGAATATTGTTTCTTCCAATCCAAGAATGTGATATATCTCTCCATCTGTTGGTAGCATCTTTAATTTCTTTCATCAGTGTCTTATAGTTTTCTGCTTACAGGTCTTTTGTCTCCCTAGGTAGCTTTATTCCTAGGTATTTTATTCTTTCTGTTGCAATGGTAAATGGGAGTGTTTCCATAATTTCTCTTTCAGGTTTTTCATCATTAGTGTATAGGAATGCAAGAGATTTCTGTGAATTAATTTTGTATCCTGCAACTTTACCAAATTCATTGATTAGCTCTAGTAGTTTTCTGGTGGCATTTTTAGGATTCTCTAGGTATAGTATCATGTCATCTGCAAACAGTGACAGTTTTACTTCTTCTTTTCAATGTGTTTTACTTTTATTTATTTTTCTTCTCTGATTGTCATGCCAAGACTTCCAAAATTATGATGAATAATATTGGTGAGAGTGGGCATCCTTGTCTCGTTCCTCATCTTAGAGGAAATGCTTTCAGTTTTTCACCATTGAGAATGATGTTTGCTGTGGGTGTGTCGTATATGGCCTTTATTATGTTGAGGTAGGTTCCCTCTATGCCCACTTTCTGGAGAGTCTTTATCATAAATGGGTGTTGAATTTTGTCAAAAGCTTTTTCTGCATCTATTGAGATGATCATATGGTTTTTATTCTTCAATTTGTTAATATGGTGTGTTACATTGATTGGTTTGCGTATATTGAGGAATCCTTGCATCCCTGGGATAAATCCCACATGATCATGGTGTATGATCCTTTTAATGTGCTGTTGGATTCTGTTTGCTAGTATTTTGTTGTGGATTTTTGCATGTATATTCATCAGTGATATTGGTCTGTAATTTTCTTTTTTTGTAGTATCTTTGTCTGGTTTTGGTGTCAGGGTTATGGTGACCTCATAGAATGAGTTTGGGATTGTTCCTTCCTCTACAATTTTTTGGAAGAGTTTGAGAAAGATGGGTGTTGGATCTTCTCTAAATGTTTGTTAGAATTCACCTGTGAAGCCATCTGGTCCTGGACTTTTGTTTGTTGGAAGATTTTTAATCATAGTTTCAATTTCATTACTTGTGATTGGTCTGTTCATATTTTCTATTTCTTCCTGGTTCAGTCTCAGCAGGTTGTGCCTTTCTAAGAATTTGTCCATTTCTTCCAGGTTGTCCATTTTATTGGCATAGAGTTGCTTGTAGTAGTCTCTTAGGATGCTTTGTATTTCTGTGGTGTCTGTTGTAACTTCTCCTTTTTCATTTCTAATTTTATTGATTTGACTCCTCTCCTTCTTCTTCTTGATGAGTCTGGCTAATGGTTTATCAATTTTGTGTATCTTCTCAAAAAACCAGCTTTTAGTTTTATTGATGTTTGCTATCATTTTCTTTGTTTCTATTTCATTTATTTCTGCTCTGATCTTTATGATTTTTTTTCCTTCTGCTAACTTTGGGTTTTGTTTGTTCTTCTTTCTCTAGTTTCTTTAGGTGTAATGTTAGATTGTTTACTTGAGATTTTTCTTTTTTCTTGAGGTAGGCTTGTATAGCTATAAACGTCCCTCATAGAACTGCTTTTGCTGCATACCATAGGTTTTGGATCATCCTGTATTCATTGTCATTTGTCTCTAGGTATTTTTTGATTTCCTCTTTGATTTCTTCAGTGATCTCTTGGTTATTTAGTAACGTATAGTTTAGCCTCCATGTTTTTGTGTTTTTTACCTTTTTTTCCCTGTAATTCATTTCTAATATCATAGCGTTGTGGTCAGAAAAGATGCTTGATATGATTTCAATTTTCTTAAATTTACTGAGGCTTGATTTGTGACCCAAGATGTGATCTATCCTGGAGAATGTTCCATGCGCACTTGAGACCTGCTGTTTTTGGATGGAATGTCCTTTAAATATCAATTAAATCTATTTAGTCTATTGTGTCATTTAAAACTTCTGCTTCCTTATTTATTTTCATTTTGGATGATCTGTCCATTGGTGTAAGTGAGGTGTTAAAGTCCCCCACTATTATTGTGTTACTGTCGATTTCCTCTTTTATAGCTTTTAGCAGTTGCCTTATGTATTGAGATGCTCCTATGTTGGGTGCATATATATTTATAATTGTTATATCTTCTTCTTGGATTGATCCCTTGATCATTATGTAGTGTCCTTCCTTGTCTCTTGTAACATTCTTTATTTTAAAGTCTATTTTATCTGATATGAGTATAGCTACTCCAGCTTTCTTCTGATTTCCATTTGCATGGAATATCTTTTTCCATCCCTTCACTTTCAGTCTGTATGTGTCCCTAGGTCTGAAGTGGGTCTCCTGTAGACAGCATATATATGGGTCTTCTTTTTGTATCCATTCAGCAAGCCTGTGTCTTTTGGTTGGAACATTTAATCCATTCACGTTTAAGGTAATTATCGATATGTATGTTCCTATGACCATTTTCTTAATTATTTTGGGTTTCTTTTTGTAGGTCCTTTTCTTCTCTTGTGTTTCCCACTTAGAGAAGTTTCTTTAGCATTTGTTGTAGAGCTGGTTTGGTGTTGCTGAATTCTCGTAGCTTTTGCTTGTCTGTAAATCTTTTGATTTCTCCATCGAATCTGAATAAGATCTTTGCTGGGTAGAGTAATCTTGGTTGTAGTTTCTTCCCTTTCCTCACTTTAAGTATATCATGCCACTCCCTTCTGGCTTGTAGAGTTTCTGCTGAGAAATCAGCTGTTAACCTTATGGGAGCTCCCTTGTAAGTTATTGTTCGTTTTTCCCTTGCTGCTTTCAATAATTTTTCTTTGTGTTTAATTTTTGCCTATTTGATTACTATGTGTCTTGGTGTGTTTCTCCTTGTGTTTATCCTGTATGGGACTCGCTGTGTTTCCTTGACTTGGATGGCTATTTCTTTTCCCATGTTAGGGAAGTTTTCGACTATAATCTCTTCAAATATTTTCTCTGGTCCTTTCTCTCTCTCTTCCCCTCTGGGACCCCTATAATGTGAATGTTGTTGCATTTAATGTTGTCCCAGAGGTCTCTTAGGCTGTCTTCATTTCTTTCATTCTTTTTTCTTTAGTCTGTTCCACAGCAGTGAATTCCACCATTCTGTCTTCCAGGTCACTTATCCGTTCTTCTGCCTCAGTTATTCTACTATTGATTCCTTCTAGTGTAAATTTCATTTCAGTTATTGTATTGTTCATCTCTGTTTTTTTGTTCTTTAATTCTTCTAGGTCTTTGTTAAACATTTCTTGCCTAGTCTTTATCTTTGCCTGCATTCTTTTTCCAAAGTCCTGGATCATCTTCACTATCATTATCCTGAATTCTTTTTCTGGAAAATTACCTATCTCCACTTTATTTAGTTGTTTTTCTGGGGTTTTATCTTGTTCCTTCATCTGGTATATAGTCCTCCTCCTTTTCTTCTTGTCTATCTTTCTGTAAATGTGGTTTTTGTTCCACAGACTGCAGGATTGTAGTTCTTCTTGATTCTGCTCTCTGCCCTCTGGTGGATGAGGCTATCTAAGAGGATTGATAGGAGGGATTGGTGGTGGGTTGAGCTGACTGTTTCTCTGGTGGGCAGAACTCAGTAAATCTTTAATCCACTTGACTGTTGATGGGTGGGGCTGGGTTCCCTCCCTGTTGGTTTTTTGGCTTGAGGCAACCCAACACTGGAGCCTACCTGCGGTCTTTGGTGGGGCTAATGACAGACTCTGGAAGGGCTCACGCCAAGGAGTACTTCCCAGAACTTCTGCTGCCAATGTCCTTGTCCCCACTGTGAAACAGAGCCACCCCCCGTCTCTGCAGTAGACCCTCCAACACTAACATGTAGGTCTGGTGCAGTCTCCCCTGGCGTCATTGCTCCTTCCCCTGCATCCCGATGCACACAGTACTTTGTGTGTGCCCTCCAAGAGTGGAGTCTCTGTTTCCCCCAGTCCTGTCGAAGTCCTAAAATCTATTCCCACTAGGCTTCAAAGTCTGATTCTCTAGGAATTCCTCCTCCCGTTGCCAGACCTCCAGGTTGGGAAGCCTGCCGTGGGGCTCAGAACCTTCACTCCAGTGGTGGACTTCGGTGGTATAAGTGTGCGCCAGACTGTGAGTCACCCACCCACCAGTTATGGGATTTGATTTTATTGTGATTGCGCCCCTCCTACTGTCTCATTGTGACTTCTCCTTTGTCTTTGTATGTGGGGTATTTTTTTGGTGGGTTCCAGTATCTTCCAGTCGATGATTGTCCAGCAGCTAATTGTGATTTTGGTGTTCTCGCAAGAGGGAGTGAGAGCCTGTTTTTCTACTCCGCAATCTTGGTTCCTCCTTGCAAAACTTAATTTTTAAAATTTGAGTTCGACAGAGGGTTGCTGAAATTTTATTTTGCAAAGTGAAGATATTAACATCAAATAAAACACAAGTAACAAGGCACCAGCTACAATCACATCATTTCATATAAAAAAATTTTAACATCAAAAAGGAAGAATGTAATTAAACTCACTAAAAATTATAAATTAGCAGTTTGGAACTATCAGTGTATGTTTCTTGTTTATCTTATTTTATTCTGGACTCAGAAAAACTTCATTAGGCAGATTCTATTCTACAAAGCACTACTTTAGAAAGTTTTCTTGGCAGAGCCAAATAGGGTCAATTGCTTTCTACTTTAGGTAATTATTACAATTATTGTTCTGTACTGCAGGTATTTTTTTCATGCTGTTTCAAATCCTTTCTAGAATGTATATTATTAATGACATAAACTAAGTTTTATTCATCTTAGTATCATCTTCACTTAGGAGAATGCCTAGCATAGAATGTGAGCACAATGTTGGCTGAATTAATGGAAGATTTAATAAACGAAGACAACACATCCTACTGCTGGACAGCTTTAGGTATTGGAAAATTTCTTATGCTGAATTGAAATTCTTCCCTAGGTCTCCCAGTTCTGCTGCAAAAAGCACCTTTATTCCTACTCCCAAATAGCAAGCTTTCTAGTATTCAAGCTGATATTTTCTTCTTTAGGCCACAAACTTCATTTCCTTAAAATATTCCTGGTAGGTAAATGTTTAGACACTTTCCAATTCACTGTTCCTTCTTTATCAATTTAATCAAGTTTATTTTTATCCTTTTCAAATTATGGCAATACTGTGGAGGCCTTGTATAAATAGATTTGAATCCAGAAATGTCTGCTTTCCAGTCCTTACTTAGCCATTAACTAGTTGGAAGTACAATCTGAGATGACTGACTAAAATTTTATGAGATTTGGTTTCATTATGTGTGAAATTAAAATGATCATGATCAAAAATAATGTATATAAAATCCCTGCAGATGGTCTGGAATAAAGCAAGTGCTCAATTAACTTCTGTAATAGATCTAATATATATATTAACACAACACAAAAGAAATGTGTGTGTCATTCACATAACTTTCCAAGGTAGTTACACATGGGTGAGGTGGGGTTGGGAACTATGAAGTGAAAGTTTTTGTCTTTCCCAGGATTCATATGTTGAAACATAATTCCCAACATAATGTTTTTTGGAAGTGAGACCTTTGCCAGGTGATTAGATCATGAGGGTAGAGCCCTCAGGAATGGGATTAGTCCTCTTATAAAAGAGATCTGAGAGAGCTCCCTTTCCCCTTCGGTCATGTGAAAATACAGTGAGAAGATGGTCATCTATGAACCAGGAAGTGTGCTCTCACCAGACACAGAATCTCCCAACACCTTGATGTTGGACTCCTCAGCCTCCAGAAATGTGAGGGTGAAGATTTTTTGTTGATTAAGCCATCCAGTCTACAATATTTTTGTCATAGCAGCCTAAATGGACTAAGCCAGGGCTAAACTCCAGAAGTCTTCAGAGACCCAGGTTGATAGAACCTCTGTTATCTTTAACATGGGCCTCCCAGTCAGCTAAAAAGGGATAGAAGAGAATAGAGAAGCAAGAAAGGGAGGCTTTTATGTGCCAGGCATGGAAGTGACATATGTCACTTCAAGTCCCATTCCTGGCTAGGATGCATAGGGTCATGCCAAACTTCAAGGGAGATTTGGAAATATGGTTGAGGCAAGTGAACTAGAAGAGAGGAAGAAAGGAATTTGATGAACCATACCAGACCATCCAGTTCAGCTCAAGGAAGTCTATTAAATTAGATTAAGATGACATATTATTTTGTAGTCTCATTTTATTGTGAGATTACATTAAATTGTAGACACATTCACAATTTGTGTGTTTTGTGTTTTGTTAATATAAATTGCTGTCTACTTTTCTATAAATCTGGGAAATAACTTTAAAAATAAAAATAGTCTTTGTTTATTCTTATCTAACAATAAAAGAAAAACATGTTGACTCTAATAATTTAGAAAATACATGAAAGCCTAAAAAAGAAAAGATCATCCAACTGACATAAATAATGATAATAATAATTATCTTTGGGATATTATAAAGATAAGATTTTATATATATGACAACATATATTGGACAAATTGGTTTCCAGCATTAACCAAATTTGTTAATATTTGACAGTATAAATATTACAATTATTTCCCTATGCAGATATATACATTTTTTTAACCAAAATTGGATCATAGTCATTTATATTTTGTGTGCTTGGCTTTTAAAATGTAATATATTATGAACTGTTCTTTTATAATTGTCTTCATTTTCTACATTGAGCAACAAATTACCACAACCTAGTGGCTTAAAACATCATACATTTTTTATGTTACAGTTTCCATGAATCAGAAGTGCAGGCTTAGCATATAACTAGGTTCTCTTCTCAGGGTCTCACACTAGAATCAAAGTGTTAACTGGGCTGCATTCTCATTTACAACTCAGTTTCTTAATGTTTTTGCTCCAAAATAAGTTATTTTAATTGTTAAACTTCTTAGATATTAAAACTTTTAAGTTACTGATCTCATATGAACAGTTTAAAGATATTATTAAAGGAATTATATATTTTTCTCCTTCATTTGAAACTTTTTTTTGCTGTAGGCACCAGGAGGTTGTAATGTCCTTTACAAGACATTGGTGTATGAGCTTTTGGTGATGACATAGGAAAGAATGATGCGGCATGAGCTCCTAAGTCCTAGTCTGTTTTATTTTGGACTCAACATGTTGAAATTTGACCTATTTAAGTAATATCTAAAAATGTTGTTCTTAACATATCAATACTCAATTTAAAAAGAAAAAAAAACAAAAGGATTCTCCTTATTGGCTAAGACTAGGAAAGCCATTGGCAAAATTATGTCTTTGGCATTTTCCACCTCAGTGTTTAGTCCCCTGCCCAACCAAAATCTCAGTCTTGTGTATTAGTTTCTTCCAGTTTCCTATTCTCATCTCTAGCCTCAGTGCTTTCATAATATAACTGAGAAAAAAAGTAATTTTGTAGAGTAATTTTCACTATGTGTCCTGTCTTAATGGTTTACCCTCCATGACTCCACCCACAGGAGTATTTGTATTTAAAAAGAGGAGAATGTTAAATCCAATATATTGTTAATAGGAGAATTTTAAGGATTTGTAATTTGCCTATGAGAGACAATTTTGGCAAATAAGCCTTCATAATATCTCACAAATAAAATATTTTACACACATATATGATTTCTTATTTCACCTCTTGTCAAGGTTGGCTATGACTATACTATATGTAATCTTCTCAATGAAGTATTCAAAGACATCTATAAATCTATAATTGGGCTTCATTTTACCCATATTTTCTTATCATTCATTTCTAAGTTGAAGTTCTTGTTTCCAGAACTTTACTAAACTTTATGTTTAGTTTGCTCATTCTTATCACTATTTTTTCATGAATTTCTTCTTCTGTCTCCAGTGACCTTCTTTCTCTATTCCATCTGTTTAAATTCTTTTCATCCTTTAATGTTCAGACCAATGTCTCTTTTTTACATAAACCAATTATTCATTTAACTCATCATTATGAGTTAAATAGATTGAGATCATGAATTATATTAATAAGTTCAAAGGCAACACAAAATCATGAAAAAGAAGAAGAAAAATAGCATATAGGATTGAATGATGTGGTAGACATATTAATAGTCCTCCAAATATGTTCACATTGTAATCCTTGGAAACTTTGAACATGTTAGCTTACACAGAAGAAGGAAATTTAGAGTGTAGATCGAATTAAGATTGCTAATCAAGATAGGGAGATTTTCTTGCTTCATACAATGTATTACAATAGTCCTTAAATGATAGAAGAGGGAAGAAGAAGAGTCAGAACAAGAGAGATAGCATTGTAAGAAACACTTAAACAACCTTTGCCGGTTTTGAAGATGGAAGAGAATGATGAACCAGGGAATACAAGAACCTTCTAGAAGCTAAAAAGGCAAGAGAATGGGTTCTCCCCTAGAGCCTCCAAAACGAAATGCAACCATGTCTATGACTTGATTTTAGGTCAGATGTATTAAATACTTCTGACCAATATAATTGTGAGATAATAAATATGTGTCATTTTAAGCCACTAGGTTTATGGTAATTTGTTACAGCAGCAATAAGAAACTAATACAAGCATGATGAAAGAATCAGGATTCAAATAACATATTGGCAAGTAAATATAAGAATGATTAAGGTCTTATAGCTACTAAGGGGGAGAAGGGATTTGAACAGACACTGTCTGGTTCTAAAACTTCTATCCTTAATTAGTATGCCATTCTGAAAGAGGAAATCCATTTATTCTGTGTGATTTTGAAGGAAAAACTTGGATCTGAGAGGTGGAAATTATAGTGATTTACACTAGTTCTGATTAAAAAAAAAGAAATTTTGAAACAAAAAGCTGTCAATAGTTAATTTGGTTGAGACTTGTTGCAAAGTGATTTGGTTGAGAAATGGTAGGGATGTGGTTGAGCAAAGGCAGCGATTTATTGCTAGAGAAGGAATCAGCTGTGTCTTGAGTGAGAAAATCAGGTGAAAGTAAAGAAGGTAAGTAGTGAAAGTGCTTAATTCCCTTGAGGAAGTAGAAAGATAGTGGGGAAAGACTGGGACGAAACAGTTCCTGGTGTTGGCTGCAAAATAATACAGTATCCCTGGCCTGGGAGAACTTGATCACTGCCAGGAAAATGTAAAGGGAAAAAGCTGTATAGAACTGGTTACTAGCATAAATAGATACAAATTACCTATATTCAATAACTCAAGGTGTAATTCCATCATAAATTCTAAATTGAAACATAAAAATAAATGAAGTTGCATATAGGAGAAAGTTGCATATATTTGTATAGGAGAAAAACTTGGTTTACACTAAATCTTCAGCCTGAAAGCAGCTTTAGGTCAAAGGAGCTGGTTTTTATCTCGAATGCTTAATATTGACCCTGTAATTTGCAGGACTTATGCCTGAAAATGTAGCTGTAAATAAAGAATGAGGAACAATCCTTTAAACAGCAAAATTTATTAAAATTACTTCCATCCTATAACATTTATAGGCTACATGAAACGTAGACAAACCTTATTGACACTAGAAATTGGCATCTTCCTGGATTTGAAGCTAAGCAAATGATTTTTTCTGTTTTGGCATCTTTCTTTCATTTTGGTTAGTATAGCCACTAAAGTTTTTCCTTCCTCTTTATTTGAAAACCCCGCACGTGCTATCAGGCAAGAGTAATATTTTCTGTCAATTCAAGTGCATTCCAAATATTATATTGACCGTGTTTATAAGATGAATTGTTTGTTCTTAAATCAAGTAATAAATTTTCTCAATGGTATTCATAGTAGGTGGCTCAGCATTTTGTCTAAAAGATTATTTTACTTGGAGAATGATCCACACATTTAAAAACATTTTCTATCTAAAACCAAATAGTCAAATGCAGGGCCTGTAGAACAGGGAAGAAAGGTCTATTTCTTTAAAATAAGTGCCCCTGGAGCAAAATGTGAAACTAATTTTACATGTAGCTACAAATGATCTGGACTTTTCCCTTTAGTTTGTGTTTAAGAACTTGTATTTTTTTTTTTTTTTTTTGAAAAAATCAGTCTCTGAAAAGTCTTAAGACAAATTGACATCTATTTATCACGTCTTTGAAGATAATGGGTATGTGTGTTTAAGTGATAAGGAAGATATAAGATGTGGGAGATTTACCAGGGGAAAGAGAAGTAATAAACCTATTTAACTAAAATTTGTCCTAGTGCCTTGAGTTCCTAAATTCTGTACTAAAATATACATCTTAGAATTAGCTCTGAAACTTTTAGGACCAATAGATTTTTACCTATATGTAAATCAGTCTTCCAAGGGGAGATTATCTGTTTCTCTCTCAGTATTATTAGTTCAATAACTTGAAGGTTAAATGAAAAAGAAAATCAAAGTCACATATGTTATTTGCCTGATCTCCTCTAGACAGATACTGTTAACTGGACCAGTCTCCTCCCTTTTCCCACATCTACCATAGTTAGTGTCCCTCTTTGCTCAAATGGCACCTTGTGATTTCTGCTCTATCAAGTATTCAAAGTCTACTGTCGGTATGTTAAGACTATCCTTGAGATAAAGGATTTTTTTTTTTTCCAGGAAGGTGAACAGGGCTCAGCTGGAGCCAACAGGGTATGCTTTGTGTTTCTGGTATGTATGAGGGAAGTGCAGGTTCAGATTGTGGAGCAGGGAGAGTATGAACCGGGATACGCTGAGCAGTGGGGCAGCTCAGAAGATAGTGGAATCAGGTCTGTCTGAGCAGCTGCTGCTATGAGCACTCTTCCCAGAGGAAGCAGGATCTCATGGGATCTTAGGAGTTCTACCACAGCCAGCAGGAGAGTCTTGGGATGAGAAACACCTGGGTGCCCCTGGTGACAGAGGCTTTAGTCCCAGTCTTGACCATAAGGAGTGTGGCTCATGTCACCTATCACATAAACCCCAATCTTGGTAGAAAGCTCACCCCATCCCCCACAACTGAAAGTCACAGTACGACCAGTGCAATGGTGCCTCCCCCATGGGCCTGGCCAGGTGTGGCCTTGTGATTAAGGATTGCCTTAATTATGTAAACTCATCATGTAACATATATCTGGAATATGAAAGGCACTCAGTAAATGCTTATTGAATGAAGATGAGAAAAATTTATTTTTGTAAGCTAAACTGCGATTTCATTGTCTTCAAGGGCATTTCCAATGACCTTATTATCTATCAAGCAATGCTTTCTGGTAGAATTTTAGATTTAACTTTGCCATTGAATTGTTGATTTTCTGTGCTATTTCTACTATTTTCGCTATTACATATAGTTAGTACCTAGTCTCTGAAGATGACCTTTAACAATTTCTTCTCTCCTTTTATGTACATACCTCTGCTTACATCAAAAGGTAGAACTTAACCTTCCCCACCTCCCTCCAATCCCCTCCCTATTTTTACTCTGGGATGGCCTTATAACTGGTTTTAACCAAAGAATGTGGCAGAAATGATATTCTGGGATTTCTGAATAAAGGCCTGAAGAGGACTACTAGCAGCTTTACTTTCCTGACTCTTGGAACCTAGCCTGCATATTGGGAGGAGCCCAGACACATGAAGTGGTCCTTGGAGGGTATTAAGGGTCTCTTATGAACAGCCCCTATCTTGACATACCAACACAGATGAGTCCCCAAATTACTGCAGCCTCTGCAAACATCACATGGAAAAGAACTGCCCAGGTGAGTTCAGGATGCTCACAATGTTGCAAGAGATAACAAAAGGGTTGTTATTTTAAGTTACCACATTTTGGGATCATTTGCTACAGAGTAAAAGATAACTGAAACAATAGACTCCTTTCTTCTAGCACATAAATATAGCTTCATTTTCTAGTAACATATGACTTATAATTCAGAAAATATATTTGAGCTCAAGCATTGTTCTGCAGAAATCATAATATTAAGCTCTTATTAATATAATATGCAGTAACTGCTTTATTACAATTATATGCAAAAGAATTTTTTCCCATTATGGGTGCTAAATAGTCACAGAATTTATATATATTTTTTCTATATGTACATGCTATACAATGGCTTGTAGTAGAGACCACCATTTGCCCCCAAATATTTGTTCTCCTCTTATTTCATAGTGACATAACACCTGATTTTTGTCTGGACATATAGCAGCTCAGGATGGAGACAGCATTTCTCAACTTGCCAAGCTGCTGGTCAAGGAGATAGAAACAGGAATACGCTGTGCAAGCTCCTGGAGACTTCTTGCCTCTTCATCTCTTCTTCCTGTGAATGGAAGATGGATAATATAGTTAGAACATATCTTAGATGAAGAGTGCAAGGTCATACAGGTGGAAAGGGACCTGGGCCTAACAATGTAAGGAACCCGGCTCAGCTTGGACTTCTCACATGATTGAGAAACCACTTCTGATTTATTTAACCCATTGTTATCAGGATTCTACAATACTTATAGCCAAACCTAATCCTCAGTAAAATAGCAAGGAAACTAGGTTCTAGGCTGAAGCCATTTGCTAGTGGTCACATTTGTATATCTTTCAAACTGAGATTGCTATAGCTCATTTTGTTCCCTTGATGACTCAGTTTCCTTTATATAAAATAGATATGATTAACCAACTTCAACTAATTTTCTTCTTAAAGTGACATTAGGAAGTGTGAAGGAAGTTTAAGCATCAAAGTAACCCAGAATCTTTATATTAACAAAGCATTTCATTTCAATAGTCTTTCATCTATAATAACACATTTGATGCTAAACAGAAAATATAAGGAAAGAGAAGAAATTGGTTGGGGGAAAGAAGATGTATATTGATGTAAAAGATACAAAATGAAGCTTTCAAAGTAGAACATGGGCAAGTTGAATGATAATGTAACATATATATCCACTCATGCAGAAGTTTTAAAGGGTGGACATAACAGGGCAGCACTAGCTAGACAACTAATTGTCAGAGCAGTTAGTTTATCATTAGGATGCCTGTGGAGGATGTTACTTTAAGGCACTAGAGTAGCATCTTAATATATAATTAAAGCAGCATGCTGATAGTGGAAGTGTTCAACAGTGTCTTTCTAACAAAACATGACTGAAGCATAGATGAGAATTATGGTTAATATTATTATCTTAACTCAGTGAAAATCACGTTAGTTTTCACTCTCCTTCAGAATAGGTAAAACACGAAAAGTCCACAGAAGTGTTTTGGTACCAGTGCTCAACAGGCCAATATAATTGCCATCCCATGCTTCCCTTGCCTATATCTCCATTGGGAAGTACCTTTTCCAATTATAATCTTCCAATTACCATCATCTCATCTGCTATTATGCTTTGTCTGAGCGATGGCTGATAAATACCTTGCTTCTCGGATTGCTAACTGTTTCCCAATGCCGAGATGATATGCAGGAAGAAGAAGATACAAAAAGGTACATTTTAAATTATTTTTTAAAATCAAAGGATACTTTTTTACCATAGTGTCCACAAAAGTTTTTTAATTACCATAATACTCCTCTACACACACACATACAGACGTACACACCCACACAAACTATATTCTATGAATTTTATTCCATAAAATATTCAGCTGTGCTTTTCATAAAGTGGAGAGGAATATCTCCATCATGCACATATTAAATTTATTTCACAAAGCACAAATGTACATAGTTCTTGTCACTTTGTCTATTTAATGTTCTAACAAATGCCACCTTTATTTATATGCATGTAAAATCCCTTTTCATTTTTTCAAAAATATATTACTGATTTCCTGTAGAAATGAATTTCATGGTTTGATTATATGCACATATCTCAAAATTTACCTTTCTGATTTACTGAAGCAGCTTCCAGCTATTTCCTAGTTAACCATATTTTTTAAACTAAACTATATCCTAATAGAAATCTACATAGTGTCAAAATATAGATGAGAAATATGTGGAAATTTGCCTGGCTATCCATATCTTCTTAAAAATGGAAATGTTTCACAAAAACCTGTGAAAGAGAAATGTGTGATTTGGGGACAGCAACATGCAGATTATTTCTGTCACTAAGGACTTCTCAGATACATTGAGAGATGCAGTTTGGGGTATCCTCTTTTGCTGTGTAGCAGGACGTTCCCTGCTCCCTAACACCCACATAGATATTAGCTGATGTCTGAGTACCTTTAAAAATGGCAAGCTAATAAGAATGTCTTTATGGTTCCACTGTTTTTTTGTTTTTCAGTTTTTGGGTTTTTTTACAGTCATAAATTCTACCACTAAGACAATTTTGTATGCAGAAGGGAGTCTATAAAAGTTTTATATGTGAAGAAAGCAGAAGTATCAGAAGGCTTTAACTCCCTGATTGAAATCTGAACTTGGTTCTATGTTCCAATCTTGTTTTTATGAGCTCACATCTTGATGCTTTTCCTTGATACAGAGCACAAAAGTAAGAACAATACTAGCCTGCAAAGTGAGAATTTGTAAATTTCTATTCTTCCAAGAAACCAAAGGGAATAATTTTCATGCAGTTAATTATGTAAGTCATTCCAGTGGCAGGAAGGTTTTTCAGAAATAACTGTGATTTTACTACTGGATTTCTTTGTAAAAATAACATAAGCAAAATTTGTCATTCATAAAAAAGATGATAGCAGTGATTATGTCAAACTCACCTCATAGTACTTGCTGATCACCTATGAGGAAAAGATGGAGCTGTTCCCATGGTCACCCCCTTGTTTAGCAAGGCCAGTGGATGGCTGTCTTTTGGGAACTTTCCTCTCCAAGTTGGGACTTTTCACTAGTACTCTTGTTTGCTGGCAAGTATTGGACTCTACAGTGCCAAATTCAGAAAGATTCATTATTCTCCTGGACATTACTTACTCTAGAGGCAGACAACAATGCCAGAAATCTCATGAGCAAAATACAATCTCATACGGTATTTTTAAAATCTGGTTTCCAGACTCTGGATATTTAGATAAACAATGCAATTTTGAGGTTTTTTTCCCCCTCTAAATTGAGCCCAATTTAAACTCAGAAACTTTTGAAGCAAATGTGAAAAAGGAAATTATTTTCCCCTCATTTTTGTATGTATTTTGAATTTTAAAATTAAATTTTGTCTGCTCTTATGTAGCTTAAAATTATTGTCTATTTTCTACCTTTAAGATTTTGTCTATATAGTGAGAAATGAAGTGGTATTTGGGTAATAACATGTTTTGATTCATGAAATACATGGGCAAAACAGGTAACTCACATCAACAAGTACAGTTTTGGATTTCAGATACAATATAATCAAGCAATAAGTGTGTGCATGTCTGAAATGGTTTCAGGTGTTCACTTGGGCACTGCCTTCCTTTTATATGCTGGGATACATGGGTAGGGATAGGATAGAGTGAGCACAGAGAAAAGACTTTTACTTTAGCAGACTCCTTAGGCTAGTTTTGTTTCTAGTGAAGAAACAAAATTTATTTGCTGGCCTGATAAAAGGTGTATTCCCTTTATTGATGGAAATTAGTTCTTTGATAATTAAAATGTGTACATCTTAAGCACATTCTTGACTGTGGTTATGTACTTTTGTGTTCATAAAGACCATCAAAAACTAAGTATCACCGGGAATTCCTAGAGTAATTAAGTGTATCAAGTATACTTTTTCTGTGAACCTGTGGGAGGGAAAAATTTTAGCCCTTATTTTCCATTGAGCTGATAGCACTTTGAAAGGTAATGAGCTATAAAAGAAGTAGATAGCTACCATAGGCTTTACTTAGTTAGCTTAGGCTGGATTGTTGTTATAGTATAAAAGATATACTGTTGTAAATCCTACTACATAAAAGAACAACACTGATTTTCTGATGAATAAAAAGAATGGACTCAAACATTATTACAGCACAAACAATGCAACCATCACTGATTTGTACACTACTAGTCTTTCCTAGAAACTCCAAAACTGATTTTTCTATTATTCATATTCTGTCATTTCCCTGCCTCAATGAACTTTACGTAAAACTTAATTTGGACTACAGATTTTGTAGCAAATATATGCTAGAAAAAAAAAATATATATATATATATTTCCTAAAGTTGGAGTCATTTATCTGGACAGATGGTCATGCTGGTTGAACACATTGTGCATAAATGCTTTGTAGCATGGCCAAAGTATAGAATGTTCTCTTTTATAAAAAGAGTTTTGTTAAGAAAACTCACCACATATTATGGAAAAAAAAATACTTCACCCATGTGTTACTAATTTTTCAAAAAATTATTGAACACAGATTAGTGTGATAATGATATTTTCTCTGATTAAAAGATTCATCATCATGTATAGTTGAATTGAATTCCAGTTAATGTTTTATTTTTGTAATTTTTCACACAAATTTGCAAGCAGGGGAATAATATTTATTGGGTCTGTTTTTATGCTGGGATTTGACATGCTAAATCATTTTAACCTTATTTCTTTCATAGAATTGTTATGATTAATATTTTGCAGTTGAGGAAGCAGACTCAGAGGCATAAAATACTTTGCACAAAGATGGTGAGTGTGAAGGTTGGTGTAGTGATCATTCTTAAAGTACACCACCCACAGAGTTGTTCTTAGACCCTTTGGTGGCATCACATTAAGCATAGAATAAAATGCAGATCTCTAGGAGATATCTCCATAAATGGATTTCATTCTATGTTTTTCTTTACTTTCTAGACTCTAAATTTGGTGCTTCAGCTGCACACTGGACAACTCCGCATTCTCTAAAAAAAATATTCTGAGCTTTTCTGTCTTTGTTCCTGGTTCGTGCTTTCCCCCCCCCATATGGAATACTCCTTTTCTTCGTCTCTGCCAATGCATAACCTAGTCTTTCTTCATGGTCCAGATCAATTGCCAGCTTCCCATGAGTACTCCTTAATTCCTTCAGGTGGAATTAATTATGCCTTCTCAAGATCACAGAACAATATACCTTTATTACCAAAAATCCTCTGTTCAGTAAATCAGTTTTCATTGCTTCTGATAAGTTATAAATTCTTTGAGAGAAAAGTTGCATTTTATATATATGCATCCTTTGTTTTACCCATTATAATAGCATGCATATATAGTAGGCATCCGATAATATTTTTAAATGGCTTTCTAGTTGATAAAATATTTTATAAATTAGGCTTTGTGTACTCAGAAATTATTGGAAGTGACAAATGACTGATTAATTTAGGAGTAACCTAATGATATATAATGCACATATTCTAGAGAGATCTCTATAATATTCAGCATGTATTTAATAATTTTATATAATTTATTATAAGCTTTTTGTTAATTTCTAGAAAGCTGTTCCTCACTCAGTATCAATCATAAATACTGAAAAAAATTAAAATTA
Source organism: Eschrichtius robustus (assembly GCF_028021215.1). Classification (NCBI taxonomy): domain Eukaryota; kingdom Metazoa; phylum Chordata; class Mammalia; order Artiodactyla; family Eschrichtiidae; genus Eschrichtius; species Eschrichtius robustus. Next base: position 31,470,896 of record NC_090840.1, on the reverse strand, counting down.
TGAAGGAAAGTTTTTAAAATTACACTAAGGAAACATGATATATTTTTAGCTGTTTATACCATTCTTGCAAAACAAGCAAAATTGTTAATTTTTGTTATCCCAGACATGTCTTTGACCATTTTTAGCCTAATGTTTAGTCATTTAGTCATAGTAACAATTGCCAGATATAGAAATAATTTTTATTATCACTGCTGGCAATGATTTAGTATTTCAAGGATTTATTAGGTCAGATCCATATCTTAGATCATAGAAATTTAAGGATCATCTGGTTAAGGGTTTTTATTTTATTTAGAGATGCAGATGATTCCTCTCAATTTACCTGAAAAAATGTATTTGCTTGTTCCACCACTTTACTGCTATAGTTTTCTGCATGTTCTCAAATACAGTGTTGTGACTTCCTAAAATGTTAATAAGCACTGAAATCATCCCCCTAAATCTACAAATTATTCCCAGAGAGTTGAAAGGATAATACACATGTCACCGACATGCTGAAACCACAACGCTGGTCTTCCAAATTTATACACAGTAATTTTCCTGGACACCATGCTAACTGGTGTCATACTGCAGATTCATGACAGTAAAGATAAACACAGGAAAAAATATATTAAGTGATAACAGTAATAATCAAGCTTACCACTAGTTTTTATTTGTCCTTTTAATTCTTAAATTAATTCTGGAAACAGAATGTAGCCCAAGACATGTAGTCACACATGACATATGCTTAGCCTTTATTATTTGTGTTTATTTCTTTCATGTTGAAAGTTTTCTTTGAAACAAGTAGAAGCTCTGCATTTTGTGACAAGTCCCTGAAGTACAGAGGGAAATGAGATTCTGCCCAAACATCTCTGATGAAGTAAGCAATCATTTGAATTATTTTTCTGTTTAGGTAGAATATAAATGACTGTAATGTTGACTTGAACAAAATTCAGCACGTATTTTATTTTATTTTATTTATTTATTTTTAAATTAATTAATTTATTTTATTTTTGGCTGTGTTGTGTCTTCGTTTCTGTGCGAGGGCTTTCTCTAGTTGTGACAAGCAGGGGCCAGTCTTCATCACGGTGCGCGGGCCTCTCACTGTCGCGGCCTCTCTTGTTGCGGAGCACAGGCTCCAGACGCGCAGGCTCAGTAGTTGTGGCTCACGGGCCCAGTTGCTCCGCAGCATGTGGGATCTTCCCAGACCAGGGCTCGAACCTGTATCCCCTGCTTTGGCAGGCAGATTCTCAACCACTGCGCCACCAGGGAAGCCCTCAGCACGCATTTTATTGATATGCTTTATAGTGATTCATTCTTTATAATACGACGAACAAAGAGCAAAGCCAAAACAGGGAATTTAGTAAACTAAAACTGGCATGTCAAACGTTAAGAAGCTCACTTATTTTCTGGATAAAAAGTGGAAACATTTGCTGCTGATCCTTCATACGTAGTAAGTTTTCAAAACATTTTATCAATTAAAATACTAAACAAACACCTGTTACTTTATTCTATCACTATTATAGTAAACTAGAACTAGTTTTAGATTAAAAATCTGATTTGCTAGAACAATATATTAAATGTCTGATTCCCCACAAGCCTGTTTATAGTCTTGGGTGATTTGATGTCACACAAATTCATGACTCTACAGTTTAGAGAAATGTTACATTATAAGTAATACATTTTAAAATCAATGGTTCATATTTAAAGACGAACTTTTCCTTATATATCCATCGAGTTACTGATTGATTAATTTACATCTGTATCCTTTCCAAAACAGAAATTAAGGTGGTTCAATTCCTGAGTTGTTTCTGTAGGAAATAATTTCTGTAGGGAGATAATTTTCCTGTACTTGGCAAAAAAATTGCAAAATTTCTGACTAGGACTAAGTATTTACTTATGGCGACAAAACATAAATGTATCCCTCTTTTCCTCTCCATTTCTTTTAGTTTTTCATTCCTCTCTCTCCCTTTCTCTACCTATGTCAATCTATATAGGTACCTTGACATAGGTATACACTGAAAGAGTAAATTGATTTTTTTATTAACATAGCACTCTAGCCTGAATTGTTTCTGGAAGTGTATATCTGTTCCAACAAATTTGTCCCTAAGACTCAGGTAGTCTAAACTGTGTCAAGATCTCCTCTGAAGGGTCTGAGATTTTAACCTAATTGCAAACCAACAAGTTAGCCTTCCAGTTTCATAGGTGTTGATGGAGGATACAAGACTCCTGGAATAGAGAAAAAGTACTTTATTATTTGCAGCAGAGCAGACACCATGAGCTTCATGTTTGCATCGGTTCCTCTTGATACCCAAGTCCCATTCGACGATGTAAAGGAGAGGCCAGGAGGATGTGTGCGTGCAGTGAGTTTGTGTCCCAGATGAGGAAACACCAGTTTAGGAAACCTCATTCCTTTAAAGTGGTTTCTAGTAAACCTGCTCAACTTTTGTCATACAAGAAAGCATCTCTTTATTATCTTGTATGGCAAACAAACCTTCCCTCTTCCACAGAGGGAAATCCTATCTCTAATGGTCATTCTCCATACAAGTATCCTTGAAAAGATAGACCAGATCAAAAGGTGTCACAAAACATGTGGAAATGGTACACACCCTTGGAGAATTATCTCCCAGTAAATAGTGTTAGCCATGATCTTGTTAGTAAGAGTATATGTAGAGGCATGAATTTATGTCCTCTGATATATGATTGCATGCTATTTTCATCTTAAGTAAAAATAATTGATATGCAGAAATATAATTAATCTAAAGTTGCTATAGTAAAATTGGCAAAGTTGAAATAAGAATGCCCAGTGTTGGTGAGAGTTTAAAGTAAGAGTCACTCATATTGCTGGTGTTAGTGTAATTTGGCACAGTTTTTAATAGGTAAATCTGTCATTGTGTATCAAAAGTCTTAAAATGCGTGTGACAAATGCTCTAGAAATTTTTTCAAAGAGATCAATAGAGATAGGAATGAAGACAGAAATATTTATTATTTATGACTTCTATAAAAACAAGAAAATAGAAACTACTTACATCATGAATAAAGAGGGGATAATTTAAGCAAATTATAGTTCACTCATATAATGGACTACAATATGTAAAATTAAAACCATGATATGGAAGAATTCTCATTATTATTGTAAAATATTTACAATATCAGGCTAAAGGCTAGAAAGCAGTGTATGTTACAAAACATTTTTTTTTAAAAAGGAAGTACATATTTTTGTGTGCATGTGGGTATATAAGGTAGAAATACTAAAAATTATGAACTAAAATGTTTGTGTTAATGGTGATTGAAACTGAAAATTGAGATTATTGATTACCTGTTAATAAAATTGTTTATTTTAGGTTTTTCTGCTTTTCTAAGTTTTTGATATTATTTTTCTAATAATTGTGCCTGCGTTCTTTTAAAATTAGAATACATATCTTTTTAAACTTTTATAATTTTTTATTTTTATAAATGTTACTTTTCATTTACAGTTATTACAAAATATAGGCTATATTCCCCATGTTGTACAATACATCCTTGAACCTATCTTAACCCAATAGTTTGTACCACCACTCCTCTACACCTATATTGCCCCTCTCTCCTGTCCCCACTGGTAACCATTAGTTTGTTCTCTATATCTGTGTCTGCTTCTTTTTTGTTATATTTACTAGTTTTCGTATTTTTTAGATTCCACATTTAAGTGATATCATACAGTATTTATCATTCTCATCTGACTTATTTCACTTAGCATAATGCCTTCCAAGTCTATCCATGTTGCTGTAAATGGCAAAATTTCATTCTTTTTCATGGCTGAGTAGTATTCCATTATATATATATATAATGAATATATGATATAATTAATATTATAATAATTAATACTAATCAATATAACATAATTATAAAAATTAATATTATAATAATATATATTATAACTATATAATATAAATATACAATATATTATATTTATATATCAAATATTATATCCTACATGATATATAGTATATATAAATATTATAATACAATACATAATATATGATACATAAAATATATGATGTATGTTATATATAAATATTATATTTATACTATATTTATATATAATATTATATATTATAATTATGTAATATAATTATATATTGTTCCCTGACTTCATACTATACTACCAAGCTAAAGCAATGGAAACAATTTTGTACTGGCACAAAAACAGACACATAGATCAATGGAACAGAAGAGAAAGTCCAGGAATAAATCCATGCACTTATGGTCAATTAATCTATGACAAAGGTGGCAAGAGTATACAATGGAGAAAAGACAGTCTCTTCAATAAGTAGTGCTGAGAAAACTGGACAGCTACCTGTAAAAGAATGAAACTAGAACACTGTCTAACACCATATGCAAAATAAACTCAAAATGGATTAAAGACCTAAATGTAAGACCAGTTACTGTAAATCTCCTAGAGGAAAGTATAGGTACAACACTCTTTGACATAAATTACAGCAATATTTTTTTGAATCCCTCTCCAAATAAATGAAAGTGAAAATAAACAAATGAGACCTAATTAAACGTGTGTTTAACTTTTAATTCAGACTCCTTGATGTTCACCGTAGTATTATTCTGTGGCACAGAGATCATAGGACTGTTAGTTTTTCCTGGATTTCTAAATGACTAGTTATAACAAAGACATAAGATGTCAGACAGTGTCGTTGATCATGCCTCACCCTTTATCTTGGGTATAAATATTAAGTTGAAAAAAATAAATTAATGATAAATATATAATAAAAATATATTAATTATTTCATAAATTATCTTAATCAGGAAAAAAATTTATATACTTCTGATCAAAATGATTGATTGACACATCAAAACGCCTAGTATTTTAAATGCTAATGTTAAGAAGAGAAAATGTCATAACAATTATATACAGTTTTGATTTTCATATTGGGAATAAAGAGTATTTATACCTCCATGAAATATTTTTATGGAAAGTGCATGCAAATGGCAGCTTAGAACCTTCCACATCACCTCATCATTTAGAATCAAATCACAAAAAATTTTAAAAATTAAACTAGCCTATATTTTTAAACTACAAAATATGAATTTTAAATATTAGCTAAAGAAAAAGGGCTTTTTCTATTTTATTACCATGAATTTTAATTTCAGTACACACTTTACTATATATACTTTTGACTCATACACCAAATCCAAAATATTATTTTTAAAAAGTTACCAACCAATCATGTTTACACTTACATAATTAATTCAAAGAAAATAAAATAATGTTCTCCACTTTTAAAATGAGAACTATTAAAACTTGTCATATAAGGATTTTACAAATTAATTTTAAAACACAATTTTAAGAAAATATTAATTTAAATAATATTTAAACTTTAAATTACATTTACCAGATGCCATATTAAAATGAAAAAAATTATTTTTTAAATTCCTTACTGTGTTCAAAAATTATATATGACTCTGCAGGAAAAATCTTGGCATGCACACAAAACTGAGAAAAGATAAGTATATATGGAGTATAGTGGTTGAATAAGAATGTTTTTAAGCAAAACACTAACCCTAAATACAACAAAAATATCATCTACTAATCCTTTTATTTTCAAGTGTTATAAAATTCACTGCTTTATATGGTGGGCTAGGTGTCTTTTGTTTGCCCCTCCAGAAGCACACTCCATCCTTCTTCTCACGCTTTCTGCCCTAGGAAGCTGTCCTATGGAGATGACATCCCAACTGCATATTCAGTGATGTTAGGTTCAGCCATGGTGGGAGTGTTTACCCCATGGAAACTCAAATATGTTAAGATTCAGAGGGATTTTTTTCCACCTTCTATCCCAAGGGCCAGTGGTTAAATATTTACCAGCATAAGGTCCTAACTCATACATATGATCAAGGCTATTTACTGCATAAATTTTATCATAAAGTTTAAGCTGAGAATCAGCAATTTAAGTGTGTGTGTGTGTGTGTGTGTGTGTAAAATTAAAAGGGAATCATGGGAATTACCTGTTGATGAGAATTCCTTCCACTCTTCTCTGGGAAGGAAAAAGAAAAAAAGTTGGATTGGATAGAGTTTAAGATGAGGCACAATGAAATGGGAGCGTTCCTTAACAAATGAAATAACTTATTGTTATTTTGTAGTATATTAACTCAAGGGAACTATAGGAAAATGTAGACACTGTTAAAGGAAAAGAACATTACTTAATCTTTGTAGTATGGAAAATATAACATGGTATTCATGTCATCCATATTACTTCATCAATATTTACTGATTCAAATCCAGTTTCCCCTCCCTTCTGGAACTGAATAGTTAGAGAGTATCAATTACTTGAAGGACTATGTACAGTTATTGAACAGTTGGAAAGGACAAGAAAACAAATATTAATCAGAACTCTTAGTATTAATGCTTACTGTTGAAGAAAACACATTCCTAGAACAAAAATGTAGATGATTTCTTGTTTTACCACATTAACACTGAAGCTTTTTTCAAAAAAATTAATACCCTTTAGCATATAACAGATAAACAGGAACTCCAAGATTTCTTGAAGTTACAATAATGTGCTTATCAAAGAAAGAAATAACTCCAGTTAAATACTTTTCTCCTGGTAGCAAAAGCTGTAGTGAAGATATATCACAAACAGATGGTGCAGAGGATGCGAACCGGCTGGATGATGGGAGGACAATATTGCTAAACCAGAATAAATTCCTGCTTGTGCCTGAGGATGGAACTGCTCAGAGAAACAGATAAGAAGCCAACAGATTGGGGTTGGAAACACAGAGACAACTGCAATGGATCTTAAAATATTAGAAAAGGTCGAAGATGGAATTGAGTTGTAAAGATATGTCAAAAAGAGGTAGTCAGTCACATTCTTACTGTGATTGTAATGTAATGGCAAGCCCAAGGAACTCTTTAGAGCCATACAACCCTGCAAAGCTTAGATAAATGCACATCTACAAATTCCACCAAACACTCCACACAGTTTCTACAAGCCAGGATTACTTAACATATGGCATGTGGGCATGCAGACCCTTTTATATGTGTAGATCTATACGCAAAAAGGAGGAGGGACGTGGAATTGAAATGTGATAATTGTCCTTTTGTGTTTGTTCTTTTGAGTGTGCCTGTGTGCATTAAGGACTGATGTTGATGAAAAAGGGAGTAAGGAGGCAGGAGGCCTGATTCACTCTAATCATCTGCTTGTTGACCACAGTAGTGAAGAATCAGATACTTGTGTGTATTGACCTTTCCCTTAATGAAGTACAAAGCTAGTGAAAGGCAAATAATGCTCAGTTGTGCTCAGGTTTAAGTAACACAGTATCAGTACAGTTTTAGATGGATTAAGTGTGAGAGATATACATTGTTTGCATGATTTAGCATACAATTTAATTTTTTGAACTACAAATGTACAGAATGGAGATTTGAGATTTATTTCACGATGAATTCAACAACTGAATATAACTTAAAACGTAAGTTATATTAATATAACTTAATATAACTTTATATATTTTATTTTTAAAATATTTTGGACTGAAAGCATCAACCAATATGGTTTAATTTAAAAAGCATAAGGCTATAACTACCTCACTTAGATTATTTATCCTCCCACTGACAACTGTATCTTAAATTACGTTATGATTCTTTTCATCAAAATCCCTGATTTAAAAAAAATGTACCTTAGTGGACATCAATATGTTCTATAACCCTTCCGTGCCTATTTGAAAATGAAAAACACAGTTAAGTTCGTATTTGGAGAAATTGGAAGAAGAAAATTTCCAGAGGCAGAGTCTGACAAAATGAATCATGAAAACAATCTGTTTTTAAGTATAAGATAATTTTAAAAGCCTAAAGATTGGTGAGGAGTGCCATGCAAAAGTGTTAATTGACTACAGTAAATATTATGTGTAAGGCATGGAGCAGTTGATGGTAGGAGTGTCAGGAACCTTTTGGTAAATAGCATTTTTATTGAAGTATAGCATGCATATAGAAAAGTGTTTGAATTATATTTACATAGCTTGATGAATTTTTAAAAATTGGAGAAACCCAGCATTTGGATTAAGAACCAGAATACTTCTAGTCCCCAAACAATTTATCTTATGCACTACTCAGTCACGACACCCACTTTTAGGGGTAACCTGTATGCTGAATTCTGACACAGTTGGTTAGTTTTGCCTGAAACATGTTCCTTTTAAAATATCTCTTCACATTCCATCCTTGCCCTCATCTTTGTGCTCATAATCATAACATTTATACAGCACTTACCATATGTCAAGAGACTACATATATTAAGTTATGCAGTCCTTAAAACAACCTTACAAAATAAGTATCATTATTGTTATTTACATTTTAGAGATGAGGAAGTTGAGGCTCAGGGTATTTAAGTAACATGTCTTGTAGTAAAAGTAGTAAAGGACAGAGCTTGGACTTCATCACTCAAACTGAAATGGAGCAGGACCGTAGGTCCTTGTCCCCCCCACCACCATGTCCTCAGCTTGCCTTTTGTCCGTGGAAAAACTTTAGCTAAAGAATAAGTTTAATCAGAGAAGTGAGAAGATGTAGAAACAAAGGAAAACAGTCAAAGGAGACCAAATAATAATAGTATAGTCATTAAGCATAGTCAAGGACCTTTAGTTTCTCCTTAAGGGCTATAGATAATATTCTGAGCCATATCCTGTGAGCTGTCTTATAGATACTGAAACCCCCACCAGGTGGAAGAAGTTAACTACATGATGACCAGGCTGTAACCATAACATAAGCTGCCACAATTCCAAGAATTGGCCTCAAAGAAATGGAAACAAACCGACCCTGGAACTGAATATTAACTGTACCTAAAACGATCGAGATGACACTGGTCAGACCACCGATAACCAATTTCAAGATGACTGTCAGAGCTGACTGTATTGTTTCTACATGTAGCCCCTTCCCTCTGTCTATAAAAGCTCTTGTCCCCTGATTGTTGTGGGGGGAGTCGGCCTTTGGACAGGCATCCGCCCTCCCCTCGAGTTGCTAGCCTCCAAAATAAAGCAACCTTTCCTTTCCTACCAACACTTGTCTCTCGAGAACTGGCTTTCGAGTAGTGAGCAGCCTGACCTGGGTTCAGTAAAAAAACTTTAGGACATAATGTCCTAAGGACACCCACTTTGATTTTTATTGATTTACACAAGAGTATTGTTTACTCCTACAAAGCTTTAATTTCTTTGGGAAAAAATATTTCTCAATGCAAGGCACAGAGGCTAAAATATTGATTGTCACAGCATCTGCCTTCATAGATAGATAGATAAATAGAGAGATAGATAGATAGGTAGATAGATAAATTTCACTGCAGAGTTTGTTTGAATATATGAGAGAACACATTGTTGGAGAAAGATTCACATAAGTTTTCTGTTGAGAATCACTGCAGCACCAAGTCACTATTACCGAAGGGAACCTATATATGTTGAGACAGAAAAAGAATGGTTGAGAAAGACTGATCTTACAGGGGAGAATAACACATTAGAGTCACCTTAAGTACAATTCAAACTCTGAATTCTATGACAGGATGTAAAAGAAGTATAATATAGCTCAATGAAGTGAGCAATTAGTTCTGTTGGGATGAGTGTGGGTAGATTCAGGAAGTCTTCAAAAAAACAGAAATTATTTTTTGCTAGTCCTGGAAAAAATAATAGTGTTAAAAGTAGAAAGAGCATCTGAAGCAGAGTATATTAGTACAGTCAGGCACATAGGACCACAATTTGGGATACTGCAAGTAGTAGGTGAGGTTTTAAAAAGATGCAGTGGAAAATATAGAAAGATCCATGGTAAGGGTTTGGCCTTTCAGACCATAGATTGCAAACAGGTGACCTTTTTAAACTAAAATTGGGTCATGTCTAAATGAAATATAGCATTCTGAATCAAATCTTGGAATTGAAAAGAGACCCAAGTGAAAAACTGGTGAAACCCAGGTAAAGTCTAGAGTTTAGGTCATAGTAATATACCAATTTTAATCTCTTAGTTTAGACGAATAAACTGTAGTTTTATAAGATGTTAACATTAGGGGGGGAATGAAGGATGAATGAAGGATAAAAGAATTTTCTATACTATTTATGCAACTTTTCTGTAAATCTAAATTTATTCCAAAATTAAAAGTTTATTAAAAACTAAAAAGATATTTAGATGTCAAGGAGACAGCTTCTCCATTTTGCCCTTTCCACTTCCAACCATTCCTTGGGCACATACTTGCTTGCTGAATGGCCACTTGCAGAGGAAAAGAGCAGAAGAGTTTCCTTGTTGCCTCCTTACTGAGAGGAGGCAATAAGGAAACTTCATGTAGCTGCTGAATCCTAATTAGTTTGTTCCTTTCCACCTTCTCCATCACTCTGCCCCAAGGAGAGTAAGTCTTAAAAAGAGGAATGTGTTTGTCTCAATCAGCTCTAGCTGCTATAACAAAATACCATAGACTGGGTAACTCAAACAACAGATATTTATTTCTCACAGTTCTAAAGACTGGAAGTTCAAGATTGAGATGCCGGAAGGATTGGTATCTGTTGAGGGTCTCTCCTTGGCTTGCATCCTCCTATGACCTTTCCTCAGTGTGTGTGGGTAGAGAGAGAGCAAACTCTCTGGTCTCTTTTTAAAAAGGCATTAATCTCATCATGAGGACCTCATTCCTCATTACCTTAGCTGAACCTAATTACCTCCCAAAGGCCCCACCTCCACATACTATCAAATTGGAGGTTAGGGCTTCAATATACGAATTTGGGAGGAACACAATTCAGTCCATAACAGTGTTAGAGGGAAGCTTACTTGGCAAATGGAAATGGATTACCTGATGGTAAGGAGCAGTCCCATCTACTCCAAACTTGCAAAACAAGCAATAGCTGATACCTAAGTATTCTCTCCTCCTGTCAAGTGTCCAGGTTGGGAAACATGAACACACAGGGAAAAATAAAAAGATGTTTGAGGAGTACAACCAAAAGAAATAGAATTAATGAACTAGAAAAAATATAAACATAATCATATTTTATATTGAATAACTCTATAATTGGTGAAGTGAATAAGATGCAGGTGAGCTAATCCCAAGCACACACCCATGCCAGTCTATTGCAAAATTGTCTAGATTCATGTATACACAAAAAGACCTAAGGGGACAGTTAAGTTTCTACAAAGCCTGATGTGACGCTCTCTGTCGGATATTATCTTCCATAACTATATATCTCCCCAGCGGAGATTTTTGAAGTTTTCAAGCTCATATATTCGAGTTGCAAATTACTCCGTGAAGTGTCCTGACTATACTCAACTCACTTTGAAATACTTAGATAAGTAAATACTATTAGTATATCCAAGCATTGCTTATTTCTAATGCTTCTATCAATGTGAACCTACCAATAACATTTGTTAATACAGTGACCATAGAGATAAAAGATTTAACTGCAATTGATAAGTTGCAACAGATATATAGAAGTTTACTTATAATAAATACAAAATCGCTTCTCTTCAGGCAAACATGGAACATTCATAAAAATCAAACTAAGCCACAAAGGAGTCCTTAATATCCAAAAATAATCATCTTACATCCTATGTTCTTTAAAGACAATGTAGTAGTATATTAAACTGAGAAAAAACTAAAAACGTCTTTCTGCTTGGAAACTAAAAATATATACCATTATATAAAAGCATAAGGCAAGGTAACAAACACTTAAAATAAAAGCAAGAAACAAACAAAATAAACCAAAAGGAACATGTCAAAATAAATATAGAGAAGAAAACAGTGAAATCAAGAACAGTAACCACACAAGAAAAAACAAACAAGTAAGAAAATTGGAAGATAGTGTTTGAAAATGTTAATAAGATTTTGAATTTTTGGCAAAGCTGATCAAGCAAAGAATAAAATAAAGCAAAAAGAAAAATCAGAATGGAAGAATGGATATTACTTCAGAGAGAATAATTATCAAAAAGCTAAAAGATATCATGAATAACTGCATAATAGTATAGTATATTTGGAAACCTATATCAAATGGATAACTTTCTGGGAAAATATATAATTTCAATATTGGAATAAGATTTTAAAAAAACTGAATAGATCAGGGACTATGGATTTCACAATTCCAGAGCATAAAAGAAATAGTAATAATAATAGCCAATATTTGTGTAACATTTACATATGCCAAGCATTGTTTCAAGCCCTTTATGTATGTTATTATATTCCTTCCCAACAATTCTAAGCATTAGACATTACAATTGTTTCCATTTTACAGATAGGAAATTGGAGACACTAATTGGTAAGTAAGGTGCCCAAGATCATGCAGCCAACACTAGGCAAAAATGTGATTTTATGGCTTGATGTCATTTCAGAGTCATCTTTGCAAATAGTCTATAATCCTAAATTGAAATACCTTATATTATCAATTCTAAAATTCTAAATTCTAAATTTTCACATTTTAATATCTCCAAAATCAGGATGCATCTTTCACTGAGACACTTCCAATTGGCCAGGCACATTTTTTTTTTTTTAATACATCACAGATTTATTCCTAGTGTCATTAAATAGAAAAAGATTGCAGCTATCAACATTTCAGTCAACAAATCATTTGAGGGAGAAATATGAGTCCTGGCTGTTTATTGAAAACTTTTTGTTGAGACTGTCTAAACTCATAAATTGTTAGCCTCAGAATTTGCAGAATGGACATCAGTGTCTTGGAAGAAATCATAGAGGTGAGAATGCTACATCAACAATGTGTTTGTTAGTAAAAAGACCAATGTTGTTTTTAAAAAAAATGGGCATTGATGACTCAGTCAAAGCTAAATTATATGTATCCCTAAATAAATGTAAAAGAATATTTTCAAAAGATGTAAAATAAAATATTAAGGGATAAGAAATTCATTGTATCATGGCTTACTTAACAGTGTTTTTATTTTTACTTTTGCAGTAATATATAAATTAATCATACATTTTACAATTGTTGGTATCTAGGGTATAATGAAATGTGGTAATATGCAAAGACTTCAATCCACATGGCAGAGACTTCAACCAAATATCTATTACCCTTTCCTTTAATAGTTGTACTACTCTTCTTTGCTCCTCCCCTCTCTGCTTACTCCAATTTTAATCTGGGTATGCTTAAACTAACTAAAAAATATAGTTCCTAGCATCCCTTGAAGTTAGATGAGCCCATGTGACTGCATTCAGGCTAATGTTTATAGTGAAAGTGATAGTGCAACTTCTAGATTGTTCACTTAAGGGAAAGGGTCATCTCTCTAATTTCTTTTCTCCCTTCCATGTTGACTGGAATGTGGCAGCTGCTCAAGCAGCCATTTGAGACTGATGTGGAAGCTACATTCTGAGATTGTGGAACCACAGATAGAAGGAGTGATTAATGTGGAAAATAAGTACTAAAGAATACCCAACTGAAGATTTCTGAGTTTTTGTTGTTTTTTTTTTTAACATCTTTATTGGAGTATAATTGCTTTACAATGGTGTGTTAGTTTCTGCTTTATAACAAAGTGAATCAGTTATACATATACATATGTTCCCATATCTCTTCCCTCTTGCATCTCCCTCCCTCTCACCTTCCCTATCCCACCCCTCTAGGTGGTCACAAAGCACAGAGTTGATCTCCCTGTGCTATGCGATTGCTTCTCACTAGCTATCTATTTTACATTTGGTAGTGTATATATGTCCACGACACTCTCTCACCCTGTCATATCTTACCCTTCCCCCTCCCCATATCCCCAAGTCCATTCTCTAGTAGGTCTGTGTCTTTATTCCCATCTTGCCACTAGGTTCTTCATGACCTTTTTTTTTTTTTTTCCTTAGAGTCCATATATATGTATTAGCATATTGTATATGATTTTCTCTTTCTGACTTACTTCACTCTGTATGACAGACTCTAACTCCATCCACCTCACTACAAATACCTCCATTTCGTTTCTTTTTATGGCTGAGTAATATTCCATTGTATATATGTGCCACATCTTCTTTATCCATTCATTCGATGATGGACACTTAGGTTGCTTCCATGTCCTGGCTACTGTAAATAGAGCTGCAATGAACATTTGGTACATGACTCTTTTTGAATTATGGTTTTCTCAGGGTATATACCCAGTAGTGGGATTGCTGGGTCATATGGTAGTTCTATTTTTAGTTTTTTAAGGAATCTCCATACTGTTCTACATAGTGGCTGTATCAATTTACATTCCCACCAACAATGCAAGAGGGTTCACTTTTCTCCACTCCCTCTCCAGCATTTATTGTTTCTAGATTTTTTGATGATGGCCATTCTGACTGGTGTGAGATATCTCATTGTAATTTTGATTTCTATTTCTCTAATGAACAATGATGTTGAGCATTCTTTCATGTGTCTGTTGGCAATCTGTATATCTTCTTCGGAGAAATGTCTATTTAGGTCTTCTGCCCATTTTTGAATTGGGTTGTTTGTTTTTTTTTGTTATTGAGCTGCATGTGCTGCTTGTAAGTCTTGGAGATTAATCCTTTGTCAGTTGCTTCATTTGCAAATATTTTCTCCCATTCTGAAGGCTGTCTTTTTGTCTTGTTTATGGTTTCCTTTGTTGTGCAAAAGCTTTTAAGTTTCATTAGGTCCCATTTGTTTATTTGTGTTTTTATTTCCATTTCTCTAGGAGTTGGGTCAAAAAGGATCTTGCTGTGATTTATGTCATAGAGTGTTGTGCCTATGTTTTCCTCTAAGAGTTTTATAGTGTCTGGCCTTACATTTAGGTCTTTAATCCATTTTGAGTTTATTTTTGTGTATGGTGTTAGGGAGTGTTCTAATTTCATACTTTTAGAAGTACCTGTCCAGTTTTCCCAGCACCACTTATTGAAGAGGCTGTCTTTTCTCCACTGTATATTCTTGCCTCCTTTATCAAAGATAAGGTGACCACATGTACGTGGGTTTATCTCTGGGCTTTCTATCCTGTTCCATTGATCTATGTTTCTGTTTTTGTGCCAGTACCATACTGTCTTGATTACTGTAGCTTTGTAATATAGTCCGAAGTCAGGGGGATTGATTCCTCCAGCTCCATTTTTCGTTCTCAAGATTGATTTGGCTATTCGGGGTCTTTTGTGTTTCCATACAAATTGTGAAATTTTTTGTTCTAGTTCTGTGAAAAATGCCAGTGGTAGTTTGATAGGGATTGCATTGAATTTGTAGATTGCTTTGGGTAGTAGAGTCATTTTCACAATGTTGATTCTTCCAATCCAAGAACATGGTATATCTCTCCATCTATTTGCATCATCTTTAATTTCTTTCATCAGTGTCTTATAATTTTCTGCATACAGGTCTTTTGTCTCCTTAGGTAGGTTTATTCCTAGATATTTTATTCTTTTTGTTGCAATGGTAAATGGGAGTGTTTTCTTAATTTCACTTTCAGATTTTTCATCATTAGTGTATAGGAATGCAAGAGACTTCTGTGAATTAATTTTGTATCCTGCTACTTTACCAAATTCATTGATTAGCCCTAGTAGTTTTCTGGTAGCATCTTTAGGATTCTCTATGTATAGTATCATGCCATCTACAAACAGTGACAGCTTTACTTCTTCTTTTCCGATTTGGATTCCTTTTATTTCTTTTTTTTGTCTGATTGCTGTGGCGAACACTTCCAAAACTATGTTGAATAATAGTGGTGAGAGTGGGCAACCTTGTCTTGTTCCTGATCTTAGTGGAAATGGTTACAGTTTTTCACCATTGAGGACAATGTTGGCTGTGGGTTTGTCATATAAGGCCTTTATTATGTTGAGGAAAGTTCCCTCTATGCCTACTTTCTGCAGGGCTTTTATCATAAATTGGTGTTGAATTTTGTCAAAAGCTTTCTCTGTATCTATTGAGATGATCATATGGTTTTTCTCCTTCAATTTGTTAATATGATGCATCACGTTGATTGATTTGCGTATATTGAAGAATCCTTGAATCCCTGGGATAAATCCCACATGATTATGGTGTATGATCCTTTTAATGTGCTGTTGGATTCTGTTTGCTGGTATTTTGTTGAGGATTTTTGCATCTATGTTCATCAGTGATATTGGCCTGTAGTTTTCTTCCTTTGTGACACCTTTGTCTGGTTTTAGTATCAGGGTGATGGTGGCCTCGGAGAATGTGTTGGGGAGTGTTCCTCCTTCTGCAATATTTTGGAAGAGTTTGAGAAGGATAGGTGTTAGCTCTTCTCTAAATGTTTGATAGAATTCGCCTGTGAAGCCATCTGGCCCTGGGCTTTTGTTTGTTGGTAGGTTTTTAATCACAGTTTCAATTTCAGTGCTTGTGATTGTTCTGTTCATATTTTCTATTCCTTCCTGGTTCAGTCTCAGCATGTTGTGCTTTTCTAAGAACTTGTCCATTTCTTCCAGGTTGTCCATTTTATTGGCATAGAGTTGCTTGTGGTAATCTCTCACGATTGTTTGTATTTCTGCAGTGTCAGTGGTTACTTCTTTTTCATTTCTAATTCTATTGATTTGAGTCTTTTCCCTTTTTTTCTTGATGAGTCTGGCTAATGGTTTATCAATTTTGTTTATCTTCTCAAAGAACCAGCTTTTAGTTTTATTGATCTTTGCTATTGTCTCCTTCATTTCTTTTTCATTTATTTCTGATTTGATCATTATGATTTCTTTCCTTTTGCTAGCTTTGGGGTTTTTTTGTTCTTCTTTCTCTAATTGCTTTAGGTGCAAGGTTAGGTTGTTTATTCGAGATGTTTCCTGTTTCTTGAGGTAGGCTTGTATTGCTATAAACTTCCCTCTTAGCACTGCTTTTGCTGCATCCCATAGGTTTTGGGTCGTCGTGTCTCCATTGTCATGTGTTTCTAGGTATTTTTTGATTTCCCCTTTGATTTCTTCAGTGATCACTTCGTTATTAAGTAGTGTATTGTGTAGCCTCCATGTGTTTGTATTTTTTACAGATCTTTTCCTGTAATTGATATCTAGTCTCATAGTGTTGTGGTCGGAGAAGATACTTGATACGATTTCAATTTTCTTAAATTTACCAAGGCTTGATTTGTGACCCAAGATATGATCTATCCTGGAGAATGTTCCATGAGCACTTGAGAAAAATGTGTATTCTGTTGTTTTTGGGTGGAATGTCCTATAAATATCAATTAAGTCCATCTTGTTTAATGTATCAATTAAAGCTTGTGTTTCCTTATTTATTTTCATTTTGGATGATCTGTCCACTGGTGAAAGTGGGGTGTTAAAGTCCCCTCCTATGATTGTGTTACTGTCGATTTCCCCTTTTATGGCTGTTAGTATTTGCCTTATGTACTGAGGTGCTCCTATGTTGGGTGCATAAATATTTACAATTGTTATACCTTCCTCTTGGATCGATCCCTTGATCATTATATAGTGTCCTTCTTTGTCTCTTGTAATAGTCTTTATTTTAAAGTCTATTTTGTCTGATATGAGAATTGCTACTCCAGCTCTCTTGTTATTTCCATTTGCATGGAAAATCTTTTTCCATCCCCTCACTTTCAGTCTGTATGTGTCCCAAGGTCTGAAGTGGGTCTCCTGTAGACAGCATATATATGGGTCTTGTTTTTGTATCCATGCAGCCAGTCTCTGTCTTTTGGTGGGAGCATTTAATCCATTTACACTTAAGGTAATTATCGATATGTATGTTCCTATTCCCATTTTCTTAAATGTTTTGGGTTTGTTATTGTAGGTGTTTTCCTTCTCTTGTGTTTCTTGCTTAGAGAAGTTCCTTTAGCATTTGTTGTAAAGCTGGTTTGGTGGTGCTGAAGTCTCTCAGTTTTTGCTTGTCTGTAATGGTTTTAATTTCTCCATCAAATCTGAAAGATATCCTTGCGGGGTAGAGTAACCTTGGTTGTAGGTTTTTCTCCTTCATCACTTTAAGTATATCCTGCCACTCCCTTCTGGCTTGCAGAGTTTCTGCTGAAAGATCAGCTGCTAACCTTATGGGGATTCCCTTGTGTGTTATTTGTTGTTTTTCCTTTGCTGCTTTTAATATGTTGTCTTTATATTTAATTTTTGATAGTTTGATTAATATGTGTCTTGGTGTGTTTCTCCTTGGATTTATCCTGTTTAGGACTCTCTGTGCTTCTAGGACTTGATTAACTATTTCCTTTCCCATATTAGGGAAGTTTTCAACTATAATCTCTTCTCAGATATTTTCTCAGTCGCTTTCTTTTTCTCTTCTTCTTCTGGGACCCCTATAATTCGAATGTTGGTGTGTTTAATGTTGTCCCAGAGGTCTCTGAGACTGTCCTCAGTTCTTTTCATTCTTTTTTCTTTATTCTGCTCTGCGGTAGTTATTTCCACTATTTTATCTTCCAGGTCACTTATCCGTTCTTCTGCCTCAGTTATTCTGCTATTGATCCCGTCTAGAGTATTTTTAATTTCATGTATTTTGTTTTTCATCATTGCTTGGTTCCTCTTTAGTTCTTCTACGTCCTTGTTAAATGTTTCTTGCATTTTGTCTATTCTATTTCCCAGATTTTGGATCATCCTTACTATCATTATTCTGAATTCTTTTTCAGGTAGACTACCTATTTCCTCTTCATTTGTTAAGTCTGGTGTGTTTTGTCCCTGCTCCTTCATCTGCTGTGTGTTTTTCTGTCATCTCATTTTGCTTATCTTACTGTGTTTGGGGTCTCCTTTTCACAGGCTGCAGGTTCGTAGTTCCCGTTGTTTTTGGTATCTGTCCCCAGTGGCTAAGGTTGGTTCAGTGGGTTGTGTAGGCTTCCTGGTGGAGGGAACTAGTGCCTGAGTTCTGGTGGATGAGGCTGGACCTTGTCTTTCTGGTGGGCACGTCCACGTCTGGTGGTGTATTTTGGGGTGTCTGTGGCCTTATTATGATTTTAGGCAGCCTCTCTGCTAATGGATGGGGCTGTGTTCCTGTCTTGCTAGTTGTTTGGCATAGGGTGTCCAGCACTGTAGCTTGCTGGTCGTTGAGTGAAGCTGGGTCTTGATGTTGAGATGGAGATCTCTGAGAGATTTTCGCCGTTTGGTATTACGTGGAGCTGGGAGGTCTCTTGTGGACCAGTGTCCTGAAGTTGGCTCTCCCACCTCAGAGGCACAGCCCTGATGCCTGGCTGGAGCACCAAGAGCCTTTCATCCACATGGCTCAGAATAAAAGTGAGAAAAAATAGAAAGAGAGAAAGAAAGAGGATAAAATAAAATAAAATAAAATAAAGCTATTATAATAAAAAATGCGAAAAAAATTATTAAGAAAAAATTTATTAAGAAAAAAATATTTTTTTAATTTTTTAAAGTAAATTTATTAATGTTTTATTAAAAAATATGAAAAAATTATTAAGAAAAAAATTTATTAAGAAAAAAATTTAATTTTTTAGAAATAAAATTAAAAAACTTATTAAGAATAAAAATTTTTTTAATTTTTTAAAATAAAAAATAATGGAAAAATTATTGAGAGAAAATTTATTAAGAAAAAAATATTTTTTAAGTAAAAAACAAAACAAAATGGACGGACCGAACCCTAGGAGAAATAGTGAAAGCAAAGCTATACAGAGAAAATCTCACCCAGAATCATACACATATACACTCACTAAAAAAGGAAAAGGGGAAAAATTAATATATCTTGCTCCCAAAGTCCACCTCCTGAATTTGGGATGATTTGTTGTCTATTCAGGTATTTAACAGATGCAGGTACATCAAGTTGTTTGTGGAACTTTAATCCACTGCTTCTGAAGCTGCTGGGAGATATTTCCCTTTCTCCTCTTTGTTCGTACAGCTCCCAGGGGTCAGCTTTGGATTTGGACCCGCCTCTGCGTGTAGGTCACCTGAGGGCATCTGTTCTTCGCTCACACAGGACGGGGTTAAAGGAGCAGCTGATTCGGGGACTGTGGCTCACTCAGGCCAGGGGGAGGGAGGGTTACGGATGCGGGACGAGCCTGCGGCGGCAGAGGCCGGCGTGACGTTGCCCCAGCCTGAGGTGTGCCATGCGTTCTCCTGGGGAAGTTGTCCCTGGATCACGGGAGCCTGGCAGTGGCGGGCTGCACAGGCTCGCGGGAGGGGCGGTGTGGATAATGACCTGTGCTCACACACAGGCTTCTTGGTGGCGGCAGCAGCAGCCTTATTGTCTCATGCCCGTCTCTGGGGTCCACGCTGATAGCCTCGGCTCGCTCCCATCTCTGGAGCTCGTTTAGGTGGTGCTCTGAATCCCCTCTCCTTGCGCACCGTGAAACAGAGGCAAGAAAATGTCTCTTGCCTCTTCGGCAGCTGCAGACTTTTTCCCAGACTCTCTCCCGGCTAGCTGTGGTGCACTAACCCCTTCAGGCTGTGTTCACGCCGCCAACCCCAGTCCTCTCCCTGCGATCCGACCGAAGCCCGAGCCTCAGCTCCCAGCCCCGCCCGCCCCGGCAGGTGAGCAGACAAGCTTCTCGGGCTGGTGAGTGCTGGTCGGGCACCGATCCTCTGTGCGGGAATCTCTCCGCTTTGCCCTCTGCACCTCTGTGGCTGCGCTCTCCTCCGTGGCTCCGAAGCTTCCCCCCTCCGCCACCCGCAGTCTCTGCCCGTGTAGGGGCTTCCTAGTGTGTGGAAACCTTTCCTCCTTCACAGCTCCCTCCCACTGGTGCAGGTCCTGTCCCTATTCTTTTGTCTCTGTTATTTCTTTTTTCTTTTGCCCTACCCAAGTACGTGGGGAGTTTCTTGCCTTTTGGGAGTTCTGATGTCTTCTGCCAGCGTTCAGTGGGTGTTCTGTAGGAGCAGTTCCACGGGTAGATGTATTTCTAATGTATCTGTGGGAAGGAAGGTGATCTCCGCGTCTTATTCTTCTGCCATCTTCTCCTCTCTTCCTGAGTTTTTGAATGGAGAAAAAGTGAAGACTTGTATTTTTTCCTAGAAAGCTAGATTTTATCTAGAGTTTATTTGTTAATTAGTATTGATGCATTATGAAATTATTATCAAAAGCATAAGAAACCAATAAATATATTTTCAAAGGAAAGATATTTTCTAAAAAACAAAATTCTTTACTTTTGTTAACACAGAAAACAGACTAAGGTTGCAATCATCACCACTAAATTTTTATTCTAATAAAAACACAACAGCTTACCTTTATATCTTCCCCAGATTGAATTATGAAAACTAAAAATCTGATGCCTTGTGATGCATTTTTTTTGAGATATGGGAGGAAGAATTCCTTTAAAATGAAACATTTTTTCTCAACGTTGTAAATTATAGGTGTAATTATTATTCAATTTGGCAAACTTGTGTATGGTGTGTATGTAGGTGTGTGGGTGTGTGCACAAACATGCATGTGGGTGAGTGTAAGAGATAGCTATAATTTTATAATAGTTTTAAAAATAGAACCTTTTTATATCCCCCTCCACCAAAGAAAGTGTGTTGTTTTATAACATATCTTTAGGAAATGAGGTATAAGATTTTAGTAAAGAGATTATCTTGACAAAATTAGAGTTGGGTCACTTTCACGTTCCCACTTGGAATGTTATAAATTCTCAAGAGAGATGGCCTTTTCATTTGGTGCCAGTTATTGGCTAATATGAGAAATTAGTGGATGAAGAATTACATAAAAATACATAAGTTTAATAAGCAAAACTCTGCCAAACCATTATGAATGGTTTGCCAGTGAATTACCTTGTCCCTTAAATTAATTATTGCAAAAAAGGAACTCATTTTTATTTGCCTCTGCATACTTTAGAGCAGAAATGGTAACAGCTTTATATAAAAGTATAACTATTTCTATAAATATAACTGTTTTTAGGGATCATATTGCTATTAGCTATTTTAATAATATTTGTCATGTTGCCTGCATTGTGCTAGGACTGGTGATAGGGACTTTGCATACACTTATGTTAATCTTTTTATCTAACAATGAGTGAGGTATTATAATCCCTTTTTCAAAAAGATAAAACTGAGGTACATAGAAATTAACTTGCCCAGGGTCATTCCAATAGTAAATGATAGAGATAGGATTAAAAATCCAGTCGGTTTGATTCCAAGTCAAATCTTTTCCTAGAAGAAAAAGACATCACAGATTCATGTTTTGACCGAAAGGCAAATATAGAAGATATGAGGAATTTTAGTGTATTTAAAATGATAAAGGGTATTCTAGATTGAGTAAAATACTTGAGGATTATTTAGCCAATATACAAAACATATACATAGAAGAATATTCATTTAATGCTGCCTAAATATTATCTCAGTCTAACTTTTTTATACATTTAACTATACATATTATGTTTTCTGGCTATCTGAAGACAATCACTCACATATAGGCAGATAGGGTTTATACTTGTTTTATTAATTGTCTTTCCTCTTTTGGACTTTAGGTATAAGCTACCTAAATGTTTTTATTATGTGTTTATACAGACACACTTGTAGATATTAAAATAACAGGTGATGCTATTCATTTTCTAGAATTTTATCAAAAAAAAGTACCTTATGTAAGAAATGGTAATTGACATTAGTATGGGCTTAGTTTTATTGAAAAAAGAAATTTCTTCAAAGATAGTTCAAACTATCTGGGAATAGAGGACATAGCTGAAAGCTAATACAGCCCATTTAAAGTAATTTGACTTTCACTGAGTACATTCAAATGACTTTTAAGATTACAAAACCTGCCTTGTTTTGCCAAGGACAAATGAATGGCCTGCTATTCAACCAACTGTGTTGTTTCATATGAGAATTAACATCCCTCCTCCTAAATCATTAGCTTATAAAATTAAAGACAGTTTTTTGGCAGAAATTAACTGAGGCTCCAGGTGATGTCTCTCTGCATTTTTATTGAGACTATAATTAAAACTACTGCTAGTAATCAGAACACTACATTAAAAAATAAATGTCATAGTTAGGTAACTATCTAGGGTTTAAAAGGTCTATGCTTTTCTGCTTATAATAACAGGTAGAAAAATTTTATCAAGGAATTCTTATATTCATTGATGATTTTTCAAATATTAATGGCTCTTGCTATCCATAATTCTTCAGGAAAAATAGTTAGTCTTCTCATACTATATTAACATTTTATATTTGTGATTTATATCAAGATAACAAAAAAAAATCCTCTCTTCCGTCAGTTTTTTAATAGACTTTATTTTTAGAGCATTTTTACATTCACAGAAAAAAGTACTAGAGAGTTCCTATATGTTTCCAGGACCTCATATACACAACCCCCACAGCTGACCATCAAGATCCTCCACCATAGTGGTGCATTTGTTACAACTGATGAACATACTTTGACATACCATTATCACCCAAAGTCCATAGTTCATATTAGGAGTCCTCTTTGGTGTTGTACATTCTATGGGTTTTAACAAATGTTTAATGACATATACCCACCATTATAGTATCATATGGAATAGTTACACTGACCTAAAAATCCTCTGTGCTCTGCCTATCCATCCCCCTCTCACAGTTAACTTCTGGAAATCATTGATCTTTTACTACCTCCATAGTTTTGTCTTTTCCAAAATGTCATATAGTTGAATCATATAGTATATAGTCTTTTAAGATTGGTTTCTTTGACTTAGTAATATGAATTTAAGATTCTTCCACGTCTTTTCATGGCTTGACAGCTCATGTCTTTTTATCACTGAATAATATAACGTTGTCCAGATATATTACATTCACCCACTGAAGGGCAGCTTGGTTGCTTCCAAATTTTGGCAATTATGAATTAAGCTTATTTAAACACCTGTGTGCAGATTTCTGTGTGGAAATAAATTTTCAGCTCACTTGGGTGAATACCAAAGAGTGTGATAGTTGAATCATTAAATTAAGAGAATGTTTATTTTGTAAGAAACTGCTCAACTCCCATCCAAAGTGGCTATACCACCTTGCATTCTCACCAACAGTAAATGAAAGTTCCTGTCACTCCATATCCTTGCCAACATTTGGTGTTATCATTGTTTTGGCTTTTGGCCATTTTAAAAGGTGTGCAGGGGTATCTTGGTTTGGTTTTTGAAGTCTCAATTCCTTTTTCAAATACTTCCACATTCAAAGTTTATCTTTTCTAATGATAGAGGCTGCAAGTAAAATGTTGTCAATTGTTATCAAAATTTTAAGACAAGATAAAGAACCTGGTGTTAAATTGTCTCAAGTTTTCAGAGTACAGATAACTCCTTTCCAGTAAAACATCATGGTTAAAAACAAAGCCAATGAAACCAAAATGCCTAAGTGCGAAAAGCACATGCACCAGGTGCAGTCATGTGATTTTGGACAATCAAACCCTCTAAGCCTCAGTTTTGTTATCTGCAAAACAAAAATAATATAGTGCTGACATCATAGAGTTATGGATATAATTAAATGAGTTAATATAGGTAAAGTATTTAGAATTGTGCCACAAATAGTGTGCATTTATTAAATATTAGATATTGTTTTTATTGTTGTGTATATTACAAAGCATAGAACTACTCAGAGAGTTGTTGAACTTATACTGTTAAATAATCAATTCTAATACTAAACCCGATAACAAAACAAAATAAGACTATAGTACAAAATTCACAAGTAAATAGATTCCTTAGATAGATAATGAAGGAAATAATAATTACTATTACATTGATTAAATTAATATTAATTAATAGATAATTCAAGAATATTACAAAAGTCCTCCACTTCCATAGAGTAGCTTTTCACCTTAAACTCAAAGATAACTAAATATTAGACAAGTTAAAATGACAAAAAGTTTACAATTTGTATGGAAACACAAAAGGCCCCAAATAGCCAAAGCAATCTTGAGAAAAAAAAAAAAAAATGGAGCTGGAAGAATCAGGCTCCCTGACATAAGACTACACTACCAAATCTACAATAATCAAGACAGTTTGGTACTGGTACAAGAACAGAAGTATAGATCAATGAAACAAGATAGAAAGTCCAGAGATAAACCCATGCACCTATGGTCAACTAATCTATGACAAAGGAGGCAAGAATATACAATGGAGAAAAGACAGTCTCCTCAATAAATGGTGTTGGGAGAACTGGACAGCTACATGTAAAAGAATGAAATTAGAACACTCCCTAACACCATACACAAAAATCAACTCAAAATTGTTTAAAGACCTAAATGTAAGACTGGATACTATAAAACTCTTAGAAGAAAACATAAGTAGAACACTCTCTAACATAAGTTGCAGCAAGATATTTTTTGATCCATCCCCCAGAGTAATGAAAATAAAAGCAAAAATAAATAAATGGGACCAAATTAAACTTAAAGGCTTTTGCACAGCAAAGGAAACTATAAACAAAATGAAAAGACAACCCACGGAATGGGAGGAAATATTTGCAAACTAAGCAACCGACAAGGGATTAATGTCCAAAACATACAAACAGCTCATGCAGCTCAACCAAAAAACAAACAACCCAATCAAAAAATGGGCAGAAGATGTAAGTAGACATTTGTCCATAGAAGACATACAGATGGCTAAAAAGCACATGAAAAGATGCTCAACATCACTAATTATTAGAGAAATGCAAATCAAAACTACAACGAGGTATCATCACCTCACACTGATCAGAATGGTCATCATCAAAATCTACAAACAATGAATGCTGGAGAGGGTGTGGAGAAGAGAGAACCCTCCTACAATGTTGGTGGGAATGAAAATTGGTACAACCACTATGGAGAACTGTATGGAGGTTCCTTAAAAAACTAAATAGAGAATTACCATATGACTAGGTCCCATTTGTTTATTTTTGTATTTATTTTCATTACTCTAGGAGGTGGGTCAAAAAAGATCTTTCTTTGATTTATGTCAAACTAACACAACATTGTAAAGCAACTATCACCCAATTAAAAAAAAAAAGTTATCATATGATCCAGCAATCCCACTCCTGAGCATGTATCTGGAGGAAACTCTAATTCAAAAAGATACTTGCACCCTAATGTTCATTGCAGCACTATTTACAATAGCCAAGACATGGAAGCAACCTAAATGTCCATCTACAGATGAATGGATAAAGAAGATATAGTACATATATAGAATGGAATATTACCCAACCATAAAAAAGAACAAAATAATGCCATTTGCAGCAACATGGATGGACCTAGAGATTGTCATACTGAGTGAAGTCAGTCAGACAGAGAAAGACAACTATATGATATTGTTTATATGTGGAATCAAAAAATGTTACAAATGAACTTATTTAAAAAACAGAAAGAGTTGCAGATGTAGAAAACAAATTTCTGGTTACCAGAGAGGAAAGGGGGGAATAAATTGGGAGATTGGGATTGACATATTCACACTACTATATGTAAAACAGATAACTAATAAGGGCCTACTGTATTACACAGGGAACTCTATACTCAATACTCTGTAATGACATAAATGGGAAAATAATCTAAAAAAGAGTGGATATGTGTATATATGTATAACTGATTCACTTTGCTGTACACTTGAAACTAACACAAATCAACTATACTCCAATAAAAAATTTAAAAATAGAAATGTTAAAAAGATATGTCATTTTATCATCACATTATTAGATCTAGAAAAATTTTTTAACTTAATTTAAAAAATTTAAAAATACTCTAGGGCACTCACTTAAGAAAAATACTTATTTAAAAAATTTTCCTGTAAGATATTTGTGAGATTTTTAAGCTGTGAAAAATAAGGTTTAAAGCGCTATATTCAAAATTTCTAAGTGAAGAATTTCCCCAAAGAGACAGGGATCTGATGGACTTCAATCCACAGACTGGGTAACCCATATGTGAGCAGGGATGAATCAGAAATAAACTGGTTCTTAGTAAAACTGTAATCCAGTCCCAACAAAGCTAAATGTCTGATTGGATAGAGACAGTCAGCCCTTCATTCATTCTATCCATCTTCACATAAAATATATCCTTAGGAACCTATATGACTCTTTTATGGACAATTTCTGACGTACATCAAAAATGACTAGACGTGAAAAAGCAGATCCATTCAACCAATAGTTAGGAGGAAAAAATATATATAAGCAGAACAAGTAATCCAGAGATTGGAGTTAGCAGGGTAGGATTTTAAAATAATGTAATTAATATGTTAAAGAGAATATAGGAGAAGATAGAAAAACTAGGTATAAAAATATGGAGACTTTCA
This sequence comes from Eschrichtius robustus, assembly GCF_028021215.1. Taxonomy (NCBI): domain Eukaryota; kingdom Metazoa; phylum Chordata; class Mammalia; order Artiodactyla; family Eschrichtiidae; genus Eschrichtius; species Eschrichtius robustus. Next base: position 31,443,958 of record NC_090840.1, on the reverse strand, counting down.
GAAGAGAACTAAAATCTATAGTAATAAAGGAAATGGGAATTCTAGACATGAAAAATACAATGATTGATTAAGAAATTATTAGATGAGTTTTATAGCAGACTGTAGGATTCATGAATTAAAAGACAGATCAATTGAAAATTTCCATACTATAACACAGAGAGAACAAAATATGGAAGCAAACAAGCAGATCATAGGAGACATGTGAGAAACAGTCAAAAGATCTAAAACACATCATACTAATTAACAAAATAGAACCAATAGATGAGATATATCTATATCTATGTCTTTGTCTATATATCTCTCTATATATGTATATTACATATTACCTATTATTTTTATTGTTGAATATAATTTATTACAAAGCATAGAACTACTCAGAGAGTTGTTGAAGTTGTATTGTTGAATTGTCATAATTCTAATACTAAACCTGATAAAGAAACGAAGTAAGACTACAGAAGAAAATTTACAAGTAAATAGATTACTTGGATAGATGATTCAGGATATATATGCAGGAGAAGAATATCTGAGCTCAAGCAGAGAGAAAAAATTACTCTGTCTTCTGCCTTCTTGTCTATTTAGTACCTCAACGTAATGGGTGAGGGAAATCTTCTTTACTCAGTCTACCAATTCAAACGCCAATCTCTTCAAGAGACCTCCTCAATACACACTCAAAAATAATGTTTACTATATATCTGGACATCTTTTAGTCCTGTCAAGTTGACACAAAAAGTTAACAATCACGCACATGTAACTGGACTCTCAGAAGGGGAGGGGAGAGAGAAAATGGGGCAGAAAAATATTTGAAGAGATAAAGATTGAGAATTGTTCCAAAACTAATGAAAGTCTTCAACCCACAGATTCAAGAAATTCAGCACTCCATAAGAAAAAAAAAAAAAAACAAAGAAAACCACATATAGGAACATCATAGTCAAGCTGCTGTAAACAAAGACAAAGAAAAAATTCTGTAAAGCAGCAGGGGGAGAAAAAGCCATTTTATTCTCAAAGCAACAAAAATAATGGTGGCTGACCTTTCAATATGAACTACAAAGCCAAAACAATGAAAGTACATCTCTAAAGTTCTAGAATAAAAATTTTCTGCATAAAATTCTATACCCACTAAAAATATCTTTCACATATACGGACAAAATAAAAACACTTTCAGACAAAGAAAAGCTGAGATACTAGCACTACAATGAATTTTAAGGAAGTTCTTCAGGCAGAAGGAAAATTACCCCTGCTGGAAAGATAGAATTGAATGAAGGAAAAAAGAGCAAGAGACAGGTTAAATGTATAGATGATAGTAAAGAATATTGGCTGTTAAAAACTTGTAGGATTTATGACATGTATAGAAGAAAGTTTATGAGACATGAATAGTGAAAAAGTTGAGATGGAGTTAGTTGAGTTAAACTATTATAAGGTTTTTGCATTTCTTAAGAAAGGGAAAAAACATTGCTTTAGGTAGGCACCAATAAGTCTAGGAGCATATTGAAATCTTAATTACCAGTGATAAAAATACACAAGGGTGCATAAATTAAAAACTAGTATAGGAGGATAAATGCAGTATTAAAAATATTGGATTGTTCTAAGAAAAGAAAAAAATGAAGGAGTAATGCTCATAGAACAAGTGGGACAAAAACAAAACAAGGGATAAGATGGTAACCTACAAACATTTACAAAAGTAAATTGACCTCCTTGGAGAAATGACTGATTCTAGGACCATGGCAGGGAATATACAAGATAGGCCTAGACATATTCTCACAATGATGGAGATATGTCAAAGGGATACATAGCTGCCTTAAGGAGCTCCCAATGGCCAAAGCTGGAACAAAGTGAGCAAATGAAGTATAAAACAAATGAAGTATAAAGGAAATATTCATGAGACCGTACTAATGGAAATAAATGAATAAATAAAGGAAGACAATAAACAAATCTCCAACCTATAACAACTCCAAATAATTTATGTAGCTACTTCACCCTCAAGGAGCTGGAGAACATGTTTCTACTCCTAAAGTATGGGTTGTGAATAATGACTTCCTTTCAGAGGGTACAGTATGGAAAGGGAGGGTGAGTAACTTTACAGTGGGGAAACCCAACAAACACTACCTTGGTCAGGTGATCAAGGTTAACATCAAGGGTGATAAGTCATGTTGGTAGTATGTACTCTTGATAGAATGACATTTTACCTCTATGATCTTCCTCCAAAAAAATAACCCTAGTGTATTCATGAGAAAGACAAATCTCAACTATGAGACATTCTACAAAATATCTAACCAGTCAGTACTCCTCAAAGCTGTCAAGGTCATAAAAATAAGGAAAACCTGAGAAACTGGCACAACTAAGAGAAGCCTAAGGAAACATGACTACTGCAGTATTCTGGATGGGATCCTGGAAAAGAAAAAGGAATTTAGGTTAAAAACTTAAAAATTGAGTAAAATATGGACTTTAGTTAATAATAGAATACCAATATTTGTTCATTAATTGTAACAAATTCATCATTCTAATGTAAGATATTAGAAATAAGGGAAACTGTATGCGGAGTATATGGCAACTCTCCATACTAGCTTGGCAATGTTTCTGTAAATTTAAAGCTGTTTTAAAATAAAACATATAAAAACCTAAATTTTCTGAACACTTTAATTCAAAGGCAAATATTATCATATTCAGTAAATATATAACCACTTTATATACAAAAAGTAAATTAAGTTGAAAGAAAAGAGTGGGAAAAATGTACTCTAAATGTTATTGGATAGAAACCTTGGCTGGATGTATTACTTTCAGACAAAGAAGGTTTAAGGATAAGTATATTTTTATATCAGAAAACACATATTTTGAAAAGAAAAAGTTAAAGAGGAATGTTTAATAATAAAGACATTCTTCAACAGAAAGACACAGCAAATCTAAATTTGTATGTACCTAATATCATAGGTAATATGTATGTACCTAATATTAGTAAAATATATAAAACAAAAACAGTGACAAAATTAAAAGGATAAATAGAAAACCCCACAATCTTAGCTGGAGAATTTAAAATCTTATTCAGTAAATGATAGAACAGATAAATAAAATATGTATGATTACTGATGATTTGGAAGATATATTAACCAAATTTATCTCTCTATGTAAACCTATATTTACCTATATCTATATCTACATCTACATCTACACCTACATCTCTTACTATACCTGATAACTGAATGTGTGAATACACATTCTTTACAAATGCACATGGAAATATAAATCAAGCCTTAATCAATTCCACAGAGTTTAAGCCATACAACATATGCTCTCTGAACACAATGGAATTAAGCTATAAATGAATAATAGAAAGGAAGACAGAAAAATTCCATGTAACTGAATATTCAACAACACACTTCTAACCTTCATAACCTATGAATCTATGTAACCTAGCACAATGGATATCAAAACATATACCAAACTAAATTTTCAAATTTGAGTTAAAATGGTGCCTAACGGGAAATTTAGAATATATTAAAAAAAGAAAAAGTTGAGATCAATGATTTATCTTCTATATAAAGAATCAAAAAAATGAGGACCTAAGTACATTCAAAGAAAGAAATAGAAAGTAAATCTTAAAGTAATTGTATGTATCAATAAAAGAGAAACCAAATATACAACAGAGATCTTCACAAATTCAAAGCTGATTATTTGAAAATATTAATAAAATTACTAAGCTCCAAAAATATTGTTCAATACAAAAAGAGAAAACCTAATTATCAGTTTCTGGAATGAAAAATGAGACAAGACTACAGATCTTAAAGATAGTAAGAAGATTGTAATGAGCAAAATATATATGTAATATATTTGAAAAGTAGATAAAATGGCAAATTTTTTGACAATAAAAACAGAATTGACAAAAACTGACAAAGAAATAATGGAAAATATTTCACATCCCATAACTTTTAAAGCAATTAAATTTATAATTAAAATAATTCTACAAAGAAAAGTCCAGGACCTTATGGCTTCACAACTGTACTTTTCCTAACTTTTAAGGAAGAAATAATAACATCACTTTTACTGATGTAATATTATATACTTTTTCTCTGAATTCTGGAACATGGCAAATATGTTCACTATCAGCATTTCTATTCAACACTTTAATGGAGGTTTTAGCCAGTTCAAGGGGAAAGATAAGGAAGTAAAATATATAAATATATTTGAGAGAAGAAATGAAACTACCATTTTTTTACAAATGACATGATTGCATATGTGAAAATATCCACAATAATCAAGTAATTTTTGGAATTAAACAAATTTAGCAATGTTGCCAAATATAAAGTCAACATGCAAGTATCGAATGTTTTCATATATAATGGCAATAAATAATTTTTTAAAAAGAAAAATAAGCACTATTATTAATATAATATAAAGATACCTCAATTATCTAGTAATAAATCTAACAAAAGATGTGTAAGATTCTTACTCTAAAACTATAAAACATTGCTGAAACTAAAGGAGACGAATAACTGGAGTCATATGCATTTTCTTGGATTAGAAGCCAATATTTGTAAGATACCAATTTAATCCATTAGCCTAAGGATTCAGTGAAATCAGACTCCAAATCACAGCATGGGATTTCTTTTTTTGGTGGTGGTGGGGGGTGAAAAATTGACAACCAGTTTCTAAAACTCATAATAAAATGCAAAGTAACTAGTATAGCCACAGCAATCCTACATAAGAAAGAAAAAAGGTTGTAGGAATTGAACTTCCAGGTATCAAACATACTACAAAACTACACTAATTAATTAACACAATTTGGCATTGTTAAAAAGACAAGCAAATAGACCATTGAAAGAGAATAGAGCATAAAGAAATGGATCTACTTCCAAAGATCACTATACTTTAGACAAAGATGTGACCAAAATTTACTGGGAAAAACATGCTCTTTTCACGGTTCTAGGGAAATTGAATAGCTATAGGGGAAAAATGAATTTCAATTCTCTATTTCACTATAGACAAAAATTAATTTACAATGGATAATAAACTATAATGTGAACAATAAAATAATAAGGTTTGTAGTAGAAAACATGTGCATATCTTCCAGACAGTGTGTTAGGCAAATATTTCTTTAAAAAAGGATGTTAACAATGGGTTAAACTTTAATAAAGTTAAGAACTTCAGTTTATGAAAATTATGATTAAAATATTGGAAGGGTATGCTTAAAATAATGGAAAAGACAACCATAAAAGATATTCTCAATACATGTATCTGATAAAAGGCTTGTACCCAAATTTATAAAGATTTCCTATTAATCATAAAGAAAAAGTCAAGGAACATCTTTACAAACGTGTGTAAAATACTTGAACAGGAGCTTCAGAAGATGTCTGATTAGCCAATAAACATATGAAACAGTGCTCAATCAATCCAATCTTCTGGGAAGTGCAAATAAAAAGCACATGACCTACTAATGCCCTCCTACCCCAATTTCTAAAGTGCAAAATGGCCAACAAAACAACAAAACCAATAGATGGTGAGGGATGTATATATGTTTCTGATGGAGGTATAATTGGTGTTTTTTAGTATTTATTGAAGCTCAACATATGTTTATCCAATACCCTCAAATTTCACTTCTCGGCAAATGACCAAGAGAAATGTATGCATATGGCCATCGTGACACATGTATAATAATGTTAGTTGCTACATCTTCTTAACAGCCAGAAATGACCTGAGTTGTCAATGCTAAAATTGATAAATTGTGCTATAATCATGCAATTTAATACTACAAAATAATTTTTAAAAGAACAATTGCTACATGTAAAACATGAATAAATGAATCTCAACATGTTGATTTAAGTTAACTAGGTGGAAAACAACGCAAACTTTATGATTCCATTCTAAAGTTTAAGAGCAGTGAAAACTCATCTATGGTGTCTGAAGTTAGAATAATGGGCACATTTGTGAGAGGAACACTATTGTCTGGGAAGTAAAATGAAGGAGATTTCAGAAACACTGAAAGTTTTCTTTATCTCAATCCTTAATATGTACACAATTCATGTAGATATACACTTCATATTTTTAAGTTTATATATATTACATTTCAAAAATTAAAAATGTGGACTTCCTTAGTGGTGCAGTGGTTAAGAATCTGCCTGCCAATGCAGGGGACACGGGTTCAAGCCCTGGTCTGGGAAGATCCCACATGCTGCGGAGCAACTAAACCGGTGTGCCACAACTACTGAGCCTGCGCTTTAGAGCCCGTGAGCCACAACTACTGAGCCCGTGGGGCACAACTACTGAAGTCCGTGCACCTAGAGCCCATGCTTTGCAGCAAGAGAAGCCACCACAATGAGAAGCCTGCACACTGCAACAAAGAGTAGACCCCACTCACCTCAACTAGAGAAAGCCCGCACACAGCAATGACAAAACAACCCAGACAAAAATAAATAAATAATTTTTTTAAAAAAAATTAAAAATATGAAAACAATTAGGACACTATGGCAGTTGGCCAGGCAAGGGATGATGATGGCTTGGATCTGCATGTGAGAAGTAGAAATGATCAGAAATTACTATATTGGAAAATATTTTGGAACTAGTATCAATAGAGTTGCTGATGGATATAATCTAGAGAGTGAAAGACAGCAATAAAAGATGACAATTGTGGCTTGTTTTAAACTTTAGAATCTTTAGAATTGATAGATGACGGTGTCATTATTAAAATGGAGGAGGTTTGGAGGAGAAAGTTTCAGGGGAAGGGAATAGTTTAAATTTTAGGTGTCTATTAAACATCCAACTGGAAATATGAAGTATTCTGTAGATCAGAGATGATGTCAGGGATTGTGGTGTAAATTTGATGTCTTCAACACATGGAATGAAAAGTCATGGGATAGATGAACAACATATATTTGAGAGATGAGGTTAATAATATAATAAATACATATTGATAGAAGATGAGTTGATCAATAAAGAAGATATGGAAGAGTAGTTAGGGACATAAGTTTTGAAATTAGAGTCTGAGTTCAAGCTATCTCCCATATTCACTATCTGTGTGATATGAGAAAATTCCATGTTTTAATGGCTTTCATTTCCTCACTTGCAAAATTCCTTAGATAACAGAATCTAGGAAGTAAATATAGGGTTAAATGTGACACACAATGTCCATCTTACATTGTAAACATTCAATAACAACTAGCTATAGACATAATTTTTTTAAACCACCAAAAGCAGCTATAGGCAGTTGACAGAAGAAAACATAATAGCTAAGTAACATGAAAAACTGTTAACTCTCACTTGCAAATAAAATAAATGGGAAAGGATGCAAATAAAGCAATGATGATATGTTATTTTTCACCCATCACATTAGTAAAACATTTTTTTTACAGCAATTTTATTAATAATTACCAAAAACTGTTTTAATCAAGATGCTCTTCAAAAGGTAAATGGATAAACAAACTGGTACATACATCCATGCAATGGGATGTTATTCAGAGGAACCTTAATTTCATATTACTTAGTTAAGAAGCCAGTCTTAAAAGGCTACATAAGTGTATAAATCCAACTACGTTACATTCTAAAAAAGACAAAACTATAGAGATACTAAAAAGGTCAGTGGTTTCCAGAAGTTTGATGCGATGGTAAAGAGGTTAATAAGTGGAGCCCAGGGGATTTTTATGACAGTAAAAATATTCTGTATGATACTCCAGTGATGATTATATGACATTATGAATTTATTAAAACCCATAGAACTGTAAAACACAAAGAACCCTAATGTAAATTATAGACTTTAGGTAATAATAATAATTCAATTTTGGTTCATCAGTTTTAACAAATGTTCTACACTAATGCCAAATGTTAGTGGAGAAACTGTGATCAGAGGAGAGAAGTGGTATATGGCAGCAGTCACCAACATTTTTGACACTGGGGACCAGTTTCATGGAAGACAATTTTTCCACCGACTGAGGGGGCGAGATGGTTCAGGCAGTAACGCGAGTGATGGGGGGGACGGTTCAGGTGGTAATGCGAGCGATGGGGAGTGAAGTGGAGCAATAGATGAAGCTTCACTCGCTTGCCCACCACTCACCTCCTGCTGTGCAGCCCGGTCCCTAACAGACAGTGGACCAGGTATCGGTCTTCAGCCCGGGGGGCTGGGGACCCCTGGTATATGGGAACTCTCTGTAATTCCACTCAATTTCATGTAAACCTAAAACTGTTCTAAAAAATAAAGTCTATTTTTTTTATTTTTTAAAGTAAGTCTTTTATGGTCATAGAAACCAGAGCAATGCGAAGCGGATTATTCTCCAGTTGAGTGATGTTTGAACCAAAAAAATCCATAATGAGCATCATCTGAGACCAACAATGTCCATGAAGAAGGTGAACCTTCCCTGCAAGTTGCAAGCAGAACCAAGTCCAGGCCTTCTTGGTTAAAGATGGTGTGGGGTAAGACCTAAAATCAAGGCCCAATATTATGTGTTGCCTTGACATCTGATGAAACCAAGAGGGCCTTGAGTGACCTAATGACAAATTCCCCTCCCCACTCTGCCCCCATTTCCTACCCAAACAACCTTTGTTACCAAGGGGACTATGCATAGTACCAGCCTATCCCTGAGTAACAAGTTTCAGTTCCCTGTTGACCTGAAGAATTATTCCAACAGCTTAACCCCATCCTTCCATGGGAACAAGAAGTCACCTCATCCTCTTGATACTACAAAGCCTGTCTCTCACAGTCCCTCTCTGTCCACTCTGTTACCAAATGCAAACCCTGTGTGGTCCTGTGTGGCCTGCAATGTCCTTCTCCCTTGCACTGTGAATATATGTAATTCTATCAATCACATCGGTCCAGTGTTGAGTGTCATATGTTCAATCATCCCCCTAGCCCTAGAGTGGGAATCCCTCCCTCACCAGTGGGATGAATAGGAGGAGATTAAAATAGATAGATCGAATCTATTAGTAAAAGAGTGGTGGAGAGACTAGAACCCCCAATGGACTCAGATTGCTCAAGATTCCCTCCAGAAATTGAAAAGGGAGCGGGCAGAGGTCTGAATTCTCTAAGTATATTGACATTACTAATGTACACTGTGAGGACCTACCAGCTGGTCTAGCTGAGATGGCTTCTGTCACACATACTGTTGGCTGCAGTTGAAACACAGGTTAAAGAAATTCCTGCAACTGCTGCACTCATAGGTTTTTCTCCAGTGTGAACTCTCCAGTGTATGATTTATGGTATATGGATTTATGGCTAAGTAATTTTTTCCATTCACCTTATTTATAAGGATTTTATCTAGTATGTATTCTCTGGTGCTGAACAAGTATCTATGGTGATTGAAGGCTCTCCATTAGTCATTGCATTTATAATGTTTTTGTCCAGTGTGAAAGGCTTCCTCCCACTTGGTATTCCTGTGTGGCTCCCCCTCCCTCGCCACAAGTGACCTTATGCTTGAGAAGGCCTGAGCTGTTTGGGAAATCCTTATCACCCTCCGCACATGTGAAGGGGGTCTATGGAAAGTAGACTTTAAAGTTCTTCAAGATTGAGACCCTGCCCTTCTTAAGGGTTTCTCTCCACTATGTAGCTTCTGGTGTGTTGAAGGACTGCACTGAACTAGAAGCCTCTCCCCACATACCCAGTATGTTATAGCTGCTGTCACAATCACTTAAGTCACTTAGCCTTTCAAGACAAAGTTACACATTGCACTAAAGTGGGCTGTCATCTGGGTACACATATGTGCCTTGGAAGCCTTCACCTGTATCACTCCATGTACAAAACTCTCTGCTCAGAATGTGCCTCTTCACCTTTCATTCTAAACCAAAAACTAAAGGTCAGCTCCCCTTCAAGCCTTCTTGATATAATTGGAATCAAGTCCACTTTGTCAGGAACTATGTCATAACAAAATATCACAGACTGGGTGGCTTAAGCTACAGAAACTTGTTTACTCACAGTTCTGGAGGCTGGAAGTCCAAGATCAAGGTGCTGGCAGTTTTGCTTTCTCCTGAGGCCTCTCTCCTTGGCTTGCAGGTGGCCACCTTCTTGTTATGTGCTCACATGGCTTTTCCTCTCTGTACATGCAACCCTCATGTCTCTTCCTCTTTTTTTAAGGACACCAGTCAGGTTGGTTTAGAGCCTCACCCTTATGACCTTATTTAACCTTATATCTCTCTACAGAGAGATATAACCTTATCTCAGATTAGGGCTTCAAAATATGTTTTTTGTGTTCAGTCCATATGGACAATTCAGTACATAATGGGCACCCACTGAACATGCATAGAGATTTCTTGGTTTTCTACTACTTTTCTGCATATAATGTGCAATTTGATCGACAAACTATATGTAAGAATACATCTGATAAGCAAATTGATACAAATCTCATGTATCCCATTCTGGCATATCATCATTTGCCATTTGTCAATATAATAATAGTTTCTGGGGGAAATAAAAGAAATAGTGTGTTAAAAGCAAGTATTGTAATATGCTCCAAGATGTCTTCACGTTAAAAAAATGCATTTTAGAGAGGAAAAAGTGTGTGTGCAGTGGAATGTTCATAAAGAGGAATGTTTTTTAATGCAAGTGAACTGGTAATTATGGTCATTTTGAGTCTGAAGATCAAGAAGTCAATTACTTTTAAAACAGACATCCTTTGTTTTAGAAAAATTATCAAGCTAGCTACAAAAATGTAATATAATTACTCACCTAATTTAAGAACAACAACTTCAAGTGGAGATACTCTGGAGTGAGATACAGAGTGTAACAGAAGTGTGTTTATCTTCTATGCCTTAAATAATTAGAGAATATACACTCCTGAATATTTAGATGTTGAATTATTTTTCCCCCACATAGTTTTTTTTTATACAGACTGACACAAGATTTCAGAAAATATATTGAAAACTATTAGAATTGCTTTGTCTATGCCAAAAAAAAAAAAAAAAAGGAAAAAAGAAAGAAAAGAGCACATTCTGTGAGTGAGAGCACATTCCCCTGAAGGAAGTGACCCTTCCCACTGTCCCTTCCTGCTGTGGAGAAAATGGGTGTGTTTTTTGGAAAATAGGAAGAGAAAAAACCCTTTCTACTTTCTAGGGCCAAACAGTTAAAAGTCTTTGTGATGAATGTGTCCAAAGTCTTTTCTTAGTAATGTGTGGGAGTAATAACTAGTTCTCTGACACATGGAAGTGATCAGGATATGTGTAGTGACCCTCAGTCTAGGTCAAGATCCTTTGAGTTCAAAGAGTTACCACTGCTTTTTCCAATGAAATATCTACCTCTTCCTTATAATTAAGGCCAATTACTCCTGCTAGGATGGAGACTCCTTTCCTTGCCTGCTGTCAGTGGTATGCTGGTAAATGTTTAAGAGCCAACTTTGGGGGTAGGACTGTGAAGCTTAGATTTGTAGTATTTGCAATTTTCACCTTGCCTAATTTCAAGCTACTAATGCTAAATTACATGTTGAGAAGGAAGGCACACAATTGGCTCTGGAAGCCAGTATGAGCCTCCTGGTCTCCTCACAGGACAATCCTGAAGTGACAGAGCAGCAGCTATAGCTTAACACTGAATGTGAGTAATGCTCTGCTCCATTGTAGTTGCATTTCCTGAGAAACATAATTTCTGGATCCATAGAATTAAATTTGCAGGGACAAATTCTGGGACTGATGGTAAGCTGGGTTGCTCTTACTTCTAAGCCTTGGTTCCTGAGCCTATATACTCTACCTATTTGGGATGCAGCACCATATAAAGTTTATTGATTTAGGGTATACATGACATCCTAGAGGATATTTCCCTATTCTTGCAGTATCTTATCTTTAAGTCTATACTTTAAGGGTGTTGTCAAAAGGTTATTCCATTGATCTATCATACTGTCAGTTTATTTGATAGAATCAGTGGATACCTTGTTCAACTGTCCACCGCTTAATCTCTTTTGCCATAAATTGATGTTGAAGAGAGCCTTAATATTCCTCCCAGCTTGACTAAATTTTAGATAGGCTCCAGACCCTGACCTCTCTTTCTTAAAGCATTTACTTTAGAAAACTTGGAATTATAAATTCTTTCTCTGTCCCTTTGTCATGTAAATGTTTTAAAAGTCTCCTGCCAGTTTTACAACACAGAAAAGTCTTTCTCAAAGACCTGGAGCCAGTTCTTTAAGTGTAGTCATTAAGGAATACAGGACCCCTATATCCAAGACTCTGTGGGAAGATAGAATCCTAACTTCTATGAGTGCCAGTTAACAAAAACAGATGACTAATCACAGAGAAAATCGTTTGCAAATTCAGGAATAACTCAATGTGTTCAATACATCCCATTAATCAATCTAATGCCCCGCCCCTCTAATGCCCTCCAGTACTTTTCCACTAGCTCACTCCAGCACTTAGAAACACTCCTGTGTTTTGTTTCATCAGGATAGAATTCAGACCAAGCTTCGGCCTCTCTCCTCTGTTGCAATATCCTTGAAAAAAGTATTTCTTGACTTTTTAACTTTGTTCAGTTCAATTTTTGTTGTTGCAGTTTGTCTCTTGGTTAAAGGTGATATTTTGTGAAATGCTGTGGAGATGGCTCCAATACTTTAAAATTTTGGATATTGGGGCTAGCTGAGGCCCTAGAGGCAGGAAAGGCATACAATACATGGACTAAGGTTGATCCTTGCTCTTTCCAGGATAGAATGCATCCAGTGTAAGTCAACTTGCCACCAGTAATCTGGTACTTGCCTCAAGTGATGGTACTGTATTTGGGTTTCAACTTTTGTCTCTGTGACTAGCACATTATATGTTGAGCAGTTGTAGGCATTATTTTGGTCTTATGAGTGGGACCCTGTTTTATCGATCCCATAACCTTCATCATGGTCATCATGGTTATATAAGTGCATTAGGATAGCACTGGGGTGGTTGATAGCAAAGAAAAGTTGAGTTTGGTTGGCTGAGTCATTTTGCCTACTTGGTGGTTTAATGTCCCTTAATGATGGATGCACTCTGGTGGGCATTAAAATATGATACTAAGACACTTGTACTTGGTTCTCACCCACATAGATACATTCACAGATCTCTTTTCCACCGTTTTTTTCTTCTAGGTAAATGACCAACCAACAAAACCCTTTTCCAGTGCTAATGAATCTGTATTTATTCTTACTTCAGGATACACTTCTTTCCACAGAAAATAAATAACCGGGGCAGTGACATATATATCTATATATATCTATATATATCTATATATATATACACACACACACACAGAGACAGAGAGAGAAAGAGAAAGATTTATTCTGAGGAATTGGTTCATGTAATTGTGGTTACTGACAGGTCCAAAATCAACAGGACAGGCAAAAGGTAATGTTACAGTCTTGAGTCTGAAATCCAGAGGTCAAGCTTGCAGTCTGAAAAATTAGACAGGATTTCTATGTTACAATCTGGAGGCAGCCCCACCCATTAACAGAAAGGCTACCTAAAATCATAATAAGGCCACAGACACCCCAAAACACACAACCTGACGTGGAGCTGCCCAACAGAAAGATATCTCCAGCCTCTTCCACCAGAACACAGGCACTAGTCCCCTCCACCTGGAAGCCTCCACAACCCGCTGAAGCAACCTTAGCCACTGGAGGCAGACACCAAAAACAACAGGAACTACAAACCTGCAGGCTGCAAAATGGAGACCTGAAACACAGTAAGTTAAGGAAAATGAGAAGACAGACACAGCAGATGAAGGAACAAGATAAAAATCCCAGAGACCTAACAAATGAAGAGGAAATAGGCAGTCTACCTGAAAAAGAATTCACAATAATAATAGTAAAGATGATTCAAATTCTTGGAAATACAATGGAGAAATACAAGAAACGTTTAACAAGGACCTAGAAGAACTAAACAACAAACAAACAGTGATGAACAACATAATAAATGAAATTTAAAATTCTCTAGAAGGGATCAATAACAGAATAACTGAGGCAGAAGAACAGATAAGTGACCTGGAAGATAAAATAGTGGAAATAAAAACTGCAGAGAAGAATAAAGAAAAAATAATGAAGAAAATTGAGAACAGTCTGAGAGACCTCTGGGACAACATTAAACGCACCAACATTCAAAGTATAGGGGTCCCAGAAGAAGAAGAGAAAAAGAAAGAGACTGAGAAAATACTTGAAGTGATTATAGTTGAAAACGTCCCTAATATTGGAAAGGAAATAGTTAATCAAGTCCATGAAGCATAGAGAGTCCCATACAGGATAAATCCAAGGAGAAACACGCCAAGACAGATATTAATCAAACTATCAAAAAAAAAATACAAAGAAAAAATATGAAAAGCAGCAAGGGAAAAACAACAAATAGCATACAAGGGAATCCCCATAAGGTTAACAGGTGATCTTACAGCAGAAACTCTCCAAGCCAGAAGGGAGTGGCCAGACATATTTAAAGTGATGAAGGGGAGACACCTACAACCAGGATTACTCTACCGAGCAAGGATCTCATTCAGATTTGACGGAGAAATTAAAACCTTTACAGACAAGCAAAAGCTAAGAGAATGCAGCACCACCAAACCAGCTTTACAACAAATGCTAAAGGAACTTCTCTAGGCAGGAAAAGCAAGAGAAGGAAAAGACCTACAATAACAAACCCAAAACAAATAACAAAATGTTAATAGGAGCATAAATATCAATAATTACCTTAAATGTAAATGGATTAAATGCTCCCACCAAAAGACAGAGACAGGCTGAATGGATGCAAAAACAAGACCCATATATATGCTGTCTACAAGATACCCACTTCAGACCTAGGGACACATACAGACTGAAAGTGAGGGGATGGAAACAGTTATTCCATGCAAATGGAAATCAAGAGAAAGCTGGAGTAGCAATTCTCATATCAAACAAAATAGACTTTAAAACAAAGACTATTACAAGAGACAAACAAGGACACTACATAATGATCAACAGATCAATCCAAGAAGAAGATATAACAATTGTAAATATTTATACACCCAACAAAGGAGCACCTCAATACATAAGGCAAATACTAACAGCCATAAAAGGGTAAATTGACAGTAACACAATCAAAGGAGGGACTTTAACACCCTACTTTCACCAATGGACAGATCATCCAAATTGAAATTAACTAAGGAAACAAAAGCTTTAAATGATACATTAAACAAGAGAGACTTAATTGACATTTATAGGACATTCCATCCAAAAACAACAGAATACACATTCTTCTCAAGTGCTCATGGAACATTCTCAAGGATAGATCATATCTTGGGTCACAAATCAAACCTTGGTAAATTTAAGAAAATTGAAATCATATCAAGTATCTTTTCCAACCACAACGCTATAAGACTAAATATCAATTACGGAAAAAATCTGTAAAAAATACAAACACAAGGAGGCTAAACAATACACTACTTAATAACCAACAGATCACTGAAGAAATCAAAGAGAAAATAAAAAAATACCTAGAAACAAATGAAAATGAAAACACGACGACCCAAAACCTATGGGATGCAGCGAAAGCAGTACTAAGAACGAAGTTTATAGAAATACAATCTTACCTTAAGAAACAAGAAACATCTCAAATAAACAACCTAACCTTACACCTAAAGCAATTAGAGAAAGAAAAACCAAAAAAATCCAAAATTAGCAGAAGGAAAGAAATCATAAAGATAAGATAAGAAGTAAATCAAAAATAAATGAAGGAAACGATAGTAAAGATTAAAAAACTAAAAGCTGGCTCTTTGAGAAGATAAAGAAATTGATCAACCATTAGCCAGACTCATCAAGAAAAAAAGGGAGAGGACTCACATCAATAGAATTAGAAATGAAAAAGGAGAAATAACAACTGACACTGCAAAAATACAAAGGATCATGAGAGATTACTACAAGCAACTCTATGCCAATAAAATGGACAACCTGGAAGAAATGGGCAAATTCTTCAAAATGCACAACCTTCTGAGACTGATCCAGGAAGAAATAGAAAATATGAACAGACCAATCAAAAGCATTGAAATTGAAACTGTGATTAAAAATCTTCCAACAAACAAAAGCCCAGGACCAGAGGGTTTCACAGGCAAATTCTATCAAATATTTAGAGAAGAACTAACACTTATCTTTCTCAAATTCTTCTAAAATATAGCAGAGGGAAGAACACTCCCAAACCCATTGTACGAGGCCACCATCACCTTGATACCAAAACCAGACAAAGATGTCACAAAGAAAGAAAACTAAAGGCCAATATCACTGATGAACATAGAGGCAAAAATCCTCAACACAATACTGACAAACAGAATCCAACAGCACATTGAAAGGATCATACACCATGATCAAGTGAGGTTTATCCCAGGAATGCAAGGATTCTTCAATATACGCAAATCAGTCAATTTGATACACCATATTAACAAACTGAAGGAGAAAAACCATATGATCATCTCAATAGATGCAGAGAAAGCTTTTGACAAAATTCAACACCTGTGTATGATAAAAACCCTTCAGAAAACAGGCATAGAGTGAACTTTCCTCAACATAATAAAGGCCATATACGACAAACCCACAGCCAACATTATCCTCAATGGTGAAAACTGAAACCATTTCCACTAAGATCATGAACAAGACAAGGTTGCCCACTCTCACCACTATTATTCAACATAAGTTTGGAAGTTTTGGCCATAGCAATAAGAGACGAAAAAGAAATAAAAGGAATCCAAATCAGAAAAGAAGAAGTAAAGCTGTCACTGTTTGCAGATGTCATGATACTATACATAGAGAATCCTAAAGATGCTACCAGAAATCTACTAGAGCTAATCAATGCATTTGGTGAATTAGCAGGATACAAAATTAATGCACAGAAATCCCTTGCATTCCTATACACTAATGATGAAAAATCTGAAAGTGAAATTAAGAAAACACTCCAATTTACCATTGCAACAAAAAGAAAAAAATATCTAGGAATATGCCAACCTAAGGAGAAAAAAGACCTGTATGCAGAAAATTATAAGACATTGATGAAAGAAATTAAAGATGATACAAACAGATTGAGAGATATACCATGTTTTTGGCTTGGAAGAATCAACTTTGTGAAAATGACTATAGTACCCAAGCAATCTACAGATTCAAGGCAATCCCTGTCAAATTACCTCTGGTATTTTTCACAGAACTAGAACAAAAAATCTCACAATTTGTATGGAAATACAAAGGACCCCGAATAGCCAAAGCAATCCTGAGAAAGAAAAACGGAGCTGGAGGAATCAGGCTCCCTGACTTCAGACTATACTACAAAGCTACAGTAATCAAGACAGTATGGTACTGGCACAAAAACAGAAATATAGATCAATGGAACAGAACAGAAAACCCAGAGATAAACCCATGTACATATGGTCACCTTATTTTTGATAAAGGAGTAAGAATATACAGTGGAGAAAAGACAGCCTCTTCAATAAGTGGTGCTGGGAAAACTAGACAAGTACATGTAAAAGTATGAAATTAGAACACTCCCTAACACTATACACAAAAATAAACTCAAAATGGACTAAAGCCCTAAATATATGGCCAGACACTATTAAACTCTTAGAGGAAAACATAGGCAGAACACTCTATGACATAAATCACAGCAAGATCCTTTTTGACCCACCTCCTAGAGAAATGGAAATAAAAACAAAAATAAACCAATGGGACCTAATGAAACTTAAAAGCTTTTGCACAGCAAAGAAAACCATGAACAAGACAAAAAGACAACCTTCAGAATGGGAGAAAATATTTGCAAATGAAGCAACTGACAAAGGATTAATCTTCAAAATTTACAAGCAGCTCATGCAATTCAATATCAAAAAAAGAAACAACACAATCCAAAAATGGGCAGAAGACCTAAACAGACATTTCTCCAAAGAAGATATACAGATTGCCAGCAAACACATGAAAGAATGCTCAACATCATTAACCGTTAGAGAAATGCAAATCAAAACTACAATGATATATCATCTCACACCGGTCAGAATGGCCATCATCAAAAAATCTACAAACAATAAATGCTGGAGAGGGTGTGGAGGAAAGGGAACACTCTTGCACTGTTGGTGGGAATTTAAATTGATACAGCCACTATGGAGAACAGTATGGAGGTTCCTTAAAAAACTAAAAATAGAACTACCATACGACCCAGCAATCCCACTGCTCAGCATATACCCTGAGAACACCGTAATTTAAGAAGAGTCATGAACCACAACGTTCATTGCAGCTCTATTTACAATAGCCAGGACATGGAAGCAACCTAAGTGTCCATCAACAGATGAATGGATAAAAAAGATGTGGCACATATGTAAAATGGAATATTACTCAGCCATAAAATAAACAAAATTGAGTTATTTGTAGTGAGGTGGATGGACCTAGAGTCTGTCATACAGAGTGAAGTAAGTCAGAAAGAGAAAAACAAATACCATATGCTCACACATATATGGAATCTAAGAGAAAAAAAAAGGTCATGAAGAATCTAAGGGCAAGATGGGAATAAAGACACAGACCTACTAGAGAATGGGCTAGAGAATATGGGGAGGGTGAAGGGTATGCTGAGATAAAGTGAGAGAGTGGCATGGACATATATACACTACCAAATGTAAAATAGGTAGCTAGTGGGAAGCAGCCACATAGCACAGGGAGATCAGCTCGGTGATCTGTGACCACCTAGAGGGGTGAGATAGGGAGGGTGCGAGGGAGGAAGACTCAAGAGGGAAGAGATATGGGGATATATGTATATGTATAACTGATTCACTTGGTTATAAATCAGAAACTAATACACCATTGTAAAGCAATTATACTCCAATAAAGATGTTAAAAAAAGAAAAAATCTTGAGGCAGAATTTCTCTGGGAATCCTTAGTTTTTGCTCTTAAGGCCTTCAACTGATTAGAGGAGGCACATCCACATTATGGAGGAAAATGCCCTTTATTAAAGCCAATTATTGTAAATGTAAAATTGCTTCACAGCAACATCTAGAATAGTGCTTAACCAAACAACTGGACACCATAGCCTGGACAAGTTGACACATAAAATTAATCACAGTATATATCTCTTTGTAGTGGAAGATAGGATTCTATTTATTTTTAAAACTTTCATACTTTTATTTTTTTTGTTTTCCAGAGTTTCTAAAAT
This sequence comes from Eschrichtius robustus, assembly GCF_028021215.1. Lineage (NCBI taxonomy): Eukaryota > Metazoa > Chordata > Mammalia > Artiodactyla > Eschrichtiidae > Eschrichtius > Eschrichtius robustus. The sequence continues at coordinate 31,424,916 of NC_090840.1, read as the reverse complement.
GTGCATGCAATAATTTCTAATTTTAAAATCTCAATAAGCATTGTTTTTAAAAATATGGCAGTATCTACCAACTTAAATATCTTAAAGCAGAAGAAAACAAAATATTGTAGAAATGAATTAAATATCAAAATTCATAGAAAAAGAAGCAAACCAATAATCAACTGATTTCTAAGTAGAAGTAATATTTTAATGAATACCAGAAACCAGGCTATTCCAATGATTTTCAGTAGTAAATCATGTGTGATGTAATGTTCTTTGAGTTGTTGTCTAGCCTTCTAAACAGTATTTCTTTGTTGAAAGAAGGATAAAAATTATATTGTCTTCTCAATAGAAAGCAGTGTAATGAAGCAGATTATTATTAGACTATTTCTATAATAATGGAAGTATAATCTGTTCCATTTTATATCCATTCTAAAATAATGTGGAGTTTTCTCAAAAATGAGTTGTTAAAAAAATCAAAAACAGATTAAAGTCTGGGAAGCTCTCATTCCCACCAACGCTTTTCCCTTTGGTTTTATTATGGAGAAATTTAGCCCGTGGAGGGTGTGTCAAAGTGTTTCATGGAAGAACTTTGAAATTCTGAGGTCATTATTTTATTGTCATTCTCAGAGTCACAAAAATATGGCTTGTAATAAAAGGAAATCTTGTAAGAATGACAATCTGTAAGCAACTTATAATTATCAGCTTCATTACAAGCTTTACTATCATGTCCAGAGCATATATAACTTTAGAAAGATGTGTTAGTGTTCTTTTAGCCGTTTGCCCAACTAATAATTTTTTATGCTCTTCCTCCACTCTGTTATAATCCTTTCAGGTAAATCTGTTTGTTCTTGGGAGTACAGTCTTCATTTCTTTGGATAACATTCAGTCCTAACAGCTGGATCCTCTTCTTCACAGTGAATGGCAAATTCCTCACACATAACAGCAGTTGTTCTGAAAAAGAATTTTCCACAAATCTTTCCATATTGTCTCCTTTTTCTTTTTTCCAACTTCCTTAGGCAATATGGTTTTTGGGATAGGTGAAGTAAAAAAAAAATTTTTTTAAGTACCAGATCTTACTTCCATAAAGAAGAGTGGAGCCACTGATAAATGAAATGAAAAAGCTTTCCTTGAAATTGTTTTTAGACATTTTAGCTAAAAATCATCTGATCTCTTAACCTTGATGAACTTATACTCAAAGTTCCCCCAGTGACTTACATGAAATCTATTTATGAAACGAAATTTTATTTGTATTGCCTGTCTATTATATTCAAAACTTTGGTTATTTACAACTTATTGCAATCAAAATTTTGGGAAATTTTTGAGGTGGATAATGACTTTGCTTGTCTTATTTAGTCATAAATATATATGTGCTCTTCCCTTATTTGTCTGTTCTGGGGTGCACTGGTTAAAACTGTAGGCCCTTAGAATACAGAAACCATGATGTAGAAGATGTTTCCCAAGGTCACAGTGGCCCTGCACAATCCTTAATAACACTAGAAGTCTAAGATCTAATGATTAAAGTCAAATTCAAATTAGCTGGAGCAACAATAAGGCCTCTGGAGCTAGAAACTATTATCATTTTAAAGCAATACACACAGTTTTTATCTTCAGTGAATACAAGGGCAATCAGGTATTACAGGAGGGTTCACAGTGGTCATATATTGGATCCAAATTATTATGTTATATTAAATTTCATAAGTTCTGTAAGATTTTAAGAGATCATTTAATTCTTTGGTTCTCAACCACAATACAACACCTTGTGTGTATGTGTAACAATAAATTTGTACTTTTGGAAAAATTTACTTTCTTATGCACTATACTAGATTCAAAATTATCTTTGTAACAGTGATATTATCACTCGTTATACTGACTGTGAGTAGAAAAGAATAAAATACAATGACAGGTAGCATTACAGGGGTTCCATTTAACCTTGCACAAAGTGTATTAAAAAATTGTTGAAGGAAGAAAAATTACCTGTTAGATGCGTTATAGTTAGGCAAGAGGGTATCAAGATAGCAGAATAGGAATACCATGAGCTCACCTCTCCCCATAAACACATCAAAACCACAACTATATATAGAGCAACTCTATCTGAGAATGACCTGAAGACTAGCAGAATTAATCTTCTACAATCAAACATCTAAAGAAAGAACCAGAAGGAGTCTGGTAGGAGGGGAGGAGAAACAATTTAGTTAGTCCCCACACCCTTGATGGGAGACCCAGAAGAGAAAGGGAATATCACAGGCTCAGGAATCCTCTCTGGGGAGCAAGGAGTTTAAACCTCACATTGGGCACCCCAGTCCTGGGATTCAGTTCTGGGAAGATGAGCCCCCTTGGCTGGTTTGAAAATCAGTGGGACTTACTGGAGGACTGTAGAAAGCTGAGACTCTGCTCTTGAAGAGCACATGCATAGACTTGCTTGCTCCCAGTCCCAGGGCAGAAGTAGAAGATTGAAAACTGCCTGGGGCTCTGGCTGTCCTGCCAAGACTGCTCCAGCATGGCTCCCAGCCTGCCCCAGGCTCTGGCTCCAGCCTCTCCAGGTCCAGCCTTACTCCTTGCCAAGGTAGCAACTGCCTTTGCAATAGAGAGAAACCAAGGCTTACACCAGGCTCCTGTTTCAGACCCCCCAGCTCTGGTCCTGCTCCAGCCAAGTCAGTGACTGCCATCACATCAGGGAGAAGCCGGACTGTGGCTCTAGCCCCTCAGTTCGTGGACCCACCCCCAGACATGGTGGCAACTACCACTGAGCCAGCGAGAGGTTGCAGCTCATTCCTACTACCAAACATCACTCTGGACTACAGCTCCAGCTCCTCCAGCTCTAATCCCACCCTCACCAAGGGAATGACTTCCATTGCACCAGGGGAGAAGCCCCAGGTAACACCAGCTTTGGACCTAGCCCCTCCAACTCCAGCCCTACCCCTGCCAAGGCAGTGGTCACCAGTGCACCCAAGGAGAAGATATGACCCATGCTTGCTTCAGATACAGCTTTCCAACCAAAGCCACTGGGCACATACAAACTGCATAGGGATGCTCTCACAGAAAAACACATCTTCTGAACTGAGATAGGTTACTGTTTCACCTACTTTCATAGAGACATCAGAGAAAGTCACACAAAAGGAAAAGACAGAGGAATATATTCCAAATGACAAAAAAAGAGAGAGAGAGATAAAACTCCAGAAAAAAACCCTAATGAAACAGAAATAAGAAATTTACCTGATAAAGAATTTAGAATAATGATCATAAAAATTCTCACTGAACTAAAGGAAAACAATAAAGGAACACAATTAGAGCTTCAACAGAGAACTAGAAAATATAAATAGAACAAATCAGAACTGAATAACACAATAACTGAAATGAAAAATATACTAGATGAATTTAACAGCAGATTAGATGACACAGAAGAATGCATAAGAGACCTGGACGATAGAATAGTGGAAATCACCTAATCAGAAGAGTAAAAAGAAAAATAAAATAAGAATGATTTAAAGGACCTCTGAGACAATGTCAAGTGTGCTAACTTTCACCTCATAGGGGTCTTATAAAGAGAAGAGAGATAGCAAGGGGCAGAAAATATATTTGAAGAAATAATTGTTGAAAACTTCGTGAAGGAAACATATCCAATTCCAGGAAGCACAGACAGTTCCAAACAAGATAAACCCAAAGAGACTCACACCAAGATGTATCATAATTAAAATGACAAAAGTTAGATAAAGAGAAAGTTTAAAAGGTCCCGAGAAAAACAAAGACTCACATCCAAGGGAACCTCCAAAAGGCTATCAGCTGACTTTTCAGCAGAAACTTTGCAAGCCAGAGGGAGTGGCATGATATCTTTAAAGTGCTGAAAAGAAAAAAAACCTACAACCAAAGATATTTTACCCTGCAAGATTATTATTCAGAATAGAAGGAGAGATAAAGAGTTTCCCAGACAAGCAAAAACTAAGAGATTATCACCATTAAACTGGCATTACAAGAAATGTTATAGTGTCCTCTTTAAGAAATAAAAAGACTATAAAAGGAAATAAGAAAATATATAAAAGAAAAAATTCTCACTGTTTAAATACACAATAAAAGCAGTGGATCAACCATTTAAGCTAGTACAAAGTTTAAAAGATAGAAAAGATAAAAATCAACTATAACTACAGTAAAGAGTTAAGGGATATACATAAATATATAAAATAAGACGGCAAAATATAAAATGTGGGGGAAGGACAGTAAAAAATGTAGAGTTTTAAGAATGTGTTTGAACTTAAATGACTATTAGTTTTAAACAAACAGATATATATAGGTTGATATCAATAAACTTCATGGTAACCACAAAACAAAAGCTACAATGGATGGACAGAAAAAAAAAACAAAGAGAAAAAAACCAAAAAATAATGTTAAAGAAAATCATCAAACCACAAGGGAAAAGACTAAATGAAGTAGAAAGAAATAGAGAAGAACTACAAAAACAATTAGAAAACAAGGAACAAAATGGCAAAAAGTACATACCTTTCCAAAATCTCTTTAAACGTAAATGGACTAAGTGCTCCAATCAAAAGACATAGGGTAGCAAAGGGATAAAACAAAAAGACCCATCTATATGCTGCCTGCAAGAGACTCACTTCAGAGCTAAAAATAAACACAGACTGAAAGTTAAAGCATGGGAAAAGATATTTCAAGTAAATGGAAACAAAAAGAAAGCTGGGATAACAATACTCATATCAAACAAAATAGACTTTAAAACAAAGTCTACAATAAAAGTCAAAGGAAGATATTATATAGTGATAAAGGGGTCAATACAAGAAGGAGATATAACATTAATAAACATATATACACCTAATATAGGATCACCTAAATATATAAAGAAAATATGAACAAACATAAATGGAAAAATTTACACTAATACTATAATAGTAAGGTACTTTAATACCCCACTTACTTCAGTGGTTAGATAATCCAGAGAAAAAATCAATAGGAAGCAATGGTCTTAAATGACACATTAGAGCGGATGAACATAATGGATATCTACAGAAACATTCTATCCAAAAATAGTGGAATACACATTCTTTTCAACTGTACAGTGAACATTCTCCAGGGTAGATCACACACTAGGCCACAAAAAGTTTCAATAAATTTAAGATTAAAATCATATCAAGTATCTTTTCTGACCACAATTATAAGAAACTAGAAATCAATTACAGGAAAAAAAAAACCACAAAAATGTAGAGACTAAACAACATTCTACTAAAAAAGTAATGGGTCAATGAATAAATCAAGATGAAAACAGATAATAATACCTTGAGACAAGTAAAAATAGAAACATAACTTTCCAAAATCTATGGTACATGGAAAAATGGTTATGAGAAGGAATTTCATAGCAATACAAGCCTACCTCAAGAAGCAAGAAAAATCTAGGTTGAACAACCTAACTTTCCAACTAAAGGGATTAGAAAAAGAATGGAATATTACTCAGTCATAAAAAACAATGAAATCTTGTTTGCAACAACATGAATGGACTTAGAGGGTTTTATGCTAAGTAAAATAAGTCAGACAGAAAGACAAAAATGTATGATTTCACTTATATGTGGAATCTAAGAAACAAAACAAATGAACAAACATAACATAATAGAAACAAAGTTACAGATACAGAGAACAAATAGGTGGTTGCCAGAGTGGAAGGGAGTGGGGGGAGGAAATAAATATGTGAGACAGATTAACAGGTACAAACTTCCAGTTGTGAAATTAATGAGTCATGGCTAAGAAATGCACACTATGGGGAATATCGCCAATAACTATGTAATGTTTGTGTGGTGACATATCATAACTAGACATATTGTGGTGATTATTTTGAAATGTATAGAGATACTGAATCACTATGTTGTAAAGCAGGACTTAACATAGTGTTGTAATGTCAATTATACTTCAAAAACAATGAAACAAACAACAAACAAACAAACTCATAGAAAAAGAGGTAGGATTTGTGGTTACCAAAAGTGGTGGGTGGGAGATGGGGGACTTAGATGAAGGCAGTCAAAAGGTACAAACTCCCAGTTATAAGATAAGTAAGTACTAAGGATGTCATGTACAACATGATTAATATAATTGGCACTGCTGCATGTTACATATTTAAGTTGTTAAGAGAGTAAATCCTAAGAGTTCTCATCACAATGAAAGCTTCTTTTATATTTCTTTTTTTGTATCTATATGAGAAGATGGATGTTGACTAAACTTATTGTGATAAACATTTCACGATGTATGTAAGTCAAATCATGCTCTACACCTTAAACTTATACAGTGTTGTATGTCATTTATATCTTAATAAAACTGGAAAAAGAAAAACTGACAATGCCCAAAGTTAGCAGAAGGAAGGAAACAATAAATATCAGAGCAGAAATAAATAAAATAGAGACCAATAAAACAATGGAAAATATCCATGAAACAAAGAGCTGGTTTTTAAAGGTAAAATTGATAGTCTTTTAACCAGATTCATCAAGATAAAAAGAGAGAGGCACCCAAAAAGTGAAATTAGAAATGAAAGAGAAGTTACAAGAGATACAACAGAAATACAAACAAGCATAAGACAGTACTATGAAGAAGTTATACACCAACAAATTAGACAATATAGAAGAAATGGATAAATTCCTAGAAAGACACAATCTTCCAAGACTTAATCAGGAAAAAATAGAACACCCGAACAGACTGATTACTAGTTATGAAACTGAATCAGTAATCCCCAAATTTTGAACAAACAAAAGTCCAGGACCAGTCAGCTGTATAGGGGAATTCCACCAAACATTTAAAGAAGACATAACACCTAACTTTCTCAAACTATTCCAAAAAATCAAATGGGGGAATGCTTCCAAACTCATTCTATGAAACCAACATTACCCTGATACTAAAGCCAGACAAAGAAACTACAAAAAAAAAAAAAAAAAAATTGCAGGCTAATATCCCTGATGAACATAGTTACCACAATCCCTAACAAAATATAAGCAAACCAAATTCAACAATATATAAAAAGATCATGCATCATGATCAAGTGGAATTTATTCCAGTGAAGGAAAGATGGTTCAATATCTGCAAAGCAATAAACATGATGTACAAATTACCAAAACGAAGGAGAAAAATTACATGAGCATCTCAATAGATGCAGGAAAAGCATTTGACAAAATTCAACATCCATTCATGATAAAAACTCTCAACAAAGTTAGTATAGAAGAAACATAACTCAACATAATAAAGGCCATTTATGACAAACACACACTGTGATGAAAAATGAAAGATTTTTCCTCTAAGATCTGGAACAAGACAAGAGTGTACACTCTCACCACTTTTATTCAACATAGTATTGACAGTCCTAGCTCAGCAATCAAGCACGAAAAAGAAATAAAAATAATCTAAATTGAAAGGGAAGAAATAAAACTGTCACTAGTGCAGATGACAGGATTCTATATATAAAAGGCTCTAAAGACTCCACTAAAAAACTATTAGAACTAATAAATTAATTCAGAAAGTTTAGGTTACAAAATAAATATACAGAAATCAGTTGCATTTCTATATACTAATAATGAACTATCAGAAAGAGAAATCAAGGTATCAATTCCATTTACAATAGAATAAAAAGGACATAGGACATAGGAATAATTTTAACCAAAGAGGTGAATGACCTATACTCTAAAAGCTATAAGACACTGATGAAAGAAATTGAAGACAATACAAATAACTAGAAAGATATTCTATGTTCATAGATTGGAAGAATTAATATTGTTAAAATGTCCATACCATCTAAAGCAATTTACAGACTCAATGCATTCCCTATCAAAATAGCCATGGCATTTTTCACAGAATAAGAACATATAATCCTAAAATTTATATGAAACTGCAAAAGACCTCAAATATTCAAAGCAATCTTAAGAAAGAAGATAAGTGTTAGAAGTATCATGCTCCCTGACTTCAGATTATACTATTGATACAATGCCACAGTCATCAAAACAGTCTGGTACTGGCACAAAAACAGACTCATAGACCAATGGAACAGCATACAACCTAGAAATAAACTCAGGCACATATGGTATTAATCTATGCCAAAGAAAGCAAGAATGTGCAATGGAGAAAAGACAGTCTCTTCAACAAATGGTATCAGGAAAACTGGACAGCTACTTGTAGGATAATAAAACCAGAACATTTTCTCACACCATATACAAAAAAAAAAAAAAAAAAGAAAATAGATTAAAGACTTAAATGTAAGACCTGAACCATAAAACTCCTAACTCTTTGACATTGGTCTTAGTAATATTTTTGTTTGTTTGCTTTCTATTGGAGTATAGTTGCTTTATAATGTTGTGTTAGTTTCTGCTGTACAGCAAAGTGAAAAAGTGAATCATCTCTCTCTCTCTCTCCATATATATATATATATATATATATATATATATATATATATATATATCCCCTCCTTTGTGGATTTCCTTCCCATTTAGGTTACCACAGAGCATTGAGTAGAATTCCCTGTGCTATACAGTAGATTCACGTTAGTTATATATTTTATACATAGTAGCATATATATGTCAATCCCAATCTCCCAATTCATCCCACCTCCCCTTTCCCCCCTTGGTGCCCATACATTTGTTTTTTACATCTGTGTCTCTATTTCTGCTCTGCAAATAGGTTCATCTCTACCATTTTTCTAGATTCCACATGTATACATTAAAATACGATACTTGTTTTTCTCTTTCTGACTTACTTCACTCTGTATGACAGACTCTAGATCCATCCACATCTCTGAAAATGGGACAATTTCATCCCTTCTTATGACTGAGTAATATTCCATTATATATATGTACCACATATTCTTTATCCATTCCTCTGTTGATGGACATTTAGGTTGCTTCCATGTCTTGGCTATTGTAAATAGTGCTGCAATGAACATTGGGGTACATGTATCTTTCTGAATTATGATTTTCTCTGGGATATGTTCAGGAGTGGGATTGCTGTGTCATATGGTAGTTCTATTTTTAGTTTTTTAAACAACCTCCATACAGTAACATTTTTTTGGATTTGTCTCCTCAGAAAAGGGCAAGAAAAGCAAAAAAATAAATAAATAGAACCTAATCAAACTTAAAAACTTTTGCAGAGCAAAGGACACCATCAATAAAACAAAAGATAACCTACTGAATAAATACTTGTAAACAATATGGCTGATAAGGGGTAAATAGCCAAAATATGTAAAAAACACATATGCCAATATCAAGAAAACAATCAATCTGACTAAAAAATGAGCAGAGAGCTGGAATAGGCAGTTTTCCAAAGAAGACAAATGGCCAAAAAAAAAAAAAAACAAGATAAGATGCTCAACATCTCTAATCATCAGGGAAATACCACATTAAGATATCACCTCAGAAGGAGCTTCAAGATGGCAGAAGAGTAAGATGCGGAGATCACCTTCCTCCCCACAGATACACCAGAAATACATCTACATGTGGAACAACTCCTACAGAACACCTACTGAACACTGGCAGAAGATCTCAGACCTCCCAAAAGGCAAGAAACTCCCCACATACCTGGGTAGGGCAAAAGAAAAAAGAAAAAACAGAGACAAAAGAATAGGAAAGGGACCTGCACAACTGGGAGGGAGCTGTGAAGGAGGAAAGGTTTCCACACATGAGGAAGCCCCTTCGGGGGTGGAGACTGCGGGTGGCGGAGGGGGGGAGCTTCAGAGCCACAGAGAAGAGCACAGCAATAAGGTTGCAAAGGGCAAAGTGAAGAGATTCCCACACAGAGGAACAGTGCCGACCAGCACTCACCAGCGTGAGAGGCTTGCCTGCTCACCCACTGGGACAGGTGGGGGCTGGGAGCTGAGGCTCGGGCTTTGGTCGGATCCCAGGGAGAAGACTGGGGTTGGCGGCGTGAACACAGCCTGAAGGGGTTAGTGCACCACAGCTAGCCTGGAGGGAGTCCAGGAAAAAGTCTGGACCTAACTAAGAGGCAAGAGACTTTCTTCCTTCTTTGTTTCCTGGTGTGCAAGGAGAGGGGATTAAGAGCGCCGCTTAAAGGAGCTCCAGAGACAGGAGTGAGCCATGGCTATCAGCGTGGACCTCAGAGACAGGCATGAGATGCTAAGGCTGCTGCTGCCGACACCAAGAAGCCTGTGTGCAAGCCCAGGTAACTCTCCACACCTCACCTCCCGGGAGCCTGTGCAGCCCACCACTGCCAGGGTCCCGTTATCCAGGGACAACTTCCCCAGGGGAACACATGGTGTGCCTCAGGCTGTTGCAATGTATGGCAGCCTCTGCTGCTGCAGGCTCGCCCTGCATTCATACCCCACCCTTCCCTTGGCCTGAGTGAGCCAGAACCCCCGAAACAGCTGCTTCTTTAATCCTGTCCTGTCTGAACTAAGAACAGATGCCCTCAGGCGACCTACACAAAGAGGTGGGTCCAAATCCAAAGCTGAAGCCCTGGAGCTGTGAGAACAAAGAAGAGAGATGGAAATTTCTCCCAGCAGCCTCAGGAGTAGTGGATTAAATCTCCACAATCAACTTGATGTACCCTGCATCTGTGGAATACCTGAATAGACAATGAACCATCCCATATTGAGGAGGTGGACTTGGGGAGCAATGATATATATATAATTTTCCCTTTTTCTCTTTTTGTGATTGTGTATGTGCATGGTTCTGTGTGTGATTTTGTCTGTATAGCTTTGCTTTTACCATTTGTCCTAGGGTTCTGTCTGTCAGGTTTTTTTGCGTTTTTTTTTTTTTTACTTTTTAAAATTTTTTTCTTATAATTATTTTTTACTTTAATAACTTTATTTTATTTTATTTACCTCTATTTTATTTTATCTTCATTCTTTCTTTCTTTCTATATTTTCTCCCATTTATTCTGAGCTGTGTGGATGAAAGGCTATTGGTGCTCCAGCCAGGCATCAGGGCTGTGCTTCTGAGGTGGGAGAGCCAACTTCAGTACACTGGTCCACAAGAAACCTCCCAGCTCCACGTAATATCAAATGGCAAAATTCTCCCAGAGATCTCCATCTCAATGCCAAGACCCAGCTGCACTCAATGACCAGCAAGCTACAGTGCTGGACAACTTATGCCAAACAACTAGCAAAACAGGAACACAACCCCATCCAGTAGCAGAGAGGCTGCCTAAAATCATAATAAGGCCACAGACACCCCAAAACACACCACTAGACGTGGACCTGCCCAACAGAAAGACAAGATCCAGCCTCATCCACCAGAACACAGGCATGAGTCCCCTCCACCAGAAAACCTACACAACCCACTGAACCAAACTTGGCCACTGAGGACAGACACGAAAAACAACGGGAACTACAAACCTGCAGCCTGCAAAAGGGAGACCTGAAACACAGTAAGTTCAGCAAAATGAGAAGACAGAAAAACACACAGCAGATGAGGAGCAAGGTAAAAACCCACCAGACCTAACAAATGAAGAGGAAGTAGGCAGTCTACCTGAAAAAGAATTCAGAATAATGATAGTAAAGATGATCAAAAATCTTGGAAATAAAATGGAGAAAATACAAGAAACGCTTAACAAGGACCTAGAAGAACTAAAGAGCAAACAATGAGGAACAACACAATAAATGAAATTAAAAATTCTCTAGAAGGGATCAATAGCAGAATAACTGAGTCAGAAAACAGATAAATGACCTGGAAGATAAAATAGTGGAAATAACTACTGCAGAACAGGATAAAGAAAAAAGAATGAAAAGAGCTGAGGACAGTCTCAGACCTCTGGGACAACATTAAATGCACCAATATTCGAATTATAGGGCTTCCAGAAGAAGAAGAGAAAAAGAAAGGGACTGAGAAAATATTTGAAGAGATTATAGTTGAAAATTTTCCCTAATATGGGAAAGGAAATAGTTAATGAAGCCCAGAAAGCACAGAGAGTCCCATACAGGACAAATCCAAGGAGAAACATGCCAAGACACATACTGATCAAACTATCAAAAATTAAAAACAAAGAAAAAATATTAAAAGCAGCAAGTGAAAAATAACACATAACACACAAGGGAATCCCCATAAGGTTAACAGCTGATCATTCATCAAAAACTCTGCAACCCATAGGGAGTGGCAGGACATATTTAAAGTGATGAAGCAGAAAAATCTACAACCAAGATTACTCTACCCAGCAAGGATCTCATTCAGATTTGATGGAGAAATTAAAACCTTTACAGACAAGCAAAAGCTAAGAAAATTCAGTAACACCAACCCAGCTTTACAACAAATGCCAAAGGAATTTCTCTAGGCAGGAAACACAGGTGAAGGAAAAGACCTACAATAATAAACCCCCCAAAATTAAGAAAATGGGAATAGGAACATACATATCGATAATTACCTTAAATGTAAATGGAATAAATGCTCCAACCAAAAGACATAGACTGGCTGAATGGATACAAAAATAGGACCCATATATATGCTGTCTACAGGAGACCCACTTCAGACCTAGGGACACATACAGACTGAAAGTGAGGGGATGGAAAAAGATATTCCATGCAATTGGAAATCAAAAGAAACCTGGAGTAGCAATTCTCATATCAGACAAAATAGACTTTAAAATAAAGACTAATACAATAGACAAATAAGGTCACTACATAATGATCAATTGATCAATCCAAGAAGGAGATATAACAATTGTAATATTTATGCACCCAACAAAGGATCACCTCAATACGTAAGTCAAATACTAACAACCATAAAAGGGGAAATCGACAGTAACACAATCATAGTAGGGGCCTTTAACACCTCACTTTCACCAATGGACAGATCATCCAAAATGAAAATAAATAAGGAAACACAAGCTTTAAATGACACATTAAACAAGATGGACTTAATTGATATTTATAGGACATTCCACCCAAAAACAACAGAATACACATTTTTCTCAAGTGCTCATGGAACATTCTCCAGGATAGATCATATCTTGGGTCACAAATCAAGCCTTGGTAAATTTAAGAAAATTGAAATTGTATCAAGTGTCTTTTCCGACCACAATGCTGTGAGAGTAGATATCAATTACAGGAAAAAAATCTTTAAAAAATACAAACACAAGGAGGCTAAACAATACACTACTTAATAACCAAGAGATCACTGAAGAAATCAAAGAGGAAATAAAAAAATACTTAGAAACAAATGAAAATGAAAACATGATGAACCAAATCATATGGGATGCAGCGAAAGCAGTTCTAAGAAGGAAGTTTATAGCAATACAATCTTCCCTGAAGAAAAAAGAAACCTCTCAAATAAACAACCTAACCTTACACCTAAAGCAATTAGAGAAAGAAAAATCAAAAAAAAAACCCAAAGTTAGCAAAAGAATGAAATCATAAAGATCTGATCAGAAATAAATGAAAAAGAAATGAAGGAAACGATAGCAAAGATCAGAAAACTAAAAGCTGGCTCTTTGAGAAGAAAAACAAAATTGATCAACCATTAGCCAGACTCATCAAGAAAAAAAGGGAGAAGACTCAAATCAATAGAATTAGAAATGAAAAAGGAGAAGTAACCACTGACACTGCAGAAGTACAAAGGATCATGAGAGATTACTACAAGCAACTCTTTGCCAATAAAATGGAAAACCTGGAAGAAATGGACAAATTCTTCAAAATGCACAACCTTCCGAGATTGAACCAAGAAGAAATAGAAAATATGAACAGCCCAACCACAAGCACTGAAATTGAAACTGTGATTAAAAATCTTCCAACAAACAAAAGCCCAGGACAAGATGGCTTCACAGGCGAATTCTATCAAACATTTAGAGAAGAGCTAACACCTATCCTTCTCAAACTCTTCCAAAATATAGCAGAAGGAAGAACACTCCAAAACCCATTCTACGAGGCCACCATCACCCTGATACCAGAACCAGACAAAGATGTCACAAAGAAAGAAAACTACAGGCCAATATCACTGATGAACATAGGTGCAAAAATCCTCAACAAAATACTAGCAAACAGAATCCAACAGCACATTAAAAGGATCACGCATAAACCCCATGATCAAGTGGGGTTTATCCCAAGAATGCAAGGATTCTTCAATATATGCAAATCAATCAATGTGATCCACCATATTAACAAATTGAAGAAGAAAAACCATATGATCATCTCAATCAATGCAGAGAAAGCTTTCAACAAAATTCAACACTAATTTATGATAAAAACCGTTCAGAAAGTAGGCATAGAGGGAACTTTCCTCAACATAATAAAGGCCATATATGACAAACGCACAGCCAACTTTGTCCTCAAAGGTGAAAAACTGAAACCATTGTCACTAAGATCAGGAAAAAAACAAGGTTGCCCACTCTCACCACTAGTATTCAACACAGTTTTGGAAGCTTTAGCCACAGCACAAAGAACAAAAAGAAATAAAACGAATCCAAATCGGAAAAGAAGGAGTAAAGCTGTCCCTGTTTGCAGATGGCATGATACTATACATAGAGAAACCTAAAGATGCTACCAGAAAACTACTACAGCTAATCAATGAATTTGGTAAAGGAGCAGGATACAAAATTAATGCACAGAAATCTGTTGCATTCATATACACCAATGATGAAAAATCTGAAAGTGAAATTAAGGAAACACTTCCATTTATCACTGCAACAAAAAGAATAAAATATCTAGGAGTAAACCTACTTAAGGAGACAAAAGACCTGTATGCAAAAAATTATAAGACACTGATGAAAGAAATTAAAGATGATACAAATAGATGGAGAGATATACCATGTTCTTGAATTAGAAGAATCAACACTTTGAAAATGACTCTACTACCCAAAGCAATCTACAGATTCAATGCAATCCCTATCAAACTACCAATGGCATTTTTCACAGAACTAGAACAAAATATTTCACAATTTGTATGGAAACGCAAAAGACCCCGAATAGCCAAAGCAATCTTGAGAAAGAAAAACAGAGCTGGAGGAATCAGGCTCTCTGACTTCAGACTATACTACAAAGCTACAGTAATCAAGACAGTATGGTACTGGCACAAAAAGAGGAATATAGATCAATGGAACAGAATAGAAAGCCCAGAGATAAACCAACACATATATGGTCACCTTATCTTTGATAAAGGAGGCAAGAATATACAGTGGAGAAAAGACAGCCTCTTCAATAAGTGGTGCTGGGAAAACTGGACAGGTACATGTAAAATATGAAATTAGAACACTCCTTAACACCATACACAAAAATAAACTCAAAATGGATTAAAGACCTAAATGTAAGGCCAGACACTATCAAACTCTTAGAGGAAAACATAGGCAGAACACTCCATGACATAAATCACAGCAAGATCCTTTTTGACCCACCTCCTAGAGAAATGGAAATAAAAATAAATAAATAAACAAATGGGATCTAATGAAACTTAAAAGCTTTTGCACAACAAAGGAAACCATTAACAAGACAAAAAGACAGCCTTCAGAATGGGAGAAAATATTTGCAAATGAAGGAACTGACAAAGGATTAATCTCCAAAATTTACAAGTAGCTCATGCAGCTCAATATCAAAAAAATGAACAACCCAATCCAAAATTGGGCCGAAGACCTAAATAAACATTTCTCCAAAGAAGATATACAGATTGCCAACTAACACATGAAAGAATGCTCAACATCACTAATCGTTAGAGAAATGCAAATCAAAACCACAATGAGATATCATCTCACACTGGTCAGAATGGCCATCATCAAAAAATCTACAAACAATAAATGCTGGAGAGGGTGTGGAGAAGAGGGAACCCTCTTGCACTGTTGGTGGGAATGTAAATTGATACAGCCACTATGGAGAACAGTATGGAGGTTCCTTAAAAAACTAAAAATAGAACTACCATACGACCTAGCAATTTCACTACTGGGCATATACCCTGAGAAAACCATAATTCAAAAAGAGTCCTGTACCAGAATGTTCTTTGCAGCTCTATTTACAATAGCCAGGACATGGAAGCATCCTAAGTGTCCATCAACAGATGAATGGATAAAGAAGATGTGGCACATATGTAAAATGGAATATTACTCAGCCATAAAAAGAAACGAAATTGAGTTATTTGTAATGAGGTGGATAGACCTAGAATCTGTCATACAGAGTGAAGTAAGCCAGAAAGAGAAAAACAAATACCATATGCCAACACATATATATGGAATCTAAAAAAAAAAAAAAATGGTTCTGAAAATTCTAGGGGCAGGACAGGAATAAAGATGCAGATGCAGAGAGTGGACTTGAGGACACAGGGAGGGGGAAGTGGAAGCTGGGACGAAGTGAGAGAGTGGCATGGACATATATACACTACCAAACGTAAGATAGATAGCAGTGGGAAGCAGCCGCCTAGCACAGGGAGATCAGCTCGGTGCTTTGTTACCACCTAGAGGGGTGGGATATGGAGGGTGGGAAGGAGGGAGATGCAAGAGGCAAGAGATATGGGAACATATGTGTATGTATAACTGATTTGGTTTGTTATTAAGCAGAAACTAACACACCATTGTAAAGCAATTATACTCTAACAAAGATGTTAAAAAAAAAAAAAAGATATCACCTCACACCTGTCAGAATGGTCATTATCAAAAAGACAAGAAATAGCAAGTGCTGATGAGGATGTGGAGAAATGCAAACACTCATGCACTGTTGGTGGGAACATAAATTGGTACAGCTACTGTGGAAAATGGTTTGAGTTTCCTGCAAAAATTAAAAATAGAACTACCATATGACCATCAATTGGGTATTTATCTGAAGAAAACAAAAACACTAGTTCAAAAAGAAATATACACCCCCATGTTCATAGCAGCATTATTAGCAGTAGCCAACATATGGAAGCATCCTAAGTGTTCATCGACAGATGAATGGATAAAGATGTGATATATATATACATATATATATCACATGAAATATACAGTATATATGTGTGTATGTATATGGTATATATATATATATGTGTGTATATATATATAGATGATATGAATATATATATATATACATATATATATATATACATATATATATATATATATATATATATATATATATATATATATATATATATATATATATATATATATATATATATATATATATTGGGTTGGCCAAAACATTCGTTCAGGTTTTTCCGTAACACCATATATATATACAGTATATTCCAGCCATATAAAAGAATGAAATTTTACCATTCACAACACTATGGATAGACCAGTAGGGTCCTATATTTAGTGAAATAAGTCAGACAGAGAAAGACAAATGCTATATATTTTCACTTATATTTGGAATCTAAAACAAACAATAGACTCATAGATACAGAGTAACAGATACAGAAAATAAACTAATGACTACCAAATGGGAGTGGAGCTTTGGGAGGGGCAAAGTCTATGAAGGAGATTAAGAGGTACAAACATAAGTTGTAATATTATGTATATATAATATAATTCACAGGGCAGACATTATAGTTACTATTTTATAATAACTTTTATGGAGCGTGATCTAAAAAGTATCAAATTACTGACCCCTGAAATAATATAATATTCTAAGTCAACTACATTTGAATAAATTTTTTTAAGAAAATTAAAACATGTCATAGTGAAAAATTATCTACTGAAATTATCTATTAGATAAATGTTTACCCAAATCTACTAAATGGATAGCTCAGGTTTTGACTAACTTCCCTTAAACAAGAGGTAACAGAAGTTTAAAGGAGGTAAAAAACTTGCCAATGATCCCGTGGGCAAGTTGTGGATAAGACAAATTAGAAGCTATGTCTAATGATTGTCCATCACTCTTCTGAAAGCTTGACAAAGTTTTCCCTTTAAAATAAAATGATGGAAATAAATATGTAATGTATTTGGTCATCTACTCAATTTTATTTTGCAACTAGTCATAATCTTAAAAAGTAAGGATGTTGAGTTATTTGTAGTGAGGTGGATGGACTTACAGTCTGTCATACAGAGTGAAGTAAGTCAGAAAGAGAAAAACAAATACCGTATGCTAACACATATATATGGAATAAAAAAAAAATGGTTCTGAAAAACCTAGAGGCAGGACAGGAATAAAGATGAAGACATAGAGAATGGACTTAAGGACACGGGGAGGGGGATGGGTAAGCTGGGACGAAGTGAGAGAGCGTCATATATATACTACCAAATGTAAAATAGATAGCTAGTGGGAAGTAGCCACATAGCACAGGGAGATCAGCTAGGTGCTTTGTGACCACCTAGAAGGATGGGATAGGGATGGTGGGAGGGAGCTGCAAGAGGGAGGAGATATGGGGATATATGTATATGTATAGCTGATTCACTTTTTTATAAAGCCGAAACTAACACACCTTTGTAAAGCAATTATACTCCAATAAAGATGTTAAAAAAAAAAAAAAAGTAAGGATGAAAAAGAATACTGTGTGAAAAGCTATTTTGAATGACTATTTTAACTATTTATGGTCTTAAACATAAAAATAGCCTGATGTTACTCAGAATAACTAATAACGATAGATGTTTTTAAGTGGCTACTGAAGAGTGGCTCTTGTCACATCTATAGATTCAATAAATAACCCAATTTTAGTTTTGGCTTAGACTTCCTTGGGACTTCATTGGAAGCAAATTTAGATTATTATCATGTGGAAAATTCATAAAAAGAAACTAGCATTTATTTTCATAAATGTTCTGTTTTATTTTATATATTATTTGGAACTACTTAACCTATAAACACTTTAATATTAAGCATTTGGACAGTTTCATCTAATAATACAAGGAACGTCTCATTATGTTGGTTCCCAAAGGCTTTTGGTTGAAATATTTTATTTTTCATTATATAGGCCATTATTGAATTGTCCTGCCTAGAATTTAGTGGAAGTTATAAGTGTAATTACCAAGTCAAGATTAATGTTTCACTCCAACTGGTGAAGACTTAAGAAGATAAATTCAATAAATATCAAAATTATTTTAGACGTTATTAGGAATAAAAAATAGTTTTTGATGGCAACATTTCAAGCTCATGACCAAACATGAAAATAAAAATCTCTTATTTTTAATCTATACCTAATTTAAATCTACCTTTATTGATAATATACCATGAGCAAGGCCATTGTGCTAAGCATGGTAGGATATTCAAAAATTCATGAAACAATAAATTCTTACCCCCAAGAAGGGAAAACTTAGAACACTAAAATGTACCAAAAAAGTTGATGTTACTACAGTATTTCTTAAAATGTGAAAAAGAATTATTATCAGTCCTATTCCCACTACAGTGATGTAGTAAATCAGAATTCACATCTCTAATAAACACACTTACCATGACTATCCCCACTGAAGTGCTATCAGACTCTGCTAAGGTAGTGTTCTCCTTAATGTGGTAAGCAATAAACTGATGTTTGTCTTATTAACAAATGTTTCCAGTAACAAAAAGTTAATTTTAAAAAGACTTGTAATAAGGCAAAAGTGTAATTTAAAATAAACAAATTAAAGTCATTTCAACTCAAAAAAAATTTTAGTGGCATATTTGTTACAAATGATGAACCTCCATTGATATATGATAATCACCCAATGTCCATAGTTTAAAGTACACTCTGTGGATTTAGACAAATTTATAATGAGATGTATCTATCATTATAGTATCATATAGAGTATTTCCACTGACCTCAAATTCTCTGTGCTCCACCTATTTATCTCTCCCTCCCCTCTAACCCCAGCAACCGCTCTAAACTTTTTTACCTGCTCCATAGTTTTATATTTTCCAGAATGTCATATAGTTGGAATCATATAGTATGTAGCTTCTTCAGACTGGCTTCTTTCACCTACTAATATGAATTTACAGTTTTTTCATGTATTTTCATGGTTTCAAAGCACTTTTTTTGGACTGAATAATACTCCATAGTCTGGATATACCACAGTTCATCCACTCCGTTTACCTATCACAGAATATCTAGTTTGCTTCCAATTTTTGGCAGTTATGAATAAATATGCAATGTACATATGTGTGCAAGTTTTTCTGTGAACATAATCTTTAAACTCTTTGGGTAAGTACCACAGAGCAGGATTGTATCATAAGAGTATGTTTAGTTTCATAAGAGAGTTTGGTGGAATACTCTCTTCCAAAGTGACTGTACCATTTTGCAATTCCAAAAGCAATAAATGAGAGTTGCTCTTGTTGCATATCCTTGTCAGCATTTGGTGTTTTCAGTGTTTTGGATTTTGGTCATTTTAATAGCTATGTAATGGCATCTCATTTTTGCCTTATTTGGATTTTTATGATAACATGTGATGTAGAGCATATTTTCACATCTTTATTTGCCATCTGCATTTCTTCTTTGGTAAGGTGTCTGTTAAGTTCTTTGGCCCATTTTTGGTGGGGCTGTTGGTTTTGTTATTGTTGATTTATAAGAGTTCTTTGTATATTTTGGATAACAGTCTTTTATCAGATGTGTCTTTTGCAAATATTTTTCCCAATCTTTGGCTTGTCTTCTCATTCTCCTGAAATTATATTTCACAGAGCAGAAGTTTTTAATTTTAATGAAGTCCAGCATACCAATTACTTCTCTCATGGAGTATGTCTTTGATGTTGTATCTAAAAAAATAAAAACAAAAAAAATCACCATACCTTAGGAGTTTCATAGTTTTGCATTTTACTTTTAGTTCTGTACTCCATTTTGAGTTACTTTTTGTGAAGGATGTGATGTCTGTGTCGATTCATTTTTTTTTTTTTTTTTTTTTTGCATGTAGATGTCCAGATATTCTACACCATTGCTTGAAGGGACTGTCTATGCTCTATTGTATTGCCTTTGTTCCTTTGCAAAGATCAGTTGATGATATATGTGAGTCAATTACTGGGATCTCTACAGTTCATTCATCTTTTTGTCCGTCCTTTCACCAAAACTACAGTCTTTATTACTGCAGCTTTAGGGTAACCCTTTTTTTTTTTTTTAATAGATGTTTATTGGAGTATAATTGCTTCACAATACTGTGTTAGTTTCTGTTGCACAACAAAGTGAATCAGCCATATGCATACATATATCCCCATATCCCCTCCCTCTTGAGCCTCCTTTCCACACTCCCTATCCCACCCCTCTACATCATCGCAAGCACCAAGCTGATCTCCCTGTGCTATGCTGCTACTTCCCACTAGCTATTTTACATTTTGTAGTGTATATATGTTGCTGCCACTCTCACTTCACACCAGCTTCCCTCTCCCACCCCAGTGTCCTCAAGTTCATTCTCTATGTCTATGTCTTTATTCCTGCCCTGCCACTAGGTTCATCAATGCCATTTTTTTTTAGACTCCATATATGTGCATTAGCATACGGTATTTGTTTTTCTCTTCCTGACTTACTTCACTCTGTATGACAGACTGCAGGTCCATCCACCTCACTACAAATAACTCAATTTTGTTTCTTTTTATGGCTGAGTAATATGAAACAGTGGACAAAGGATTAATCTCCAAAATATACAAACAGTTCATGGAGCTCATACCAAAAAAACAAATAATCCAATTTAAAAATGGGTAGAAGACCTAAATAGACATTTCACCAAAAAGACATACAGATGGCCAAGAGGCACATGAAAAGATGCTCAGCATCACTAATTATTAGAGAAATGCAAATCAAAACTCAATGAGATATCACCTCACATCGGTCAGAATGGCCATTTTCAAAAAATCTAGATACAATAAATGCTGGAAATGGTGTGGTGTAAAGGGAACCCTCCTGCACTGTTAGTGGAAATGTAAATTGATACAACCACTATGGAGAACAGTATAGAGGTTCCTTAAAAAATTAAAAATAGAACTACCATATGACCCAGCAATCCCACTACTGGGCATATACCCTGAGAATACCATAATTCAAAATGAGACATTTACCAAAATTTTCATTGCAGCACTATCTACAATAGCCAGAACATGGAAGCAACCTAAATGTCCATCGACAGATGAATGGATAACGAAGATGTGGCACGTATATACAATGGAATATTACAGTAACTCTTATGGTTTAGTAGTATCAATCCTCTAACTCTATTCTTCTCCTTAAATATTATACTGGTTATTCCAGGTCTTTCAACTCAAAAAAAATTTAAATGTTCTTTCTTTTAAACACAGTTAATATAATGAAAAATCCCCTCCACTGCCTAAAAGGCAGCTCTTAGATTTCATTAAACATATAATGGATATTTTCCTGTTTTAAGTTGAGATCTAAATTTTATCTGTATTTGGTGGTGTCCTGTTTGCTAGTTAGAAAGTGCCTTTTTCTACATGCAAATCAATACTAACATACTAACTAGCTTCATTACTGGGAAAGGAACATTTTTGCAGTAGTGAATGGGGTGGCAATAGGATTAATATTTTAGCTTTTATTTTGTAAGTCAAATCCTGCAAATTCCTAAATCTGATGAGCAAGTAGGACCTTGCATGTATATCCCGAGGATAGAAATCAATTCCACATGCCTAGGATATAAACGACCAACTTTGAATGCAAAAAACATCAAGTGAAGCCTTCAAAAGGTGTAATTTATAGAGCATTTTTAGCTTCCTAATTACTATATCGAACTTTTTACTTCCTTCTTAAGTAAAGATTGTTTCTTGTTACGAATGGCTTTCATTAGGAGGCATGTCTTTTTTTTTTTTTCTGTGCTTGGGTAAAAAAAGACCATTCTTCTGAGTAAATTGGCAAGGAAGAGAGCATGGAAAACTATTGTATTGGTGGATGAGTCAAGACTTCGGCTTTATGTAGTTGATTTACATTAGTACTTGAAAACAGTACAAAAACCTTTAATAATCTGTTTAAGTTGCCATTAATTAAGGAAATTCCACTTTTGTTCAGCTGTGTTTTAGTTCATAATCACTACATTCCAGTGTCTTCTTCCTTCTGGCTTACTGCTAATTTTAACTTTTTATATATTCTTAATCGAGAAAAAAATCACTTTGTCATGTGTTTCCATGGCAATGTCCCATACACTAAAGAATAATAATAGTATTAAGAAATATGATTGTTAATTAGTGTAAGATTGATGTAATACTAGGTGTCTCTTTAGGTCAAAAAAATATTGTCCAAAATAAACTTACTGGAATATGATAGGACCAAGCTGATTTAAAAATATGTTTGGGAACTGTGAGGCACTTGCAAGAAGGGCATTTGAACTTAGGCAGCTTCTTCTATGTACACTGTACCCCTGATCATTCTTTACCTATTCTTTAGTCCTCTCTACCCTCACTTGCATGTACTATTGGTGCAAACATCCTATAGGTAGTCAATGCTTTCCTAACATTAGTTATTATTAGCCTCCTTACATTAGTCAATGTATCTCTCAATGCTCCCTGGGAGCTCTAAACCCTTTGGTGAATCATGTTTCATGGCAGCAGCTCTTGGTGGATTGTAACTTCCTTCCATCAGCATGCTTGCTCTACTTGTTAAGGAAAATGATCTGCCCTGGGTTGCATTCTGTTTTCTCCTAATTTCATCAACAAATATACGCTAGTTGAAATATTTATTCATCCTTGTTAAAATATTTCAAAAACTTCCCCCTCTTCTTAAAATTTTAAAATCCTTACAAACTTTGCTGGGCCTGCCTGATTTGGCTCCTGACCTCCTCTCTAAATTTATCTTGTACTGCTCATTCCTTCCTCTTTTATTGAGGTATAACTTACAGACAATAAATGTATATATCTAAAACTTAAAATTTGATAAGTTTTTTGTACTTATACACCTGTGGAACTATCGCCATCATCAAGATAATAAATTTGTATATCACTTTCTGAAGTTTTTTAACGTTCTCTTGTAATTCCTCTCTCCTTGGGAAAATAATGATCTGTCACATAGGTTAGTTTGTACATTCTACAGTTTTATAAAAGTGGAGTAATACAATGTATACTAATTTTTATCAAACTTCTTTAGCATAGTTTTTTGAGGCCCACCTACCCATGTTGTTAAGTATATGAATAGTTCACTTCTTATCATCGCTGACTAGAATCCCATTGTATGAATATGCCATAATTTGTTTTTCTCTGCACCTGTTGAAGGACAATTTTGTTGTTTCCAGCTTTTAACTATTTCATATAAAGTTTCTATGAATATTTGTGCACAAGTCTTTGTATAGACATATCTTTCTTCTTGGGAGAATACTTAGGAGTAAAATGATGGGGGTATGCTTAACTTTTTAACTTGCCAAACTGTTTTCCAGAGTGGAAATCTCTACCAGCTGTGCTTGAGGGTTCCATTTCCTCTACAATCTCACCAGCACTTGATATAGTCAGTGTTTTAAATTTAGACATTGTAAGAGTTACGTAGAATTATCTCATTATGGTTTTCTTTTCTTTTTCTTTTCTTTTACACTCATGGTGGTGAGCACATTTTCGTGTGCTTGTTTGAAATCTACTATATATTCTTTGATGATGTGCCTGCTCAAATATTGGGTTATTTTTTTAGGTTTTGTTGTCGTTGTTGTTTGGTTTTGAGCGTTCTCTATATAATCTGAATATAGTCCTTTACTAGATCTATGTTTTGGAAATAGTTTTCCCCAGTTGGTGGTTTACCTTTTCATTCTCCTATGAGCGTCTTTCAAAGAGCAGATATTTTTAACTTTAATGAAGTCCAGCTTATTATTTTTCTTGTATAGATTTTGTCTTTGATATCCTATCTAGGAAAGCTTTACTTAAACCTGGGTCACAAAGATTTTTTTTCATGCTTTCTTCTGGAAGTTTTACTATTTTAGGTTTTATGCTTAGGTCTATGATCAATTTTAAGTTAATTTGTGTATCTGGTACAAGATATTGATCAAAATTTACTTTTTGCATATTGATACTCAATTATTTCAGTATAATATGTTTAAAGGCATTCCTTTATCCACAGAATTGTCTTTGTATTTTGTCAAAAATCATTTGTCTATATATATGTGGACATATTTCTGGACTCCATATTTAATTCCATTGATCTGTTTCTCCATCTTGATGCAAATATCGTGCTATAATGTTACTTATATTTTATCTTAAAATCACATAGTATTAGCCCTCAGACTTTGTTCCTTTTCAAAATTGTTTTGCCTATTCTAGGTCCTTTGAATTTTACTATGAATTTTAGAATCAGCTTGTAAATTGCTAAAAAATATTGCTGTCATTTTTAAACAGTTTCATTGGGTTAAGATTTACATACCATAAAATTCACACATTTTGTGTGTGTGATTGAAATATTTTAAATAAATTTATAGCTGGGGAACTATCAAAATTCAGTTTAGAATATGTTCATCACTCCCAAAATATTCCTCTTATCTGTTTGCAGTCAATATCCTTCCAACATCCAGCCCTAAAAAACACTAATTTATTTTTCTGTTTTTGTAGATTTGCCTTTTCTGGATATTTCATATAAATGGAATCATACAGTATATGGTTTGCATCTAACTTCTTTTACTTAGCATAATGTTTTAGAGGTTCTTCCACGTTGTAGCATGTATCAGTATTTCTTTCCTTTTTATTGTTTAATTATGTTTAATTCTATGGATAACCAGATTCAGTTTATCCAATAACCTGTTGATGAATATTTGGATTGTTTCCAAATTTTGGCATCTTTGAATGCTTCTGCTATGAACTTTTGTATAAAAGTCTTTGTGTGGACGTGTACTTTCATCTCTCTTGGGAACATACCTAGGAATGGAATTGTTGGGTATTACACTAAGTATGTGTTAACTTTTAAAAATAGATTTTATTTTTTAGAGCAATTTTAGGTTCACAGCAAAATTTAGCAAAAAGTACAGTGAGTGATAGGACAAATCTCCTATCCTCACAAATGTACAACCTCCAACACCATCAATATTCCTTACCACAATGGTACATTTGTTACAATCAATGAACCTACATTGATACCTCATTATTACCCAAAGTTCATAGTTTACATTGAGTTCTTTCTTAGTACTGTACATTCTATGGGTTTTGAGGAATGTATAATGACATATATCCACCATTGTATAAACATACAGAGTGCCTATATTTTCACTGCCCTAAAAATTCCCTGATTTGCCTATTTATACCTCCTTCTCCCCAGTCCCTGGCAACCACTGATTTTTTCATTGTCTGCATGTTTTTTCTTTTTCAGAACTTTATATAGTTGGAATCATACAGTATGCATTTTTTATCTTCTTTCACTTAGTAATATGCAGCTTAGGTTTCTCCATATTTCAAACTTGATAAATTATTTTCTTCTATCACTGAATAATATTCTAGTGTCTGCATGTAGCACAGTTTGTTTAACCTACTGTAGGACATCTTTATTACTTCCAAGTTTTGGCAATTAAGGATACAGCTCCTACAAACACCTGCATGCAGGTTTTTTTGTGGACATAAGAAGTTTTCACCTCATTTTGATAAATACCAAGGACTGTGGTAGCTTGGTTGTATGCTAAAAAAAAGTGTTTAATTTGTATAAAACCACCAAACTTCCAAAGTAGTTGTACTCTTTTTCATTGTCATCAGAAATGAACGAGTTTCTGTTGCTCCACATCTTTATCAGGATTTGGTGGTTTCAGTGTTCCAGATTTTGGCTATTCTAATAGCTTTATAGTGGTAACTTATTGTTTTAATTTCCAATTCCTTAATAACAAATGATGTGGAACACCTTGTATGCTTATATGCCATCTGTACATCTTTTCTGGTAAGTTGTCTGTTTAGGATTTTGACCATTTTTAATCTTTTATTTTTTTACTTTCTTAATTTTGAGTTTTGAATTATTTGCATATTTTGGATGCCAGTCTTAATCAGACATGTCTTTTGCAAATACTTTCTCCTAATCCATGGGATGTCTTCCCATTCTCTTGATAGTGTCACACATAGAGCAGATTTTTAAATTTTAATAGCGCCAATTTTATCAATTATTGCTTTCATGAATTGTGAATTTGCTGTTGTATTTAAAAAGTCATTGCTGTACTCAAAGTCACTTATATTTTATCCTATATTATCTCTAAGAGTTTTATAGTTTCATGTTATACATGTATGTCTGTGATCAATCCATTTTGAGTAAATTTTAGTGAATTATGTAGGTCTGTGTCTAGATTCTTTTTTTTTTTTTTTTTTTTTTGGTTTATCTGGTATCACAAGTTCACAGCTGGAGAAGAATTTTACCTTGGGAAGAACTGTATCTTGAATCTCACTTATATCTCATTTAGATTATATTTAGATGAGACGTTACTGGAATGTGTTAAGACTTTGGGTGCTATGGGGACGGAATGAATGTATCTTGCAAGTGAGAAGGATATATATTTGGGGGGGAAAGGATGGAATAATATGGATTGCATTATGTCCCTCAAAATGCATATGTTGAAGTCCTAAGCCTCAATGTG
Source organism: Eschrichtius robustus (assembly GCF_028021215.1). Classification (NCBI taxonomy): domain Eukaryota; kingdom Metazoa; phylum Chordata; class Mammalia; order Artiodactyla; family Eschrichtiidae; genus Eschrichtius; species Eschrichtius robustus. The sequence continues at coordinate 31,397,664 of NC_090840.1, read as the reverse complement.
ATATTATTTGGAGATGAGGCCTTTGGAAGATAATTAAGGTTAGATTAGGTCATGAAGGTGGGTTCTCATGATGGGATTAGTTTCTTTATAAGAAGAAACACCAGAAAGCTTATTGTCTCTCTCACTCTCCATGAGCACACACTGAGGAACGCCCATGTGAGTATATAGCAATTTGGCACCAGTCTACAAGTCAGGAAAGGGGTACACTTAAGAACCCAAACCCATTGGCACCCTGATCTCAGACTTCGAACCTCCAGAATTATGAGAAAGTAACTTTCTATTGTTTAAGCCATCCACTGTATGGCATTTTGTTTTGGCAGCCCAAGCTAAGGCACCATCCATTTGTGAGGCATTATCTTCCCATAATCATAGGAAGAACATATTGATTGAGGTCATAGTTCACAATAGTTCTTCTTCTGTTTGCATTAATGTAGACCCTCTCGGTTTTTACAGATGCAACTCAATACAAAAAACACAAACAAACATACCAAAAAAAAAAAAAAAAAACTTTAATGTAATAAAAGTCTTTAATACAATAAAAAAAATCAATTGGCTTAGGTAACTGGGAAGTCTAAGGGAAGGCTGAATCATGAGGTTAAAAATACAACTCTATATGACTCTAATGACCTATACTTGGAGATGGCCTTCCTCTATGTAGAAGCTAGATGGATACAGGACAAGACTCTGTTCCAGATTTCTTGTTGCTGAAGCAGTATATTCTTTGTTGCCTTCCTTACCCTGTCCTAGATCATAAGGGAGATGCCTGAGAATTATATTTTCCTGAGCTCCTTATCAGCAGAATTTCCTGTTAGAGTCTAATAAGTAGCACACTTTCAGGAGGTTTGAAAATCCTAGGAGAAGGAGAAACCATTATTTCCTAGCTTGTAGGCAAGTGTGTGGGCAGAGAAGGTCTACACACATGGGTTTTCCAATTAACTTCTAGACATCCTGTTAGAATCACCCACATTGTTTCTGCCAGCATCTGAAATGACTGAAAAGCTTTCCTGTAAACCCTGCACTTCTGATTTTCCCAAAATCTATCAATGGTCTCTCTGATGTTCGCTTTCCAGTCCTTCAAAAGCTGTGTGAGCCTGTAATAACCTGTATTGGAGTTTTTGCTGTTTGAAATGCCTAGGAAAGCTTCTGTTTTTATATCAGAATACTGATGGATACAATAAGCACAACGCATTCCTTATACCTGTTGTTCTGAAAGAATAGAAAAAGAACTCTTTTGCAATATCCATTATCAATTTTCCCAAATAAACATCAATTTTTTTTTATAAACTTCAATTTTTAAATTTAGGTTATTTGCCCATATCCAAAAGAAAAAAAAAAAAAACACTAAGCTTAAGCTCAACCTTAGGAAGATCTCCCCATTATTACAACATGGATTGGGCCGCTTGACTGTCACACAACAGTCGCAAACAATCGTAAACTAGAAGTTTCCAAAAGAAAGGAATAAAAGTGATGTTTGAAGAGCAAGACATCTACAACAGAATAGCTATGCTACTAAGTATTTTTATTTTTACCTTTTATAAAAAGTGTAATAAATTGTATTGTCCAATGAAGGTACAAGTACTTATTGGAGGCATATTTCAAAGACTTGTTAACATTTATCTTTAACAAAAAGCAATTATGTTGTTTAATTCACTGAATTATATGTGGCTATCAATTCACTGAGAGATTAATGAAGGGAAGGAAACATCATATAAGTTAGAAATAAGAACTGTAATCTTTCATCTCTCTGAGTTACTTTTTTTCACCTTAGCAACTAATTAATAAAAATTTCAATCACTTACATAATTTTATATATGTAAATTATGTACATGTTGCAAACAATATTTTCTTATATGTTCCTTTTATAAAGTTTGGATTTTAAAGCCATTTATTTATAGATATACTAAATTACAAGAAATTTAAAAATAATAGAATATCACATGTGCTATGCTTTTGTCTTTTTATATTATAGAGTATTTTAGACATATAAAATGCACAGGAATTGTTTTAGTCAGGGTAAAATATAAAGAAATGTTATATAGACACACAAACAAATGATGTAAGTGATAGAAGTTTGAGTCTCCCTCTTCTATTAATATTACTAAATATTACTATTACAAAGCAGCTGTTACAAATTGGCAGACAGTTCTCCTTACAGTCATTCAGAAGGTCCTCAAATTCCTTCATTTTTTTTGTTTCCTCCATGTTTGAAGCTGGATCAATGCCAAGTGTTGGTTGAAGCCTGTTGTAAAAGAAAGGAGATATGGATCACAGAGAAAGCATAGCTTCTCTGTTAATGCTTAGACCTGGAAATCATTTTATTGACTATACTTTAGTCACATAGCTAACCCTCACTTCAAGGAATTTGGCAGATGTAGTCTCCATATTTGCCTTGCTGAAATTCTACTCTGTGGAAGAAGAGATTAGAATTTTGTGGAAAGCTAACAGCCCCCAACACAGATATTAATTTAATAAACACTTGGGAACCAATCAGAAAATAGAAGCCCTTCTCTATACTTCTCTTTATCCCTTAACCTTTGCTTTCCTCTTCCTCCCTAGTACAGGTAATCACTCTACTGAAGTTGCATTTCTTTATACTTTTACTACATATGATTATATTCATAAATGATCCATTGGCTAGCTTTTCATATGCTTACACCTATAACAAGAGTCATACAGTGTGTTTTCATCTATAATTTGCTTTATTTCTCAAACTTAAGTTTGTGGGAATGTTTATGTAGTCACATATAACTCTAATTCTCACATATTTATTTCATTATAAGATGCCATTGTCTCAAATATACATAATTTATTTATCTATTTTTTTCAGTATTTTGTCATTTAAAAATGTGTCATGAGTATTCTTTTATGACTCCTCGTCACATACAAAGAGTTTTCCTAGGACCTGTGCACAGCTGTGTATATATGTGTGTTTGTTTTTGTGTGTCTGTATGGGTGTGTGTGTACATGTAAATTCTAGGCTAAGATCTAAACACATTCAGCCTAACTAAATACATGTATTATCTGAAATTGTTGGGTGCAGATGTATTTGAGAATTGAATTTTTATTTTTGACTTCAGAAAGATAATTTGGTGCATATATTATATTCTTTACCTCAGTATCAGCGAGATATGAGACAGTTAATAACAACATGTAGGCACACACACACACACAGACCGACATACAAGTATGTCTGCAGTGAAATGGTCATGTGCACCTGTAACATATTTCTATCAACATTTTTTCTTGATAATATATGTATTTTCTAAGATGATAGAAACTTTCTATAAAGTTCTTTTTTCTTTCTGTGCTTTCAAAAGAATCACCTTTAATATCCATATTTACACCAGCAGTCTCTTCAAGACAGTCTAGACTTTTTATGTCATGTGCCTCAAAACTCTTCCAGCCTCTACCCGTTACCCAATTTCATAGTCACTTCTACATTTTTAGGTATTTGTTTCAGCATCTGAAATGGCCATCTTCTTGTAAGGATATCAATCATTTTGGATTAAGGGCCCAATCTACTCCAGTGTGATATCATATCCACTTAGTTAATTACATATTCAACAATCTTATTTCCAAATAAGGTCCAGTTCTGAGATGCTGGGTGTTAGGGCTTTAACATCTCTTTAGAGAGAAATGCATTTCAACCACTAATAATATGTAACAATGAACATGTTCCAGAATATATAAAGAAAACTTACAACACAATAATAAAAAGATAAATAACCCAATTAAAAATGGGCAAAGAACTTGAATAAACATTTCTTCAAAGATGATATACAAATGGGCAATTAGCATATGAAATATGCTCAGCATCTTTAGTTAATAGCAAAATGCAAATCAAACCACAGTAAGATATCACTATATACCTATTAGAATGGCCATAATAGTAAAAAGCAGTAGCACATTTAGGTGGGGATACAGAACTCTCTTACCTTGTTGGTGGGAATGTAAAATTGTGTTACTTTGGCAAATAGTGTTAAAGTTCCTCAAAATATTAAGCAGAATTAGCATATGACCAGAAATCCCATCCCTAGGTATATACAGCCAAGAGAAAAAAAAATTTCTCCACACAAAAACTTGTACAAGAATGTTCATAGTAAAATTATTCATAAAGCCAAAAAGTAAGAACAATTCAAGTGTCCATTAACTGATGACTGGATAAATAAAATATGGTATATCCATACAATGGAATATTATTTTACCATAAAAGGAAATGAATTCTGGTACATGCTATGACATGGATGGTCCTTAAAAACATTATGCTAAGTGAAAGAAGCTATTCATAAAACACCATGTATTTTATGATTTCATTTATATAAAAGGTCCAGAATAGACAAACCTTAAGAGAAAATAGATAATGGTTGCTTGGTATTGACATATGGATGGGAATAAGGAATGACCACCTATCATTTTAAGGTGACGAAAATGTTCTAAAATTATGTAGCAGTGATGGTTGCAACATAATTTGTGAACATATTAAAAATTACTGAACTGTACACTTTATAGAGGATATACACTGTACACTACTTATGGAATGTAAATCATATTGCAATAAAGATGTGAAGGAATTGAATACAAAAGATAAATCTATTCTTTATATCTTAGTAAAGATTTTCAATACACATTTTAAAAGCATTTAAGTTACAAATATAGGATAAAATACAACAACTGTTTTGCTTTAATGAAATGAAAAACTTTTAATTGAAGGATAGCTGATTAACAATGTTGCATTAGTTTCTGGTGTACAGCACAGTGGTTCAGTTATACATATGTATGCATATACATTTTCATATTCTTTTCCATTATGGTTTACAGAATACTGATCATAGTTCCTTGTGCTATACAGTAAGACCTTGTTGTTTATCTATTTTATACATAGTAGTTTGGATCTGCTAATCCCAAACTCCTAATGTATCCCTCCCCCCACCCTGTTTCCTTTTTGGTAACCATATGTTTGTTTTTCTATGTCTGTTACTCTGTTTCTGTTTTGTAACTAAGTTTATTTTAGATTCCGCATCCAAGTGATATGTGGCACTCATCTTTCTCTGTCTGACTTACTTCACTTAGTATGATAATCTCTAGGTTTACCCATGTTGCTGCAAATGGCATTATTTCATTATTTTTTATGGGTGAGTAGTATTCCATTGTGTATGTGTACCACATCTTCTTTATCCATTCATCTGTCAATGGACATTTAGGCTGCTTCCATATCTTGGCTATTGTAAATAGTGCTGCTATGAATATTGGGATGCATGTATCTTTTTGAATTATAGTTTCCTCCAGATATATGTCCAGGAGTGGGATTGCTAGATCATATGACAACTCTATTTTTAGTTTTCTGAGGAGCCTCCATATCATTTTCCATAGTGGCTCTACCAATTTACTTTCCCATCATAGCTTCTCCAGCATTTGTTATTTGTAGACTTTGTAATGATGACCATTCTGACCAGTGTGAGGTGGTACCTCATTGTAGTTTTGATTTGCATTTCTCTGAGCATCTTTTCATGTGCCATCTGTATGTCTTCTTTGGAGAAATATCTATTTAGGTGTTCTCCCCATTTTTTGATTGGGTTGTTTGTTTTTTGTTATTGTATGATCTGTTGGTATATTTTGGAAATTAAGTCCTTTGTCAGTTGCATTGTTTGCAAATATCTTTTCGCAGTCCATAGGTTGTCTTTTCATTTTGTTTATGCTTTCCTTTACTGTGAAAAAGCTTATATGTTTGATTAGGTCCCATTTGTTTATTTTTGCTTTTATTTCTATTGCCTTGGAGACTGACCTAAGAAAACATTGGTGCAATTTATGTCAGAGAATGTTTTGCCCATGCTCTTTGTTAGGAGTTTTATGGTGTCATGTCTTTTATTTGTCTTTAAGCTGAGTTTACTTTTGTGTACGGTGTGAGGGTGTGTTCTAAATTCATTGATTTTCAACACCACTTGCTGAAGAGACTGTCTCTACTCCATTGTATAGTCTTGCCTCCTTTGTCAAAGATTAATGGGGTCTAGGTGTGTGGGTTTATTTCTGGGATCTCTATTATATTCCATTGATCCAAATGTCTGTTTTTCGTGCCAAAGCCATGATGTTTTGATTGCTGTAGCTCTGTAGTATTGTCTGAAGTCTGGGAAGGTTATGTCTCCTGCTTTGTTCTTTTTCCTCAGGATTGCTTTGGCCATTCTGGGACTTTTATGGTTCCATATTAATTTTAGGATTATCTGTATTAGTTTTGTGAAAAATGTCATAGATAGTTTAATAGGGATCACATGAAATCTGTAGATTGCTTTGGGTAGTATGGCCATTGTAACAATATTAATTTTTACAATCCAAGAGCATGGGATATCTTTTCATTTCTTTGAATCATCTTCAGTTTTCTTTATAAGTGTTTTATAGTTCTCAGCATATAAGTCTTTCCCCACCTTGGTCAGGTTTATTACTAAGTATTTAATTTAAAATAATTTTTATTTTATATTGGACTATAGTTGATTTACAATGTTGTGTTAGTTTCAAGTGTAAAGCAAAGTGATTAAGCAGACATGTATTTATTCAAGTTCTTTTCCTATTTAGGTTATTAGTATTTTATTTTTTGATGTGGTGTTAGAAGGTTTGTTTTTTTTTTTTTTACTTTCCCTTTCTGATATTTCATTGTTTGTGTAAAGCAGTACAACAGATTTCTGTAGTTAATCTTGTATCCTGCTACCTTGTTGAATTTGTTTATCAGTTCTAGCAGTTTTTGTGTGGAATTTTTAAGATTTTCTATATACAATATTATGTCATCTGCATATAATGACAATTTTATATCCTCTTCCAATTTGGAAACATTTAATTTATTTTTCTTGCCTGATTGCTGTGACTAGAACTTCCACTACTATGCTGAATAGAAGTGGTGAGGATGGACATCCTTGCCTTATCCAGATATTATCAGGAAGGCTTTCAGCTTGCTTTAATGAAATTAAATTTTAAAAGGTACTTTAAAAAACTCCAAACTTTACAAAAAAACAAAAAACTATCCTAGAAAATGAGGTTGAACTTCACCTATATATTGAAAGTAAAAATTGGAAGCAAAAGTTTGAAAACTGGGACTTAGAAGTGACTAGTTTGTCACAAATGTCTTCTAACTCTTAATTTACTTGGACAATCCAGCCAACATGTTTATCATATTTATGTAACAGAATGTGCCTTCTTTCTGCACTTTTTGGAGGATGAAAGTGAAAGAAAGGTAATATAAAGAGGTTTTGGTAATAGCATCCAATGCTTAGGAATCTTGACTTCTTTTTGGATAATCCCCCTGAGACCATTCATTTTCCTCTAACATTGTTAGGATCTTACCCAACACTTCACCACTCCCCCCATATCCCTTTACAAGATGAACTCCAACAGCATTCTTTCTTGGCACCTTGGGATGGTGATAGGGTGGTAGAATGAATTATCTAAAGGATTAACATTGTCAAAGTGCTGGGGAGCAGACTGCATTGCAAGAGAAAGTGCAAGAGGATTTTTTTTTGGTGGAGTACAGTTGCTTTACAATATTATGTTAGCTTATACTGTACAGCAAAGTGAATCAGCTATACGTGTACATATATCCCCTCTTTTTTGGATTTCCTTCTCATTTAGGTCACCACAGAGCACTGAGTAGAGTTCCCTGTGCTATACAATAGGTTCTTATTTTTTATCTATTTTATACATAATATCAGTAGTGTATATACGTCAATCCCAATCTCCTTATTCATCCCACCACCCCCAACTTGGCTTCCATACATTTGTTCTCTATGTCTGTGCCTCTATTTCTGTTTTGTAAATAAGGTCGTCTTATACCATTTTTTTCAGATTCCAGATATATGCATTAACATATATTTGTTTTTCTCTTTCTGACCTACTTCACTCTGTATGACAGTCTCTAGGTCCTTCCATGTCTCTACAAATGACCCAATTTTATTCCTTTTTATGGCTGAGTAATATTCCATTGTATATATGTACCACTTATTCTTTATCCATTCAAGAGGATGTTAAAGGATAAATTTATTCAAAGATAAAATCATAATCTTATATAATTATAAAATAAACATGTCAAAACTCTTATTTAATTTACTAATTAATGGAAGAATTAGTAAAATGCTGCAACTGTGTCAAGGAAAAATTCAAAAACTACACATATTTAGGTAATAATAAATGTTGCTATGATGCAAATCTGACTTATCTACAAGGCAGTCATCAATTGCATTCCATCAGACATAATTCTTTTGTATTTCTAAAGAAAATGATTGTTTTTATTATTGGTTTTCTACCACTTACAAAGTTGTAAATTAGCTTAAAGACAATGAAAGTTTGAGACAACCTGAAGGGGTAAACTACATAGGACATCCAGTAATATTTCTTTGTCCATTTCAATTTATTTCACAAGTTTTCCTGATAGTGCAGATGTTTAATAGAGAAGCTTTCTGCTTATAGGGGTGGTGAATTTTGGAAAAACTGAGAGTTGAGGTGGTTAAAACATGGAATCAAATTGAATAAAATAAAGAATTTACTGTTAGAAACTTACCTTGCTAAATCAGATGGAATTGCTTAAACCTGAAGATACTCAGAAAGGTCTCAAATAATTCTTCAGTAAGGCTTTTTTCTAAAATTAATTAATAAATTAATCTGTGTATCCATTCATTCATTAGTTTATTTAAAAAGTTCTTTATATACACAATTAATGTCCTGATTACAGGGATTACCATCTAGGATTATTTCTGATTCATATCAGATATGAATGCAATTTGAAAAGAGAAATAATAAAAATTATATGTGCTTAATATATTTAAGTGGAAATTAGTAATTTTTCTTAGCAGTTACAGAGGGGCACATGCCTCTTCACTTTGAACAATTTTAGATAGCCATTCGCTGGAGAGAGATAGTGGCCGTTCTTTTGGATAACTCCTTAGGCTGTTCTGGGTTCTGCTATTGATGTTATAAAACAGCCTGTATATAATGGCTTGTGTGTCACATTTGAAAAGCCTGCTGAAGCGCATTTTGAGGACACTTCCACTGCCAAATTTTAGGTTGGCTCCATTCAGCTCACCAAACAGGCACAATTTATCCAAGTCTTCTAGTTATTAATCTCTAGCTTTAACACAAGCATGCATTACTTCAGTGTAGTTGTCTTCTTAAAGTTGTAGGTTGATGAATTTTTTTTTTTAATGCAAAGACCTCCACATGATTACTTTGACAACTCCTAGTACCATTTGGAAAGACACAAATTTTACAGCTGTGCAGAGGTGAGGCATGATCATTGTTCTTTTTATCATTAAACTTGGTTTAGAACGCAATGCTTGAGGTCCCCATAATAAAGCAGATTAAGATTTTATCTGAAAAATGCTAACTATGTTTTATTGCCCCCCAATACCTCATTCAACAGTGTCTGAAATGTCCATCATACTCATTCTTTGTGTTAAGGCAATGTAGCAAATTAAAATTAGTATGCCAATAGGAAAATTATTTTAGCTATTAATACCTGGGTAAAAATAGCATATCCATTTAGTGAGGTCCTGATAGAATGGTACATGAAACAGATATAATTTGATTGAGAGCAAAGGGAAAACAAAGAAAAGCCAAGAGGAATATTTCAAGAAGTGGCAGAATAGAGAATTTCATGCAGTGAAGAAGCAGAAGGAGAAAATTTGGGGTAAGAGGGAAAGGTAAAATGGAGAAGGGCGAAACTACAAAACCTTCTGCCGTTCATAGTTTTCCTTAATAATTATTGTGTTGATGTCACACTCTATCTTCTATCCTCTCAAGTTACTAAGGCCTCCTTGTTTGGTAGTTGTTTTTCTTTTTATTCATTTGTTTTAGAGCAATTTATTAAGGTATGATTGACATATAAAAATCTGTACATATTTATTGTATACAACTCAATGAGTTTGGGGATAAGTATACATCAGTGAAACCATCACCACCATCAAAGCCAGAGACACATCCTTTATCTCTCAAAGTTTCCTCCCGGCCTTTTATTATTATTATTATTTTGTGTGTGTGGTAAGAACACTAAACTTAAGATCTACAAGCTTAGCAAATTTTAAAAATATAATACAGTAGTGTTAGCTATAGGCACTATGCTGGAGAGTAGATCTTCAGAATTTATTTATCTGGCATAACTGAAACTTTGTGCCATTTAACCATTATCTCCTCATTTCCTCCTCCTGTCAGCCCCTGGTAACCACCATTCTACTCTCTTCTTCTCTAAGTTTGACTTTTTTAGGTTCCACATATATGTGAGATGTACAGTATTTATTTTTCTCTGTCTTATTTCACTTAGTGTGTATATATATATATATATATATATATATATATATATATATATATATATATATATACCACATTTTCCTTATCCATTCATCCACTGATGGATATTTAGGTTGTTTCCATATGTTGGCAATTGTGAATAGTCCTGGAATGAATGTGATAGTGCAGGTATCTTGATTTCAGTTTCTTTGGATAAATACCCAGAAGTGGGATTGCTGGATCACATGGTAGTTCTATTTTTAATTTTTTTGAGAAATCTCCATATGTTTTTCATAAAGCCTGTTCCAATTATATTCCCACCAACAGCATACCAGCGTTCCCTATTTTTCAACATGTCCTCATCAACACTTGTTATCTTTTGTTTGTTTGATAGTAATCATTCTAACAGTTATGAAGTGATATGTCACTGTGCGTTTGATGTGCACTTCCCTGATGATTAATGATATTGAGTACATTTTCATGTACCTGTTAACCATTTGTGTGTCTTCTTTGGAGAAATAGCTATTCAGGTCATTTTTCCATTTTTATAATTGGGTTGTTTATTTGCTATTGTGTTATTGGAGTTCCTTACATATTTTTGGATATTAATCAGTTATTAGATATGTGATTTACAATATTTTCTCCCATTCTATAGGTTGTCTTTTCATTTTGTTGATTGTTCCCTCTGTTGTACAAAAGCTTTTTAGTTATATGTGATCCCAGTTGTTAAATTTTACTTTTGTTGCTTGTAATTTCGTTTGTCACATCCAAAAAATCACTGCCAAGACCAATATCAAGGAGCTCTTTTTTTATGTTTTCTTCTAGGAGGTTTGTGGTTTCAGGTGTTAGGTTTAGGTTTTAGTCTGATTTTGGCTGGTTTTGTGTATCATGTAAGATAAGGATATTGATTTCATTCTTCTGCATGTGGCTATCAAATTTTCCCAACAATCTATTGAAGAGACTATCCTTTCCCCATATTGTACTTTTGGTACCTTTGTAGAAAATTAGTTGACCATATATGTATGGGCTTGTATCTGGGCCTTCTATTCTGTTTCATTGGTTTATGTGTCTGTTCCTATGCCAGTAAAGCATTCTTTTTTTATTAGTTTGTAGCGTAAGTTGAAGTCGGAAATTGTGGTGCTTCCAGCTTTGTTCTTGCTCAAGATTCTTTAATATATTCACAGTTTTCTGTGGCTCCATATAAATTTTAGGATTACTTTTTTCTATTTCTATGAAAAATGTCATTGGAATTTGATAAGAATTGCATTGAATCTATAGATTGCTTTGAGTAGTATGGAAATTTTCACAATATTAATTCTTAAATCCATGAGCACAAAATATGTTTCCATTTACTTGTGTCTTCTTAGATCTCTTTCACCAATGTTTTATAGTTTTAGTGTACAGGTTTTTCACCTCCTTGGTTAAATTTATTTCTAAGTATTTTACTCTTTTTGATGCTATTATAAATGTAATTGTTTTCTTAACTTTTCTTTCTGATAGTTTGTTCTTAGTCTGTAAACATGCAACTAATATTTGTATGATTATTTTTTATCTTGCAACTTTACTGAATTCATTTATTAATTCTGTTTTTTGTTAGAGTCTTTAGGGTTTTCTATATATAAGATTATGCCATCTGCAGAGACAATTTTTTTTTCTTTCTTTCTGATTTGGATGCCTTCTATTTCTTTTTCTTGCCTAATTGCTCTGGTTAGGACTAAACTCAACATCCATTCATGATAAAAACTCTCAACAAATTAAGTATAGAAGGAATATAATTCAAGGTAATAAAGTCCATATATGATAAACTCACAGTTAATACTCAAAGTAAAAAGCTGAGATATTTTCCTCAAAGATCAGGGACAAGCCTAGATGCCTACTCTCATCATTTGTATTCAACACAGTACTGGAAGATCAAGGTTTTTTTGGAAATATCTCTTTAAATGCATTTCAATGGTAAAATGATCAGTTATAAGGAATGAATCAAGTTTCCTTCAAATAAATACAAGGAAAGTGAATATTTGTGTCAGTTATAAATTTATTGCCTTTGAAATCTAAATTCACTTTTTAATATATATACTGTAATAATTATCAAAGAAAAATTGCCCCAGATGGTTTAACTAGGCAAGGAAGGCTGTATTCAAGATCATTGCATAAGGGAAAAGGGACTGAATTTAACTCTGTTGAAACAGAAGGTGGGAGAGTTTTTAAACACTAGTGTGAGCTACTGGAGAAGTACTAGGTGAAAAGTTAGGGGAGAAGTTGTCAGTATGATTAGGCCACATGTATTTGCTAATTTACTGATCATAGTTAGGCTCTTACTCTTTCACAGAGACTGGGAGACAGGAATACTATCTTTCTTGATTATAACATTTCAAAAGAATGGCTCCCATGTCCTTGAAAAAGGACAACCCAGGTTGTCAATCTGGCAAGAGTCTGGGAGAGGATTAACATATCAAAGGGGCAGAAAAATAATTTACAACTGCAAGTTTTCTAAAAATAAATGCTCTAGGAAAAGGGAAGTCATGGGTTTACAGTCAAGAAGAAACTCAACTAAAGTTTAGTCAAAAGAATCTGAAAAAGAATGGATACATGTATATGTATAACTGAATCACTTCGCTGTACACATGAAACTAATGCAATATTGTAAATCAACTATACACCAATATAAAATTAAAAATTAAATTAAAAAAAATCCTACTTGACCTATTTGTCTCGCTGCCCCAGTTTCCTGGTGATCCTGTCCTCGTATTCCTCCCCATAAGAACATCCTGCGTTCTAGTTTTCCAGCCCACATTGGTACTCCCAGTCTCACAACACACTGAAATCCCCATCATCAGCTATTGCTCACCCATCCTGTCTGCTGTTTGAAGGGTTGCATCCTATTTGCCTCAAGACTGAAGACCAGCTCTGGCTTGGCAAGCCAACAAACTGCTCTGCCATCCAGTGGGTTCCACTAAACCCTCTCCACTGAGGTCTGTACCCCAGATCTAGTCAGGGATCCTCTTTTCATGTTCGTCCTCCCTTATGGACTATCCCTCAGCCTTAGGATGTCATGTAGTTTCTTTATATCCTACAGTTATTTTATCTATTTAGTTATTCTTCATATCAAACTTCCTCTGTTAAGTCACTGAGGGGTTCTAGATCTGATTTGATCCAGTATGATACTACAGTATTTCTTACAATTTTATTTTTCTGCTAAACTAGAGGTTCTTAATGGGTGACATGGATATGTGCCAATTATTTTAATTGCATCAATGGATATGCCTTAAGAGGGAGTGTCTATAAGCCCCCTGAATTCTGTGTATTTTTTAAAACATCTTTATTGTAGTATAATTGCTTTACAATGGCGTGTGAGTTTCTGCTTTATAACAAAGTGAATCAGCTATACATATACATATGTTCCCATATCTCTTGCATCTCCCTCCCTCCCACCCTCCCTATGCCACCCCTCTAGGTGGTTACAAACCACTGAGCTGATCTCCCTGTGCTATGCGGTTGCTTCTCACTAGCTATCTATTTTACGTTTGGTAGTGTATATATGTCCATGCCACTTTCTCACTTTGTCACAGCTTACCTTTCCCCCTCCCCATATCCTCAAGTCCAATCTCTAGGAGGTCTGTGTCTTTATTCCCATCTTACCACTAGGTTCTTCATGACCTTTTTTTTTTTTTCTCCTTAGATTCCATATATATGTGTTAGCTTACTGTATTTGTTTTTTCTCTTTCTGACTTACTTCACTCTGTATGACAGACTCTACCTCCATCCACCTCACTACAAATAACTCAGTTTCGTTTCTTTTTATGGCTGAGTAATATTCCATTTTATATATGTGCTACATCTTCTTTATCCATTCATCTGATGATGGACACTTAGGTTGCTTCCATGTCCTGGCTATCGTAAATAGAGCTGCAATGAACATTTTGGTACATGACTCTTTTTGAATTATGGTTTTCTCAGGGTATATGCCCAGTAGTGGGATTGCTGGGTCGTATGGTAGTTCTATTTTTAGTTTTTTAAGGAACTTCCATACCGTTCTCCATAGTGGCAGTATCAATTTACATTCCCACCAACAATGCAAGAGGGTTCCCTCTTCTCCACACCCTCTCCAGAATTTATTGTTTGCAGATTTTCTGATGATGGCCATTCTGACCGGTGTGAGGTGATACCTCAATGTAGTTTTGATTTGCATTTCCCTAATGATTAGTGATGTTGAGCATTCTTTCATGTGTTTGTTGATAATCTGTATATCTTCTTTGGAGAAATGTCTATTTAGGTCTTCTTGAATTCTGTGTATTATCTTGGAGGAGATAAGCATAATTTTAAACAAATTCTCAAAGATGCCAGCAATTAAGAATAGATTAAGGATCAGTTTTCTAGTCTAGAAAATTAGTCTCAAACCTGAGTGCATTTTAGAATCACCTATGGAGCTTTTAAAATTACCACTGCCCAGACCCCAACCCAGAACAATTATATCAGAATTTCTAAGGGTGGGGCACAGGCACTGGTAGTTTCTAAAAGTCCCCCAGGTGATTATGATGTGCAGCCAGAGTTGAGAACCACTGCTCTAGATGCTCAACATTATTTTCGTTTCTTATGTTCTTTATACTCTCTTAATCATTGCTTTATCATTCCTGATTGTAATGGGAGACTACTGGACAGAAAGTAGAACCCATTTTAGGGCATCAAAAGTGCTCTTACAGCAATTTCATATCCTAATTTTTAATTGATTGTTCTCATAATGCCTTCAATATAAAATTACTTTATATTAATAGTCACTCCATAATAATGAGAAGATGTAGATTATGACAAAAATAAATTATACCCATTTCTTTTAGGTGGAAGTAAAAAAGCCCTATCACAAGTAAATAATGCCCTCGTGAGTATGACACAGAAAAATTCTCAAGAGAAAAAGAACTTTCAAGTGGTAGAAAATGACCTTTTGGAGAAAATTTTCCAAGTACTGTTTAGAAGGCCCATTTAGAAAATGCCACCTAACCACTGAGTAAAGGCATGTTCTGAACAAAATGATTTTATATTTAGTTTGAACTTTATACAAGCAATTTAGCTGTTCCTGATATAGCATGCAGTGACAAGAAAAGAGAGATTAACACCATTCTTTCTAAGCATTAAAGAAAAACTGACTAAATATGCCAGATCTAAGTGTCAATTTACTTTTTCAAGTAGTGTCATGATAAGTTTTGTGGTATTCTTTATTTCTGCCACAAAATGATTAAAATGTGTTTTTATTGAAAACCTTAAACACGATGTAGCACAAATTATAATATATAAATAAAGGAGCAAATAAAATATATTGTTTTACATATTCTACATTCTTTCTTAGTTTTCAATAAATATTCTTAACAAAATCTTATTAGTGCTTGGCTGGGTTTCTGAGTTCCTGTATAATTATACTGGTAATTGTTATACTGAATATGTCACCACCGCCCAAAATGTATTTTGAAATCCTATTCCCCAATATGATGGTCTCAAAATGTGGAGCCTTTGGGAGAAGACTTGGTGTCACTAATGAGGGTGGAGCACTCATGTATGGGATTGGTGTTGTAAAAAAAAAAAATAGTAAACAGAAACCTCAATTAAGAAGAGTTTGGAGACCAGACAGGGGAGCTCTCATGCCCTGCAAGGATAGCAGAGCATAACAGGAAGAAAAGACTCCTCCTCTTTCCTGGCAAGGACTCAACCAATGAAAAACCATGGACTCTGTTTACTATAGCCCTCCCAACTTCTGTTTCCCCTCTGTAAAAGTGTTCTCCTTCCCCTACAAAAGAAATTGCACAAGGCTCACCATGGTTGCAGACCCCAAATTGCAATCCTTTGCTGATTGTGAATAAACCCATCTTTATTGAAGAAATATCTGGCAGCCTGTTTTAGGTCAGCAGTGTCCTTATGAAATAGACCCAAGCAAACTTTATTGCTCCTTCTCCCATACAAAGACACAGCAAAAGGACAACCATCTATGAAACAAGCAGTGGTCTCTTACCAGACACCCACTGTGCTGGTGCCTGGATCTTGGAATCTCTAGCCTCCAGAACTGCAAGAAATAAGGTTATATTGTTGATAAACCACCCAGTCTAGGGTATTTTGTTACAGCAGCTCAAACATACTAAGACAGTAATATTATTAAGTAAAGATGTCAGGTTCTTGATTT
This sequence comes from Eschrichtius robustus, assembly GCF_028021215.1. Classification (NCBI taxonomy): domain Eukaryota; kingdom Metazoa; phylum Chordata; class Mammalia; order Artiodactyla; family Eschrichtiidae; genus Eschrichtius; species Eschrichtius robustus. The sequence goes on along the minus strand of NC_090840.1, from coordinate 31,381,241 downwards.
CCAACTATTTCCCTAATCTTTTCTGACAGAATCTTGGTTAAACAAATGGTTCTTCTATTATAGATCTGAAGGTCAGCAGTATATTCAGCTAGATCAAACTAGAAAATTATTTCAAAGTGTGATTCATTATAGAAGACACTTCGCCACTTGTGCTGTGAACCTAATGCTAGTGCTCTAAATCTGAGCAGTTTGATGACAAATGAATTGGGATCAAGAGTGGAAGTAATATGGACATAAATGAAGCCTCAACTATACAAATTCTTCCTGATTTGAATTATGACCATTGTTTTCCTTTGTAGACTATGGAGTCTATATCTTAGAAAATATATTAGAAGGATTTTAAGGAAAGTAATGGGATAACACTAGTAGGTAGAGAAAAAATATTAATAGACTTTAGCCTGTGACTGACTTTAGCACTACTGATTAGAATAGACTTAAAAGTACATTATACACACACACAAAAGTACTTTGAAATTTGGACCCTATGGTACATATGAACGAGAAAGACTGAAAGAGAGGAGCTAAAATAAAACAAAATTCTGTAAGAGTAACTATGAAAAGAGTTAAAATGGATATTTCCTTACAGAAAAGTATAAATTCACTCAGTTTTAGAGTGTATAAAAACTAGTTATTGCAATTTTACTGAGAATTAAATATGAAGTAGTTTGGATATCAGATTTTTTTGACCAGATAGTGTATTAGTTTACTAGGGCTGCTATAATAAAGTTCCACAATCTGGGTGGCTTAAAACAACAAAAATTTATTCACTCACAGTTCTGGATGCTACAAGTTCAAAATCAAAGTGTCAGCAAGACTGATTACTTCTAGCTGTTCTGAGAATCCATTCCAGGACTCTCTCCTAGCTTCTGATGGTTGCCAGCAATCCTTGGCATTCCTTTGCTTATAGGTGCATCACTCCAATCTTTGCCTCCATCATCACATGGCATTCTTCCTGTGTCTCTATGCCCAAATTCGCCTCTTCTAATAATACCAGTCATTGGATTAAGTCCCACCCTCATCTGGTATGACCTCAACTCAACTTGATTACATTTGCCAACACCCTATTTCCCAATAACATTCACAGGTACCAGGTGTTGGGGCTTGAACAAATCTCTTTCAAGGACACAATTTTACCCATTACAGATAGTATTTCAAGAAGGCTTGGAATATTCTTTTAGAGATTTTTGGTGCCAAAGCATTGGAGCATTTTAACTTTTTCATCCCTCAAGTTATGTGCTATTTTTTGCTATGTACTTTAATCTTATATGTATTTTTAAAACGTCATAAGAATTCTTATTTATACAGTCAGTATTCATCTATATTCATTCATATAACTATCTTTTCCTTTCTTCTTGATTACTTCTTGAATTTACAGTGTATATTTGTGTCTCTCTGTGTGTGTAAAATTTACATGCAAATTTTCCTTGTCAAAGAGATAATGTAAATGACTAAGTGCCCTTTTATTGGCCCCCTTAAGAACACGGTTTTATGATAAATTCATCTAATGCCTTCAGTAGAGGTTAGTTTACTTAAGGCAATTTTTTTTAAGTTTTCAGTTTGCAAAACGCCACAACTTTAATTCTGCTCTGATGTAAAAAATGCACCTTCTGTCACTGTTAAAATGGAATAAACAAGTGAAGATTAAAAAGTCAGAGAACTTAACATCCAGTGTCCTTTTATGTGTGGGGAAATTTGTACAGCTTCATTTGTTGGAGGACTTTAACAGTGTGCATCTATAACCTGAGAAAAGAGATTTCACATATACGAATTTATTGTAATGAATTAATACATATATGCACAAAATGTATATAAAATTATTTACTGAAGAATTATTTATAACAATAAAAAGTTAGAAACAATTTAAGCATCTGTAGGGAAAAGTTGAAAAACCATGTATTGTCTATTGTGTACCTTCCAGCATTAACAGATTCCAGGAGGAGTATTTTCAACTCTATATGCAGGTAACTCATAGTAATGCAAAGTAATTTTCGTCTGTAGACATGTAAATTCTATCCTTTGGTGGTTCAATTGACTTCCTTCCTACATCATGAAAGAGACTAGTTTTGTCCCCATTTGCACATTGATTTCATTATTATTGCTCTATAAATCTCTCTCTCTCTTTGTCTTTCCTTCTCTTTTGAAGAGGTTTTAACACCTTACAGTTTCCTCCTCAATGGGTTAATTATAATCTTATCAAGACTTTATTTTTAAATGTGTGTGAGTCACACAGATTTACCTTGTTTTGTAAACTAGTGTTTAACATGTCTTATAAGGGGGGAATGGTTCAAATAGCTATACCAGAGAACACTGTACTCATTAAAATCATCTTATAGATGCATCTGATAACATAGACATGACCTAGTAACGTGCTTAAAAATGTGGTCAAATCACAACTCCAACACTAATAGGGTGAATTTGTGTCTCAAATTGTCTTGTGGGATAATAATAGTACCTATCTCATAGTTGCTTTATGTGAATGTCATAAGATGCTCATTTTGTATACAAAATATTAGATGAGTGCCTGCAGACAATATAGAAAATGTATGGATACAATATACTATATTTTTAAAGGATGCAGAAATAGCATGGCCTACTTTTATATTTTTAGTATAGAAATCCCTATTAGACTTCGTACTCTCCTTTTATTTAGTTTTTTTTGTTATAATAGACAGACATTATTTTGTAAGAAATAAAAACAATTTAATTTTTATAATGTCACAGTGGTTTTGTAAGCCATTTTAACAAATATAGTAGAGAAAAGACAAAAACCTTCTCAAGATGAAAAAGCAATGTCTAGGTCCATTGTTTTCAAATGCTTTCCATTGTTTACCAGCTTCACTCTATGTCCTGGAATTAGCCTGGGCAAGCTTATCACCAGTGATAAGAATTTAAAAATGGGCAAAGATAGCAAAGTCACTGCTTCCTTTACAGAAAACAGAAGCCTGTACATGGGCAGATGGTGCTTTATCCCTAATATGCAGGGTATGTTCATCTGATGGTTCTGCACATACATATAATAAAGCCTATGATCAGGATGAGGAGGAGCTGCTTGCAACCTGGGTAAGAGTCTGGTACCCTGATAAGTTGTCATGAAAACAAAAGACAGGAGGAGCTAAACCAAATTGTACTTCTTCATCTTTCTTTTTTTTTCCCTGCAACAATGATATGTGCTCCTTCATTATTCCTGCCAAATATTGGACGTTAAGAGTTTAAGATTGTTAGACTCACAAAAAAAGAGTCAACGACAGTGCTTAGCACCAGAACTAAGTATCACAGCCTCCTCAGGCTCCCCAGGTCAGAGCTCAGCTACAGAACTGAGATCTTCTTTACTATATTAACTTACTTATCATGCTGCTATTTTCCTAGATATGCAGTTAGCACCTAATATAGTATGGTGTTAGCTTGACTGTCCCCAGGTGGCTCCCTGGCCTGCTGGCCACTAACTCTGGAGTCCCCACCCATTGTGTTTTTGATCTCTAAGAAACTAGAAAAACAGATATATTAACAAGGAGGTACATTGTAGGAACTCATTATATGGAACAGTGACCGTAACAAGGGAGAATTAGGTCAGTTAAAGAGTCCTTTAAACTATGGGCTAGAATAGACCAATTTTAATGAGAATATGCTTATTATCAGGACAAGGTCTGCCAGTTTGGATCAGGTTGAGAATCCTGGAAGTCAAGAGATAATTTCTGGTCTTTGACATATTCAGCAAAACAGTGAGACACAATGAGAGGAAAAAACTACACCCTTTAGGCACTAAAGTGGAGATATGAAGATTAATAATATTGGGCCTAGGTTTGCATTATCTTGGAGGAAGGGATGGATTTGTAAATACTTTGTATACAAATATCTTTCTTGCCCCCATATAGGTGTTTACAAATTATAAAAAAAGAGCAAATTTTGTTTTCTGTCCATTAGTAGCAAATGCCAAGCCTTATAGGATTTAAGGTGGTGTGGGTAACTGTGAATCTCTACTTTCTAAGCTATCTTCACAATACTTAGTGAATCTAAAACAATGTGGAAACAACAAAGCAGTCCTGCATTTTTACACAGTCACCTTAAATGTTTCTGCAAGTTAATATTGATTGTGCCGTTCAAGCAATGATGTTATAGGTATAAAATATAGGAGTACTTCTGTAAAAAATATTTCTGTTTCAATGGAAAACTATGTATCATCTGTAGTCTACCTTTCTTTATTTGTCAGTTTCTAGCCCTGGTCATCGTCTTTGAGCTATTTTGTTACTCTTTATAAAGTTTTAGGTAAATTCTGTCCTCTCTGGAAGTGATTTTAATTGACATCCTCCTCTCTATGACAAAAAAAAAAAAAAGTGATTTTATTCACTTTTGTAATTTAAGTCAATGTCCCTTTACTCCATATAAATTTATGCTATTCTGACTTATCCTTTGAACTGGTTATCACATCTGACTTGTTTCCTTGCATCATATGAGTAAAACAAATTCTTTATATGTGTCAATTCTTCTTTCTGTAGGTGAATAATGATTTTACATTTTCTGAAATTATCTTTTAACAGTTTTGAGGTTTTTCACCAAGATGCACAATGGGTTTCACTACCAGAGTTATGTAAAATTTATCCTAGAAAAATGTACCTCATGGGTTTAATTTCCCAGAGGTGAATCCAAAGTGATGGTCTAACTTGGCCAACTCTCTTGTTTTTCTAATTATATTTCTACTGTTTATTAATTTCATTTTTGTGTTTTTTTTTTTTTGGCTGATAAGTTATTTCATATTTGGAATTTTTTATGGTTTGACCATTTAATGATCTTTATACATGGATTAATGTTTTATAGAGATCTATTCCGTTTGGGGTGAGACATGACAAAGAACCTGGCTTGTTAGTATTATTTTAACTCAGAATTTGATTTTATGGTCTCATCGTTTGGTAATCTCTATAAACACTAATGGATTACAGAGATCATGTCTCTGTTGGAGGAGAGATAACAAAGAATCAGATATGTTAGTCTTTTCTGCTTGCATATTTGTCTATTTTGAACTTAAATAAAAAATTTGTATCTATAGGTAAAAAATGATTATTTGATGCAAACCATGAGTCATTCTTGATTCATGTCTAAAATTTGAAAATTAAAGTTATAAATTCTATCTATCTGTTTCTTTTTGGTTTGTTTGGCCTTGCTACATGGCATGCAGGATCTTACTTCCCTGACCAGGGATCCAACCCGAGCCCCCTGCACTGGAAGCTCAGAGTCTTAACCACTGGATTGCCAGGGAGGTCCCATCTATCTATATATTTCTGTATCCCTGGTTACGTGTCTATAATTCAGAAAAGGCTTTATGTCTCATTGTGTGAGGTTGGAATATTTTCCTAGATTCAGTGGTGTTAATAAATTAGATTATATATTCTCTTTTTTATTCAGATAAAATATATGTATTTATTAACTATATAACATTAAATTTATTTTTTCACAAAAGAATGTTTTTTAAAAATGTGGTTTTAAAATATGCTGCTTTTCATTTTATTTAGTATGTCAAGTGGCCTAACACTAAGAATCATATGAAAAAATTTAAAAAATGGAAACTGTAAATGCCTAGTTCAATATTATAATTTTTTTAAATTTTATTTTTTTTATACAGCAGGTTCTTATTAGTTATCTATCTTATATATATTAGTGTATATATGTCAATCCCAATCTCCCAATTCATCCCACCACCACCACCCCACCCCCTGCTTTCCCTCCTTGGTGTCCATACGTTTGTTCTGTACATCTGTGTCTCTATTTTTGCCTTACAAACCAGTTCATCAGTACCATTTTTCTAGATTCCACATACATGTGTTAATATACATATTTGTTTTTCTCTTTCTGACTTACTTCACTCTGTAGGACAGACTCTAGGTCCATCTGCGTCTCAGCAAATGACACAATTTCGTTCCTTTTTATGGCTGAGTAATATTCCATTGTATAAAGGTACCACATCTTCTTTATGCATTCATCTGCCGATGGGCATTTAGCCATGACCTGGCTATTGTAAATAGTGCTGCAATGAACATTGGGGTGCATGTGTACTTTTGAATTATGGTTTTCTCTGGCTATATGCCCAGTAGTGGGATTCTTGGGTCATATGGTAATTATATTTTTAGCTTTTTAAGGAACCTCCATACTGTTCTCCATAGTGGCTCTATCAATTTACATTCCCACCAACAGTGCAAGAGGGTTCCCTTTTCTCCACACCCTCTCCAGCATTTGTTGTTTGCAGATTTTCTGATGATGCCCATTCTAACTGGTATGAGGTGATACTTTGTAGTTTTCATTTGCATTTCTCTAATAATTAGTGATGTTGAGCAGATTGTCATGTGACTCTTGGCCATGTGCATGTCTTCTTTGGAGAAATGTCTCTTTAGGTTTTCTGCCCATTTTTCAATTGGGTTGTTTATTTTTTTAATATTGAGCTGCATGAGCTGTTTATATATTTTGGAGATTAATCCTTTGTCCATTGATTTGTTTGCAAATATTTTCTCCCATTCTGAAATATTTCTCCCATTGCTCTTTGTCTTGTTTATAGTTTCCTTTGCTGTGCAAAAGCTTCTAAGTTTCATTAGTTCCCATTTTTTTTATTTTTGTTTTTATTTCCATTACTCTAAGAGGTGGATCAAAAAAGATCTTGCTGTGATTTATGTCAAAGAATGTTCTTCCTATGTTTTCCTTTAAGAGTTTTATGGTGTCTGGTCTTAAATTTAGGTCTTTAATCCATTTTGAGTTTATTTTTTGTGTAAGGTGTTAGGGAGAGTTCTAATTTCATTCTTTTACATGGAGCTGTCCAATTTTCCCAGGACCACTTATTGAAGAAACTGTCTTTTCTCCATTGTATATGCTTGCCTCCTTTATCATAGATTAGTTCACCATAGGTTCATGGGTTAATATCTGGGCTTTCTATCCTGTTCCATTGATCCATATTTCTGTTTTTGTGTGAGTACCATATTGTCTTCATTAGTGTAGCTTTGTAATATAGTCTGAAGTCAGGGAGCCAGATTCCTCCAGCTCCGTTTTTCTTCCTCAAGTTTGCTTTGTCTATTCTGGGTCTTTTGTGTTTCCATACACATTTTAAGATTTTTTGTTCTAGTTCTGTAAAAAATGCCATTGGTAATTTGATAGGGATTGCATTGAATCTGTAGATTGCTTTGGGTAGTATAGTCATTTTCACAATATTGATACTTCCAATCCAAGAACATGGTATATCTCTCCATCTGTTTGTGTCATCTTTGATTTCTTTCATCAGTGTCTTATAGTTTTCAGAGTACAGGTTCTAACAACCTTAGGTAGGTTTATTCCAAGGTATTTTATTCTTTCTGTTGCAATGGTGAATGGGACTATTTACTTAATTTCTCTTTCTGATCTTTCATTGTTAGTGTATAGGAATGCAAGAGATTTCTGTGCATTTATTTTGTATCCTGCAATGTCACCAAATTCACTGATTAGCTCTAGCAGTTTTGTGGTGGCACCTTTAGGATCATCTATATACAGTATCATGTCACCTGCAAACAGTGACAGTTTTACTTCTTCTTTTCCAATTTATATTCCTTTTATTTCTTTTTCTTCTCTGATTGCCATAGTTAGGACTTCCAAAACTATGTTGAATAATAGTGGCAAGAGTGGACATCCTTGTCTTGTTCCTGATCTTAGAGGAAATGCTTTCAATTTTTCACCATTGAGAATGATGTTTGCTGTGGGTTTGTAATATATGACCTTTCTTATGTTGAGGTACGTTCCCTCTATCCCCCCTTTCTGGCGAGTTTTCATCATAAATGGGTGTTGAATTTTGTCTAAAACTTTTTCTGCATCTATTGAGATGATCATATGGTTTTTATTCTTCAATTTGTTAATATGGTGTATCACATTGATTGATTTATGTATATTGAAGAATCCTTGTATCCCTGAGATAAATCCCACTTGATCATGGTGTATGATCCTTTTAATGTGATTTTGGATTCTGTTTGCTGGTATTTTGTTGAGGATTTTTGCATCTATATTCGTCAGTGCTATCAGTCTGTAATTTTCTTTTTTTGTAATATCTTCGTCTGTTTTTGGTATCAGGGTGATGGTGGCCTCGTAGAATGAGTTTGGGAGTGTTCCTTCCTCTTCATTTTTTGGAGGAATTTGAGAAGGTTGGGTGTTAGGTCTCTAAATGTTTGACTGAATTCACCTGTGAAGCCATCTGTTCTTGGACTTTTCTTTGTTGGAAGATTCTTAGTCACAGTCTCAATTCCAGTGCTTGTGATTCGTCTGTTTATATGTTCTATTTCTTCCTGGTTCAGTCTTGGAAGTTGTGCTTTTCTAAGAATTTGTCGACTTCTTCCGGGTTGTCCATTTTATAGCATAGAGTTGCTTGTAGTAATCTTTTATGATGCTTTGTATTTCTGCAGTGTCCATGTAACTTCTCCTTTTTCATTTCTAATTTTATTTATTTGAGTCATCTCCCTCTTTTTCTTGATGAGTCTAGCTACGGTTTATCAATTTTGTTTATCTTCTTGAAGAACCATCTTTTAGTTTTATTGATCTTTGCTATTGTTTTCTTTGTTTCTATTTCATTTATTTCTGCTCTGATCTTTATGGTTTCTTTCCTTCTACTAACTTTGGGTTTTATTTGTTCTTCTTTCTCTAGTTCCTTTAGGTGTAAGGTTAGATTGTTTATTTGAGATTTTTCTTGTTTGTTGAGTTAGGATTGTATTGCTAGAAACTTCCCTCTTAGAACTGCTTTTGCTGTGTCTCATAGATTTGGGTCATAGTGTTTTCATTGTCATTTGTCTCTAGGTATTTTTTTTTGTTTCCTTTTTGATTTCTTCAGTGATCTCTTGGTTATTTAGTAATGTATTGTTTAACCTGTATGTGTTTGTGTTTTTTAAGATTTTTTCCCTCTAATTTATTTCTAGTCTCATAGCGTTGTGGTCAGAAAAGATACTTGATATGATTTCGATTTTCTTAAATTTACCAAGACTTGATTTGTGACCTAAGATGTGATCTATCCTTGAGAATGTTCCGTGTGCACTTGAGAAGAAAGTGTAATCTGCTATTTTCGGATGGGATGTCCTATATATATCAATTAAATCTATCTGGTCTATTGTGTCATTTAAAGCTTGCATTTGCTTATTAATTTTCTCTCTGGATGATCAGTCCAGTGGTGTATGTGAGGTGTTAAAGTCCCCCACTATTATTGTGTTACTGTCAATTTCCTCTTTTATAGCTGTTAGCAGTTGCCTTATGTATTGAGATGCTCTTATATTGGGTGCATATAGATTTATAATTGTTATATCTTCTTCTTGGATTGATCCCTTGAGCATTATGTAGTGTCCTTCCTTGTCTCTTGTAACATTCTTTATTTTAAAGTCTATTTTACCTGATATGGGTGTTGCTACTCCAGCTTTCTTTCCATTTCCATTTGCATGAAATATCTTTTTTCATATCTTCACTTTCAGTCTGTATGTGTCCCTAGGTCAGAAGTGGGTCTCTTATAGACAGCATATATGTGGGTCTTGTTTTTGTATCCATTCAGTGAGCCTGTTTCTTTTGGTTGGAGCATTTAATCCATTCACATTTAAGGTAATTATTGATATGCATATTCCTATTACCATTTTCTTAATTGTTTTGGGTTTGTTTTTGTAGGTCCTTTTCTTCTCTTGTGTTTCCCACTTAGAGAAGTTCCTTTAGCATTAGTTGTAGAGCTGGTTTGGTGGTGCTGAATTCTCTTAGCTTTTGCTTGCCTGTAAAGCTTTTGAATTCTCCATCTAATCTGAACGAGATCCTTGCTGGGTAGAATATTCTTGGTTGTAGGTTTTTCCCTTTCTTCACTTTAAATATATCATGCCATGCCCTTCTGGCTTGTAGATTTTCTGCTGAGAATTCAGCTGTTAACTTTATGGGAGTTCCCTTGTATATCTTTTTTACTTTTTTCCCTTGTTGTTTTTAATGATTTTTCTTTGTCTTTAATTATTATCAATTTGTTTACTATGTGTTTGGGCACATTTCTCCTTGGGTTTATTCAACCTGGGACTCTCTGCACTTCCTGGACTTGGGTGGCTATTTCTTTCCAATGTTAAGGAAGTTTTCGACTAATCTCTTCAAATATTTTCTCGGGTCCCTTCTCTCTCTCTTCTCCTTCTCAGACCCCTATAATATGAATGTTGGTGTGTTCAATGTTGTCCTAGATGTCTCTTAGGCTGTCTTCATTTCTTTTCATTATTTTTTCTTTATTCTGTTCCATGGCAGTGAATTCCACCATTCTGTCTTTCAGGAGGTCACTTATCCGTTCTTCTGCCTCACTTATTCTGCTATTGATTCCTTCTAGTGTATTTTCATTTCAGTTATTTGTACTGTTCATCTGTTTGTTTGTTCTTTAATACTCTAGGTGTTTGTTCTTTAATTCTTGTAGGTCCTTGTTAAGCATTTCTTGCATCTTCTCGATCTTTGCCTCCATTTTTTTCTGAAGTCCTGGATCATCTTCACTATCATTATTATGAATTCTTTTTCTGGAAGGTTGCCTATCTCCACTTCATTTAGTTGTTTTTCTGGGGTTTTATTTTGTTCCTTCATCTGGTATATAGTCCTCTGCTTTTTCATTTTGTCTACCTTTCTGTGAATGTGGTTTTTGTTCCACACATTGCAGGGCTGTAGTTTTTCTTGCTTCTCTAGATTATAAATTCTCTTAAAGAATGTCTATTCTGATTGCTTATAGAAATAAATAAAAATTTATATAAATAGAATTTTTTTTCAATTTTCAGAAAATAAGAAAATTGAACTTCTAATACTTTTACTGTGTTAGATATAAAAGGTATTCTTGAAACTAACTTGGGAATGTTTTAAGTATTCAAGATCACATAATTAGGAAAATCATGGTAAATAAAACTAGTTTAATAATTTTGTTTAATAAAAACTGCTATGTCTATTATGATTTATCAATGTTGAATATAAGGGTAGATTTTTATTCACTTGGGTATGTCCTTCCTAAATTTACATAGGTTTATTGATCAAATAAGTTAATAAAAAATGTATATTTGTGTTTAATCAAATTGATTCATTTTTCTGACAATTCTTCTGAAACTAATTATGTTTTGTAACATGTTAACTTAATAATTACTAAAAATCTTTAGATAATTTAAACTTTGTATTAATGTTAAAGTAAGTAATTAATGTGTATTTATTAGATAACGAGATCACTTCCTAGTAAGAACCCTGGAACATTGTTAAGCTTAATTTTAAGCTTTCATATATTTTTGTTTTTAATTTTTATATGCTTTAGAAAGACTATATATTGGAGTCTGTTAATGAATGTGTTACATTTTTTTTTTTTTTTAATCAGTCATCAATTTTATACACATCAGTGTATACATGTCAATCTCAATCGCCCAATTCAGCACACCACCATCCCCACCCCACTGCGGTTTTCCCCCCTTGGTGTCCATACGTTTGTTCTCTACATCTGTGTCTCAACTTCTGCCTTGCAAACCGGTTCATCTGTACCATTTTTCTAGGTTCCACATACATGCATTAATATACGATATTTGTTTTTCTCTTTCTGACTTACTTCACTCTGTATGACTGTCTCTAGATCCATCCACATCTCAACAAATGACTCAATTTCGTTCCTTTTTATGGCTGAGTAATATTCCATTGTATATATGTACCACAACTTCTTTATCCCATTCGTCAGTCAATGGGCATTTATTTTGCTTGCATGACCTGGCTATTGTAAATAGTGCTGCAATGAACATTGGGGTGCATGTGTCTTTTTGAATTATGGTTTCTCTGGGTATATGCCCAGTAGTGGGATTGCTGGATCATATGGTAATTCTATTTTTTGTTTTTTAAGGAACCTCCATATTGTTCTTCACAATGGCTGTATCAATTTACATTCCCACCAACAGTGCAAGAGGGTTCCTTTTTCTCCACACCCTCTCCAGCATTTGTTGTTTGTAGATTTTCTGATGATGTCCATTCTAACTGGTGTGAAGTGATACCTCGTTGTAGTTTTGATTTGCATTTCTCTAATAATTAGTGATGTTGAGCATCTTTTCATGTGCTTCTTGGCCATCTGTGAATGTGTTACTTTTTGCCACTTTGAAAAGTTTAGTATAAAGTGTGACAGCAATTGTGAAAGTATGCTTGCTGTGTGTAGTTTTCATGGAGATCCATCATTCAGTTTTCTCTAAAATAGAAGTGACTGTAGTTAAAAGTTATAATTGCTATACTGCAGTATGGAATTAGACTCTACTTAGAAACAACAGTTTTGGAGAAATACATCTTTGTATATAGTTCTGTTTTTCAAAAGAAAGTGTAGTTTTTTCCTAAAGGAGTATTTTTGTTGTTGTTGTTTGTTTGTTTTCTTGTCTTTTCTTTTCTTGGCCTCTAAATATCTTTACACTTTATAGGCTTATTGAGCATTCCAAATAGTTTTTGTTGAGTATAATCATTGATATTTAATGTGTTGTGAATTGAAACAAAATATTTAAAATGCTTACTTATCAATCAATTTGAAGATAGCAATGATGAATGTATTGCATGTTAATGACATTTTTAGTAATATTATGAAACTAATTCTGACCCTGTGGCTTCAGAGATTGGTCCTAAAGTAAGGTTACAGTTTGTTCCAGAATGGGAAAGAGCATAGTGAAGAACAACATTTAGACCTGAATTTTGTCTCACATTAATAATACTTGAATTTGACAAGCTATGAAATATTTTAAACTCTTAGCAAAATGTGGCCAATTTGGGGGGGATTTGTTTTCTTGGTGTACTTTTTCTGCCATCACCTGTAATATAAAGGATTATTTTAATTCTTATTTTTTCTGTTATATATCTAGATAATGAAGATTATGTGCCTTACCAGAATAAACTTATATGATTTGTGTTGACATTCTGATGTTCTTGATTATTTAAGAAAAGAAAGCTTTCTCACTTGGAAAAGAGATAAAGTTATTTACTATCATGTTACCTTTTATTTTTAATTTTCAATTGTTTTATTGTCACTCTGAAATGAGTGATAATATTGTTTCTCAGGAACTCTGATCTGATTCCTATCTTAAGTATTAAAATATCTTGCTCAATTTTGACTTTCATTCTTTTACAAAATCAAATCCTAAAATAAGTTAAACAACTTTCAGGATACCTAAAACTGTCTGAGATTTTCCAGAGGGGTCCTGAAAAATCACAACAATTTGTTTTTTCACCTTGTAAAGAGAGGTGCTGGAAATAATAAGGTTTATTTGATATGTTATTCTTGATAAGTTGTGTAGGAAGAGTAGTAAAATCAGAAGAGATGTTCAAAATTGTTTAGGTAAATGTTATTAGTATAACTATTTCAGAAAATGTATGCAATATGGGAAATTTCTAGAGATTTATCAGTGTTCTTGCTGTACATGATCTGTTGCTATTCTGTTTATCAGAGTCTTGGTGCTTCTTTTGGCTGTTAGACATCTAGGATATACTTTATCAGTCACAACTTCAGTTACATTTTAAAATGCTAATATCATTGTGTCCTTACTTCTTTGAATTAAATATAGTATCTTATAGGTTACATCTTCTAGGTTAGTAGCTTTCAACTGGGGATTCACAATAATTACCTATGGAGTTTTATTAATATGCAGCTATTTAAGACCTACACCAGACTTATGGAATCTCTACTTTATATCCTTGCTGTATTCTTGGTCTGTTCTTACTATCTGCAGTATAAGCATGGTACAATGGGTTGAGATTATTGTTTTTTATGTGAAGATGTTTCTATGTAAATGTTAGTTTTATAAATTGATGTAACATTTTCTTTCAAAGTAGGATTATGCTTAAAAGTATTTTGTCTAAAGCTTTTTTGGGGGATTGACTTTATTATCTTGTTTTGCATGCCATAGAAACAACCAAATTTTCTTGTCAATGGCATTATTCTCATTATGAACTCTCATTCAGTCTTTCACTTTTGAAAATTGTCAGTAATAAGTTAGCCACAGCTATTTCCTGGACAGTTTGTTGTTGTTTTTTAACCCTTAATGTTTCCCTGAAAGCTCTGCCTTCAGCTATATGTCAAGAGGCTTTGTCTTCAACAAAAGACTCTTAGAGAGCCCTGTTGAAAGGAAATTGCTTTGGGTATAGACTTCAGATTATATGACGTAAACAAACTTTGACAGTGGAACTGAATTAGGATTTCCATAATTTTAGTCATGAAGCAGATGGTTTCATGAGACTTTTAACTCAAGGTCCAAAGGAAAAATAATTGTATAGGATTAAATTAACTGATGAAGGATGATTTTAGTTTTTATTTAGAGTATTGTTGATGTTGTTCTAATGTCCAATTTTCTGGATATATAAGGAAGTCCTTTCTCTTTCCTCTTAAACTGTCTGTAACTCATAATAATTTAGTACATTCTACTTTTGCAAGCTTAAATAAAGCATTTGTAAACAATCTCTTATTTTTCCTAACTGAGCTTTTCAGAATTTGGAAATTTTTATGAAATATTCTTATTTTCATAGCAACATAATTATTTGAATAGTTCCAATGACAATCTGTCTTTTTTTTTTTTTTTTTTTTTTACGAGGGCATATTTGGACATATATGCAACTAAGGCCTTGCCTAGAAGATTGATGCTCATTTAGTTGGGTATAAGCAGATAGTTTTAAGGAACTAAGATTAACTTTATAAAACTAATGCCCACAGAGCCCTTTGGGGAAAATTGGCTCAGCGTTTACAGGGTTACCACTCTTATAGGTGAGTAAGAAATGTCACTTCCTGGCAATCTTGGGGAACAGGATATTTTGGACCTTGAGAAGGAGAAATTCACCCAAATAAATAGGTATTATAGGTGAAAACTAATGGTGGGTTCTGGGTTTTGCTTCTGAGCCTCAAGAGGCTTTTAAAGGTCCAACCTGTGATCCTTTATGAAAATTTTCAGCAAACAAAAACACAAAAATCCCACACCACTTTAAAAGGCCCATATAGCAAATTAGCTCTCTTGCTGCATTTATGTAAAGAATCAGGTCAAATCTAATGAGACTTAAAGATTTCTTTAGCATTATTTTTGATTAAAACAGGGGAGATTGTAGAAAAATTTGTTTCAGAAGAAAACTATGCATCCTCTATAGCCTACCCTTCCAGATTTATCATATTCTAGCCTTGTCTATTGGCTTTGAGTGATTGTGCAACTCTCTAAGTTGTAGGTAACTGATTATATGTAAATCTGTTGTGTCAGTTAATGGTTTTAATTAATTACCTTCCAATTTGAAAAACATTGCAATCCATTTGCAATTCATCTCAACATCTCCTTACTCCGTATAAATGTGTGCTATTTTGAAAATAGAAATCAAAATATTATTCTCCTTCCTTGGTCTCCTGTTTTAATCACTGTAATTGAAAAGTATAAAGATTTAGAATTTCACTGACATGATTTTTGCCACTGCTCTTAGAAGGTAAAAGTGGTTCATTTAAAAGCAAAATTAGTGAGTTTAACACTAAATAATAACTTTTTTTACATATCTATATTATGGTTACACTAATATGTGAAGTCATTACCCTTTAATGTTTCACAGCGTAACAGGCAAAACATGTAGAAAGGTCTCCTAGTCAATGTTCCCATACTAACATGCCTCCTGTTTTTAAGACCCAAACTTTATAGGACAAAATATAGTTTAAAATTTTTCTTTGTATTTTAAAAAGTTTATTATTTATAAATAATATTTCTTTAAGTGTTTTGGGTTGACATGACATGCTATTTAAATAATGGGATGTAGGTGTCTGGTTAGCATTGCGGCATCAAATGTCTGGTTTTTAAGAATGGATCACTGTCTTACATTTAGGTCTTTAATCCATTTTGAGTTTATTTTTGTGTATGGTGTTAAGGAGTGTTCTAATTTCATTCTTTTGCATGTAGCTGTCCAGTTTTCCCAGCACCACTTATTGAAGCACCACTTTTTTCCATTGTATTTTCTTGCCTCCTTTGTCATAGATTACATGACCATAGGTGCATGGGTTTATCTCTGAGCTTTCTATCCTGTTCCATTGATACATATTTCTGTTTTTGTGCCAGTATCATACTGTCTCGAATACCATAGCTTTGTAGTATAGTCTGGGGTCAAAATGAATTAAAGACCTAAATGTAAGGCTGGACACTATAAAACACTTAGAGGAAAACATGGGCAGAACATTGACATAAATCACAGCAAGATCTTTTTTGACCCACCTCCTAGAGTAATGAAAATGAAAGTAAAATTAAACTTAAAAGCTTTTGCACAACAAAGGAAACCATAAATAAAACAAAAAGACACCCCTCAGAATAGGAGAAAATATTTGCAAACAAAGCAACCAACAAGGGATTAATCTCCAAAATATACAAACATCTCATGCACCTCAATATCAAGAAAAACAAACAACCTAATGAAAAAATGGGCAAAAGGCTTAAATAGACATTTCTCCAAAGAAGACATACAGATGGCCAACAAACACATGAAAATATTCTCAATATCACTAATTATTAGAGAAATGCAAATCAAAACTACAACTGGGTATTACCTCACATCGCTCAGAATGTCCATCATCAAAAAATCTACAAACAATAAATGCTGGAGAGGATGTGGAGAAAAGGAAACCCTCCTACACTGTTGGTAGGAATGTAAATTGGTGCAGCCACTATGGAGAACAATATGGAGTCTCCTTAATAAACTAAAAATAAAGCTACCATATGATCCAGCAATCCCACTCCTGGGCATATATCCAGAGAAAATCATAATTCAAAAAGATACATGTACTGTAATATTCATTGCAGCACTATTTACAATAGCCAGGACATGGAAGCAACCTAAATGTTCATCGACAGAGGAATGGATAAAGAAGATGTGGTACATATATATAATGGAATATTACTCAGCCATAAAAACAAATGAAATAGTGCCATTTGCAGAGATGTGGATAAACCTAGAGACTGTCATATAGAGTGAAGTAAGTCAGAAAGAGAAAAACAAATATTGTATAATATCGTTTATATACAATATTTAGAATCTAGGAAAATGGTGGAGATGAACTTATTTGCAAAACAGAAATAGAGACACAGATGTAGAGAACAAACTTATGGATACCAAGAGGGGAAGGGGGTTGGTATGGATTGGGAGATTGGAATTGACATATATAGAGTACTATGTATAAAATAGATAACTAATGAGAACTTACTCTATAGCACAGGGAACTCAACTCACTGCTCTGTGGTTACCTAAATAGGAAGGAAATCTAAAAAAGAGGGTATATATATATATATATAGGTATAACTGATTCACTTTGCTGTACAGAAGAAACTAACACAACATTGTAAAAATTAAAAAAAAAAAAAAAAGAATGGATCACTGACACCAAGTGGAAGATATCTCTAACTAAAATGCTTTGTTTGGAACAGTTGTCTAGCTTTTATAGGTGGAGAAATTTCCTCCCAGAAATACAAACTGGGATTTTCCAATAAGTACTAATTGTGGTAAGTCAGTAAAGCTATTGCATTATATAAATTTAAGAAACTGTTTTTGTCAGAGATTATGAGAGAAAAGGGTTTCAAAATTGCACTATAACTTCTTTGGAGTTATTGCCAGTTTGATTCCAGGCCACTACTATAAAGTGAATATCACAATAAAGTGAGTCACAATTTTTTTTGGTTTCCCTGTGCACATAAAAGTTTTGTTTATACTGTACTGTCATCTATTAAGTATGCAATAGCATTATGTCTAAAATACAATGTACATATATTAATTAAAAATACTTTATTGGTAAAAAAATGCCAATCATCATATAAGCCTTCAATGAGTCATAATTGTTCTGCTGGTGGAGGGTCCTGCCTCAGTGTTGATGGCTATAGACTGATCAGGGTGGTGGTTTTTGAAGGTTGAGTGGCCTTGGCAATTTCTTAAAATAAGAGTACAATGAAGTTTGATGCATCAGTTGACTCTTCCTTTCATGAACTACTTTTCTATAGCATGCAATGCTATTTGATAGCTTTTTACCCACAGTAGAACTTTCAAAATTGAACTCAATCCTCTCAAACTTTTTGCTACCTTATCAATAAAGTTTATGTAATATTCTAAATCCTTTGTTATCATTTCAATAATCTTCACCAAGAGTAGTTTCCATTTCAAGAAACAACTTTCTTTGTTCACTGGTTAGAAGTAACTCCTCATCCATTAAAATTTTATTATGATATTGCAGCAATTCAGTCACAACTTCAGGCTCCACACCTAATTCTAGTTCTTTTGCAATTTCCACCACATCAGCAGTTACTTCCTCCACTGAAGTCATCCATGAGAGTTGGAGTCAACTTCTTCCAATCTCCTGTGAATGTTGATATTTTGACTTCTTCCCATGAATCATGAAAGTTCTTAATGGTGTCTAGAATGTTGAAACCTTTCCAGGAGGTTTTCACTTTACTTTACCCAGGTCCATCAGAGGAATCACTCTCTGGCAGCTATACACATACAGAATGTATTTCTAAAATAATGAGATTTGGAAGTCAAAATGACTCCTTGATCCATGGGCTTCAAAATGGATGTTATTTTAGCAAGCATGAAAACAACATGAATCATGTTGTATATCTCCATCAGAGCCCTTGTGGGAACAAGTGCATTGTCAATGAGCAGTAATACTTAGAAAGGAATCCTTTTTCTTCCTTGAAAAGTAGGTCTCAACAGTGGGCTTAAAATATTCAGTAAACATGTTGTAAACAGATGTGCTGTCATCCAGGGTTTGTTGTTCCATTTATGGAGCACAGAGTGGATTTGACATTTCTAAAGGGCCCCGGGATTTTCAGAATGGCAAATGGGCATTGGTTTCAAATTAAAGTCATCAGCTGCATTAGCCCCTAACAAGAGAATCAGCTTGTCCTTTAAAGCTTTGAAGTCAGGCATTGACTTCTCCTCTTTAGCTATGAAAGTCCTAGATTACATCTTCTTCCAATAGAAGGCTGTTTTGACTACACTAAAAATCTGTTTTTTAGTGCCGTCATCTTCATTAATTATCTTAGCTAGATCTTCTGGATAACTTACTGTGGCTTCTACATCAGCACTTGCTGCTTCACCTTGCAATTTTGTTATGGAGATGGCTTCTTTCCTTAAACTTCAACAACCAATGTCTTCTAGTTTCAAACGTTTCTTCTGAAGCTTCCTCACCTCTCTCAGCTTTCACAGAATTGAGGAGCGTTAGGGCCTTGCTCTAGATTAGGCTTTGGCTTAAGAGAATGTTGTGGCTGGTTTGATCCATCCAGACGGCTAAAATTTTCTCTGTATCAGCAATAAAGTTGTTTCACTTTCTTATTATTTGTGTGTTCACTTGAGTAACACTTTTCATGTCCATTAAGAAATTTTCCTTTGTGTTCAAACTTGGCTAACTGTTTGGTGCAACAGGCCAGACTTTCAGCCTATCTCAGCTTTCAACATGCTTTTCTTGCCAAGCTTAATCATTTCTAGCTTTTGATTTAAAGTGAGAGACGTGTGACCCTTCCTTTCACTTGAACACTTAGAGACAACTGTAGGGTTATTAATTGGCCTAATTTCAATATTGTTGTGACTCAGGGAATGGGAGGCCTAAGGAGAAAGAGAAAGATGAAGGAATGGCTGGTCTGTGGAACAGTCATAACACACATATATAAATTAAGTTTGCTGTCTTACATGGGTGCAGTTCTTGGCACACCAAAACAGTTACAATAGTAACATCAAAGACCACTGATCACCATAAAAAATATAATAATAATGAACATTTTGAGATATTGTGAGAATTACTAAGAGTGACTCAGAAGCAGAAGGTGAGGAAATATTGTTGGAAAAATGATTCTGATAGATTTGCTTGACACAGGACTGCCACACAGCTTCAATTTGTAAAAACTGCACTATCTGTTAAGTGCAATAAAGAAAAGTGCAATAAAACAAAGTATGTCTATAGTTACAATTTTGATAAAACTATTGTTTTTAACATTCTCTGTAGATTCAAAGTTTACCATGAGTTTTCAAGATATCTTAATTCAATTAGGATCTAAAAATCATAGAACTAAGTAATCCTATAAGGCAGAGGTTCATGTAAGTAAATAGTTAATTGAATTTGGAGGAAAAAATGGCCAAGGCTCCTGAGTATCCTGCATTTTAGAATTACAGACATAGGAACAAAGCAGAATTCCATGGCAATGCTCATTGTGTACAGGAAATACAATGCAGATAAGCTTATTTATGGATCCACTGGGAACCCATCATAAAATGATGATCACTTAAAATTGGAATGATAAAATAAATTTACGTTCCCTTTTATTTTTATTTCTACTAATAGCAGTTCAACCATGTGGCAATTTCCTGATTCAGCGTTTATGTTTAAATAAACCCTGAGACTCTTAGGGCAGTAATTTTTTTCTGTCTTACTTTTAATTTCTTTTGAGGCTATTTTTTTCAAATTTCTTACCATCTTTCCTCCTTAACTAATTCCATCAGGGTATTAATATACATTTTCTAAAAGACAAAATAGCAGCTAATTTCTAATAAGCTGACTATGAACCAAGAGCATAGTTCTATTTAAATAAAACTGAACAAGAGATTGGTTTGAATAAATTGAAATACATCTCATTATAATAGAGAAAAAATCGTACTGCTAAACTCAGAACAGGAGAGATAGTTATTAGGAAGCACACATTGTTTTTAGCACTTTAAATGATATATGGTAAACTTAGAGAAGTTTTAGAAGAAATGAAGAATTTTAAATTTTGGAAGGAAGGAGGAGAAAGATGAGTGTAAGGCAATAACTTTCAGAAGAAGAATGTTTAGAGGTATAAAAAAGGCTGGTGAACTTTTCTTCATGTTTCTTAAGAAATAAACTTTAGAGCCATCTTTACAGTTTTAGTCAATAAGTTGATGCCTTACAAGAGGAAATAAATTTAAGAATTAACTAAAGTTCCTAAGAACGTACATTGTTAGGAAAGATTCTCTCAGATTAATATTGATCCCTTGATTGTTTTTCATTTTGTATATTTCGGTCTTGTTTGTTTTAGTTCATGCCATGATCATTTCTTATACTATGCTTATTTCCTCCTATTCATGTTTCTAAGTAAGGTATAAATAACAATTTAAAAATTTTTTTTATGATAGATTTTTTAAAGTTTTCCTCATGATCTCAAATTATTTTTTCTCCTACTTATCATTTGGATTTCTATGAACAAGAGTAAATCTTAAAAAGAATACATCAGTAAACAACTCAATTAAGGCACCTAACAAAACCCAAAATATTTGGTGTGATACTTTAGCAGCAGAGCTATATTATTAGTCAAGATTCCAGATCATAATGGCATGTTAAGCAGCTTGTTTAAGGAACAATATAACATATGCATTTAAGTCTCAGTGTTTGATATATATGAAAAAAGTCAATATAAACATGAACAGTTTGTGACTTTACTTAGCTATTTATTGATCAGTAAGCAGAAGACCACTTAGTAAACATTGCAGTACTGATTTTTTATTTTTTTGTTTCTTCCTCTTTGGCTCTTTCAGAGGTCCTAGCAAGATGCCAGAACAGCCATGGCTGTGCTATTTTAATGCCATGCTTGCATTCTTTTGTTTTATTTTCTTTTTAAAATAGTTTGAAACATTTCTTAGCATTATGAAATGTCATCCAACGCATCCTCTAAGTGTGACAATATCTGTGATTTCTCATGTCTTTCATATGCGCTAAGGCTACGTTTCCTACTTGGAGAAAGTGGCTCTCTGTGAAACCTTGAGATATGACATGACTGCTACATTATTTAAAATGGTTCTTTATTCCTGCTTTGCTCATTAGGGAAATGGAAACTTCAATAATTTGGCAAAAATACCACTGATATGATATCCTAGACCTGCATGTAAATGGCAGTCTGTTAATTTCACAAGGTGCTGAGAGGTATTCAGTTACTGGTTGCTCATAAAGACATGAAAGTTAGGGGAACTCAGACGCATATAACAGCCTCCCCATGGTCTCATTTGGTTCTGATGTGGTATAGTGAAATACATCCATCTAATTCCATTTAAAAAATGTTAGCAAAAGTGGAGGGAAAATAAAATGGAATATAAACTTTAAGTGGTCTACTCAGGAACTTAACATTCTTGCTCTAGTAAAATACTTAAATATGTAGTGTGAAATGACAGACAATTAGGACAAAAAATGATTCTTGAACTAGATATGAATAAACTGCGTTATAAAATACCTTAATTCACATGTCCTTTCTGGCTTCCCTCCAAAAGATTGATGTGGTTGACCTATCAATATGTATAGATAAGTAAGTTACTCTTAGCTTAGAAAGAACAAAATGTAAAACAAAATAGAGACAATACCTAAAACTGTGAAATACTGAAAAACTGAAATGTTGGTTATTATAGTATGTTTATGTGAAATCACTGAACCACACTAAAATAATAATCAGTTGCATAAATCTCTGTGTAGACCAAGAACATTTCCCTAAGAATGTATTGACTGATTTTCAAAATTATAATCTGCACGGCCTCTAGACAAAGAGTACTGAAGATATTCCTAAATTATATAGACCATGATTGTCCCCCACTGCCATACCTGAAAGTCATTGATAGCTTCTCTAATTTCAAGGTTGTCAAACTCATTAAATGACAGCATGGTTGAATGCTTTTCCAATGATCACACTACCATCTGTTTAAATGATGACCTATGATCTTTTGGAAAAATTTAAAAGTTGAACATTTAATATGATAAAAGCAGTTTACCTCTCTTGGACACAGTTTCTTTATTTGTAACCATTATGAGTCATATGAAAATTTCATAAATATTAGTCATGACAAATCACTTTAACATTGACAGGCAGCAACATGCACTATATTCACTAAAGTTTTAAATTTTAACCATCAATGTGTACATAAAAACATACTGGCTTATACAAAGCTAATATATTTTTCACATACTCCATTGTTAGTTTTACTTAACTTTTAAAGTATATTGCTTTCAAATTTCACTTAAATAACATTTCATACCAAGCTTACTGTCTGGAAATTTGGCTACAAAAAGCAAACTCCAAGTACTTAGCAAAGATTATCAGCATCACTTAAATGGATATTTTAACTTTAGAAATATAGATTTGGCAATTTGTTATAATATAAAAGAGGCTTTAGAATGAATGCTTAGAGTACAAATCTAAATAAACAACCATATTATATATGAAAATTTTTACATGAAAATAGGCCCTTCTGGTACAAAAGTACATTAGTACTGAATTATTATAACAAATACAAGGGCTAATACCTGAAATTTTGCTGTTGCTAAGACCTTAATTCAGGGCCATACAAGTTTTATCATATAGGATATTTCTATATGATTTCAATGAAATTGTGCTGCATATTCCAACTGACAAGTTATCATAGTTTACCTGGCTTTTAAAAATAACATATACACACTACGATATATACAATAGATAAACAAAAAGGACCTACTGTATAGCATGGGGAACTATATTCTGTGTCTTGTAGTAATCTATAATGGAAAAGAATTTGGAAAAGAATATATATATTTATAAATATATATATACACACGTATATATAAAACTGAAGCACTTTGCTCTACATCTGAAACTAACACCAAATTGTAAATTAACTACACTTCAATTTTTAAAATTGTTAATAAAAAAACTAACTCAAAATGGATTAAAGACTTGAATGTAAAACTTGAAACTGTAAAGCTAGAAGGAAACATAGGTGGTAAGACATGACATAAGTCTTGACAATGATTTTTTGAATGACACCAAAAGCAAAAATAAACAAGCAGGGCTACATCTAACTGAAAAGCTTCTGCAGAACACAGAAAACTATCAATAAAATGAAAAGGTAACTTACTGAATGAGAGAAAATATTTACAAATCATATATCTGATAAGGGACTAATATCCAAAACATATGAAGAACTCAACAGCAAAAAACCAAACAATCCCAATTAAGAAATAGGCAGGGGCTTCCCTGGTGGCGCAGTGGTTGAGAGTCTGCCTGCCAATGCAGGGGACACGGGTTCGAGCCCTGGTCTGGGAAGATCCCACATGCCGCGGAGCGGCTGGGCCCGTGAGCCACAATTACTGAGCCTGCGCGTCTGGAGCCTGTGCTCCGCAACAGGAGAGGCCGCGATAATGAGGCCCGTGCGCCGCGATGAAGAGTGGTCCCCACTTGCCACAACTAGAGAAAGCCCTCACAGAAACGAAGACCCAACACAGCTGTAAATAAATAAATAAATAAAATTAAGAAATAGGCAGAAGACCCCAAGAGATATTTTTCCAAAGAAGACTACAAATGGCCAACTGATATGAAAAGATGCTCTACATTGTTAATCACCAGGGAAATGGAAATCAAAACCACAAAGAGATACCACTTCACACCACTTAGAATGGCTATAATCAAAAAGACTAGAAAAAACAAGTGTTGGCAAGGATGTGGAGAAAAGGGAATTATTACATACCATTTGTGGAATGTAAATTGGTGCAATCACTATGGAAAATATTTTGGAGGTTCCTCAAAACATTAAAAGTAGAACTACCATATGATCCAGCAATTCCACTTTTATGTATTTGCCTGAAGAAAAGAGAAACACTAACTTGAAAAAAAAAAAATATGCACCCCCATATTTATTGCAGCAGTGTTTACAGTAGCCAAGATATGGAAGCAACCTATATGTCCACTGATGAATGAATGGATAAAGAAGATGTGGCATATATATATATATATATATATAATATATTATTATATATATATATATATATATATATATATATATACACACATATATAATGGGATATTATTCAGTCATAAAAAAGAATGAAATCTTGTCATTTGTGACAACATAGATGGACCTTGAGGACATTATGCTAAGTGAAATAAGTAAGAGAGAGAAAGACGAATACCATATGATCTTTCTCACACGTGGAATCTTAAATAAAGTTTGTTTTTTTTTTTAAATCAAGTTCATAGATAGAACAAACTGGTGGTTGCCAGGCGGTGGAGGGTGGGGGTAGAAATGAGTGAACAGTTTTTGTTTTGTTTTGTTTTTTTAGTTTAAATAAATTTAATTTAAAAAAACAAACAAAAAATATTTTTCTTAGTGGCACATAAGAAATGGTATATCTTAAATTGATGCTGTCTTAGGTTCTAGGAAATTCAACAGTGCATTACTAGAGGCAAATTAAGTTAAGAATATGATGGGAGATAGCAAAGAGAGAACCTATAAAGTGACTTCTGTCTGGTTTGTTAGTGTGCTTAAAGTCAGTGTTCAATATTCAAATGCTTCTAGGTCAGGCCTTAATAAGCATTGGGCCCTGAGTTAGTTTGCTTTTTGTGTTTTGGATTATCTACCACCAGCTTCCAGTTCAAGTTTAAATTCGGGCTATTTTCTTTCTCCTACTGTCTTTTAAAAAACATTTACAAAATGATCAGCAGCCAAATATATTTAGAAATCAGGTAGCAGAAGGGATTATTACTGTTAACTTAGTGATCAAAAGGATTCTTCAAGAATTGAATTACTCTATCTCAAAGTGTAGATAGATGAATACTAAATATAAAATAAAAGAGCAAAGTACAAAGTACATATACAAACATAAAAATATAAAAATATTTTCCTAGATCTCAGAAAAGTAAAAATTGGCTTAAGCAAAAAAAAAAAAAAAAAAAAGGCTGAGTTTTAGAAATGATAAGACACTTTCCAAACTCTTTATCCTGACTAGATTAAAGTTTTAAAGGTATACTTCTCAGTGAATGTGTGTATGGGTTTCCATACCTTGACAAACACAATGTCCATTTCATTTTGTTTCTACCAGAAAATAAGCAAGGGAAAGAACTTGGAGTATATATATATATTTAAGACAGAGTTCTCTTTTTCTTTCATACTAGTTGGTGTAGGCAGAGCCTGGACAATAAAATGTGTGTGTGAGAGAGCAAAGAACAGAAAAATGGTGAAGAACAGTAAGAATGACATTAAAGATAGAAAAATTGCCTGAGCCTAGTGCCTTGCATGTGAGTGCTCAACAAATCATTCATGAGTAATTGACTAACTGAATGAGTGAATAAGGAGAGAAATGATTCTTCCATATTATGCAGTCACATATTCCATGAAGAGTAAATATTTTAATGCAAATAAGCCTTAAAATTCCAAGTTCAGTTCCGTTTGTCTTGTTGTTGAAACATATTTGGTCTGTGATTAAAATGTTCACGTGTTTGTGGACCTTTCCATCTGTGAGTTGTTTACATGTGAGGATCCTGTAGGGTTGAGACTATGTTTATCTAAATTAATTTTATTCCATTCCATGCTGAAGTTTATACTTATTATCACATATTGATAGTATTAATAAGAGTGTTATAAATGCAATAAAGGACTCAAAATGAAAGACATGACTGGTAAAATATCTGTGATTTAAGATTTTCCTAATATGCTTCTTTCATTTTCTCAAGCTATTGAGATAGAAAACAGAATATTTTTAAGATGCAATTTTAAATCCCTTTGCAAAACAGTCATACCATGGCTATTTTCTTTGCCTCTATGCCACACTCTATTCTTCTTTTCCAATGTGCTTTTCCTGCCACTACATGTCACCTTGTTATAATACAGATTTTCTTATACTTGGAACACCTAGCTCTCTTTTAAAGGGAAAAAAGCTCCCATATATGCATAGTTGACAATTATTTTATTATGAAGTTACTTAAAAGTATATACAAATTGAAAACTAGATTTAGATTTATAATTTTTATAGCTCTTATGGAACTATAAAGCCAAAAGAAGTTTACAAGTTAAATATAAACAAAATAGTAAAACCAACAAATAAAATAATTAATATGATGTGGTTTTGCTAACTTGGAGTTAAGGTAGAAAGATACAGCATAAACTTTTCTTTTACATTTATTCTATAACTGTTGGTCTTGTTTTGTTTCTTTACTTCAGTATTATTAATGAAGGCTGTGCCTGGTCACCTAATGAATGGTATTATTGCAGAACTTGTTTGCTAGTTTAGAATAAGACTTAAGTTCATAATTAATGAGGTATCATTCAATACCTCTGTCTTTTTGCAACTTTGAAGATAAGGTTACTGTTTTGCATTACTCAAATAGACATTAAAAATCGAATCTAATACTGTTGAAATTGGAATCTGGAACAGAAATTGTTTTTTTTTTTTGGCATGGACTTACTACAAAATACTACTAGTGCACTCTTTCAAATTAGCACATTCAAAAATAGGCACTTAGAAATATTTATGGAGCAGGTTCTCTTGGATTTGGTATGCTATTACTGTCATGATTAGCTTGCCATGTGTTGATCCACATCTGTCACCAGTTTTCTTTAATGGAATCACTTCACAGCTTTGGTTCATGCAGAATGAAGTGACATCCTTCTGCCTTTGTCTGACATAAACATAGGCACTAATTGATATGGTGGTCCTAGGTTACAGCAGCGATTTATTTTATGCTAACACTAATTTTTGTAATTTATTATAGAGTTGAAAGTTCAAAGTGAATCATATCTATATCTTAAGATAACTATGATTATATTTGAGAACACAGTTTGGGAAACGTTGGAACAAGAAAAAGTTCCAATTCAGTCCTGCTTCTTTTATAAGATAAGGATACTTGTTCAGTTCACATAACTTCTTTCTGCCTGAGTTCCCTCCTTTCTTAAATGAGAATTTGGACCTGAAACTCTTGTGCAGTACCACAATGCTATGACTCTACGCATATCACTCAAAAAACAGTAAATACTTAATGTTATTGATATGAAGGTAGAAACAAATAATTTATTTGAAAATAAACATGAATTTAGCACGTTTTAATACAATACAAATGTATTTGTATAACACAAATGTATTCAACTTACTGTATTGTTACATGTTAATGTACAATTTGAAGCATACATTTATAGGTATCTTTCGTTAAATATGAGATATTAGAATAGATTTTCTAAGTTTAATTTCTAAGCAGTAAAATCCCTGTGCTATGACCTCAAGAATATATTTACAAATAACCCATAAAAATGCTCTCTATATATCTCGAGCTGCTGCATTTATTAACTTTGTGAACAAGGGCACTCCTTTTCTTTAACTGCACAATACTCTATTAAAATGGGATTAATAATACGTCTTTTACTTACTTTACAGGGATACAAAACACATGTTTTGTAAATTGACATTCTTTTACAAATGTAACACATATAGTCGTTATCATCACCATTGGATACTTTCTTATACACTTTGATTTAAGGTAATTTTGTTACATTCCACCCATTAGAGGGCAGTAACATCACATTCCCACAGAGTGTTACCAATACATAGCGAGGAAGGAGAGACTAGACATTCTCACCAGTTAGATCTGCAGTCTTCTGAAATGTTATGGATAAACTGATTATTTAATAAGATATTTGTAAGATACTTCCCTTAGGAGCATCATTATACCCGGTGATGAAGTACCTAGGTCAGTTTACAAAAAGTTTACTCAACTTCCATTACCTTTGTTTCTATTTGGAAAAATCTAGGTTTCTAATTTGTGGGAGTGGAAAGATACTCACTCTCCTACAGTGAGTTTTAGGACTCTCTTTGTCTTCCTTTGCCTTCAGGGAATGAGGGTGGAATGTATGTGTATGCCTCCTTGATTCCTTAACTGTTGTTTTCTTCCCCAGTTATCTGCTTTAATGGCAACAATCTTTGGTTTTCAGCCAAAGGGGATTTGTTTGCTGTTTTGTTCTCCAATATTTCAAGATTTCTTTATTCTGTTCTTATACTGGAAGCAATTTAAAAACTTGAACTGATTTTAGTAAAGAAACCATAGGAAAATCTTTGACAATTAATAATTAAGTCATCTTATCTTTTTAACTTAATATTTACTGGCAAGAGACTGGAAAGGGGGAAGAAAGAGAACGTAAAGGAAATTTCCAAGGCAGATGTGGGTTAGTAGCTCTCAAAGACCTGTAGTTCACCTGTCCATTTGTATTCCTTTCTTCCTTTCCTCCTTCCTGACATTCTTCTTTCCTTCATTTATTCGACAAACTTCTACTAAGCACCTATTAGCTATAAAACAGTGATAGACAATGAGAACTTATAAAAATAAAATAGACTTTGAAAGTCCTACCAAAGTAGGAGGAACTATTGCACACACACACACAGATGTATTAATATATATATATTTATATATATTAGGAGAACCACTGACTGAAACCACCTGCTCTGGCCAGGCACCGTAGGTAATCACTTGCATGAGTTATCTTAAACAGGAGGTTCTGGTAAGGAACGCGGAACTAACAAGCTACCACCAACCGGAAGAATTCGGGAAAGGTCAAAAGGAGAAAGGAGACTCCGGTCCGTATGTCTTACCAACCTCCCAGAATCCTCCTGGCTGGAATCCATCTTGACTGAGTGATGCACAGGCCACCAGGAAGGACCCTGGGTCAGAGTGATTGGCCAGAGACAACCCGGAAACTAACCCAATTACCATAAAACCCAAGACTGTGAGCCACGTGGAAGAGCAGTTCTCCTGGGTTCCCTTACCCTGCTGCTCTATGCCTGGGTGCCCCTTCCCAATAAAGTCTCTTGCTTTGTCTCCTCGGATAATTCGTTTCTGAGTGTTAGACAAGAGCCCACTCTCGGGCCCTGGAAGGGGTCCCCCTTCCTAGAACATATATATTTATAAATATTTAACTATATGTAATATGGTTAACTCACAAGTGCTACAAGAGTTGGGAAAAAGTTTTATCAAGTTCAAAGACAAAATAAATTACTCCCAAATTAAGACAATCTGGATTATCTTCATAAAAAAGGTAGAATTTGAATTGAGGCTTTTTTTTTAAGTATGTATGATGGTTTGTATATTGAAAGTTTGAAATTAATTTGGAGAACTAAATCAGAAGTAGAAAAATTTAGGGATTATGTAAGGAATAGTAAAAATTCAATTTGGTCAAATCTCAGAGTGCTTGGAAAATATTTTAGAGATGAATATTCCATTGTCAGATAACCCCTTTATTTTCTCCAAGTATGTCCTTGAAGTCAGATGCCCAGAGAGACTCTATAAAAAATTTTAACATGCATGTGATTCTCTAGTAGGAAATGACTCTAGGACTCACTATCCTCTGTGGTTCAAAACTACTCCAAATCCAATCATTTCTCCTAATTCCCTAAATATTTGGATTTTCGTCTTGGTTCTTCCTTCTATATGTTTACCTTGTTTGAATTTGGCAGTGGAAGTCTGAACTCTACCTTGGCACTGATAGGGTTCAGAGCAGGCTGCCCCAAAATATGCCATGATGACATATTGATTATTTTGAACTGAAGTTGCTTGAGAGCCAGCTGATGTAAGAAGGAAACTCTGATCCTCCTCTGTCTCCCTGAAATCAGGAAATAAATCTGCCATGTGAAAGCCATCCTCCCTGTATCGGGAGGTAGAAGGACACCCTTGTCACCAGAAACAGGGAATTCAGGGCCTGAGAAGCCCATACTAGCAAATCTTGTTACTTCTTTACTAATTTACTACGCAGAGCCCAAACTTTGCTTAGATTTTTCATTAATTAAGCACCCAAAGCCTAAGTTTCTTTGTCTTGCCTATTCCTCACAAATTTATTGTTTCTTTGTCTAAAAAGTATAAAAGCTGCCTGCTTTGGCCACTTCTTAGGTCCTATTTCTATGAGATTTCTGTGCATATGGATTAATTTTTTTTTTCCTCTTGTTAATCTATTTTGTCTCAGTTTAATTATTAGACCAGCCAAAAGAACTCGAGGAATTTCCCTTCTCCAAGAGCACCTGCATAGAAACCCCAGGAGAAAATGTCACCGATTAGCCTCGTTTTGCTTTTTTTTACCACCAAATTCTACCTCAAACTCTGTTATCCAGTTCCTCAATTATCTGCTCATTTGAAGAAAGAGAAACTCATCAAAGAAATGTGGGGGTAAATTTGAGGGGCAAATCAAAGATGACTTTATAGTTTCTATTTGATTCAGCATGTCTAGGACAAATCAAGTTAACCATGATAGCAAAATAACACAGCATAGGTACCAGAATTCGCAAAGAAATTCTGAGCTAGTTATGGACATAATTGATTTGAAAATTGGTTAAAGAATGGGTAGTAGTAAAGCATTGTATTCAGTAGGGTTTTAATAAATGAAAGAATGAACGATACAAGATCTAAGGTTAAGCCACTTTTGTGAGCTTTCTGTAATTCAAAATCTATTAAAGAATTCGAAAGAACCATGTATTACTATCTTCAAAGGTATTTGCCATGTCTTCATTTCACAGCTAGTATAGGCCCACATGAAGCAACAGGGATTTTGAGTTGCATTATGGTCATATGGCCCACTGCTGTCTAGTATGATTCACACAGAAAAGGAACACTCTAAATTGAAGTTCCACATGATAAATACATGGCAAAGCATGAAAAGAAGTTTTCTTTTATGTCTCAGAATCACTTTGCTCTCAGACTAGATAGCTAGTTTAGGATATGGCAGAATTAGAGATGGGTCAGTCTTTGAGTGGGGGTAGGATGTGAGGTGTAATAAGTAAACTAAATCAACTGGCAGGTGATGATCAGCAATTCTCTTTCAAATATAATTTTATCTCAGGGTTTAAGAAGAGCTTACTCAAAGGATAGCCACCATAGCAGCACTATTTACCATAGCCAAGGCATGGAAGTAACCCAAGTACTTATCAACAAGTGATTAGCTTAAGAAAATGTACTATATGCATACAATGGAATATTACTCAGCTATAAAAATAATGAAACATTGTCATTTGCCCCAACATGATGGACTGGAGAATATTATGCTTAGTGAAATAAGTCAGACAGAGAAAGACAAATAAATGATATCACTTACAAGTGGAATTAAAAAAAAAAAAAAAGAAACAAATCTAAATACAAACCAGAAACAGACTCACAGACATAGAAAACAAACTTACAGTTACCAAAAGGGAGAGGGAGGATGGGAGGGACAAAATAAGGGTATGGTATTAACAGATACAAATTACTATACCTAAAATAGATAAGCAATAATGATTCACTGTATAACACAGGGAATTATACCCAATACCTTAAAATAACTTATAATGGAATATAATCTGCAAAAAAAAAAAAAAAAAAAAAGAACGAATCATTATGCTATACACCTGAAACTAACACGATATTGTAAATCAACTGTACTTCAATAAAAAGAAAGGATAGCCAATTTAGTGTCCACTAGTGTGCCTCACTGCATCTCACTAATGGCCTTAGTGGTATATGTTTAGGGGAATTAAGCAAAGTTTTAGACTTTACAATTTCTCTCACTGGAACTAGTACAGTAAAAAAAAAAATCCTTTGATTTTTTTTTAATTTTTCTTTTTTTGTGGGGTTTTTCTCTTCCTTCTTTAGCACTTAAAATAAAAATGGTTACATTTGTAACTTGGTTCACATGTTTTTGTATCATAGTCGCAAATATATTTAAGAATATATAAATATGAAATTACAGTGGCAGATGCCAGTGTCCACATTTGTTTGCTTTAGGCTTAGCTTTAAAATTTACATTTTCTAGACAAAAAAATGCCAGTCAAGATTTTTTTTTATTATTCCTGAAGGAAAATTCTCCAAAGGGTGTTGGTAATCTCATGTTCACTGGGAATTTCAGTAAGTTTGTTCAAGATGAATACTTGTATCATTGTACTTTTATCAGCTTTGAAAACTTTTCTGTTGGTTTCCCAGAGAAAAAATTATAATTTTCATATTCATAATGAGATTCATTTTTATCCAGATAATTGGAAAACCAATTGTATGGTAAATGTTTCCTAGAATCCAGCAGAGAAGTGTTTATTTTTAAAAGAAGTCATACAAATGTATCTTGAAGGAGCTTAGGGTTGGAATGGGAAATATTCTCTGGAGTGAAGGTATTCTCAGGAATTATTCTAAACTTGCAGAAAGTCATATTTATAAATAAGGAAAAAGGATAAATGTTCACAATATCTACAATTTTACTGAACAGAAGGCAGAGAAACTGTATTTCATGTTTTAACATTATCCCATGGTTGACAAAATCTTTCTCTAGCTAATAATAAATTAATCAGTGAGGTTAATCTTGGACTATGTCTACCTCTTTAGATACATCTCTTGCCATCTAACCTTACCCACTTCCATATTGTTATTCTTTTTATAATTTTTATTTTGCATAGCAGGTTTCCTCTGTGTTTGTTTTGTTCTCCGCCTGGCAAACTTCTATTCCAATGTGATAATCCAACTCAAAGGACTTCTCCTTAGTTTTGCCTCAGCTACCATCCCCAGGCAGAGTTGGTGGCAACTTCCTCTGGGCTCTTTTTCTACTCTTTTATATCTCTAATGTAGCAGGTATCCCCTTGTATTATAGTTTATGTATTTGCATGCCCCTCCACTGTTCTTATTATTTGCTACTCCTCCAGGCCAACAGAATAATTTGCTTATTTCAATATCACTGGCACATAATAATGATGCTTGCTTGCTAAAAGGCATTTAGAAACGGCTTAGACTAAATCGATGCATGACTAATGGGGAAAATACTACTTAGGTACATTTAAACTAGAGGGACGCATATAATATTAAAGGAAAGAGAATCAAAAAGGGAGGGGTGAATATAAGCTGAGGCAATAGAAAACATTTTCAACGTTAAATGTTTATTCATTCTTTAAAGAATTTGAATCCTTTTTTTATAAAAACCAATGTTCATATCTTTCTAAAATGGCAGACTGTTGAGGAATACGTATGTGTACGGGTTTGTGTGTATATATATGTATAAACTACAGTGAGAGTTAGAGAGAGACAGAGAAACAGAATTTTAAACATCCAGCTTTGGGTTAGGAGAAAATGAGAGAAAGGAACTGTGAGTAGAATTTGGGCTTGCTTTTTCTAATGCTACACTGGATAACATCTTCCCTCCACCTCACCAATCTATCCACTTCAAAAAACAAGCAAAGAATTACAAACCTTTTCTCTGAGAGGAACAACTTTGCTAGCCAAAGATGGGTTGGTAGCCTTTTTACTGAGCTACACCCTATTACAAAATTATGCTTGCACTGTGTTTAGTACAATTGTGCTTTCAGCTAATAATCACTTGGTTTAGATTTTTTAACGGGCAAAAGCTATCAGCTTCTGTGTCATTTTAACCCCTTTTCCACTGTTTATTTCATTCCATGCTTTCTCTACAAAAGTTTAATATGGTGTGTTAAACACAGGAGGTCACTTTAATTTGTTGAAACTCCCACAGCACAGGAATTCAAGGTATATACATTCTATGATAAACATCAAGTCAAGACTTGTGTTAGTACCGAGGAGATTCTTGTAATCCTAAGATTTTTTTAAGCTATTATGTTTAATTTAATTTTTATTAAAAAACTTTTAAAATATCTTTATTGGAGTATAATTGCTTTACAATGGTGGGTTAGTTTCTGCTTTATAACAAAGTGAATCAGGCATACATATACATATATCCCCATATCTCCTCCCTCTTGCGTCTCCCTCCCACCCTCCCTATCCCACCCCTCTAGGTGGTCACAAAGCACCGAGCTGATCTCCCTGTGCTATGCAGCTGCGTCCCACTAGCTATCTATTTTACATTTGGTAGTGTATATATGTCCATGCCACTCTCTCACTTCGCCCCAGCTTACACTTCCCCCTCCCCGTGTCCTCAAGTACATTCTCTGTGTCTGTGTCTTTATACCTGTCCTGCCGCTAGGTTCTTCAGAACCTTTTTTTTTTTTTTAATCTCTCTAAACATATATGCACTTACATGACTAGGAGACCAAGATTTATATTCTGGGTTCCAATGTCTCCATCTTATTAAGATGTCAAAGGAGACTTTGTCCATAAATATTTTCTATTTTAATTGTACTCTCAGATGATATGGCTTGGACCATAGTATAGAATACGGGAGCTTATCTTATATTTATGCAATCTAAAGCTCTTTGGTTCCTCTTTTATGGCATGGCTGAATTGACTTCAAAACCTTATTTCTGGAGTTGCAAATTATATTGGATGACCCTGTATGATCTTTCAGAGTCACATTGTAACTATCATTTTTTGAAGTTTGTCACCCAATACTCTAAGCTTTTTAATACTTTACATGATGCTTTGGTTGTAATGATAGAGAATCTATAGGTGAAAGCCTATGAATAAACTCCTTTTTTGAACAAAGTTTTATTATAACATTTTGGAAAAAATCCATATAATGATTCTGCACCTAAGTCACGAGGGTAGTGAAAGGAAACAATCTTATACTTTATTTACTTATTTTTACATAAGGTTAAGAAGATTCTTTTTTCATTGGAAATAGCTTTATTTTATTAAACAAAGTGGATTTTTAGTGGATTCTGTTAATGTGTTTTACATATATTGACATTTCTGACATATTTAGACTTTGGATTCAAGTACAATGCCTCCAGATACCATATTTAGGGTGAACTGCTTTTTTAGTTTTAGAAAATTTATTTTGTATAAATATTTCTTATAATTTCTTGTGTTCTACGACAACCACTAAATGATTCTTAATACATAATATATAAGACACACATCTTTTTAAAGGACCAGATGACAAA
Source organism: Eschrichtius robustus (assembly GCF_028021215.1). Classification (NCBI taxonomy): domain Eukaryota; kingdom Metazoa; phylum Chordata; class Mammalia; order Artiodactyla; family Eschrichtiidae; genus Eschrichtius; species Eschrichtius robustus. Next base: position 31,345,708 of record NC_090840.1, on the reverse strand, counting down.
TATTACATGCAAAATTAATAATGGATAACACAAATGAACTTGTATTAAATAGTATAGATACGATGTTACAGAACAATTGGCTAGAGCAAAGAGTAAATGAAATGAAAAGGACAGACATAGAAAAAGCTGTCAGGAATTGGACAACTGTGTCATATTTGATTGGATGATATGATTCCTAACTGCCCTTTATTCTGTTCTAGATCTAAAAAAGAGAGTTATTTCCCAGAGGAAATAAACTTAGAAAAAATTAAAATTTAAATAATTATGTACTCATCTGTTTTAAAAAATTGGATCATCTGTATTTTCATTTACCTAATTGTTTTCCTTTCCCTAATGTGAAACCAGATTCAGGAAATATGAGTCACGTTGCCTGATACTCCTCCTCTGCGTTACTATGTGCTGAGATCTGTCTCCCAATTGTGAGCACATAAAGCTGCGACAGAGTTGCTGACAACCTCGTCCTGAAAGAGTATGTGATTTTTAAATGAAAATGACCTAAAATTAACTTTTCTCTTTTTGAGAATGTGGAAAATATAAACTCCTTTATAAACTTTTAAATGGAAATACATTTATTGTCTAATTATTTACATGGATCAAGGACAAAGCTGATTCTTTTATCTTTTATTTGCTGTCAATTATTTATGCTAAATGATTTAATGGATGCCAGTAAATCTTGAAGTCCGTGATAGTCTTTTCCTATAACTAGCATTGCTTATTATTCATTTACTCATTAATTCATTCAACCACCTTCTTTTTTCTTTTTTTTTTTTTTTGACCACTTGATTGAAACTGATTATACAAAAATCCACCATCCAGATCACTATTTTATCTACTCCAGAGCCCACAAGGACAGACAAACATGAAACCGAATAATTATGAGATGATACAAAAACTTCTTGAGCACATATGCATAGCATGGAAGTTACTAATTGAGCTCAAGAAGCATTTACTCCACCTGCCCTGGGATAGCTGAAGAGAGCTCCACAGAAGAGAGGATATGGAGCTAAGCCTGAAATAATGAATATAAGTTTTCCAGATGTGCTTTATGAGGGGAGGCAAGTTCTAGCTAGTCCTATGGATCTCTTTTCAAGGCAGAGATACCTTCTGGATTTTTCTAGTGTCATTTTATTAGTCCAGACAGCACAATTGACTCCATGAATGGTGAATTTAAATAAACTCTCTTACAGAAGATGAAGGAAAAAGTGATGTGAGCAATGGAGATCTCTACTTAAACACATGCTTTTCCAAGCTTTGATTACAGTTTCAGGTTTTGCTATGCTAGAACACAGATGAAGGATTTTCTCGTTGCCTCAATGAGATGCATAGCCCCATTTTAAAAACATAACCATGCACCAGTTAGTGACTTTAGGCTGCTTCTGTCATACCCCTTCTCCTATTACTGTCTTGAGTTACACAGTTAGTAAATGTAGAAAGAATTTGTTGTAATTGAAACTCTGAGGGTCTTAAAAGTGAGATTTATTGAGCAAATAGCTTTGTGGTGTGTAAATGCAGTCCACAAAGTACCAGGCATCAAATGTTTAAATTATTGTACACCCACCTGCTATTGATTTGGTGGACAATATTGGGACATGATGGTAATAGGGAAAATGTTAATGTTATCCTGAAAATATGGTGGTGTCATCACTAACTGCTTTAAGAGGAAATATTTCATTTCAACTTCCAAAGAAAAAGTTCCCAATATTAGGTCTTCAAAACCTCCTTAAAAGTCGTGTTTTTTGGTCAGAGAATAGAGAAAATGCTGATGTCCTAGGAAAATTGGAGTTCTCAGAGAATGAATGTACAAAGATCAGATCAGAGAGACTGTGACTTAATTTTAACAACCAGAATCATCTCTTTGAATAATATAATGAAGAAAACCAAAGATAATTGTGGATATCAATCAGTTCTTAAAAGCATATTAGTGTGGACAGAAAACTATAATAAAGTTAGGAAGACTTAAGCAGAAGGCTAGGAATCTAGAGTTAAACACATTTCCTTGATTTTTCTTTTTCAGATTGCATAGGTTCCCTAAATTTCTGTATTGGGAAGATCATTGTATTCTACAAGTCTGTAATTACTTCCTAAGAATAGTTTGTGCATTTTCCAGTGATTAGTGAGATCATAAATGCATTTCTATTTTTCTTTAATTTCTTGGTCAAATTTTTACTTGAAAGATATAAAATGCATATTTAATGAAATCGTAACAGTTAGTTAAAGATGTGTATAAGTCATAAATTAAATGAATTTTCACAAAATGAACACATATCTGTAGCCTACATACAGAATAAGAATAGGTAAATGTATATGTGTAACTGAATCAGTTTTCTGTGCACATGAAGCTAACACAACATTGTTAATCAACTATACTCCAATATAAAATAAAAATTTTTTAAAAGAGTCAAAAAAAACATATTTGTGTTTCAAAAAAAAAAAAAGAAACAGAACTTTAACAGCATCT